>NC_083693.1:57195646-57835855 GCF_033118175.1 Dama dama
TTTGAATGTGTCAGCCCACCTTTCAAAACTGTTTCCCCAAATTTCTAACTCTTATCTTCTAAGCTCCATGTGCATGTGTGTGTATGTGATATGTTTGTGCTTACATTTGGATGTACATGGACTTTTGATTCGGGCAAAGGTGGAAGTTTGCAGAGGTGCGGTTGAGAGCACAGTTAGTTGTTGACGTCTCTGGGAGGAAGGAAATGGCAATCTTGAGTTGAGAAGAAATTGTGCAGTTAAATAACTACTCTTTATTGAATCTGTATAAGGTTTTGTTATTAGGCTTTCTGCTAAATGTTTTACCTTCATGATTTCAACTAACCCTCAGAAAGTGTGTAGTAGTATTGTTATTGTTTAGTTGCTAAGTCATGTCCGACTATTTGCGATCCCATAGACTGTGGCCTGCAATGTTCCTCTGTCCATGGGATTTTCCAGGCAAGAATACTGGAATGGGTTGCCATTCCTGATCCAGGGGATCTTCCTGATCAAGGGATTGAAACTGCTTCTCCTGCATTGTCAGGCAGATTCTTTACCAATGAGCCACCAGGGAAGCCCATAGTAGTGTTACTTCATTTTAAAGATAAGGAAACTGAAGTGTAGACAGGTTAACTATCCTTGCCCCAGTTCACATGGTCATTAGGTAGCAGAGCCAAGAATTGAGCCCAGACTTAGTCATTGCCTCTAAAGTGAAAGTGAAAGTCGCTCAATTGTGTCTGACTCTTTGCGACCCCATGGACTATACAGTCCATGGAATTCTCCAGAGAGGGTAGCCTTTCCCTTCTCCAGGGGATTTTTCCAAACCAGGGACTGAACCCAGCTCTTCTGAATTGCAGGCAGATTCTTTACCTGTTGGGCCACAAGGGAAGCCCACTGCGCTCTTTCTCTTATTCCAAAATGCCCAAGGAATGAATGTTAGCCTATATATAAGCTTTAACACCCATCTATGGATTTTACATTCCTTTCATATTACTAATATAAAAATTAAATACTTTATCCATTAGTATCTTAAAATAAATGTTCTTTAACTTTAATTTGGGAATAACTATTTTTTCTTCTCTATTTAGGAGAGTGCTTGGAGCAAATGGATTTTAATATTTTTGGCATCTAATATTGGATAGAAAAAAATGGATGTGTTCACATCAATAGTGAGGAAGATCAGATGTTTTGAAGACGCATGCTACTTCAGTCTGTTCAAAATTTCTGAGAAAATGCTTTATACACTTGAATATCTTTCATGTAAAAATTATGACCTATGTTCTCTTAGTTTTACTCACAAAATGTTTACAAAAATATTTATAAATTACTTTCTCAAAGCAATGCCACTGAAGCATTTTACAGCTTTTGAGGAAGCAATCTGGTCACAGCCAAATTATTACTTAAATATTAAAGCTCCAACTCATTCTTTTTATCAGTTAATAAAATGCTAAATTTACATAATTAATTGATTTTATTAATACAAATGTAGCATGTTTAATTTAGTAGTCAAATTAAATTAATACTTATTTTAAGAGCAATACAATACTTGGAAAGACTCGGCATTTAATAATAATACTTTAAAATAAGTTTTATATTAAAAGTAGCTCCAATATATTTAACTGTTTGCTGGCAAAACTGCTGAAGAAACTGACATTATGTAAAATAGTTTTTTTTTGCTTTGTATTTTTCTTTTGATTTGGAGATAGATTGCTAGAAAGCAGATCTGATAATAATAGGTTGATACTGAGGCATGTGATGGAGAAGGCAATGGCAACCCACTCCAGTACTCTTGCTTGGAAAATCCCATGGACAGAGGAGCCTGGTAGCTGCAGTCCATGGGGTCGCAAAGAGTCGGACAGGACTGAGCGACTTCCCTTTCACTTTTCACTTTCAGGCATTGGAGAAGGAAATGGCAACCCACTCCAGTGTTCTTGCCTGGAGAATCCCAGGGACGGAGGAGCCTGGTGGGCTGCCGTCTATGGGGTCTTACAGAGTCGAACATGACTGAAGTGACTTAGCAGCAGCAGCAGCAGCAGCAGAGGCATGTAATAACCTCTTGGCATTATTTTCTGGGGGTCTGTTAGTTGGTACCTGGTACAGTAAATTAACAATGAACTCCATATTAGGAAACACTAGCACACACTTGCTTTCTTTCAAGCTATTTTTAAAGAATGTGCTTATTGTTTACCTGACTTTTTGAAAATACAATTTGTGGAATGTGGAATCCTTAAGGGATGCTGTATGAAGATATTCACTGATATTTTATGAAAGGTTAGAAAGTTTGGGGTTTGATTCTATTTCTTCTTAAGCCTGGAGTTTAAAAGTAATTTAGGAACTAAATAAAAGTCTCTATAGGCCCTTTCAGCTTGTGGGCATACCAATAACATTTTGAAAAATCCCATTACTATTAAGCACTGTGTTTTTCATTAGATTTCAATAGCCCTTTTTCCTCTTTCTCTTTGACACTTTGTAAGTGACAGATCTGTCCAACTGGAATATAACACTTTACTGTGGCTTAATATTGATTGTCTTCCTTAGCACAGCCAAATAGCATTTAAAACAATGCTTTGAAGAATATTAACATGAAGAGGAACCTTTTCAGTCATTCAGAGAAATGATTTTGAAGTGACATTAACGTGCACATAAAATTCTGTTGGGAAACCTC
This sequence comes from Dama dama, assembly GCF_033118175.1. Classification (NCBI taxonomy): domain Eukaryota; kingdom Metazoa; phylum Chordata; class Mammalia; order Artiodactyla; family Cervidae; genus Dama; species Dama dama. The sequence continues at coordinate 57,198,288 of NC_083693.1, forward strand.
ATAATGGTTCACTTTTTTTTTTTCATTTTGGGGAAAAAGACTTCTGAGTTCTAATTTTTTACTTTCTTTAGGCACATTCATGCTTTTAGCTTGCCCCATATAAGTCAAAATAGCTTGGTATTTTAGGGCCTTAAAGTTTAATACTAGCTGTTTCACATAATCCTCTTCCTGAAAACCATGTTGGAGGTTTCTTTTATCATTATATGCTTTGTAGCAATCTCTTAAAGGGACTTTCATAAAATCACAATTTTTCTAATCTATTTTATTCTCTTGCATTCCTGGATTTCATATTTGATTGCATATTTAATTCAATTCAAATTAAAGTTTATTACAAAAACTTTTTATTTCAATAGAAGTTCATTGTTCGTAATGTTCTTAAAGTAATTTCGAGTTGTCTAATTAACTCAGCCAAATATATTATTGGGAAAAATTTTCTCTGCATCTTTTCCTCTCTTTTTTCTCTTTTTAATTAATTTTTTATTGAAGGATAATAGCTTTACAGAATTTTGTTGTTTTCTGTCAAACCTCAACATGAATCAGCCATAGGTATACATATATCCCCTCCCTTTTGAAACTCCCTCCCATCTCCCGCCCCATCCCACCCCTTTAGGTTGATACCGAGTCACTGTTCGAGTTTCCTGAGCCAGACAGCAAATTCCCATTGGCTGTCTATTTCACATATGGTAATGTGAGTTTCCATGTTACTCTTTCCATACATCTCACCCTCTCCTCCCCTCTCCCCTTGTCCATAAGTCTATTCTCTATGTCTGTTTCTCAATTGCTGTCCTGAAAATAAATTCTTCAGTACCATTTTTCTAGATTCCATATATGTGTGTTAGAATATGATATTTATCTTTCTCTTTCTGACTTACTTCACTTTGTATAATAGGCTCTAGATTCATCCACCTCATCAGAACTGACTCAAATATTTCCATTTTATGGCTGAGTAATATTCCACCGTGTATATGTACCACAAATTCTTTATCCATTCATATGTCAATGGACATCTAGGTTGCTTCCATGTTCTAGCTATTGTAAATAGTGGGGCAATGAACAATGGGATATATGTGTCTTTTTCAATTTTGGTTTCCACAGGGTATATGCCTAGGAGTGGGACTGCTGGGTCATTCAGTTCAGTCGCTCAGTCGTGTCTGACTCTTTGCAACCCCATGAATTGCAGCATGCCAGGCCTCCCTGTCCATCACCAACTCCCGGAGTTTACTCAAACTCATGTCCATCCAGTTGGTGATGCCATCCAGCCATCTCATCCTCTGGGTCATATGGTGGTTTTATTCCTAGTTTTTTTTTTTAAAGGAATCTCCATACCATCTTCCATAGTGGCTGTATCAATTTACATTTACACCAACAGTGCAAGAGTGTTCCCTTTTCTCCACGCCCTCTCCAGCATTTATTGTTTGTAGACTTTTTGATGATGGCCATTCTGATCAGTGTGAGGTGATATCTCACTGTAGTTTTGATTTGCATTTCATTAATAATGAGTGATGTTGAGCATCTTTTCATGTGTTTGTTAGCCATCTGTATATCTCCTTTGGAGAAATGTCTTTTTAGGTCTTTTTCCTACTTTTTGATTGGGTTGTTTGTTTCTCTGGCATTGAGTTGTATGAGCTGCTTGTATATTTTAGAAATTAATCCTTTGTCAGTTATTTCATTTGCTATTATTTTCTCCCCGTCTGAGGGTTGTCTTTTCTCCTTGCTTGTAGATTCCTTTGCTGTGCAAAATCTTTTAAGTTTAATCAGGTCCCACTTGTCTACTTTTGTTTTTATTTCCATTATTCTAGGAGGTGGGTCATAGAGGATCTTGCTTTGATTTCTGTCATCGAGTGTTCTGCCTATGTTTTTCTCTAGGAATTTTATAGTTTCTGGTCTTACATTTAGGTCTTTAATTCATTTTGAGTTTATCTTTGTGTATGGTGTTAGGAAGTGTTCTAACTTCATTCTTTTACACATAGCTGTCCAGTTTTCCCAGCACCATTTATTGAAGAGGTTATCTTTGCCCCATTGTATATTCTTGCCTTCTTTGTCAAAAATAAAGTACCCATAGGTGCATGGGTTTATTTCTGGGCTTTCTATCTTGTTCCATTGGTCTGTATTTCTGGTTTTCTGCCAGTACCATACTGTCTTGATGACTGTATCTTTGTAGTATAATCTGAAGTCAGGAAGGTGGATTCCTCCAGCTCCATTCTTCTTTCTCAAGACTGCTTTGGCTATTGAGGGTCTTTTGTGTTTCCATATGAATTGTGAAATTTTTTGTTCTAGTTCTGTGAAAAATGCCATTGGTAATTTGATAGGGATTGCATTGAATCTGTAGATTGCGTTTGGTAGTACAATATTGATTCTTCCTACCCAGGAACATGGAATATCTCTCCATCTGTTTATGTTGTCTTTGATTTCTTTCATCAGTGTCTTATAATTGTCTGTGTACAGTTCTTTTGTCTCCTTAGGTAAGTTTATTCCTAGATATTTAATTCTTTTTGTTGCAATAGTGAATGGGATTGAATCCTTAATTTCTCTTTCTGATTTTTCATTGTTAGTATATAGCAATGCAAGTGATTTCTGTGTATTGATTTCGTGTCCATCAACTTTGCTAAATTCACTGATTAGCTCTAGCAATTTTCTTTAGGGTTTTCTCTGTACAGTATCATGTCATCTGCAAACAGTGTGAGCTTTACTTCTCTTTTACGATCTGGATTCTTTTTATGTCTTTTTCTTCTCTGATTGCTGTAGCTAGGACTTCCAGAACTATGTTGAATAATAGTGGTGAAAGTGGACACCCTTGTCTTATTCCAGATCTTAGGGGGAATGCTTTCACTTTTTCACCATTGAGAATAATGTTTGCTGTAGGCTATCATATATGGTCTTTACTATGTTGAGGTAGGTCCCTTCTATGTCCATTTTTTGAAGAGTTTTAATCATAAATGGGTGCTGAATTTTGTCAAAGGTTTCTTCTGCCTCTATTGAGATTATCATATGGTTTTTATCTTTCAATTTGTTAATATGGTATATTACATTGATTGATTTGCATATATTGAATAATACTTGCATTCCTGGAATAAACCCAAATTGACCATGCTGTATGGGCTTTTTGATGTGTTGATGAATTCTGTTTGCTAAAATTTTGTTGAGGATTTTTGCATCTATGTTCATCAGTGATATTGGGCTGTAGTTTTCTTTTTTTGTGTGTTGTCTTTGTTTGGTTTTGGTATCAGGGTGATGGTGGCCTTGTAGAATGAATTTGGAAATGTTCCTTCCTCTGGCAATTTTTTGAAAGAGTTTTAGAAGGATAGGAGTTAGCAATTCGCTAAATGTTTGGTAGAATTCTCCTGTGAAGCCATTTGGTTCTGGGCTTTTGTTTTTTGGGAGATTTTTGGACACTGCTTCAATTTCAGTGCTTGTAATTGGATTGTTCATAATTTCTATTTCTTCCTGGTTCATTCTTGGAAGATTGAACTTTTCTAAGAATCTGTCCATTTCTTCCAGGTTATCCATTTTATTGCCATATAGTTTTTCATAATAGTCTCATAATACTTTGTATTTCTGCATTGTCTTGTAACTTCTCTTTTTTTCATTTCTAATTTTGTTGATTTGATTCTTCTCTCCTTTTTCTTGATGAGTCTGGCTAAAGGCTTGTCAATTTTGCTTATCTTCCCAAAGACCCAGCTTTTAGTTTTATTAATCTTTACTATTGTTTTTTCATTACTTTTTCATTTATTCCTGCTTGAATGTTTATGATTTCTTTCCTTCTATTAATTTTTTTTGTTCTTCTTTTTCCAGTTGCTTTAGGTGTAAAGTTAGGTTGTCTATTCAATGTTTTTCTTGTTTCTTGACGTAGGATTGTGTTGCTATAAACTTCCCTCTTAGAACTGCTTTTGCTGCATCCCATAGGTTTTGAGTTGTCATGTTTTCATTGTTATTTGTTTCTAGAGATTTTTTGATTTCTTTTTTTTTTTATTAGGAGTTAAATCAGTTTTATTTTATTTTTTCATTAATTTTTATTAGTTGGGGGCTAATTACTTTACAATATTGTAGTGGTTTTTGCCATACACTGACATGAATCAGCCCGGGTGGGATGATCTGAGAGAACAGCATCGAAATATGTATATTATCAAGTGTGAAACAGATCGCCAGTCCAGGTTGGATGCATGAGACAAGTGCTCGGGGCTGGTGCACTTGGATGACCCTTTTGATTTCTTCACTAACCTGTTGGTTATTTAGAAGTGTGTTGTTTAATCTCCATGTGTTTGTGTTTCTTACAGTTTTTTTCTTGTAATTGATATCTAGTCTCATAGCATTGTGGTCAGAGAAGATGCTTGATACAATTTCAGTTTTCTTAAATTTACCGAGGTTTGATTTGTAACCCAATATGTGGTCTATCCTGGAGAATGTTCCATGTGCACTTGAGAAGAAGGTGTATTCTTCTGCATTTGGATGGAATGTCCTAAAGATATTAATGAGATCCATCTCATCTAATGTATCATTTAAGACTTGTGTTTCCTTATTAATTTTCTGTTTGAAGATCTTTCCATTGGTGTGAGTGGGGTGTTCGATTCTCCTACTATTATTATGTTACTGTCAATTTCTTTTTTTAATGTCTGTTAGTGTTCATCTTATGCATTGAGGTGCTCCTATGTTGGGTGTATAGATATTTACAGTTGTTATGTTTTCCTCTTGGATTGATCCCTTGATCATTATGTAGTGTTCTTCCTTATCTCTTGTAACCTTCTTTATTTTAAGGTCTATTTTGTCTGACATGAGGATTGCTACTCCAGCTTCTTTTGCTTTCCATTTGTATGGAATATACTTTTCCATCCTCTCACTTTCAGTCTATATGTGTCTTTAGGTCTGAAGTGGGTTTCTTATAGACAGTGTACATATGGGTCTTGTTTTTGTATCCATTCAGCCAGTCTGTGTCTTTTGTTTGGAGCATTTAATCCATTTATATTTAAAGTAATTATTGATATATATGTTCCTATTGCCATTTTCTTAATTGTTTGGGGTTGATTTTGTAGATCTTTTTTCTTCTCTTGTATTTCTTGACTACGTAAGTCCCTTTAACATTTGCTGTAAAGCTGTTTTAGTGGTACTGAATTCTCTTAACTTTTGCTTGTCTGCAAAGCTCTTTATTTCTCCACAAATTTTGAATGAGATCCTTGCCAGGTATAGTAATCTTGGTGGTAGAATTTTCCCTTTCAGTACTTTAAATGTATTCTGCCATTCCCTTCTGGCCTGCAGAATTTCTGCTGAAAGATCAGCTGTTAAGCATATGGGGTTTCCCTTGTATGTTGCTTGTTTCTTCTCCCTTGCTGCTTTTAATATTCTTTCTTTGTGCTTAGTCTTTGTTAGTTTGTTTAGTATGTGTCTTGGTGTGTTTCACCTTGGGTTTATCCTGTATGGGACTCTTTGTGCCTCTTGGACTTGATTGACTATTTCATTTTCCATGTTGGGGAAATTTTCAACTATAATCTCTTCAAAAAATTTTTCATACCCTTTCTTTTTCTCTTCTTCTTCTGGCACCCCTATAATTCGAATGTTGGTGCATTTGATAATGTCCCAGAGGTCTCTGAGACTATCCTCAGTTCTTTTTATTCTTTTTACTTTATTCTGCTCAGTTGTTTCCATCATTTTATCTTCCAGCTCACTGATTCATTCTTCTGCTTCAGATATTCTGCTATTGATTCCTTCTAGACTATTTTTAATTTCAGTAATTGCTTGGGGTCCTTCTCTGTTGTTTGGCACGTCAGGCACAGACGGGGGCCCCCTGGCTGGGGTTCTACTCTGTAGATCTGCACGTCAGGCACTTAAAGGGGCACCCCGGGTGGGGTCCTACTCTGTAGTTCAGTGTGTGGTGTTTGATGGGCCAGCCTGTCTGTTGTTCAGCTGCTGATGCTGGCGTGCGGGGAGAGAGAGAGACTATGGTGATGGCTCCACCCCCTACAGGTGACTCAGCAGTTTTGTCTTGCTTCCATGGCTGCCCAGCTTTCCTCCACAGGCATTTCCCACCACAACCTCCTCCCTCATATCCCCTTGATCCATCCCTCCGCAGTCAACAGCAGCCCTCGCCCTGGATTGCTCTGCAATCCCTAAACTCCAGCTCCCAGCCACTGTGCCTTCCAGGTGACCTGTGTCCCTGTCCGGGGTATGTATGGCTGTGGCAAGGACTGTCTGATTCTCATTCCATTTAGGCTGCCACAGATCAGCTGTTTCACTCTCAGCCTAAATATTTCTCCTCTGACTGAGACAATTGCCCCCATGTGGGGATTGGATCCCTGCTTCAGTTCTCCCGCTGGCCAGAGGGCAGGTCCTGTCCTACTAACACTCTTGTTTTTTTCCCCTAGTCCCTTTGTCCTACCAAGTTTTGCTTGGGCCTACATATTCTTCTCCACTGGTCAGGTACTCCTGTCTGTGCTCCACTGGTGTTCTGCGTGCACTTCTGTGTCTGAAGGTGTATTCCTGATGTATCTGTGGAGAAAGATGTACTACACCTCCACCTAATCCTCTGCCATCTTACTCTCTCATCTTTTCCCCTCTTTTGCATGTAGAACTCAAGAAAGTCAAAGCATCAAGGTATGTTTTCCATTTCTTTAGGAATCTCATATGACTTTTCTTTTCTGGAACTTATGTCACTATCCAAGTGGATGGTATATTTATCTAATATTACTTTCTTATTGGTGAACTTGCTAATATTTCATTTACACTACTTAACTTAGAACAACAATGACTTTTTATTTCTGGATCATCTGGTTAGTTCTGTATCATCTGGTGTTGGCTAGGGCTCCTCATGTCTGTTTGTTCAGTTGATGATTGGTCTAGCCTGCAAGGTCCAAGAAGGCCTCTGGCACATATTTGAGATCCCAGTATTGAGTCTTGGTCAGGTGACTATTTTATCTTCCTGGTGGCCTTTCTGTTCAAGTAGTATATATTGAACACTAGGTTTCCAGATTGCACAGCATCATTTCTACCATATTCTGTTGGCCAAAGCAAGTCATTCTATTTTGTTTGAATCACTTATTTTGGGCTTTTTGTGAAACCTCAGTTTAACCTATTTCCTAACAAAATGCAAACCCCTGTTTGACATCTGAACAACTGAAACATGCCATCTATATATATATGTACACACACACACATATATATATACACACACATATATACATGGAAGATGAAAAATGAATATGATAAGAAATAATAAAAAGGCAAAGTAACATGGTAAAAGAGAGCTAAAGGGAAATAAATGTTTAAGACATTGAAGAGTTAAAAAAACTAAAGGAACTACATGTGAAGATATGTTTTTCTGGGCATTGAAAGAAATATACCAGTGTGTAACAGGAGATAAACTTTTTGTGATCCTTAACTCAGAGAATTTATTGCGAGGATCTTTTTGTAGTTGTTCAAATGTCTGTATAAGAATTGTATCTTGAATATAAGTTTTATAAAAATATATTTTACATAGAGCATTCACTATATCACCTTTTAATTAATAATGTGTTCCTTTGTATAGGTTTCTGGTGAACTGGCTTAATGCAGGATAACACAAACTAAAGTAACCAGTAGCAGGAGGTAAATATATCTTAGATCAATGTTTCCAGCTGGGTTCTTTAAATGCAGTACAGAGCAGGGACTCTATAACTGTTTGATTTGAATTTGTGTGAAATATTTAAAAATATGTTTTAACCACTGTCAAAAGTGAGTTGTTATAAAATATTCTCCTGAGATCTCTATTTCAGTGAAGAGAATTCTGAGGGTGCAGAATGAGCTATTACAAAACTTTTACCATTTGAAATTAATTTCTTATCTGACTTAGATTGTCTCAGTATACAAAAACAAATTGGATGATGAGGCTGGTGAAGCTACAGTTGATAGTGAGCATAGACAGTGACCATAACCACCAATTTAAAATCTCTGGGGTTCAACCAAACAACTTCATTTTCTATAAATTTGAACTAAACTAAATTTAAATAAATACTATTGTACATATTAGAATTAAGTGGATAATTTTAATTGACAGAGGGTCGCATTACTGGAATAATTGGAAATACATTTAATTAGGATTTCCCTGTTGACTATCAATAGTCTTCATTAGGCTTTGGATAGGAACCACAAGACAGGTAATCCCCCGTTGAGATGGACAGTCAGTGTCTGACAAGATGACACTCTCTGCTGTTGACTGAAAGATCAATATGTTCTAGATGCCAGTAGCATAGATAGTGAGGGTGCTGATAGGAGTCTACTTTGTATTCCAGGCTTAGTTGAGGGCCACCCCAACTTTGACTGCACTTGGTCTCAGGAGGTAGGGCAAGACTTTTCTTGAACGTTGTTTCTGAATCTATTCAGTTGCTTAACAGTCTTGCTTTTAAGGTTCAAAGTTTTGTACCTTGTAAAAGGATGCTTGGATACTTTTGAAGGCACAAATGTTTAAACACTCATATTTATCACTGTAAAACTTTAACATTGATCAAAAAATAACATTTATTTTTTTAGTAAGATTGTGTCTTGATTTTCCCTTTTAAAGTAAATCTTTGAAGATCAGCAGTATTACCATTACCTGGGAGCTTGTTGGAAATGCAGAATTTCAGGTATCACCTCACATTTATTGGACCTTAATCTGCTTCCCAGGAGGTGCAAGTGGTACAGAATCTGCCTGCCAGTTCAGGATACATGAGAGATGTGGGTTCCATCCCTGGGTCAGGAGGATCTCCTGGAGGAGGGCATGGCAATCCACTCCAGTATTCTTGTCCAGAGAATCCCATGGACAGATAAGCCTGGCCAACCATGGTCCATACGGTCTCTAAGAGTGGGACAGGACTGAAGTGACTTAGCATGCACAATCTGCATTTAAAAAGGATCCTCAGGCAATTTATAAGCATATGAAAATTTGAGAACAATGATATTAGATGTTAATAGCAAAATGAAGTCTTGAGCTGCTGCTGCTGCTAAGTCATTTCAGTCTTGTCTGACTCTGTGAGACTCCATAGACAGCAGTCCACCAGGCACCCCTGTCCCTGGGATTCTCCAGGCAAGAACACTGGAGTGGGTTGCCATTTCCTTCTCCAATGCATGAAAGTGAAAAGTGAAAGTGAAGTCGCTCAGTCGTGTCTGACTTTAGTGACCCCATGGACTGCAGCCCACCAGGTTCCTCTGTTCATGGGATTTTTCAGGCAAGAATACTGGAGTGGGGTGCCATTGCCTTCTCCAGAAATCTTGAGACAAGTAACTAAATTCAGTATTTTAATAACCTATAATGGAAAATAATCTGAAAAAATATATCTATAACTAAATCATTTTGCTGCACATCTAAAACTAACATAATATTGTAAATCAACTATACTTAAAAAAAAAAGTGTAAAGGAATTCATTGACTTAATAGTTTGAATAGAGATTTCAAAAATATTGTAAGGAATACCCTGGCAGTCCAGTGGTTGGCACTCTTACTGCCAAGTGATGGGACTCTATCCCTGGTTGGAGAATTGGAGTCTCCACAGTTTGAAAGCATCAGTTCTTCAGTGGTCAGCCTTCTTTAAGGTTCAACTCTTACATCCATATGTGACTGCTGGGAAAACCATAGCTTTGATGATACAGACCTTTGTCAGCAAAGTAATGTCTCTGCACTTAAATATTTCCATATCTTGGCTATGTTGTAAATAATGCTTCAGTGAACATTGGGATGCATATATCTTTTCAAATTAGTGTTTTGATTTTCCTGAAGTAAGATTGTTGTGTAAGAAGGTGGTTCTATTTTGAAATTTTTGAGGAATCTCCATACTGTTTTCCATAGTGGCTGTACCAATTTATATTCTCACTAACAGTGTATGAAGGTTTCCTTTTCTGTGCATCCTCATCAACACACATCATTTCTTCTCTTTTTGATGACAACCATTCTGGCAGGTGTGAGGTAGTTTCTGGTGGTCTTCATTTGCATTTCCATGATGATTAGTGATGCTGAGCATCTTTTCATGTGCTTTTTGGCCAACTGTATGTCTTCCTTGGAAAATATGTACTTGGATCTTCTGCCCATTTTTTAATGTAATACTCAGGTCCTCTGCCCATTTTTTTTATTCATGTGCTAATTTACTTATTCATTTGCTGTCAATTTTCTTTTTCTCTCCAATTTTATTTCTTACCTAGAAGCTAATTTTCACAGAAACATGTGGATAGTCACAAGGACTTAGAAGGATCTCTTTGTGACTTGGAAAAGAAATACAGATATGAGGGAACGTCCTGGCAGCCCAGCTCAGTGCTTCCACTGCAGGGCGGAATGGGTGCGATCCCTGGTTGGGCTAAGATCCCACAGGCCATGTGCTGTGACCTCCCCAAAAATAGGGATATGAAATGACTTTAAAAACATACAAAAATGCTGAAATTCTTGATACTTGTACTTTTGATAGTATGCCAGGTTTATTCCAAAATGTTCATTAATTATAAGCTAAGATGAAATGGAGGGTGGGTGACAGTTTTCAAAAAGCATGCATTGAAAGTTTTTCCAGCATATTTTTGTCTATAAGTCATAATTCACAAAATGAAGTTTTGAAAACTTTAGGTATGGTTTTAAGATGCTTTTTTTCCCAGCTGAAAGAGAATGGTATTTCTAGAATTTTTGCTTTTCTGTGTCCAAGAACACAATCCATTATAGAATTTGGTTATTGGAGATTTCAAAATTTCAGTCAGGTGTAGTATACCTTGTTCTGAGTTGCATGTGGTATTGGAATGTTAGGCAATGTCTTTGCATGTTGTATTAACTATCACGACGTCTTTTGTGGTGTTCCATTTGCCAGTAATTTTGAGTGATTAGTTACTTACATTATTAAACAAAAAGTCTTCAAAGCATTTTAACATGCATTATCTTATTTAGTGTTCATTCTAACTCTGTGTGGTAGCTTTTGTTAGCTCTGTTATAGAAATAAAGAATCTGGATGAGGATGATTAATTGTAGCAATCACAGAAAGTGAAAGGCAGAGGCTTGAATCCAGGTTACCTGACTTCTAATTCAGTGCTTTCTCCACCAATTTTTCTTCCCTTTCTTTTGATTTTGTTTATCTCAGAATTTCCTTAAATACTATGTAATCCAGTATATATGAGTAAATTTGTATAGTTCAAAAAAATTTACCTCTTACTACAAACTGTGTCTACGTTCTGTCCTAACACTAACCAAGAAGAAGGTTTTACTAACTTTAAAGTTTTCTCTTCCAATTCAATTATAGTTTGCACTTCAATTTAATAATTCTGAAATCTTAAAATAAAGCAGAATAGGTAGCCCTTTATAATTATTTTATGGATACCTACTAAAAAAGAATGAGGTAGCACTCATTTCAGATTTATTATCATTTTAAACAATGTCTCCCCCTAGTTACAAGGAAATACAGCAAAGTAGATAATAAATAATGGCTATTTGTAACACTTGAAAGGCTTTATTAATAAGCGATGTCAACCCATCTAATGCTTTCTTCTCAATGTTATTATTCACCAACAATTTATGGATTTCTACTTGTTATGTTGTTTCTAAAATGTGGATAGGATTCTTACATTCAGGGAAATGTTCTTTTCTTTCTTTGGTGAGTTTATTTTGAGGGTAAACTCAGTTTAGATATCCTTTATGTGAGACATGAGTTCTTAAATTTGTGCTTATCAGAAGATAATTGTCTCCATGGATTCAAGCTGCCCCTTCATTTTTTACTATTGCTCATTTTATTTCTTTTTATTGCAAACTGTTTAGTGTCTAGGTTAATTGTTTATCATAAATTGATTTTGGTTCTCCAACTATGATATTTATGTGCAGTTCTAGAAAATATATTGACTATTTTCTAAGAGTCTAATACTATTTTCCTTCCCTCAGGATGTTAATTAACTTTTATTGTTATTAGTTCTAAAATAAATGGCCTCCATATTTAGGGTATCTTCACCCTAGACTTTGCATTTTCTCAATTTGCCTTCAGGATATCTCCAGTTAAATCTCCTACTTTCAACTGAGGTTTTATAGGTTGAAAATAGAGTTCATCTTCCTAAATGAATTGGTACCCCTTTCTAACTGCCCAGGGTCACCATCTTTACAGGGTCTCAGAATTTCACTTTGGTGTGATTTTGTGCTGCTTTCCTTCTCTGTATCCTTCATTCAATTAGTTACCAACTCCTATGGATTGAATGTGTACATCTCCCCAAATTCACAAGCTGAAGCCCTAATCCAAGATGTGGAGGTGGAGCCTTTGGGAGGTGATTTGGTCATGAGGATAGAGCTCTCATGAATGGGGTTAATGCCCTAAAGGAAGAGAAGCCAGAGAGATAACCTCTCAGTCATGTAAGGAGACAGTGAAGTGGTCTCTCACCAGAACTGTCTTTAAGCCAGGAAGTGGTCTCTCACCAGAACTCAATCTTTCTGGCAGCCTGATCTCAGATTTCCATCTTTCAGAACTGTGAGAAACAAACGTTCAATCCATCTACTCTATGACTATGCTTAGTCGTGTCCGACTCTTTGAGACCCCATAAACTGTAGCCTCCCAGGCTCATCTGTCCATGGAGATTCTTCTGGCAACAATACTGGAATGGGTTACCATGCCCTCCTCCAGGGAATCTTCCCAACGCAGGGATCAAACCCAGGTCTCCTGCATTGCAGGCAGATTCTTTACTGACTGCGCCACTGGGGAAGCCCCTTATTATAGCAGCCAGAACTAAGACAGCAGCCTTGGTGTCATGGGCTAAATTGTGCCCTGCCACCCCGCCCCTCCCAGATACATATGTTGAAGTCTTAACTCCAAGTACCATAGAATGGGACTATATTTGAAGACATGATCCTTAAGAGGTAATTAAGGTTAAATGAAGTCATTGCTGCTGCTGCTGCTAAATCGCTTCAGTTGTGTCTGACTCTGTGTGACCCCATAGATGGCAGCCCACCAGGCTCCCCCGTCCCTGGGATTCTTCAGGCAAGAACACTGGAGTGGGTTGCCATTTCCTTCTCCAATGCATGAAAGTGAAAAGTGAAAGTGAAATCGCTCAGTCATGTCCAACTCTTCACGACCCCATGGACCGCAGCCTACCAGGCTCCTCTGTCCATGGGATTTTCCAGACAAGAGTACTGGAGTGGGGTGCCATTGCCTTCTCTGAATGAAGTCATTAGGGTGGGTCTAATTCAACATTACTGGTATCTTTAAAAAAAAATTAATTCATTTATTTTAATTGGAGGCTGATTACTTTACAATATTGTGGTTTTTGCCATACATCAACATGAATCAGCCATGGGTGTACATGTGTTCCCCATCCTGAATTCCCCACCTATCTCCCTCCCCATCCATCCCTCAGGGTCATTCCAGTGCACTGGCCCTGAGCACCCTGTCTCATGCATCAAACCTGGACTGGTGATCTATTTCACATATGGTAATATACATGTTTCAATGTTGTTCTCTCAAATCATCCCACCCTCGCCTTCTCCCACAGAGTCCAAAAGTCTGTTCTTTATATCTGTGTCTCTTTTGCTGTCTCACATATAGGGTAATTGTTACCATCTTTCTAGATTCCATATATATGCATTAATATACTGTATTGGTGTTTTTCTTTCTGGCTTACTTCACTCTGTATAATGGGCTCCAGTTTCATCCACCTCATTAGAACTGATTCAAATGCATTCTTTTTAATAGCTGAGTAATATTCCTTTGTGTATATGTATCACAGCTTTCTTATCTATTCATCTGCTGATGGACACCTAGGTTGCTTCCATATCCTAACTATTGTAGACAGTGCTGCGATGAACATTGGGGTACATGTGGCTCTTTCAATTATGGTTTCCTTGGTGTGTATGCCCAGCAGTGGGATTGCTGGGTCATATGGCATCTTAAAAGAAGAGGAAATTAGGACACAGACACATACAGAGGCACATCCATGTAAAGATGCAGGGGGAAGATGGCCATCTACAAGCCGAGGAGAGAGGCCCTCAGAAGAATCTAACCTGGTTTACACCTTAAGCTTGGACTTTGAGCCTCCAGAACTGTGAGGAAATAAATTTCTGTGGATTAAACTACCCCATCTGTATACTTTGTCATGGCCTCCCTCGTAAACTGGTACAATCTGGCAGTTTTCTTCAATGTCTCTTGAATTTTGGCCAGTTGAAGGGTACATGTTGATTCCTTATTGTCATTTTATTTACATACATATTGTTCTCCTTTTCTAAAACAGCATTACATCATCCAAATTTTGGCTTAATTTGCAAAGTGCCAATAGTTTTGAAAAAATTCCCACTTGTCTGTTATTGCTCAACTTAGAAATAACCTCCTCTAAAAGCCATGCCCATATATCCATTCCTTGGTCTCCTTTGCATTATAGTGCTTATCCCAATGACATTTTTCATACTGTGTTATAATTGTATGTTTTACCACTTTTCTTTTCCATCTGCTAGATTATAAATGCCTAAGGTCATGGACTGATTCTTAAATAGTATTATAGTCCTACCACCTAGGATAGTGCCTGGCACAAAGAATGTGCCCAGTAAATATTTATGAATAAAATACTTTGTATTTTGCTGCAGTAACAAACAACCCCCAGATATCAATATCTTAGAGTCATAAAAGTTTTATTTTTTGCTTCTGATACTTTTTCTTTATCTGCTAGAGGCTCTGCTCTGTGTCATCTTTACTCCTAGTCCAGGTTAATAGAGGAACCACCATTTGGGGTATTATCTGTCACTGTGGCAGAGGGGAAAGGAGAGAAAGCAAGATGATCCATAAGTTTTCTGCTCAGATATCCCTTCTGCTCATATTTCATTCATCAGAGCTAGTCCTGTGGCCTAAAGATGTCAGTGAGGGGAAGAAATTACAATCCTATCACATGCCAGGAAGAGAAAAAGCCAGAGGTATTTGTGAAGAGCACTAGTGACTACCTGAAACTCCTGTGTTGGTATGTGGTATTAATGTACTGTTTCATTTATGATTTCCTATTTTAAGTTTCATGTTTTTCTACTACTTTTACCTTATGTGTTTGAGTTTTGGTAAAATATTAACTTTGAAACTTAATTTTTTTCCATATTCAGTCTGGATCTTATGACACATCAGAAACTGTTCTTGCTTTTCTTTTATATTTTGAACTTTATCTTCTTGGAGGACTATAGCATCTAGCTCTTGTAGCTTATGATCTTACTGTAGTTTCATATATATTATGCACTATGACCATGGATAGAACAAAACTTTTCTGCTTTTCAGTTTCCTTATCTGTAAAATGACATATCAAGTTCCTCCTAGCTTTTTATTTCACATATATGTTTAAATCTATATTATTAGTCACTGTGATATTCATGGATTTAGAGGTGCATGTTTGTTGGTTTATTAGTAGGTAACTGTCTCATTATTTTAGGAGAGCCTCCTGTTTATGCTCTCAAATACATACTGATTTTTCTATCAAATCACAGCTTCTATCAGTATAGAAGCCTCTGACGTTGCTGAGCAGAGCAACTTGAACATATTCTGGACTTTCTAAGCAAACAAGGGCAATAAAAATTTACAGTAAAAAAAAAAAATCAATACATTTGATTACGTATATATTTAAAATTATGGTAAAAATTAACACAAAAATATTCAAACCAAATGACATTTTGGGAAAAATATTTGCAAGAAATAAAAATAGACAAATGATTTATATAACTTCTATACAGAGAGATCATATAACATAATTAGAAGAAATACAGTAGAAAAATGGGCTAAGGATCTGAATAAGCAGTTTGCACTCACCCCCTACCACTCCCTCCACCCTCAGGCAATGAATGTACAAAGAGATGCAAAATCTCATTACTGACAGAGTGGGCGAAATGGACATTCCTCACTGCTGGCAAAGTGTAGAATGGTATAATCTTCCGTGGGTAAGGTGGTACCTCTCTTTGTGGCATGTATTTTTAAAATGTCAAATGTCTGTATATTTTAACCTGGCTACTTCAGTTCTTGGAATCAATCTCCTAGAAGGAACAGGAATATTCCTTGTAGCACTGTTTGTAAAAGCAAAAAGTTATAAGAAATTTAGTGTCTCAGTAAGGGAAAAGTATATCCATAAAATTGAATAGTATGCATGCATTAGAAGAATGAGGAAATAGCAATGAAATAAAGCAAAGATTTACTGAGTGCTTACTATGTTCCAGACACAATTGTAAGTGCTTGTTTAAAGGCAGACTTGTAAATTTGAATAGGGTAATATAAACATGATATATTAAGTGAAAAAAAGTTTCAGACTCATATGGAAATAAATGTGAGTAAATAACACATGCTAAGTTGCTTCAGTCATGTCCGACTCTTTGCAACCCTATGGACTGTAGCCTGCCAGGCTCCTCTGTCCATGGGATTCTCCAGGCAAGAATACTGGAGTTGGTTACCATGCCCTTCTCTAGGAGATCTTCCGACCCAGGAATCAAACCTGTGTCTCTCTTGTCTCCTGCATTGGCAGGTGGGTTCTTTACCACTAGCGCCACCTGGGAAGCCCTGTTGAATAAATAAAAGCAAGCACAAATATATTATTGTGAAGATCCAGATACTTACATTACTATATGTACCTGGATGTATATATGGAGGTAGAGACTTATCTGTATGTATACAGGAAAAGCTGGGAAGGCTACACTCTGAAGTATTAACAGTAGTTAATTCTAGGGATTGAATTTGATGGGAGGCTTCTATTTCTGATATAATCATAAAAACATGGGATTGCAGGTAATTTTTACTTTTTAAAAAAATTTTAAATAAAAAGTTAAATAGAAACATGGTGTTGGCAATGGTCCAGAAATAGTAGTGTTCTGCTTTATTATAGTAAGTGCAGTGTTGTAGTTTTGGTAGAAAAACTGGGGAGAAGATTACTTTTCTGGTGTGGCCATGGAGAGCTAGATAGTTCCCTAAGTGGGGAGCCTTTATTCTATCAGTAATTTATAACTAAGAATATGTTTTAAAAATAGATAATAATTGGGACTTCCCTGGTGGTCCAGCACTCCCAATTCAGGGGGCCCGGATTTGACCCCTGATCAGGGAGCTAGATCCTGCATGCCACAACTAAAGATTTTGCACTTTGCACGTCCAATCACAGGGGGTTAAGGGGATTGTGGGGCAAATTGAGAGAGTAGTATATATGTATATGTATATGTATATATATATATATATATACTGCCATGTGTAAAATAATAGCCAGTGGAAAGCTGTTGTATGGCACGGGAAGCTCAACTTGGTGCTCTGTGATGACCTAGAGGGGTGGAATGGGGATGGGGTTGGGAGGGAGGCTCAAGAAGGAGGGGATACCTGTATACATAGAGCTGATTCAGGGGCTTCCCAGGTGGCACTAGTGGTAAAGAACCTCCCTGCTGATGCAGGAGACATAAGCAACACAGGTTCAATTCTTGGGTCAGGAAGATCCCCTAGAGGAGGGCATGGCAACCAACTCCAGTATTCTTGTCTGGAGAATCTCATGGACAGAGAAGCCTGGCGGACTACAGTCCATAGGGTCATGAAAAATCGGACATGACTGAAGTGATTTAGCATGCATGAATAGCTGATTCATGTTGTTGCACAGCAGAAACGTAACATTCCAAAGCATTACACTCTAGTTAAGAAAAATAAAAAAGATTCTGCATGCCACAATTAAGACTTGGTGCAGCCAAGTAAATAAATAAATATTTAAAAATGGATAATAATTATTCCTTGGAGAAGACTGTTGAGAGTCCCTTGGACTGCAAGCAGATCAAACCAGTCAATCCTAAAAGAAATCAATCCTGAATATTCATTAGAAGGATTGATGCTGATACTCCAATACTTTGGCCACCTGATGCAAAGAACTGACTCGTTAGGAAAGACCCTGATGCTGGGAAAGGCAGGAGGAGAAGGGGATGCTAGAGGACAAGATGGCTGGATGGCATCACTGACTCAATGGACATGAGTTTGAGCAAGCTCCAGGAGATGGTCAAGGACAGGGAAGCCTAGTGTGCTGCATGCAGTTCATGGGGTCGCAAAGAGTCAGACACAACTGAGCGACTGAACAACAAATAATCATTCCCCTCATTGAGGTAAAAAGCCACCTCTATGGTCAGCCCATTCAAGATGGTTGTTCTTTTGCTTTCTGTACATCCCCTGTTGGACCAGTACCTGCTTCATCTTTATTTTATGCACATGACTGACTGTCCTATGTACTTGCCTGAGTCCCCAGCTGGTGATTGTTCTCATCAAAGGGGTGGTGAGGGGCCATACCCCTCTGCTGGTTTCCCTGGTAACTAATGAGCCCAGCTGAAATCAATTCCCCCATAGCTGGTAATCTCCTTTCCACCCAGCAGTGAAGACTGCTGCCATGTTCTGCCCAGAGATTGCTTTACACCTCGGGGTGCACTCCAGGATCTTACTTCACATGGGTAAGCTCCTCTATCCATTAAACCACCAATGTCTCTGTTGCTGACCCTGGGCTCTCTCTTCGGACTTGAAGCTGAGCAAGTATGGGCCTTGTAGGCCAGTGGAGTGCAACCCAACACCACCAGGGAGGGGAAATATGGGTAGTGACAATAGGGGAGCCAGAGCACCAAGAGGTACATTTTGAGAGGCAGATGTGGCAGTTTGGATCGTTGTAATGTCATAAGGGGGCCCTACAGACCCAGGGGACAGGTGAAGCAGGAAAGGGGATAGACTGTGTGATTCCCCTTGCACATTTGCCTCTGATTCTTCTGTTTGCTGTTTTGTCACAAAATAACTTTCAAACTCTAGATTAACAACAGCAGCGTTTGTGTATTAGGTCTGGTTTGGAGGGAGCAAAGAGTTTCCCAGGTGGCCCACTGGTAAAGAATCTGCCTGCTGATAAAGGAGATGCAAGAGATGTGGGTTCGATCCCTGGGTTGGGAAGATCCCCTGGAGAAGGGATAGGCTACCCACTCTAGGATTCTTAGGCTTCCCTGGTGGCTCAGACAGTAAAGAATCTGCGCGCAATGCAGGAGACCTGGGTTGGGAAGATCCCCTTGAGAAGGAAATTGCAACCCACTCCAGTATTTTTGCCCAGAGAATCCCATGGACAGAGGAGCCTGGTAGGCTACAGTCCATAAGGTTACAGAGTCAGACAGGACTGAGCACGCATGTTGTCGTTGTCATTGTTGTTGGAGGGAACAAGTCTTTATCGTCAGTGGTTCTGCTGCCCCTCATCCAGCATATCCTTAGTGATTCTCTCCTTTCTGTTCTTCTCCCAGTGGTATGGAGAAGACAGTGTGCCTGTCTCCTCCAGACAGCAAAGGAACAAGACTATTTTTGAATCATTCACTGCTATGAAAGTAGTTCAGCAGAAGGACTGGTTGCTTTTAGGATCCCCGTGCCCAGCACACCCCTCTCATTTTTACATGAACATCTGCATCTCTCCAGACTTGAGGATGACTGTTCTGTGACTTTAGTTCTCTGGTGGCTTCACAAAGAGTCATTAATTTGCTGTCTGTCCAGCTTTCTTCTTGTTGCAGATATGAATGCTGCAGCTCTGAGATCACAAGTAAGTGATTTCAAGTAATTAAATTACTGAAGCAATGTAGGTAAACCAAATGAAGATAACAAAGAAAACTTGGAAGAAATCTAAAGAACACAAGTTTAAAAAGCATGTGTGAGCAATGTAACTAATAGCATCAGTCAACAACAATCCCACCAGTTTTCCCAAAACGATTTCTAGTTATTTATAAATATTTATAAATAATCTAAGTGCAATGTATCTTTTTGAATGCTTTGCTTACTTTTTAAAATTGAATCTTTTCAGCAACCCTCTGACTTAGGTTCTCTTATTCCTGTTATGAGGAAACTGAGGCACGAAAAGTTTGAGTGATTTCCCCAAGGTTGCACAACTAATAAATGTTGGAACTGGGACTCTAATTCAGAGGAGGTCTGAATCCAGAACCTGTCTTCATAATATAAATAAAATGAGGCTATCACTTTTTCTGATATTAAAAGGAACTCAGTTGAACAAAGAAAGAACATGCTGTAAGAAATAGTTCAATAGCAGAAGATACTATAATAGATATGAAAGGAGAAAGACTCTCAGATTGATGAAAGGAAGAGAAGGAAAGGAAAGCTTGTGAGGGTTTTAGAGCATCCTGAGCATGGCAGCATGTCTGACCCAGGCAGACACTTCTAAGAGCTGCATGGAACTGTATTTAAGATCGACAGGAATAAAACCATCCATTTTATCACGCTTTTCTTGTATATACCCTCAGACTCATCTCTGTTATTCATTGGCAACTCCAGCGTTTGAGCTCTGAAAATTCTTTTTTTTTTTTCCACTAAAAAAGACACTTTTTATTTTAAATAATATCTTCCCACTGTTTGTGGATATTATGCGCATTACATTGCTAAAGAATCATTCTCTTTGCCTGAGGAACAAGACAGTTTAAAAATAACTTGTGTTGTGATTAGAAAAGTCTTTGTATAAAGATATTTGAAGAGAGAGAGTGTGTGCACAGACCCCAATATAAGACATGACAGGTCACAGTTTTCAACTATGCCAGGGGGGAAAATTTTTATTTTGTATAGAAGCAGAGCATAGACAGGAAAAAAGCATGATATGATAGTGTTAGATGTATTTGGCATGTATTTAAATATATCTCTTCATAATGAGCAGCATACATCCTCTAAAAATAAAAGATATAAAATTTTTGGAAATGCAATTGGCCATTGATCCTCTTTTGTGATGTGTTAGTGAGGGGAGGAGGCAGACAGGAGTTGGAGAGAGAGTATTTCCCCTGAAAAAACTTGAACCTCATGATTGGAAATATTCTCCTTCCTGTTGATATTGATTATGCTTAAAACAGATAATGGGTGATTGTCTTATTTGCAAGCCCCTATGTACTCTATACACTGAAAGAGTTGGAGCATATGATGTACCCCATAAGGGAGAGGTGTGCAAGTCTTACTGTGAGTCTAGCAATTACAGAGAATCTAGGATATTTCACAATACCATTCTTTATTTCAAAGTCCAGCCTAGACTTTTTAAACTATTTGAATAACTTTGGATTGTAGCAAAATAAGCTTTTGTGGAAGAAAATAACCCTATCCCACCCAACCTGAAATGGATTGAGGCAGTAGTAACTTTACTCCAATTCTGAAACAAAATCTGCTTCTCTAACCTTTTTAAGTAGACAGACCACATCATCAGAAAACGTGAGATTGGAAAGCCTAGTTGGAAGGTTTGCCTTTAAAAATTGCCTTAATATGGAGAGGAAATGGTCTCTCCAGTGACTCTTTGCCCTGGCAGTGTGAAAAAGGGCAGGGCGCTGATATCCCAGCTGGAGGAGCCTCGGGTTACTCAGTGCCTTTTATTTCAACATTAAAACACTGCAGAGGAAAGATCTGACTTTCCACCTTTTAATATTGCTCAATCATTTCCTTTTACTTCTTGCTTCAGTGAGCACAGTATGTGGTTTTCTGGGGAATTTATTAAAAAGAAAACCTTTCACAGTTTTATGGATGGATTTTGGAGAAATCTACAGTCAACACGTGTTTCTCAATTCCATCACAACTGCTCTGATTCTCTAAGTCTTGGTGAGGACACGCTTAAAAATTGCCTCCTAATTTACCATTTAACAGATGACAGAATATTTTGACATTAGCAAATGAAGGGAAATGTTTTACATACCATCAGTGGCTCAGAGCATGAGTATGGCTTTTTATTTTGGCCACTTGTACCAAGCAAATAGTCATGATCAAGTAGGGCTGCTTTATACCCAGGCCGATTTTGTTGAAACTTTCTGGGTAACTGAGATGATTTGGGGTCAGTCTTGTATTTACCTTAGAGTGACTATCTGCTTTCTGTGATAAGAATGCCCCCTCCCCTCCTGCCTTCTTTTGCTTCTTATTCAAAGTCACTTAAACTTTTTTTGCATATCTATAATTTTGTATCTATTATCAACTTTGGGCTTTAACTTCTTGTTTTCCATTTTTTTTAAGGGCCAATCTCAGCATTTCCCCAACATCTCCTAAATCACAGTGAGTAAAAATTGGCAAGAAATAAGCCAGAGAAGGTGTCAGTGGGCCAGTTAGAGATTACTGTTTTACTAATGTAAGACAATGTGCTTCCGTGGTAGCTCAGCTGTCAGAGTCTGCCTGCAGAGCCCCGTTTGATTCCTGGTTTGGGAAGATCCCTTGGAGAAGTGATAGGCTACGCTCTTCAGTATTCTTGGGCTTCCCTGGTGGTAAAAAAATCCTCCTTCAATGCAGGAGACCTGGGTTCAATTCCTGGATTGGGAAGATTCCCTGGAGGAGCGCATGACAACCCACTCCAGTATTCTTGTCTGGAGAAGCTCCATGGACAGACGAATCTGGTGGGCTACAGCCTATGGGGTCGCAAAGAGTCAGACACGACTGAGCGACTAAGCACAGCTCAGTGCAATGTGAGACAATATGGTAGAGGCCATGCTTCTGGGGTCTGTATTCATCACCCATTAGGATTCTCTATCACACAGATTCTTTTTTAAAAAAATTAATATTTAAAAAAAAGTTAAATAAATTTTAAGACCTTGGCAGTGCCAAGTCTTAGTTGTGACATGCAGGATCTAGTTCCCTGACCAGGGATCAAACCCAGGCCCCCTGCATTGGAAGAGCAGAGTCTTGGCCCCTTGATCACCAGAGAAGTCTCCACGGATTCTGATTTTAGGGCATATGCTGTCATCTTTCAGCTAGCTTAAAAAAGACTTACAACAAATGTACTCTTTGAGAAATCCTTGAATGTAAGTTTATACTATTCTGGATAATTCTCTAGAGCACAAGCTTAAAATCCTATAGGCAATGTGTGTAACAAAGTGGGTAAAGTGGGTCATATTAACACTAACATTGTCTTTTAAATGTCTGTGTAAGCATAAAATTTACATACACTAATAAGGTCCACTGGCTGGCTGGGTGTGACTCCTGCTTCATACTCACTGTTTTCTGGCACTAAGAGTGCTTCACCATATAATAGAGCTCTCTCTTCCATAGTCCCTGAGAAACCAACCTCCCAGCTGCAGGCTCCATTTTTAGCTAGGACAAATCTCATCTTATTTAACCAATCTTTCTATAAGTGGCTGAGCTAAGGAAGTTACTGCTTTTTGCAGTCTCAATTGCCTAATAGAAAGCAATTTAACCTAAATCCTTGAACCCCTGTGGAGCCCCAATTGGTTACTGTGCCTGTAGACTAAATGAGGTGCTGACTGACTCCTCTTCACAAGGAGAACTAGTTTTAAGATCTTCACTCACACTACCTTAGTTAAACTTGAAAATTTCCTGTTTGTTATAGCAAGGAAGCCAATTCAATTTTGCTGTCTTAAAATATTATTAGAAAGAGTCTGTTCTTGGATGCAATTCAATCCTGAATAGGGTTGTTGCTGGGAGACCTGACTGAATATGTTGTATCTGGACTTAAGCATATATTATGAAAACATGATTTATTTGCAAAGAGGTTCTGAAATTCTGTAGTATCCATCAGGTATTGTTTCATTTGTAAAAATTAAAAACCTATAAATCTTTTTTTCTTGTCATCTAATCAAATACTTACAAAGATTGTACAATAGCATTCCTTTAAAAATAGGATTTGATACTTAACTACATGTTCATGAAAATGATTTAGTTTGAGGCTTCTGCAGTTTGAGCATGGACAATTGTCCAAGGAACCTGCAAAGGCTTATGTTGTAAAATTACTTAAGCACATAATAATTATACCTTTTACCTGTGAGGACATCTTATAGATAACTTACCATTAATAGACAGTAATTAAGGCAATTAAAAGTACACTCTGCTTTTATAGCTATAAATAAACCTTCCCATCTCCTATGAGAGCATGTTGTTCTTCCCTTATCGTTCAATTCAGTTGCTCAGTCATGTCCACCTCTTTGTGACTCCATGGATGGTAGCACACCAGGCTTTCCTGTCCATCACCAAATCCTGGAGCTACTCAAACTCATATCCATTGAGTGAGTGATGCCATCCAACCATCTCATCCTCTGTTGTCCACTTCTCCCCCTGCCTTCACTTTTTCCCAGCTTCAGGGTCTTTTCCAATGAGTCAGTTCTTCGCATCAGATGGCCAAAGTATTGAAGTTTCAGCTTCAGCATCAGTCCTTCCAATGAAATATTCAGGACTGATTTTCTTTACAATTGACTGGTTTGATCTCCTTGTAGTTCAAAGGGCTCTCAAGAGTCTTCTCCAACACCACAGTTCAAAAGCATCAATTCTTTGGCATTTAGCTTTCTTTATAGTCCAACTCTCATATCCATACATGACCACTGGGAAAACCATAGCTTTGACTAGACAGACCTTTGTTGCCAAAGTAATTAATGTCTCTGCATTTTAATATGCTGTCTAGGTTGGTCAGTGATCCTCAGTGATCAATTCAAAGAAATAGAGGGAAACAATAAAATGGGAAAGACTAGAGATCTATTCAAGAAAATAAGAGATATCAAGGGAACATTTCATGCAAAGATGGGCACAATAAAGGACAGAAATGGTATGGACCTAACAGAAACAGAAGATATTAAGAAGAGGTAGCAAGAATCACAGAAGAACTATACAAAAAAGATCTTCACTACCCAGATAATCACGATGGTATGATTACTCACCTAGAGCCAGACATCCTGGAATGTGAAGTCAAGTGGGCCTTAGGAAGCATCACTGCAAAGCTAGTGGAGGTGATGGAATTCCAATTGAGCTATTTCGAATCTTAAAAGATGATGCTGTGAAAGTGCTATAGTCAATATGCCAGCAAATTTTGAAGACTCAACAGGGGCCACAGGACTGGAAAAGGTCACTTTTCATTCAATCCCAAAGAAAGGCAATACCAAAGAATGCTCAAACTACACACAATTGCACTCATCTCACATGCTAGCAAAGTAATGCTCAAAATTCTCCAAGCCAGGCTTCAACAGTATGTGAACTGTGAACTGCCACATGTTCAAGCTGGATTTAGAAAAGGCAGAGGAACCAGAGATCAAATTGCCACATCCACTGGATCCTCGAAAAAGCAAGAGAGTTCCAGAAAAACATCTACCTTTGCTTTATTGAATACACCAAAGCTTTTGACTGTGTGGATCACAACAAACTGTGGAAAATTCTGAAAGAGATGGGAATACCAGACCACATGACCCGCCTACTGAGAAATCTGTGTGCAGGTCAAGAAGCAACAGTTAGAACTGGACATGGAACAACAGACTGGTTCCAAATAGGATAAGGAGTACGTCAAGCCTGTATACTGTCACCCTGCTTATTTAACTTATATGCAGAGTACATCATGTGCTGAGCAGGATGAAGCCCAAGCTGGAATCAAGATTGCTGGGAGAAATATCAATAACCTCAGATATGCAGATGACACCACCCTTATGGCAGAAAGCAAAGAACTAAAGAGCCTCTTGATGAAAGTGAAAGAGGACAGTGAAAAAGTTGGCTTAAAGATCAACATTCAAAAAACTAAGATCATGACATCTGCTCCCATCACTTCATGGCAAATAGATGGGGAAACAGTGACAGCCTTTATTTTTTTGGATTTCTGCAAAATCACTGCAGATGGTGATTGCAGCCATGAAAGTAAAAGATGCTTACTCCTTGGAAGGAAAGTTATGACCAACCTAGATAGCATATTAAAAAGCAGAGACATTACTTTGCCAACAAAGGTCCATCTGGTCAAGGCTATGGTTTTTCCAGTGGTCATGTATGGATGTGAGAGTTGGACTGTAAAGAAAGCTGAATGCCAAAGAATTGATGCTTTTGAACTGTGGTGTTGGAGAAGACTCTTGAGAGTCCCTTGGACTGCAAGGAGATCAAACCAGTCCATCCTAAAGGGAATCAGTCCTGAATATTCATTGGAAGGACTGATGTTGAAGCTGAAACTCCAATACTTTGGCCATCTGATTTGAAGAGCTGACTCATTTGAAAAGATCCTAATGCTGGGAAAGATTGAAGGCAGGAAGACAAAGGGATGACAGAGGATAAGATGGATAGATGGCATTACTGACTCAATGGACATGAGTTTGAGTAAACTCTGGGAGTTGGTGATGGACAGGGAGGCCTGGCGTGCTGCTTTCTATGGGGTCGCAAAGTCGCACGTGACTCCGACTGAACTGAGATTAGTCATAGCTTTTCCTCCAAGGAGCAAGCGTCTTTTAATTTTATGGCTGGAGTCACTATCTGCAGTGATTTTGGAGCCCCCCAAAGTAAAGTCTGTCACTGTTTCCATTGTTTCCCCATCTATTTGCCGTGAAGTGATAGGACCAGATGCCATGATCTTAGTTTTCTGAAAGTTGAGTTTTGAGCCAACTTTTTCACTCTCCTTTTTCACTTTCATCAAGAGGCTCTTTAGTTCTTTGCTTCCTGCGTAAGAGTGGTGTCATCTGCGTATCTGAGATTATTGATATTTCTCCTGGCAATCTTGATTCTAGCTTGTGCTTCATCCAGCCCAGCACTTCATATGATGTACTCTGTATATAAGTTAAATAAGCAGGGTGCCAGTAGTATGCAGCCTTGATGTAACCCTTTCTTGATTTGGAACCAGTCTGTTGTTCCATGTCCAGTTCTAACTGTTGCTTCCTGACCGGCATACAGATTTCTCAGCAGGCGGTCATGTGGTCTGGTATGCCCATCTCTTTCAGAATTTTCTACGGTTGTTGTGATCCACACAGTCAAAGGCTTTGGTGTAGTCAATAAAGCAGAAGTAGATGTTTTTCTGGAACTCTCTTGCTTTTTTGATGATCCAGTGGATGTTGGCGATTTGATCTCTGGTTCCTCTGCCTTTTCTAAATCCAGCTTGAGCATCTGAAAGTTCACGTGCTGTTGAAGCCTGGCTTGGAGAATTTTGAGCATTACTTTGGTAGCGTGTGAGATGAGTGCAATTGTGTGGTAGTTTGAACAGAACTGGTGAGCAGACTCTTGGAGGGCACAAACAAAATCTTGTGCACACCAGGACCCAGGAAAAAGGAGCAGTGACGCCAGAAGAGAAAGGCCCAGACTCTCCTATGAGTGTCCAGGAGTTTCCAGTGGAGTTGTGGGTTGGCGGTGGCCTGCTGCAGGGTTGGGGACACTGAGTGTGGCAGTGTGTGCATGGGACCTTTTGAAGGAGGTTGTCATTATCTTCATTACTTCCACCATAGTTTGGTCTTACATCAAACAACCAAGAGGGAACTCATCCTCGCCTATCAATAGAAAACTGGTTTAAAGATTTGCTGAGCATGGCCCCGCCCATCAGAACAGGACCCAGTTCCCCCCACAGTTAGTCTCTCCCATCAGGAAACTTCCATAAGCCTCTTATCCTTATCTGTCAGAGGGTAGATAGAATGAAAACCACAATCACAGAAAACTAATCAAACTCATCACATGGACCATAGCCTTGTCTGTTTCAATGAAACTATGAGCCATGCTGTGTAGGACCACACAAGACACATAGGTCATGGTGGAGAGTTCTGACAAAACGTGGTCCACTTGAGAAGGGAATGGCAAACCACTTCAGTATTCTTGCCTTGAGAACCCCATGAACAGTATGAAAAGGCAGAAAGATAGGACACTGAAAGATGAACTCTCTAGGTCAGTAGGTGCCCAATATGCTACTGTAGAAGAGTGGAGAAATAACTTCAGAAAGAATGAAGAGATGGAGCCAAAGCAAAAACAACACCCAGTTGTGAATGTGACTGGTGATGGAAGTAAAGTCCAATGCTGTAAAGAACAATATTTCATAGGAACCTGGAATGTTAGGTCCATGAATCAAGGTAAATGGGAAGTGGTCAAACAGGAGATGGCAAGAGTGAACATCAACATTTTAGGAATCAGCAAACTAAAATGGACTGGAATGGGTGAATTTAACTCAGATGACCATTATATCTACTAGTGTGGGAAAGAATCCCTTAGAAGAAATGGAGTAGCCCTTATAGTCAACAAAAGATGAGCATATTATGAAGGGATTAATAACTGAATAGAGTGTAATTTTTATGTCTCTGTCTCATGTCCAATAATGGTCAATTCTTTACCATTATCAGAATAATGGAATCTCATTTGCAGGAAATAGTAGCCTCTCTGATGGCTTTAAAAGCATGGTCGGCCAATTTCTGATACTCCTTCATTAAGATGTGGGATCCTTGTCCTCTTTCATTGAATCAGGGCTCTGTGACTGTCCTATGAATAGTACTGAAAGTCACACTGTGCTGATTCCTGGCCCAGGCTTTGAGAAGTTAGCAGCTTCTACTTCCCGTCTCTTGGGGTGCCTGTTCTTAGCATCCAGCCACCATGCCATGGGGAAGCCTAAGCAGCCAGAGCCGCAGCCCTCAAGGAGCATCCAGCACATGGCTGTAGCTGAACCTCCTGTTTAAGGTCAGTTCCAACCTGCAGCCATGAGTGAGCCATGCTGAAAGTGGGTCCTCCAGCCTTCAGCCGAGCTGCTCTCCATGATGCTGTGTGCAACACAGATTAGCTATCTCTGTTCATCCCTGCTCAAATTACAGATTTGTAAGCAAACTAGATGATTATTGCTGCTTTCAAGCCACTAAGTTTTGAGGTGATTTTTTTACACAACAATAAATAATTGGAACATACTCTAAGGAAATGGCAGTATTCCTAGCTCCCTTCTCTATTGCACAGCAAAAACTAGGTACTATTTTTAATCTCAACCCTTGATGGTTTGCAAAGGAAGAAAGTGAACAACTGGGTTTCTCAGTGAGGCTCCCAGCTCTCCCTGAATATTGGTGGAGTTGTATTTGTTCTAGAATGTTGTATCGCAATCTAATGAGATTTACTTAGCATCTCCTAAGTTCCAGGCACAGTTGTAGCTATAATGGGAGCAGCTTTGCTGTTTCTTATGCTGATTGAGCTACTAATTCACCATGGGGATACTTGACAGAGTATTCTGTGTTAATGAGTACCCTTTCCTCCTCTGTAAAGTGAAAGAGGCAGGAGATAGATGGGTTCAAATTTAGACTTTTACAACTGGCCTCCTGTTTGCATTTCCTGGGGCACAAAGAAGTGCACAATAGAAGGGGCTTCAGGCTGAACTGAACTCAGGCTGTATACTTAGAAATGGTAGCATTTCTTGAGACAAGAGATACATGGGCTCCAGTTTACAATCAGCCTTCTATTTGCCCTCTGAAATGAAAGTAACAACAGAAACAGGGTAAGTAGCCAGTCTTTGTCTTTTGTAGATAGCTTAAGGTAATAGTCATGGCAAGGACAAAGAGGGGCAAAATCCTGTTTAGGTAATGGATTAAGGGATCTTCCTCTTCCCCCTTTTTGGGACAAGGGAAACACTATACACATGTGCAGAAAGGCTCCTTGTTGGCTCATAAATCAGGGGATAATCCCAGGCCATAATGAATCTTGCTTCTCCTAGAAATCTTTACTTCAAGATCCGTCTTGGCTGAGGAGTGCATGTACACCCAGAGAAGGGTCCCAAGGTAGGTCAGGTGTGGAAAAAGAAACCAGATAATTGGCTAAAGGTAAACAAAGACCTGGAAGAACTGACCTAAGGCGAAAGCCCACGCCCTTTCTCCCTGGGTTTACATCTCTGCCTTGCTTCTATCTTAATTAAACAAACTATTTCTCTATGTGCTCTCCCACTTGTGGTCAAGCTATGTTTCTAATAATAAACTTTGTATCTGCATTTACAGTTTCTGCCTCCATGATAAATGCATTTTTCACTGTGGCAAAGATCCAGGGAAAAATGGCTGCTAGCCTCTAATCCTTGCTGGTCTGGTGGCTAGGATTTCTGGTTTTCATCCAGGCTACTCAGGTTCAGTTCCTGGGCAGGAATTAAGATCTTGCTTCATGCCACTCGCAGCTGCCTCTCTGAGATCAATGGAACCAATAATATTTACCTCATAGTGTTGTTAAAAGAGATAACATATGGTAAAGCCCATATTTCAGGGTCTGAACTTAGCAGATACTCAACAAAAGTTGTCCCTATTCTTTTTTCTTGAGAAGCAAACCAGACCAATTGCTTGAAATGTAAAATTTTGATCTTATAATTTCATTAAATACTTACCTATTTCTACAAAAATTTCTGAAATCTTAAATACCCTACACTAATTGACAGCTATTAAATATATCATATTTTCTTTTTGATATATGCCCATACATGTTTGATAAATACTGTCTGGCTTCTGATCTTGTCAAATTTTCCTTTTTTTTTTTTTTTTTGGTTTGTTTAAATAAGGAATAAGGAATATAATAATAAGGAATCACTATAAAAATGCAGGCCAGGATATACATGATGAGTAATTTATCTAAGAAGATGTACAAAAAGATGAATTGGGACATGACATTTTATAAAATTCATGAAATGAATTTTCAGTATTCTTTTGTTAGGGAAAATTTTAATTAATATATTGTTGTTCCTTGCATGTATTAATTATCTATTGCTGTATAACAGATTATCCCCAAACTTTATGTCTAAGACAACAACAGATATCTCACTCAGTTTCTGTGGGTCACAAATTTAAAAAGAGCTGAATTGGATGTTTCTGACTTGAGTCTCTCCTGAGATTGTGGATAAGATGTCAACTAGGGCTGCAGTCATCTGAAAGTTTGACTAGGATTTGGGAATTTGCTTCTGTTGGTTCATACATGTGCTGGCAAGTTATTGCTGCTGGCTGTTATTAGGAGACATGAGTTCCATGCTACATGGATCTCTCCTTAGAACTACTTCAGAGTCAGTATGATATGGCATTTGACTCTCCAGGGTAGAGAAGGAGGAAGCCATGATGTCTTTTATGACCTAGCCTTGTAAGTCAAACTTTTCCACTTCTACAGTATCTTATTAATCATACAAGATCAGTCCAATTCAATTTGAGAGGGGACCACCCAAATAATAGAGTACTAGGAAGTGAGAGTCACTGTGGACCATCTTGGGTGATGGTTACCATGTCAAGTTTTTTTGCTTTGGCTCTTTTATCTGCACATTCTCCATGGAAAAATCCACTCATATCCATAGCTTCATATGCCATCTTTAAGGCCATCACTTTCAAGTATATAAATAAGCCTTAATTTCTCTTCAGCTCTTCAAACCCCAATGTATAATATTAATACCTACTTGAAGTTCATTTTATCCTACTGGTATTTACTAAGTAGGCACTAGGAACCAGCCTTAAACTAGTCTGGGTAAAGAAGACAGGCTTCTTGCCCTCATGGAGATTGAAGTTTAGTGAAGCAGGAGGAAAATAAATCAGTGAGGGAAAAAAGTTATATAGCTTGTGGTAAATATAATAAAAAATATACAGCAGTGCTATTGATGGCAGTGTGTGATAGGAGAGGAGAGGCTTAGCTACTTTAGATGCAGTTGAAAACAGGAACTCATTGAAGAAATGATGTTAAAGCTGAGGCTGGAGGGATAAGGTGTGAAAGAAGGGGGAAAAACTGTTTCAGTCGCTGAGAACAGCGAGTGCAAAGGCCTGAAGCAAGGAAGAGCATAGCGTAATCTAGAAAATGTCAAAACAGCTGTGGCTGGAGCACTGTGAGGGAGAGAGAATGGCTTCTAGTCATACGGTGTATAATATGATGTAACAAGTCCGTGTGTAAACTTGTTCTCAGCTCCCACTCCTGCCGTCCTATGTCCCTGAACAGCAGCAGTTGTTAAGAGTTGTAGGATTTGGAGTTAGCCAGGCCTGTTTGAATCCTGGCTCTACAACTCACTAGCAAAGAGATCTTGGAAGTGTTACTTTTTCCGATCTCCAGCGTCCTCACCTTTGAAGTGGGAACCTTGGTGAGGATTAAATTGTCTGGGCCCTGGTTGCATTTGAAATGTGGTAGCTGTGATTATTATCTTTAAACAGTGAAGCTGGGTCCCAACTCATGTTCCTTATCTTATTTTTAAATGAACTATCCAATTTCTATGACCATGGCCAGCAATTTAGAATATAGATCTGGTGCAGTGTAGGGCTCTCACTACAGAGCAAAACCATTTACAGGTTGAGTCACACACTAAAACAGGGTTTAAAACATGAAGACAGTTTTTGATATTAGCCTTACTCTTCTCCTTTCTCCCTAAATTGGCTAGACTTTTTGTTTCTCTTATATAGCTTTTGAATTATCTAGGTTCATTATGACTAGGATTTGAGTATAAGCCCTTGTTAATGTAAGTCCAAACTTCCCCTAACCAGCAGATACTATGTCCCAGACACCCAAGTCTAATATTTCTTTTTTTATTTTGTATTCTTTGGATTGCTAGTTCCCAAAGATTTCTATAATTTCTATAATGGATTTCTAAAATCCATTCATAAAAATGGATTTAATGAGGACACCTACATGTTGTCCCCATTTCTTAGAGACTTAGAATTGTGATAAATAGCTAAGGCTCTATAAGAATCAGTTTAATGGTGTTTAACTCAGTATTTCTAAAAGTATTTGACGATAAAAATTCCTCCCACCCCAAAACACATATTAAACCTTCCCTTCATTTTGGGAAATTCCATTTCAGGCTAATTTCTCACTCTCCTGATTTGCTTATTCCTATGTCTTTATTCCAAAGTGAAGTGAAAGTGAAGTCAGTCAGTCGTGTCTGACTCTTTGCGACCCCATGGACAGCGAAGCCTGGTAGGCTTTTCCTGGCAAGCCTACCTCTTGCCTGGGATTTTCCAGGTAAGAATACTGGAGTGGGCTGCCATTTCCTTCTCCAGGGAATCTTCCCAACCCAGGGATCAAACCTGGGTCTCCTGCATTGCAGACAGACAGTTTCCTGTCTGAGCCACCAGGGAAGCCCAAGTGTCCTCAGTTTTGGTGAAGTAACACCAATTTCCCCATCCTAATTCTTAATTAAAAAGCAGAGGCGTTACTTTGCCAACAAAGGTCCATCTACTCAAAGCTATGGTTTTTCCAGAGGTCATGTATGGATGTGAGAGTTGGACTGTAAAGAAAGCTGAATGCCAAAGAATTGATGCTTTTGAACTGTGGTGTTGGAGAAGACTCTTGAGAGTCCTTGGACAGAAAGGAGAACCAACCAGTCCATCCTAAAGGAAATTAGTCCTGACTATTCATTGGAAGGACTGATGCTAAAGCTGAAACTGCAATACTTTGGCCACCTGATGTGAAGAACTGACTCATTTGAAAAGACCCTGGTGCTGGGAAAGATTGAAGGTGGGAGGAGAAGGCAATGACAGAGGATGAGCTAGTTGGATGGAATCACTGACTCAATGGACATGAGTTTGAATAAACTCTGGGTGTTGGTGATGGACAGGGAGGCCTGGTGTGCTGCAGTCCACGGGGTTGCAAAGAGTTGGACACGACTGAGCAACAGAACTGAACTGAAATGAATTCTTAATTAAGAATCCTTAATTCTACCTGATTATCTATTTCTACATGTTCTTCTTCCTGTCCTTCCTTGTTACTGCCAGTCATTTCTTGTCTTTGTTCTTGTCCTTTCTGGCCCCCATACTTATTGGTAACATTTTTTTTTTTCATTTTTATAATCATTCTGGATTATTATATATATACTTTTGTCATACTTCTTTTTAATTGAATATAATTGACATATAACATTATGTTAGTTATAGGTGTACATAATGATTTGTTAATTGTATATATTGTGAAATGATCACCATAATAAATCTAGTGAGTATTTGTCACTATTCATAGTTATAGAATATTTTCTTTTATACAAGTATGTATATACTTACTATTTTTTTTCTCATGATAAGAGCATTTAGGATCTACTGTCTTAGCAACTTTCAAATATACAATAGAGTCACCATGCTGTATACTACATCCCTGTGACTTACTTATTTTATAGCTGGAAGTCTGTATGTTTTGAATCCTTTCACCTATTTTACCTCCCCCTTACCTTCTGCCTCTGAACCGTTCTGTCTATTCTCTGTATCTGTGTTTGATTGATTGATTTTTCTCATATAAATGAGATCATGCAGTATTTGTCTTTCTCTTATTTATTTAACTTAGCACAGTGGCCTCAAGTTCCATCTATGTCATCACAAATAGCAAAATTTCCATCTTTTTTATGGCTAGAAAATAATTCAATTATATATACAAATATCTCACATTTTCTTATATCCATTCATCCATTGGTGGGCACTTAGGTTGCTTTCATGTCAGCCAAGACATGACTATTGTAAACTGTTTTATTATACTAATGTCTCTTAAACTTTCCTTCTATATGGCCTTAAACCTTATGTTGTCTGTAGAAAATTAGAGGTGTTCAGTGTTAAATTTTGGGCTTCTCTGGTGGCTCTGCGGGTAAAGAGTCCACCAGCAATGTGGGAGACCTGGGTTCGATCCCTGGGTTAGGAAGATCCCCTGGAGAAGGGCATGGCCACCCAGTGCAGTATTCTTGCTTGGAGAAGTCCATGGACAGACGGGCCTGGCATGCTATAGTCCATGTGGTCGCAAAGAGTTGGACAAGACAGAGCGACTAAGAACACAGCACAGCATTAAATTTAGTTTTAGTTGTTGATACAAACTTCTTCCACATCTCCTAATCAGACATGCTTTCCTCATTACCTTAACAGAACATTTAAGGACCAAGGAGTTTGTTACCTTGGAGAGCAGCCCTCTTCATTTGGACAACTCCAGTTTTTAAGAAATTCTTTCTTAAGCTGAAACCAAATGTGCATCACTGTCATTGGTGGCTTAGTTTATCTCCTTTTGCATTAAGTTTTGTCATGTCCTTCTGTAACTGTCTCTTTTTCAGGACAGTTTTGCATATAATATCATTTCATGACACTTCACTATTCTATGTACCCATTTGAAACTATTGTATACAATGAGGAGCTCTCTTCTTAGTAATGGAGTCTGGTAAATCTCATACCCACAACTTAAATCCTTTGCATCAAAATAGTATGAAGTTTGGCTTGTACTGCAGCTGGTGACCCCATCATGTATGTGGCCAGCTGTAGTAGCTTAGTCTTCTTTCAGGAGAGCAAGTCAAAGGTCTAGGAGGGAAGAATTCAGAGGCTGGATAAGGAAATGTAAGTCAACCACATACCGCAGCTCTAGGGAAAATTTTGAAGTAGGTGAAGCTTGTTTTGATATTCTTGGCTTGCTCTTTCTGATTCCTTTTTCTAGTGTGTAGATCCTCTTCAGGTTCTTCTCTACTTGATGTGCCCCAAACTTGTGGACTCTTTCCCTCAATTAAAACTTGCATTCAGGAAAAGATTTAGTTTCAATTACTTCTGTATTTGTTGGGAATATACCATGCTGTCATTTTCAAGTTTGAAAGTGAAAATGCTAGTTGCTCAGTCACGTCCTTCTCTTTGCCGCCCCGTGGACTATAGCCCGTCAGACTCCTCTGTCCATGAGATTCTCCAGACAAGAATACTGGAGTGGGTAAGCCATTCCCTTCGCCAGGGGATCTTCCCAACCCAGGGACTGAACCCAGGTCTCCTGCATTGCAGGCAGATTCTTTACCATCTGGGCCACCAGGGAAGGCCAAGGGGTTGAAATGTCTTATGTGAAAGGCATTTTAAGCTTCAACAACTAGGTGGGAGAGATTTTTGTGCTGGGTGAGAGATTTATATTGGTTTCTATAAAATCCTACAAATATTTTGGCTGTCTGTTTCCTTGTATTTAAGCCTATTCTTGCAAATTCTCCTAAACATTCTGTTCCCTTAAATAAATTATGTAATGTATTCTGCCTAAGGAATCTCCCATGGAATATTTCTCAAACTTTAAATT
Organism: Dama dama; assembly: GCF_033118175.1. NCBI lineage: Eukaryota > Metazoa > Chordata > Mammalia > Artiodactyla > Cervidae > Dama > Dama dama. Next base: position 57,233,858 of record NC_083693.1, read on the forward strand.
AATGTAAAAAAAATTAATGTGCTCCTGATAATCAAAGGAGAGTGAATGCATAAATCCTTGGGATTTGAGGGTGTGGTTTGAAAAGTGCTTAGAATGAAACTGAGTCCCTTGGGAAATTGTATCCTCCTCTTATAGACTAAGAATCCATTTATTTCAAAAGGTCAATGAAAATGGAAAATCACTGTAAATTCTTATCCATACAGGGTGGTAATGGTGGTATAGCACTAATCTGGAGAATAGCTAATCCCTTTTGATGAATGGCACATAAATAAATTCATCCCAAACAGACCTTTTCGTGTATTACATGTCCATCTTTTATTTTTTCAGGGTCACTTTAATAATGAGGCATTTTATAAATGAACCTGTTCTATACAATACAGACTCTCACACAGAGAGAGACATTAACTCCACATTCATCACTGAAATCAATCCAAGAGAATATCCTTCTTAACTAGGCATTCTGTGAGTACACAACTTAATATTTCATTGTGATATACAACCAGGGATCCTGAACAAAGATGAATATAATTTATACAAAGTCACCTTCATGCAAATGGCAATTTTAGATGAAAGTGAGAATGCCTATTTCTTAATCATAGTATCTTCATTTTTCGTGGTATGTCTAAGAGTTCTGACACAAGATACCGGTGGTAAAAATTAGTATTGTGTGATACTAAACAAATCTTGTGAGGCATGTTTTCTCTTTGCAATTGTTTGTCAAGACTTTTATATTTGTGACCACTCAAAACTACCCCTAAAGTAACTTCAATCTATATTATCTGTGGAGGTATGTTGAGACTGTAGTGTTTTTACTACATCTATCCAAGTTATGAAAATTATCCAAGTCTCTTAATATAATTAAGAAGTCATTGCTGGAGAAATTAATGATTTCAGCCTTTTACTAATATATTGAGAATCTGCACTGGATGGCATACAATAAGTTCTAAAGTCTTGGAAAATATTTAAAATTAAAAAAATAGAAAACTAGAAGAAAAGAAACTAAAAAAATAATGCCATTTAAAATCCATGTGATTAAAATGTGTGATTCAGGCATCCAAAAGAAAATTGTTTGTATTTGCAGACTAAAACCTCTTATTGTTTCTACTACTTGCATGATGATAATTATTAGCCAACCATTTTATGAATCAATAATTCATTCAGTTCAGTTCAGTTCTGTCACTCAGTCATGTCCGACTCTTTGAAACCCCATGAATCGCAGCACGCCAGGTCTCCCTGTCCATCACCAACTCCCGGAGTCTACCCAAACCCATGCCCATCGAGTTGGTGATGCCATCCTGCCATCTCATCCTCTGCCGTCCCCTTCTCTCCCTGCCCTCAATCCCTCCCAGCATTAGGATCTTTATCAATGAGTCAACTCTTCACGTGAGATGGCCAAAGTATTGGAGTTTCAGCTTCAGCATCAGTCCTTCCAATGAATACCCAGGACTGATCTCCTTTAGGATGGACTGGTTGGATCTCTTTGCAGTCCAAGGGACTCTTAAGAGTCTTCTCCAACACCACAGTTCAAAAGCATCAATTCTTCGGCGCTCAGCTTTCTTCACAATCCAACTCTCACATCCATCCATGACCACTGGAAAAACCATAGCCTTGACTAGATGGATCTTTGTTGGCAAAGTAATGTCTCTGCTTTTTAATATGCTGTCTAGGTTGGTCATAACTTTCCTTCCAAGGAGTAAGCATCTTTTAATTTCATGGCTGCAATCACCATCTGCAGTGATTTTGGAGCTGAAAAAAATAAAGTCTGACACTGTTTCCACTGTTTCACCATGTATTTCCCATGAAGTGATGGGACCAGATTATAATTCATTAGTGAAAGCCTATAATCTGCAAACCTGGGGATCCAGGCTCAGAGAGACAGTAGTAGTAGTACTTTGGCAGTAGTGGGTAGAATCCACATTTAGGAAGCTCTGATTATTGCTCTGGTGATTGGTTTGTCATTTCCTATTATTTGTTTTCTCTTGATAGGTGATATATTCTTCCCTATTGACTTTGGGGTTGGCCACATGACTTGCTCTGATGATTGAAATGTGGGCAGAAATGAAAGAATTTTGTGAGCTGAGGTTTTGTGGGTATCCAGTCATCCTCCTACTTCTAGCCTGCAACTGTTATTCTGGAACCCAGGATTCAGCATGGGGTCCAGAATAATACATGGAGCACCAGCTCAGTGAGGAAATCAGGAAATAAGTATTTATTCTTGAAAGCCATGGAGATGTTGAGGTTGTCTGATGTAATATAACTTTAGGAAAGTTTTATCTCTATTCTCTTAAGCTTCATAAGCTTCATATGAGCTAGATATAATATTTTTATTTTACAGATGAGGAAATTAGAATGTCAAAGGGGTTCAATCTTTTTCTTTTTTTTCCCATGGTCACATTGCTGAAAAGTGGCAGATGTAACCCACAAGTCAAAATATTTATACCATACCCTGCTTTTTAGGGTAAAAATATGGAATGAGGGCAAGAACGCTGCCTGAAGTTTAGAACCCAGGTTCTAATCTTAGGGAAATTACTGAGCATTTTACCCTAAGATGAAAATCTCTGTTGGGTCATAATTCCCTTTTAGGACTGCTGTTGTCTCTGGCTGGTAGATAGTGCATACAATTGACATTTGCTGAGGATTCCTTTGACTAAGACTGCCCACAGTAAGTATTAACCATGGGCTTCTCATTTCTTTCAGAGATAGCACCATTACTTGCTCATATAATGAGAATGAAAAGAAAGCACTGACTCTCAATTCTCCGAAGATTTATATAATTTGTGAGTCATAGACTATGAGTAATCAGATGTTCAGAAACACTTGAAGAAGCTCCAAGGATAATGCCAGCATCTATATAGTGGTACTTAATGCACTTCCCCTGCATAACAAGCTGAGCAGTCAATGTCTTATCTGAGTAATTTAAGCCAAAAGTGTGGTTTTTAAAAATATCCCTGAATTTCATGGATAATTGCACTAACCCCCATTTCACTGGAGACTGAAAGAATTACCCTATAATCATAGATTAATTATGACTAACTTAAACTTTTGGACGAATGATTCCATCCACATAAATGAGGACTCTGATATAAATGAAATTTCCTTTGGGTCATGATTCACCTTTTTTATTTTCCCCTTTCTACAGTATTAAAAAAAAAAAGAATTGTCATACTCTCATAGCAAGGAAGGTATTACAAAATCACCAGTGTGATCAAGTATTATTCTTTTTTTAAAAGGTCTTATTCTTGATACCCTGCAATCAGGCTGTTTTGTGGGCCTCAGTTTCACTTATCATTTTCCATAAAGACAAGTAATAAGTTTTCTCATATAGTATCTCCCTTCTATAAGAATAGAAAGACCTCTTGAAACTATTAAGAAAGTCTCAGGGCTTTAGAATTGCCTCTGAAACAAGTTTCTTTGGCTTCTTTTATTTTTGTTCTGTCAGATTGAATTTTTTTAATCTTTTTTTCTTTCTCTTTTCCATTATGGTTTATTTCAGGACATTGAATAGAGTTCCCTGAGCTTTACAGTTGGACCTTGTTGTTTATCCATTCTATATATAAAATAGTTTGCATCTGCTATCCGCGAACTTCCAATCCCTCTCTCCTTGGCAATCACAAATCTGTTCTCTATGTCTGTTTCTGTTTCATAGATAAGTTCATTTGTATCCTATTTTAGACTTCACATCTAAGTGGTATCATATGATATTTGTCTTTCTCTGACTTACTTCACTTAGTATGATAATCTCTAGGTCCATCCATGTTGCTGCAGATGGCATTATTTCATTCTTTTTTATGTCTGAGTAGTATTCCATTATATAACACCTCTTTTTATCCATTCATCTGTTGATGGACATTTAGGTTGTGTCCATGTCTTGGCTACTGTAAATAGTTCTGCTATGAATGTTGGGATGCATGTATATTTTTGAATTGTAGTTTTGTCTGGATATTTGCCTAGGAGTGGGATTGCTAAATCATATGGTAGCTCTGTTTTCAGTTTTTTGAGAAACCTCTGTATTTTTTTCCATAGTGACTATACCAATTTACATTCCCACCAAAAGTGTAGGAGGGTTTCTTTTTTCCCCACACTCTCTCAAATATTTGTTTTTGTAGACTTTTTAATGATGGCCATTCTGATTAATGTGAGGAGGTACCTCATTGTTTTGATTTGCATTTCTTTAATAATTAGGGATGTTACGGGGAAACAGAGGAAACAGTGGCTGATTTTATTTTTGGGGGCTCCAAAATCACTGCAGATGGTGATTGCAGCCATGAAATTAAAAGACGCTTACTCCTTGGAAGGAAAGTTATGACTAACCTGGACAGCATATTAAAAAGCAGAGACATTACTTTGCCAACGAAGGTCCATCTTGTCAAGGCTATGGTTTTTCCAGTAGTCATGTAGGGATGTGAGAGTTGGACTATAAAGAAAGCTGAGCGCTGAAGAATTGATGCTTTTGAACTATGGTGTTGGAGAAGACTCTTCAGTGTCCCTTTGACTGCAAGGAGATCCAACCAGTCCATCCTAAAGGAGATCAGTCCTGGGTATTCATTGGAAGGACTGATGCTGAAGCTGAAACTCCAATACCTTGGCCACCTGATGCGAAGAACTGACTCATATTAATAGACCCTGATATTGGGAAAGATTGAAGGCAGGAGGAGAAGTGGACGACAGAGAATGAGATGATTGGATGGCATCACCGACTCAATGGACATTAGTTTGAGTAAACTCTAGGAGTTGGTGATGGACAGGGAGGCCTGATGTGCTGCAGTCCATGGGGTCACAAAGAGTCAGATATGACTGAGCAACTGAACTGAACTGAACCTAGCATCTTTTCATGTGCTTATTGGCCGTTTATATGTCCATTTAGGTCTTCTGCCCATTTTTCAATTGGACTGTTTGTTTTTTTTTTGTTATTGAGTTGAACGAACTGAGAAAGTTGTTTCTTACCTGAAAACTTTTCAAGTGTCTTATGGACAATGGAAACTTGGTTTCTTAAGCACTAGCAAAAAGTTACCTTGCAGAATTTTCTAGAAAATACATACTTGTGTGACAGGACACTTAGATTCAACTTTTCTCTTTACATGCACACCTAAAGATTCAACTTTATTGTTTACCTGTCACTCCATTAGAAATTCTATTTTCATTCTTGTGTGTTTAAAGTATGGTGTCTCTAAGCATTTGCTTTTGTTTTGTGACTAAGGAAGTGGTGGCTCATTAAACTCCCCCTGGAAATTAAGTTATCAGATGATTTTTCAGTTATGCTGGTACTCCACTGAGGGAATCCCCATTCTGGCAACAAGGAGAAGAGCAGTCACTTGCATCCACTGTAAACCACGATAGTCAATGTTTTAAACATAATCTTCACAGCTGTTTTAGATGTCAGGGTTTGGCAAGCATGTAATTTTCACATGCACACAGGGTACCAGGATTCATACCCATGTTGCCTAACTTTAAAGCCCATGCGCATTCTGCTGCACCTTGCTTATAAGAGGTGTTCTAAAGGAAGGGTCAGTATTTCCAGGGTAAGTCCATGACTGAGAGGGTGTGTACCATAAGTTGCCTGAGGACTTCAGGGTCAAGAAGTGGGAGAAGAGGAGAACCACCAAGGGAAGGATGAGAAGTAGACAGGACAAATGTGGCAGCTGGGAGGGCTGCCTTGAGGGCCTTCCCCCCTTGCATCACAAGTTTACTCAGAACAAGTTGTGCGTATAAGAATATTTTTAACAGATTTATTTTTAAATTTATTTATTTACTTATGACTGAGCTGGGTCTTCATTGCCATACACAAGCTTACTCTAGGTGTTGTGAGTGGGAGCTACTATCTAGTTGTGGTGCTTGGGGTCAGTAGCACAGGGCCTTTGTTGCTTCGTGGTGTGTGGGATCTTCCTGGACCATGGGTCAAACCTGCGTCCCCTCCATTGTGGCAGGCTCCCAATCACTGGATCAGCAGGGAAGTCCTAACAGCAACTTTAACCTTTATGTTTGTTCACATGATGATATGATAATAGTTTTTTCATACAATTGCCCATTTCATTTCTTGAAGCGATACTGATCTAAAACTCTTATCATCATTGAAATATTATCTTGTGACAAAACAGCTCAACCTGATACATAGTTTTGAATGTTACACAAATTTCCCTTTTCGAGTCTCCCCTTTCTTTGCACTGGTAATTTCTACTCCTGCTTTCCTAGAAAGTTTACCATCATGGTTGAACATCTACCATGAAAAATGTACTACCAACCTTGACCCTGTGGCTTGCCCTTTACATGGCTTGATTCCCTCTAGATAGGTCTCCATGGCCCTGGTCTTTCCATTTTCCAACATTCCATCAAAATTTGCTAGTCAGATGTTCTGTTTTCTTAGGGACCTGAAGAAATCCATACTGACACACTCTTCTTGTTAATAGTTAAATGTTTATTCTGTGTAGATAACATATACTTGACTAGGGGCCTTCTAGATAAAATGTCTTTAAGTTTAATGGAAATAACTTATGACCTATTGAAGTCAGCATTTTAAAGCTAAAAGTCACAGCACTTTAAAGCTAGACATCACGAAAGTATCTGATGAAATTCCATTATTTTTCAAATGGCAAAATGAGGCCAGGAGAAATTCCTAAAATTTAGTTCTTAAATCACACTTTCAAGATAGTGACATGGCAATTATTGCTTCAGAAATAGAGAAAAAGAGGTACAGAAAGGAATGATATGATTGAAGCTACACAGAGGATCAAAAGCCCATCTGGAATGGGTTTCATTTCACCTACCTTCAGTCTGATTTTAAAAGTAGTGTTTGCAATGTCCACTAAATCCTTCTACATGAATATAATACATTTTCAGCTGCATGCCTCCTTAGTTTGGCTTATAAAACTTGTCTCTGTCTTTTCAACCTGTTAAGTTGAATTTTCATGGAGTTCTGAGCCCCAGAAGGAGCCGTGACTGACTGGAGGGTGAGTAGAGTTAGGGAGAACTCAACCTTTGGATTTTGTTACTTGTATTTTAGAAGCTGCTCCTCTTTTTAAGACAATATCCTGGCAATAATGTGATGACTGATATAACAAGAAAACTAAGGGCCAATCAGCTACAGTCAGTGTAACATTAATTACTTTTGAAAATAAAAAATCTTTCTAATTGAAAGCTTGATAGGCCATCTGGATTTAATAGTTTCCTTTAGCAAAAATAAATACTAAATACTATAGACCAATCATTTAAAAATTGAGTATAGTACTAAAATATGCTACTGGGAGTGTTTGCAGTACTCTCCATTTGCTAACAGGATGATATCATTAAATGTATTTTCTGTCTTTGCTTTCTCAATACTGACTGAGAATGTTGAGATCTTAAAGCCTTGGTGATCAATGAATTCATAACTGACAGGTAAAGGAATTTGAGTGGTGATATGATAGAGTATGGGCTTCCCAGGTGACTCAGTGGTAATGAATCACCTGCCAATATAGGAGACACAGGAGATGTGGGTTTGATCCCTGGATCAGGGAAGATCCCCTGGAGTAGGAAATGACAAACCATTCCAGTTTTCTTGCCTGGAAAACCCCATGGACAGAGAAGCCTGGTGGGCTATAGTGCTGCCACTGCGGCTGCTGCTAAGTCACTTCAGTTGTGTCTGACTCAGTGCGACCCTATGGACAGCAGCCTACCAGGCTCCTCTGTCCATGGGATTCTCTAGGCAAGAATACTGGAGTGGGTTGCCATTTCCTTCTCCAGGGCTATAGTGCATGGGGTCTCAAAGAGTTGGACATGACTGAGTACACATGCAAGCATGATAGAGTTTAGATTGGGAATTCGCCATTTCTTCTTGAAGCAAAAGTATAGATTCTTACTTACTAAAAGCAAATTAGTGAGGGCAAATGACTTCAGCTGATTAACTTTCTTTTCTTCTAATCCAGTCCCTGATGATATCTTTCACCATTAGCTATAGGATAAGATTTTATCTTTTGGCCTAACGTGGTATTCAATACCTACTTTCTTACAAAATTCTAGACTAGAGATATTCTATTTTATGATGTGTGATACAAAAGCTGTAGCTCTGGTTTTTTTTTTTTTTTTTTTTTTCATTTATTTTTATTAGTTGGAGGCTAATTACTTTACAATATTGTAGTGGGTTTTGTCATACATTGACATGAATCAGCCATGGATTTACATGTATTCCCCATCCCGATCCCCCCTCCCACCTCCCTCTCTACCCGATCCCCCTGGGTCTTCCCAGTGCACCAGGCCCATGTAGCTCTGGTTTATGTCATTTTTATACTTGTGGGTTTCAAAGATTTACTTTTTTCTTATATTGTTTATAATATAAAATGCATATATGAAACATTTACTATTTTCCAGGTGCTGTGCCCAGAGCTCTGCATGCATTGTCTATTTAATTTTTGCACAAATGCACAAGGTATATACAATCATCGCTCCTATTTTAAAGATGAGGAAGCTAAGACTTGGAGGAGTTAGATAACTATGGTCCACAGTTATCGAAGAGGAGCTGAAACACAAGTCCAAATCTGCCTGACTTCAAAGCCTGTGCTCTCATCCTTTTTGCTAAACTAGTTGACAAATAAGAGAACTAATGAAGAAACTATGTGAGGACTAATAACTGAGAGCTAAACAGAGAGGAAATCTGAAGAAGCATCTCATTCTCACTCTATTACCAGTCCTAACTCAAAACAGCACTCTTTGCTCTGTTGCAGAATATTCCTATTTGGTAAAGATGGGATAAACTTGTGGCTGGTGGGAGGTAAAATGGATGATTTTCTCGCACCTTTGATGTTTAATCACTTACAAGTTTTGTTGATTCTTCTAAATTTTATGAAATTCTCCTTTTTCTTTCATCCTTCTCATGGATTTGGTTTAAAAGTCTCTCTTTAGGTCTCATCTATTATCTTCTTACTAGTTTACTAATCTCTCTGCCTGCCCCTTCTTCCTATCCATTCTGCAGTATTCCTTCAGTATAAAGAGTTAAATTGGACACAACTTGTCATCAAAGAGTTTATGGACTTGTACAGGATACAGCGTCTCAATACATAATTATAAAACATTATGGCATACATTGACATGAATCAGCCGTGGATTTACATGTATTCCCCATCCCGATCCCCACTCCCGCCTCCCTCTCTACCCGATCCCTCTGGGTCTTCCCAGTGCACCAGGCCTGAGCACTTGTCTCATGCATCCAACCTGGGCTGGGGATCTGTTAAACCACTGCAATATTGTAAAGTAATTAGGCAACTAATAAAAATAAATGAAAAAAAAATTATGGCAAATCCTTGATCTGTTAGGTTCTGTGGGAGCATGCTGTTGCTGCTGCTGCATCACTTCAGTCATGTCCGACTCTGTGTGACCCCAAAAACAGCAGCCCACCAGACACCCCTGTCCCTGGGATTCTCCAGGCAAGAATACTAGAGTGGGTTGCCATTTCCTTCTCCAATGCATGCATGCATGCTAAGTCGCTTCAGTCATGTCCAACTCTGTGTTACCCCATGGACAGCAGCCCACCAGGCTCCTCTGTTCACGAGATTCTCCAGGCAAGAATACTGGAGTGGGTTGCCATTTCCGAGAGGCCAGAATTTCAGGGAGGAAACCAAGGTAAAAAATGACATTTAATGAAAGTGTTACTTACTAATATTGCAAATAAACATAAAAGTCCGTTGATGATTTCACTATTCCTATTAGTTATAGAACTATTCCTTTGTGTCAAGCACTGTGTTAAATCCTCTGCATACACTATCTCATTTAATCCTCATCACCATGTTCTGTAGTAGGCACTATTATTACCTCCACTTTATAAGTGAGGAAATCAAGTATTAGAGAGTTTAAGTAACCTGCCCAACAGTTACTAGTACCTAGTAACGGTGGAACTAGGAACCTAACTCATGCAGTCTGGATTAATCACTAAATTCATTTATGGGAAGGATTGGTTGAGTTTGTACATACATTGCCTTTGAGGAGTAGAACTGTTCCGGAGGCAGTGGATATGCATATCTCAGGCTTAGGAGACATGGAATTGGGAGTCATCAGCCTATACAAGTTACTTGAAGCTAAAACCATTCATGAAAATGCTGCAGTAGAGTGTAAGTAAGAAAAAAAGGAGGTCCTTTGTGAGAATCTTGGAGGCTACCACCATGTAAGGGGAAAGGATCAATAGATGTGGAAGAGCCACTAAAGATACATCAAGGGTCTACCAGGCAGGACCATTGTTTGAAGGTAGACATATCTTGGCTGATTGGCACATAGTAGTTAAAAGAGAGCATCAGTTGTTATGAAGACCCTGCCGTAGCTCTCTCTTTGCCCAAAGATGCTTTCTTCTTTGGCTTTCCAGGTGGCTCAGAGGTAAAGAATTCATCTGCCAATGCAGGAGACGTGGGTTCAACCCCTGGGTTGGGAAGATCTCCTGGAAGGGGGCAAGGCAACCCACTCCAGTATTCCTGCCTGGAGAATCCCAGGGACAGAGGAGCCTAGTGGGCTACAGTCCGTGGGGTTGCACAGAGTTGGACATGACTGGGCGACTAAGTGCGCATACACAGAGCAGGCATTGGCAAACTTTTTCTCTGAAGGGACAAATAGTAAGTATTTTGGCCTTTGTGAACGACGTAATCTCTGCTGTCACTATTCAATTCTGCCATCTGTTGTGGCACAAAAGCAGTCATAGACAACATGTAAGCAAATGGATGTAGCTGTGTTGCAATAAAGCTTTATTTATAAAAACAAAGGATAGGTTGGATTTGGCTCATGAACCGTGATTTCTTGATCCTTGGTCTAGATCCTCACCCATCTTGACTTGGTGTCCTTTTCAAAAACTCAGCTCTAGTCCTTTCTTCATTTAACACTTTCCTCCACACAGTTGAATACTCTTGTACATCTTCCTCATTTTCCTCCTTCTGGTGTATTCTCTGATACATTGTCTAGTAAAATTCTCTGGGCAAGAAAATATTTTGATAGTTTGTAATAGCAGTTCCACAAGAATGCTAGTATGGGAAGCTGGTAGTTAACTGAACTACATCAAAGTAAAGTCTGGTGTTTTGGTGATCTGCTGTTACAACTCCAGTGTTTTAAACGCTTTCCACCTCCTCCCCCTGAAAATAATGCAAAATGATTTTACAAGGTGAGCTTGATTTGTATTTCAGACAGGTGGAGTTACACTTACTAATATGACAAACTAGGTTTTATTTGTGAAGCAAGGAGTGATTTTAATCCCAGTGCAGCAAAATCCTTTTGGTGCAGTTTGCTTCTTTGAGAATTTGGTAATTTTGTGAAATAAGGAAAGGTCCCTAGCATTTTCTTAGATGGAATCCCCGTGGAAGGACACACAGAGCGATAGCAAGATTACCTTGAGAACTGGGGAAATTCAGTTTGTCCCTGAACATTTTAAGTAGAAAATGAAAGGATCCATTTCATCTCAGTAGAACTGAAAATTGGAAAATAAGTACTAAACAGTTTGCTTCCTGGTAAAGCAAGATTTAGAAAGTATTGGAAATCTGCTAACATGTTATTTTCCTCCATAGTCCTCATCTTTAGGATTCTTGCGATTAACTATGAAGTATAGTCAAATCTTTATTTAAATTGAAAAATCCTTATTTATATTTATTGATCATTAAACCAAGAAGGCTGATAGAATAAGCCTGACTTTCCAATCTTCCTAATCTTAACTGAGTTGTTTATATAGCATTTCAAGCCTGCTATCAATCAAACATTTACTCTGTGATATGTGAGTTGAGGAGTGAAATAGTGATTTTTTGTGTCAACTCCGTTTGTGATACAAAGTCAGTACATGAACACCAGAGCCAGGAAAACCTTAAAATCCTTTTGTGGTTGACATTTCTTTCTATGGTGGGGGTAGACTTGAGCTGCTCCATCCTCTTTCCCACGAGGGTCTTGCTGCCCAGTTGTAGGGAATGAAGACAAGACATAGCCTGAAGCTGTCAGCTTCTTGAGGGTTGGCCTCAGCTGAAGCATTCTGAGGATGGCTCATAAGTGGTGATTGTGAGAGATGGGGGTGGTGGTGGTGGTAACAGAGACTGGACCATTGCACCCTAATGTGGGAGCAATACTTGTTCCAGGGCTCCTGGCCAGCTTTGTGGGGCTTGTATTACAATTTAAGTTTTCCTTCTGCCCAAACTTGCCATTACTTGAAGGAGAACAACTAGTGGCAAGGTTGGCAGAAGGAAACACCTTATGGACTTCCCTAGTGGCTCAGTGGTAAAGAATCTGCCTGTAATGCAGGAGAGCCAGGTTCAATCCCTGGCTTGGGAAGATCCCCTGGAGAAGGAAAATGGAGCCTGGAGGGCTACAGTCCATGGGGTTGCAAATAAGTTGGACACGACTTAATGATTAAAAACACAACACAACACACACAAAACACCTTACATGGGGAGTTCCATCTCAGAATCTGCTTCCAGAGATCCTGGCCTGTGGTAGCAGGTAGTTGATGAGCAATCTGCTAGCTTCCCCATAAAGGGATGGAACTTTCAGGAGGATTTGTATTTTGTTTCCTAGTGATGATGGGTTCCTCCAGTCACTCAGAGTCTCTCAAGGGGGTCCTCTGAGAGCAATGACTTGAGGGATAAAATTCAAAAGTAGCTGATCTTGAAGCACTGTCTTCTGAGCAGACAGTAGAGAGTGCTACTGAATGGTTTGCTGTCTTTGCCAAAGAACTTAAAAGTTTATTTGGAGTCCCTCTGGCATATGAAGTCTTAGTGGAAAATGTATTTCTTCCATTTTTCTTGAGAACTTGTTTATGCTCAGCCTCATTCCCTTCCCCAGTTCTTCCTGAAAATGAGTCTTCCAGGGGCCACAGCCTCTGTTGGTCCAGTTATCAGGCTGCCTAGGCATCTGTGGCACACGTTGGGTGTGGAGTATAACAAAGGAAAGAAGAGGAAGCCAGCATTGGACCAAGTGCCAGCGTGGTCCCTGAGAGAGGGGACAGTGGTCCCAATTACAGGCTCTAAGCATCTGCTGGATTGGGTTTGATCTGGCTCCTGTTGATATGTGGAAGGAGGCTGATGTTTCCTCAGGTTCTCTGTGCCCTAGGCCCTTTACATGTCATCTCATTTATCTTGAGGCAGCCCGAGCATATGTTGGAAAAGAATTTCCAGACGTGGAGTACTGCAGAAAGGTAGTAAGTTTATTAAGAACAAAGAACAGAGATAAAGTGGGCTCTGTGAACACAGTGGACCGACAACTGCAGACAAGTCAGGGAGAGTCAACAGTTTTTGTGAGTTAATAGCCAATTTTTGTAGCCTCAAGACAAAGAACATTCCTGTTGAAAGGTTGGCATTAGGTGATTGGTTGGGGCACTATAGAATGTTTACTGGAGTGGGCATCTTTGCATAATATGGGTCAGGAAGCTTGTTAATGATGACTGGGGGGCTTTTGAAAATGATAACAAAGGTGCCCAGTCAGCTTCGGAGGTGACCTTGGTTCTGGGCTCCGCTTCTGTGGCCTTGGTGCAAGTCCTTGCACCTGTGGCCTTGGGGCAGGACTCAACAATTTAAGTTTCAAATGAATGCACAAGATAGATACTTTAGAGTTGAGGAAACTGAAACACAGACAGAATTTACTGACTTGCCCAAGGTCATCTGGTATCTCTGACGGCAGAGATGGTGGTGAAGAGTGAGTGCTGGAGTAGGTATCTCTGATTTTCTGTTAAATAACCATTCTCCCTTCTTCTTTAATAAGAGAACCCTACGTTTTAGCAGAGTTTGTATAGCCTCCACTATAATTGTTTGCCTGTTTCCAATGCCACTAAGTATTAGCCATGTGACCACGTTCTCACCAATGAGATATAAGTAGAGGTGCTGCGTGGGACTGCTGGGAAGTCTCTGGAGAAAAGGCACTGGGAGTTGCCTCTTTGTTTCTTCCATCCTGCTCTCTGGAATGTGATGTAATGGCTGGAGCTCGTGCAGCCACCTAGACCATAAGATGATTTTGAGAATGAAAATCAAGCCCTAGGATGAGGGAGGAAAGAGGAGAGCTCGAGTAAGAGATGATGCTGTCGCCCATCATTCCATCCCTGGATTGTTTTCCTCTGAATTTCTTATGTGTAAGAGACATACATTGTTTCTCTCTTCTAAGACTTTAAGCTGTTTGCTCATTGGGTTTTTCTGTTATATGTAGCAGAACCTAGTCCTAACTGATATGAATGCTTACCCCTTCTGGCAGAGAAAGTTATTTCCTACTTGGAATGGGCATTTAAAATGGATATTCATTGGACACAAATATAGATATAATGTAGTTATTTTAAAAATAGCACCATTGAACTCCCTATCTTTCTTCTGGCATCAGTACTTAGGAAGTAGCTCAGGGCCTTTCTAGGGACTCCGCAGGTGACTCAGTGGTAAAAGAATCCACCTGCCAATGCAGGAGTGGCAGGAGACATGCGTTTGATCCCTGGGTTGGGAAGATCCCTTGGAGGAGCAAATGGCAACCCACTCCAGTATTCTTGTCTAGGGAATCCCATGAATGGAGGAGCTTCGGTTTAATCACTTCATTCCCAATATTATTGTGTGACATATACAAATGTACTCTTAACAGTCTTTTGATTGACAGGTATTAAACTCATGACATTCAGAATTTCTGTCACGGATGCAAATCTTTAGGCTCTAGTTCCTACATCCTCTAATATCCTTTTAAAAGGATGCATTCCTTTCATCCTTGTAAAAAATAGTAGCTTCTACCCCACTGTATTTTAAAAGAAAGCTTACCTTTCTTTGGCTTATTTTTTAGGAAAATGAGAGGCTTATTCTCTGTCTGAGAGGAAGATTTTAACTTAGCTGAGGTGAGTGACTTGATCCCTAACCTGCGGCATTTTCTTTCTGAGGGTATCTCACAGCCAAAATGAACACTGCAGTAGACAAATAGAGATCAGAGCTGAGGAATCATGGGAATGAATGTTTGCATCTGACTCTTTGATTACAATAAGCAGTGTGGCCTAGCTGGAGGGTGCTGTATTTCCACAATTGACAGACTGAGCAGCCTGTAGCAATCAGCAAAGGGTGACTTATTTTGAGCAAAAACATTCATCAGACTGTGATGAGCAAAGCAGAGCTGCAATCAGTGGCAGTTTCTGCGAAGAGCCGCTGATGAAAAGTGGATTTTACACGTATCAAGTAGAGGAGAATCCCGCTGCTCTCTTTTTTAGCCCTGTTTGCATGCATGGACAACACTGGAAGCATTCTCAACATGAAAGAGAGTGAAACAATAGTTCTATCATAAGTGGGACTTTTCTGACCTTGTTATAGTATATCCAGTCAGTGGCAGGAATATATTATGTTTTAAAAAGGCAAGATAATAAACAATTTCAGAGAAAGATCTAGCATACTCAAATGTCTCATGCAGATGTGTTATTTCACTGGAATTATGATGGAAGAGTTCTATAGATGCACCCAATAGAAAGGAGATTTTTAAGTAAGATTTCCAGTCTCATTGATAGTAGCTTTATTCATTCTCACTAAAACATTAGAACTGTTTAGTTCTGTGAATCCTTCCACTGAAAGCTCTGTAGGTTTAAAGTTTGTGATCTGAAGTGAAAGAAAAGTGGTTCAAGTAGGAATCTTCAGCTTTCTTCTTTAGATAACATCTCCTGCTGTGGTTTTGAGATTTTTGATTTTGATATGTGTTGGAATATTTGGAAGCTTTCCCTAAAGTGTCAGAAAGAGATGCTAGATACTAAGTGACCTTTATTTTTAAGCATTGAGTTGCTCTCTCCTTGAGGCCTACTTACTATGCACTGAGGCCTTTAGAACTAGCACTTGATCTTGGGCCATTTAGGCTGTTCTGTTTAGTTTTGTGCTTTCTCCTATAGGGGAGCTGTGGGAAGAAAGCAAGGTGGTATATTGGTTTGGGTTTATAGCATCCAAGGGCTTCCCTTGTGGCTCAGATGGTAAAGAATATGCTTGCAGTGCAGGAGACCTGAGTTAGATCCCTGGGTGAGGAATATCACCTGGAGAAGGGAATGGCAACCCACTCCAGTATTCTTGCCTGGAGAATTCAATGGATGGAGGAGCCTGGTGGGCTACAGTCCTTGGGGTCACACAAAGCTAGACACAACTGAACAACACACACTATAGCATCCAAAGTCTTTATTCAAAAGCAGGAGCTTTCTTTCCTGTCTCCCATCTCCCATCTGATAGTTCCTGGATTTGGACTTGACTTTTGTATTAATATTTGATCAAATTTCTCTATTTAAAGTCCAGGAGGATGGATTGTTTTTCTTTATGGGTTTGCTGAAAAATGACAACCCCAACTGTCTGTCTCTTCGAACAAGAGGATAATTAATATTTTAAAAGGACACCACAGGTATGTCTCAGAGATATTGCAGAATCCAAACCATTGCAATAAAGTGAAACCACAGTAAATCAAGTCACAGGAAATTTTCGGTTTACCAGTGTGTATAAAAGTTATGTTTATAGTATACTGTAGTCTTTTAAGTGTGAAATAGCATTATGTCTAAAAATGTACAAACCTTAATTGAAAAAATTCATTATTAAAAAATGCTAACCATCACCTGAGCCTTCAACAAGTCATAATCTGTTTGTTGGTGGAGGATCTTGCCTCAGTGTTGAGGGCTGCTGTCTGATGAGTGCGGTGGTTGCTGAACATTGGGGTGGCCATGGCAATTTTTTAAAATAAAGCAATGAAGTTTGCCCCATTGACTCTTCCTTTTGCTGGAACACTTAGTGGCCCTGGTACAGCTATCAGTTGGCCTAATTTCAGTGTTGTTGTGTCTCAAGGAACAGGGGGGTCAAGGAGAGGGAGAGAGAGAGAATGGCCAGTCAGTGGAGCAGTCAGAACACACACAACATTGGTTAATTAATTTCTCTGTCTTACATGGGCACAGTTCATGACACACCCCCACCCCTGAAATCATTGCCATAGTAACATCAAAGACCACTGACCATAGATTACCATAACAAATATACCATAATGAAAATATTTAAGATATTGTGAAAATTAGCAAAATGGGATAGAGAGACATGAAGTGAGCCAATTCTATTAGAAAAATGGTGTCTATAGACTTGCTTGTTGCAGGGTTGCCACAAACCTGCAACTGGTAAAGGAAAAAAAGATGTAATATCTGTGAAGGGCAATAAAGTGAAGCACAATGAAACACAGTATATGTGTAATTACAAAAAGAATAACATCAAGCACAAAGTCCTGGTTGCCTCAGGTGTGATAGAGTATCAGCTCAGTTCACTCGCTCAGTCGTGTCCGACTCTTTGCGACCCCATGAGTCGCAGCACGCCAGGCCTCCCTGTTCATCACAAACTCCTGGAGTTTACTCAAACTCATGCCCATCGAGTTGGTGATGCCATCCAGCCATCTCATCCTCTGTCGTCCCCTTCTCCTCCTGCCCCCAATCCCTCCCAGCACCAGGGTCTTTTCCAATGAGTCAACTGTTCGCATGAGGTGGCCGAAGTATTGGAGTTTCAGCTTCAGCATCAGTCCTTCCAATGAACACCCAGGGCTGATCTTCAGAATGGACTGGTTGGATCTCCTTGCAGTCCAAGGGACTCTCAACAGTCTTCTCCAACATCATAGTTCAAAAGCATCAGTTTTTCAGCACTCAGCTTTCTTCACAGTCCAACTCTCACATCCATACATGACCACTGGAAAAACTATAGCCTTGACCAGACGGACCTTTGTTGGCAAAGTAATGTCTCTGCTTTTTAATATGCTATCTACATTGGTCATAACTTTCCTTCCAAGGAGTAAGCGTCTTTTAATTTCATGGCTGCAGTCACCATCTGCAGTGATTTTGGAGCCCCCCAAAATAAAGTCTGTCACTGTTTCCATCTATTTCCCATGAAGTGATGGGACCAGATGCCATGATCTTAGTTTTCTGAATGTTAAGATTTAAGCCAACTTTTTCACCCTCCTCTTTCACTTTCATCAAGAGGCTTTTTAGTTCCTCTTCACTCTCTGTCATCTGCTTATCTGAGGTTATTGATATTTCTCCCGGCAATCTTGATTCCAGCTTATGCTTCTTCCAGCCCAGCCTTTCTCATGATGTACTCTGCATATAAGTTAAATAAGCAGGGTGACAATATACAGCCTTGACGTACTCCTTTTCCTATTTGGAACCAGTCTGTTGTTCCATGTCCAGTTCTAACTGTTGCTTCCTGACCTGCATACAGGTTTCTCAAGAGGCAGGTCAGGTGGTCTGGTATTCCCATCTCCTTCAGAATTTTCCACAGTTTATTGTGATCCACACAGTCGAAGGCTTTGGCGTAGTCAATAAAGCAGAAATAGATGTTTTTCTGGAACTCTCCTGCTTTTTCGATGATCCAGCGGGTATTGGCAATTTGATCTCTGGTTCCTCTGCCTTTTCTAAAACTAGGTTGAACATTTGGAAGTTCTCGGCTCACGTATTGCTGAAGCCTGGCTTGGAGAATTTTGAGCATTACTTTACTAGCGTGTGAGATGAGTGCAATTGTGTGGTAGTTTGAGCATTCTTTGGGATTGCCTTTCTTAGGGATTGGAATGAAAACTGACCTTTTCCAATCCTGTGGCCACTGCTGAATTTTCCAAATTTGCTGGCATATTGAGTGCAGCACTTTCACAGCATCATCTTTCAGGATTTGAAATAGCTCAACTAGAATTCCATCACCTCCGCTAGCTTTTCTTCTTTTTCTGCCATGTACAATTGTTGAGGATGTAACATGCGAGCTCTGGAACTCAGGCAAAAAAATCTGTGCAGAAGATGCTATTCTGAAGGTGAGGTTATTTTCCTGTCCTTTATTATTCTCCTTAGGTTTTGTTTAAGATGTTTATATAGGATTAGAAAGATGCCATGTAAAATGTCCTTGGCCACTCACTCCTTGGCTAATGCCTGCATTTTATCTAGCTGTTCACTTAATGTACAGCAACCAAGGAAGTAGTGCTGTGGTTGTTGCTGGCTAAATTGTAGGCAGGTTCAAGAGAAAGTTTCAGAGGAAGTCTAGAAAGAGCTGCTGATATAGTGAAATCATCCAAAGAGCCAGAATGTCTTAAAAAAAAAATCCTGCTTTTTCTTTATTATTTTTTTATACTAAATTAACTCTCCTTAGGCTGTACTCCAGCTCTGCTGCCCTGGTTACAAAAACCAACGTGATGGATTGAGGGCATGGTAGATATGCCCAACCTGAGTAATTAAAGTGGTATAATGCCAGGTTATATAATGTGTGGATGGATGTTTGTGCTAAGTGTTAAAATATGTCTTGCCACAGGGAGAGAGCTGTGATTTCAGTATTCTCTTTGGAGTTCCCCGAGTTTCCTTAAATTTGAAATTGTAGAGTTTTCCCTACTAGCCCTGTATTCTTTCTTCCTCTTGAGGTGGTTGTGGCATCTTTAGGACTTACGGTCCAGGGTGTCTTCTTTCATCTTTTCATTCTCTAGGTGGCGTATTATATGATCATATGAGAAAAATGTGCCTGCAATCCTTTCTTTCATAGAAAGAATTCTAGAAGGCTCATGTTATAGTCTATTCTCTGGTGTAAACTGAATGGTAATAGCAGTGAAACTGCAAACTTCCTTAACCCACAAGGGGTAGGGCAGCCCTGTGCACTTGGGTATGACTATTCTTCTTATCAAATCTCCTGTTATTTGCATTTATATGGTACCTTTCCTCTAAAGCTCTTAAAGCAATTTCAGCATCACAATACTTGTGTGAATTGGATAAGAAAAACACACTTCATTTTGAGGTTGAGATAAAGGCAGGAAATTGTCAGTGGCTCTCCTCAACAGAACAGAGCAGGGCACAGCCAGTGCCCAGTCTTATTCATACTGATTTGCTTGGAGTCAAAGAGAAAGTTATTAAACAAGGAGTCCAGACACACTGGGGAAAGAAGGGTCTGTGGACAGGCTTCAGAGCGTTTGTGAATTCCCTGAGAAAGTATGCAAAATGTAGTCCCCCTGGTATCTTCTTGGGCTGAGGGTTTGTTCTGTGTATCAGATGCTTACAGGGCTTAGGGACTATGGTCTGGTGCGGTGCCTGTCAAACCTCTGGTACATCTGAATCAATTGGGATGTTTGTTCCTGGCCACACACCCAGAAGTTTCAAGTTTATAAGTTTGAAATGGGGTCTTGGGGCCTGAGTTTTAATACCATGTGATTCTGATTCTGATGAACTAAAGAAACAGACTTAGAGCCCTAGCCCCTTGAGGAGAGCTAAAGAAATAAGTGACTGGTTGGAATCTTCAGAAATTATTATTTCAGATTGTGGAAGAGTTCAGAGTGCAGGGCAGGAGAGAGGGTGCAGAGACTAATAGCATAGAGTGCAAATAACTGTCATGTGTCTTAAAACCCAAATCACATTTCAAGAGGAGTTAGTTACAGTTCTTTGAGAATAAATGATTTAAAATGGAAAATAAAACACCTTATACAAGAATGACTTAAAAGATACAAGATAATAGTGTTAGTAGATACAATGGTATTTTTAGATTTTTCTTATCTATTTTATATGGCCCTTAAGTCAGAAAAATAGAGCTGTTTGTGAGAAACAAATGTTCAGTGAAGTCATTTAAATATCAGGTAGCTGGAAACTGAAATCTTGTTATTAATTAGAATTTAAGAAATAAAATCCTAAAACAGTCAATCCTAAAGGAAGTCAACCCTGAATATTCATTGGAAGGACTGATGCTGATGCTGAAGCTCCAATACTTTGGTCACCTGATGTGATGAACTGACTCATTGGAAAAGATCTTGATGCTGGGAAAAACTGAGGCCTGGAGGAGAAGGGGTGACAGAGGATGAGATGGTTGGATGGCATCATTGACTCAATGGACATGAGTTGGAGCAAACTCTGGGAGATAGTGAAGGACAGGGAAGCCTGGCGTGCTGCAGTCCATGGGGTTGCAAAGAGTGGGCACTACAGAGTGACTGAACAACAAAGAAACAAGATAACGTAAAGAAGACCATTTAGTTGCATTTTTGAGAGAAATGAGTTAGCCAAACAAATACCTCTTCTAAAGCAAGGAGGTGTTTTGGGATTTCTTGTCTTTATAAACCCAGGGGAGTGCAGAATAAGGAGAAGGATTTTATTCTGTTGAAGGGAGCACTTGTGCTTCCTTCCTGCAAAGAATGTGTGTTTGACAAGAAGTTCTCTGAAAATACTATTCTAAATATAGTCCGACCTGAACTGGGAGGCCGTCCAGGTTCCGTGTGAATTGACAGCTTGACCAGCTGGAAGAATTACAACTTACTCCACCCGTGACCAGATCTTCACACTTTTCTCCAGAAACTACACGTGTCAAGGCCCAGCGAAGTCCTCTTGTTACTGTCACCTTCCCTGCCAGTAAGCATACTTTGATGTGTGTGGCTCCACACGTAAGGAAAATTGCTTCAGGAACTTTTATTTAAAGCTATAATAATGTTAGCTTTATGCCTTCTTTGCTTGTTACTTTGCCATTTAGTTTGGCTCTAAGAATGTGATGCGGTGGTGAGTCAATTGCTCTGAAACCTCACTGCAATCTGTAAAGCACTATATTCGTAAAGTACCTTTTGGGAAGTACACAGTGTCTTTTGAAGAGAATCTTTTAAAATTTAACAGAACGTTTTTCCGTAAATGTATTGACAGGCAGAGCACAGAATGCTGGAGCCTGGCGTGATCTTTGGAGAACACATGTGCGTGGCTGGTGAAACGCCGTTTGTTTGGAAAAAAGCTTTTAGGAAATTAAATTGTCTTAAAAGAGAAGTGAGCTTTCTTGTGTGGGTATAATGTACTCAAATATAAAATTGTAGCAAATTATCTTGAAGAGAGACTTTGAGGAAAGCTAAGAGGGGTCCTGGCTAAAGGGATCTCTACCCTTCAGGTGGCCTGGGCCAACAGAAAGCGGTCTCCCTCCCATCTGGTCCAGCTTTTTTGTAATCCTGCTCCTCTTATTCCACCGTCTCAAAACCCTTCCTCCTGCCCTTGTCCCAACACACACAAAGTCCTATTGATTGTTGAATGCCCAGCACTCTGAAACTGGCATACAGTCAAGCTAAACAGATAGTTTTAAATGAATTGATGAACGCTTTCAATTTCCAATGGCTTTCCATCAACCTCTGGATGAAAGTCAAAGTCTATACAATGACCTGCAAATCCTGGGTTGATCTGGTCACTGTTACTGCTCTAACTCTCTCTCCTAATGTGTCCCCCACCCCACTCCCTCACTGTCCGAGCTCTCCTGGCCTCTGTGCAGCTCCTCAGGTAAGCCAGGTCTGCTCTTACCTCAGGGCTTTGTGCATGCTCATCCCTCTGCCTGGGATGCTTTCCTGCCCAGATATGGCTTCTTTCTCACCTCTGAGTCTTCTCAGTGAAGTCTTCTATGCCTTATCCTCTGTTTCAGATGTCTGTTGTTACATAACAAACCACCTTACAAATGTACACTGTTAAGCCAGTGGCTTAAACAACAGTTGTTTGTTAAGACAATTTTGCAAGTGGAATGTAGGCTTCTCCATCGCCCGTCCCCCTTCCCTGAGAGTGACTGCATTCAGCGGGTCAAGAGCTGCGTACAGCTCTGCTGGTACGTCTTGGGTCTCTTCTGCATAGCCTCTTTCTACTTTATGGTTCACTTTCTAGAGCCCCTCCACGTGGCTCTCCAGCAGAAGGACGCTTGCTTCCCACTAGAAGTACTCCAAGAGGACAGGCCCCACGCTGACCAGCTTATCAAGCCTCTGTTTACATCCCATCTGCTAATGTTCCACTGGTCAAAGCCTGTCCATGGCCAAGCCCAGAGTCAATGTGGAAGGAGAGTACTCTGAGAGTGAACACCTGGAGGTATCCTTCATTGGACTCTACCAACCTAACTGTCTACCCCACTCTGCCCTCTGAACCCAAGTGATTCACATCCCTCCCACTCACCATCCCCCAAGACCCCTCAAAGTCTCATCCCAGGAAGACCTCCAGCTTAGCCTTGAGGTCAGGATCCTACCATTTAGATGCTGTCCAGGTGTGGCTGAGGTGTGTGGGTATAGTTCCTTAGGCTCTACCCCTTAAGTGTGGTTCCTGAGGTATAGCCACCTATAACTGATTCAGCAAGATCAATCTTTGCCTCTCAGCCTCCAGTATAGAAATGTAGCATATGTCTATCTTCCTTTCCAGTGGTCAATAGAATTTAGTATGCTTACCTTAATTCCTTCTCTTCTGAAGTAATTAAAATATTTTCTTTTTGCTGTATTCTCAGAAAAGTCATAGATAATCTCATTGTTGCTTTGTAATTCTTCACTCTGATAATTACCAATTTTCTCTTTATTCACCCCTCCCATGTTTCAGTTATCTATTTCAGTGTAACTGCATGTACAGGGTAAGCACTCCCAAATAATGATTTCAGTTCAGTCGCTCAGTCGTGTCTGACTCTGCGACCCCATGAACTGCAGCATGCCAGGCCTCCCTGTCCATCACCAACTCCCGGAGTCCACCCAAGACCATGTCCATTGAGTCAGTGATGCCATCCAACCATCTCATCCTCTGTCGTCCCCTTCTCCTCCTGCCCCCAATCCCTCCCAGCATCAGGGTCTTTTCAAATGAGTCAGCTCTTCACATCAGGTGGCCAAAGTATTGGAGTTTCAGCTTCAGTATCAGTCCTTCCAATGAATATTCAGGGATGATTTCCTTTAGGATGGACTGGTTGGATCTCCTTGCAGTCCAAGGGACTCTCAAGAGTCTTCTCCAACACCACAGTTCAAAATCATAAATTCTTCAGCGCTCAGCTTTCTTTATAGTCCAACTCTCACATCCATACATGATATAGTGTGACTTTAAATAAATTGCAGTTACGTTGATCAGTAGTTACATTGTACGTACATTGCACTTACTCTGATATTCTTTACCAGATTTACTCTTTTTGGTTTTAACTATTAGTAACCATGGATGATTGTTCTTTGTTAGTTCATTTATACATATTATTAGTCCCATCCTTCAATATTCTTCAGGAAAGTTAGCTTAAGTTCAATTTCCTCACAGCAGACATAATTCTCTCAGTTGACTAGAATATCATAATTTTGTTCTTCTTTGATAATTCATTATTTCTTACTAATTTCTGGACTTTTTTTCTCTTCATATGATGTCAGCAGGGGTTTCAAACGTGTCAGTATGCAAGTGAGCACTTAAAGGTGCACCTTTCTCTTCCGTTTTGTCATCCTTTCCACCTTGGTCTCCTCAGGGACTCTCCACGTGGCCTCTCTCCAGAAGATAGTTGGGACTTGCTTATAGCGTGGAGGCTGGGTTCCAAGAGAACCCAAACAGGAATTGCCAGATTTCTTAGGCCTGGAGCTGGAGCTGCTGCCTATTTTAATAGAGCTAGTCATAAACAAGCTTAGATTCAAGAAGAAGGAAGAAATTGAGCTGCAGGAGTTGCTTGTATATTTTTGAGATTAATCCTTTGTCTGTTGCTTCATTTGCTTATTATTTTCTCCCAATCTGAGAGCTGTCTTTTCACCTTGCTTATAGTTTCCTTTGTTGTGCAAAAGCTTTTAAGTTTCATTAAGTCCCATTTGTTTATTTTTGCTTTTATTTCCAATATTCTGGGAGGTGGGTCATAGAGGATCCTGCTGTGATTTATATCAGAGAGTGTTTTGCCTATGTTCTCCTCTAGGAGTAAGCTGTGGTACATGTACACCATGGAATATTACTCAGCCATTAAAAAGAATTCATTTGAATCAGTTCTAATGAGATGGATGAAACTGGAGCCCATTATACAGAGTGAAGTAAGCCAGAAAGATAAAGACCAATACAGCATACTAACACATATATATGGAATTTAGAAAGATGGTAATGATAATCCTATATGCAAAACAGAAAAAGAGACACAGATGTACAGAACAGACTTTTGGACTCTGTGGGAGAAGGTGAGGGTGGGATGTTTCGAGAGAACAACATCGAAACATGTATATTATCTATAGTGAAACAGATCACCAGCCCAGGTTGGATGCATGAGACAAGTGCTCGGGCCTGGTGCACTGGGAAGACCCAGAGGAATTGGGTAGAGAGGGAGGTGGGAGGGGGGATTGGGATGGGGAATACATGTAACTCCATGGCTGATTCATGTCAATGTATGACAAAACCCACTGTGGTATTGTAAAGTAATTAGCCTCCAACTAATAAAAATAAATGAAAAAAAAAAGAAGAAGAAGGAAGAAAGATCCTCCATCTGCTACAGAGAGGAGTGAGATGTGACTGCAGAGAGAGGAGCAATTGTGTGATCATCTTTGGGCACGATGTGCTATATACCTTCTTCCTGATTTTATTTTCTCTTAAGGTCCTACCACTCTGCATTATCTTGTTCATTATGTGTCTCCTACACTGGCTGGATACTCTAGAAAGTTAGGGATTTTTTTGTCCATTTTACTCACTGCTGTATATTCCTAGAATACTGCCTGCTGCATAGTAGGTGCGCGTATATTTTTTGAAGTGAATGTTTTATCACTCTAGCTACTGGTATAATTTTCTTCCTCCCTCCACCTAGACATTTATCCTCTATATGGTCCCTCATGGCTGATTTGAACACAAACTTTGGAACACGTATGTTTATATATTTGTATATTTTATTTTACTATGTCTGAGCTCACTTGCTTTGACTGTATCTTTGGGAGCTACATCTGGAGTCATGAGACTCTTCATCTAGTCTGTCTTTGATATGGAAAGATGATGCAGAATTTGATGCCAACTTGGCTGACTGCACCTGTGCCCATTTCAGATGGCTTTTGGGCTGCCTTTTCCTTATATTTTCCTTGCTGTCTACTAAAAAGACTGATCTTTCCATAGATCCAATGTACAGGGAAAGTGACGTTTTCTCTTATAGGTTGGGGAAATGTATATATTTTTAAGACATGGAAAGGAAAATAGGAGTAAAAGGCACATGTATTACAGTTAACATTATGATTAAGTATAGAAATATTTCACAATGGGGTTCTGAAAATATTTAAGGGTGGGCATCTGATAGTATTTGTTGAATAAAAAAGAAGTATTAAAAACTTTCAAATATTTTTTAGGGCACTAGGGTATTAGAAAAACCAAAGTTTGATGTAAAAGTATCCATGATTATTATGCCTTTTCTTTCTTTATTCTATTCCAATGTAATTTCTTCTTCTTCTTTTTCTTTTTGTTCATGCCTTTTCCCAACTTACAAAAATTTCTTGTCGAAAATGAGCAGTTGTTTTCTCTCAGTTTCTACCTCTGTCTCAGTTCTCCCATAAAACTTGATTTGGAAGTATCTGGTGTTTTAACTCTGATTTTATTTGGCCTGAAGCTTCCTAATAAAGTTGTTGCAGCAGGGAATTACCTGTTGCGTTTACACAGTATTGTGTTAGAGGTAGAATTAACCAAATGATTTATTCATATCATAATGCTGTTGACCCCAGAAACCACATACACAAGCCTAATTTTTTTTTAACAGTTGCATATCTCATCTAGTAATGAAAGACATTAGAGTGACATAGGAAAATCATATTAATAGGTAGCTTCATCTTGTGTCTATAGCTGGAAATTTTAAATGAATTCAGCGACTATTAATGATTAGCTGTGTAGAATGAAAACAGCTATTATTTACTGATAAGGCTTCTGTTTAAACAAGTGAAATATCACAGCTGTGGGATAATTGCTGGCAGGATTTGCTGGGTGAAGTTTAAGATAAATAGGGAGAAGAGGAGGGTAAAATGTACAAAGAGACGTATTTAAGTATTGTGCACTCAAAGTCAGTGCTGAGAAAAAAAGATGGAAGTGTCCTGAAACATATCATGAGACTTTTATGAGTTATTAAAAGGAAAGCCATAATATTATCATCCTTTCATGTCAAGGATAATAAAATAATAGTATACATTGGGAGTATCTATAAACTTGTGGAGGATAGTAGAGACAGGATATGATGATATAGTTGATGGCTTTTCTAAATAAAATTAGTTGATATAGGCAATTCAGTAGATCAGAGTATTTAATCACAAGTTCATAGCTAAATAAGTTTATATAACTACCACTTTATTTTTAGAAGGATAATTGAAAATCTTGCTTATAAGATGAAGTAAGAGGAATCATTAAGTGTCGTTTCTCAGGGCAATTTCAAACATTATTCTTTCTCATCTACCAAGATGATTAAAGGAATCCAACCAGTGGACAAGAAGCCTGAAGTTTTTTCTGTGTTTTTAAATAATTATTTATTTCATTTATAATTTATTTAGCTGTGCTGAGCCTTTGTTGCTGCATACAGGCTTTCTCTACTTGTGGCGAATGGGGGCTACTCTTTATTGGCTTGTGAGGGCTTCTCCCAGCGGTCAGTGGCTTCTCTCATTGCAGAGCACAGGTCTTAGGCTTTTGGGTTCACCAGTTGCGGTGCACGGGCTTTGTTGCTCTGCAGTATGTGGAATCTTCCTGGACCAGGGATTGAACCTGTGTCCCCTACAGGTAGATTCTTATCCTCTGTTCCACCAGGGAAGTCCTGCTGTATTTTTAATTTTTTACATTTTGCATGTTGAACGTTAACATCCCAGTGAAGAGTTTGGTCAAAATGAACATTCTAAAACAAGGAAGACATTTAATTCAATTTAACTGAGGAAGTTTATACAGTTTTAAGACCCTTTTAGTCTATAGAATGAGAATCTCCTCTTGAATTTTTCAGTTGGTGAAATGACCACCTGTGGTGTGCTGACCATTCTTTTGCTTCAAAATGCCCCCCACCTGATTGCAAAGATCCACTAAAGCAGAGATTCCATTATGTGTCCTTTCCGGGGCAAAGGTGTAGTTTGAGAATGTTTCAGTCATGACAAAGAGCAGTCTGAGATTTGGGGAAATCAGGAGAAAAGGGAACACTATTCTGAGTGTGCTGCTGGGAAATTGTCTTAATAGCCACAGAGAACTCAGGAAGATATGGAGTCATCATCCACAATCATTTATTGACACTCAGCTGTATACACATGGCACTTTTGAGGCACTAATAGAAGGAAATGCCCACCTACCCCCTGAAACTGAAATAACCAAAGATGGATTATACCATCTTTTGGAAAAAGATAGACCTAAAGGATTCTGTGGAAAAAAATATTTTAGGGCAACAATGAATGATGTTTTTTAAAAAAATCCTAGGGCTGATTAATTTTTTTTTTTTTTTTGCCATAGAAATATTAACATAACATAAAGATTTATTTTCTTTTCTAATTACATTTCTATTTTGTAAATTGTGGGTTCTTGTTCCTTTATATGTCCATTTGCTATGAAGACTTTAATAGTTTTCATACCAGGAACGCTAACTTTTAAAGGTAAATTATTAGCTTACGTATTAAATTTAATTTTAGAGGACAGCTTCTAGGAGTACATCTAGTCTATCAGTTAAACAGTTCAAACAATCTTTCCCATCTTAACAAATATTTTGATGGAAAAGCAAAGATTGCAATGATCATGTCATTCTGCTTGTCGAAAGTCTTTAATAGTTCTCTAGCACACAGTAAAATCCAAGGCTCTCCAAATATGAATGTGGTCTTTTCATCTTCCCCTGAAGGCACTTTCTGTTAGTATTCTTCATCCCTGCCTAAGCTTATCCAATCTCCATTAAGTTTAAATCCTTGTTGTATTGGAAACCGCATTTTCTGTTCTTCAACTTGCTCCCTACAGACTCTCTGTGTGCTGTGTGAACTCTAGCCCAAGCTTGCATATCTAGATTCTTTAAGGCTATTTATGTTCCACCTTCTCATCTCATCTAGGCCTTCCCAGATATCCTCCCATGAGAAGTAGAGTCTTTTCCTTGTCACTTCATCACATTGGTGAAGCTGTTGGAACACTTTGCATCAGGGGTGGCTGTGGAGTCCCTGAAGGGCAGAGAACCAGTGTTTTCTGTTCTTCCAGCCCCTTCTTTCTCCACTCCCATCCTATCCTGCTTGGATTCAATAGCAGGGATTCTATTCTCCTGACCACACTGATTTCTCTTTTATATTGTCTTTCTGTTGACCTGAAAAATCCAAATCCTTGATGAATCCAATTACCATCCTTGCTTGCATAATGAAACTGCTGACTAAATCTGGGAAAAATCTTAAACAACCAGCAAGCGTGGTATGGTTATCCTCTGAACTCAATGGGCTCTGAAAATGTCCTACTTTCTGCAATGATCATTTCAAAGACTTCATTCCTTACCCTTCTCAGTTCTTTCCACCTACCACATCCTTGCTTTCTCTTAGAAAACCACTGTATTTTTCTGCTCTACAGAGAAAAAAGAAGCCAAGGCAAAAGCTGCCTCAAATTCCTCTTCAACAAATCTCAAACTTACCTTCATCTACCAGACCCATTCCCTCCCTTCTTTGCTCCTTTTATAATGGAATTCCTGGTATAGGCAAGCCTTCCATCTGTGTGATTTTAATCCCTCCTGCTCACAGAGGAACTTTGTTGTGGAGCAGTGCTTCTCAAGCTTAAGTCTGAGTCACAGTCACTTGCAAATGGTTTGTTAAAAACTTGATTTCTGGGATCCACTCTCAGGATTAGCCAGTGAAACAGATCCAATGGGATGTGCATATATTTGTGTGCGTATGTGAATGCAAGGATATAATGACAAAAAAATTGGCTCTTCTGATTATGGAGGCTGAGAATTCCAAGATCTGCAGTTGGCAAGTTGGGGACCCAGGAGACCCAATGTGCTAGTTCTAGTCCAAATGCCACAGGCTTGAGACACAGGAAGAACCAGTTTCATTTTGAGTCTGAAAATGGGCAAAAGCTTATGTCCCAGTATTAAGGCAATTAGGCAGGAGGAATTCCCCCTTAGTTGGGAGAGAGTCAGGTTTTTTTAATTCTATTTAGGCCTTCAACTAATTGCATGAGGCCCACCCCACATTATAGGGGGCAATCTGCCTTGTTCAGTTTACTGATTTAGATGTTAATATCATCCAAAAAACACCCTCACAGAAACACCCAGAATAATATTTGACCAAATATTTGGGCACCCTGTGGCCTAGTCAAGTTGACACATTAAAATTAGCCATCACACTACCCTATAGATTATCCTCTCTTTCTACCATATTCTTTGTCCATGACTGTCTGCTTTTTCTATTCATCAAAGATGCCTAAGATTTTCCACCTATATAAAATATGATGAAGCAAACCAAAACTTCTTGCTTTAAACCTATATTATCTCTTGGTTATATGTCTTTCCTTCCCTTCACACCCAAAATTCTTAAAAGAGGTTATCCATAATTGTTGTATCTATGTTCTCACCTGTCTTCACTGCTGAATACACAGTAGTGCACTCTAGTCCCTAGATTTAACTCCAACTACACGCACACCACATTTAATAGTTTCTCTGCTATTAAATGCAGTGGTGAAACATCAGTCATTATTTTGTTAATCTAGGACAACACTTTGCTTTGTTAATCAAATCATCCTTTCTGAAACACCCTCCCACTGGCTTCTGGTACACAATCCACTGATTTTCCTTCTCACTCACCATTTTCTTTATTAGATCTTTCTTCTCTTCTTGACCCTCATGTTTCAGTGTTTTTTAAGACTAGCTTCTAGGTTCTTTCATATTCTTAACTACATAGAATTTCAGGGAATCTCATTTACCTTCTCTGCCTCAACAGCCATTTATATACTGATTTAATTTCGTGTATTTTTTTTGCCGGAGCTTATACTTATATATTTAAACTTCTCTTGACATCTCCACTTGAATACTCTTTGCCAGGAACCTCAATATTTGCACGCTCATAACTAAACTCATCACCTTTCCCCTCATCACCTTTCTAGAGTTGTTAGGAACTTCTGGTTTTTCAAGTTAGAGCCTTGAGACTTATCCATCACTCTTCTCTCTCCTTAATTTTCTATATCTATTCTATAACAAAACCTCATATATGATAGCTTTTAAATCTCTCTCAAACACATCCCTTTCCATTTACTGCCACTGCTATCATCCTCATTTAGCCATCATCATCTTTTTCCTGGCTTAAATTATCTCCTAAAGTCACCTTCCTGCCTTGTCTTCCTACTTTCAGTTGTTCTGCTTCCAAAGTCAGGAAGATCCCTTAGACATCACATTTGATCATCCTCCTCTCCTGCTTAAAACTCTTCAGTGACTTCCATTTGCCTTTGCGTTAATGGTCCCAAAACTTAAGATCTTAGGATAACCTTCAAACCTTTCAGGATCTGCTTTGCTCTCTGCTTCAGCTTCTTTCATACCTCAATCCTCAGATGACTCCTTCTCTACTCTAGACCTCTGAACCCGCTTCAGTATTCTTTCCTAGAAAATCTCGTGAACAGAGGAGCCTGGTGGGCTACAGTTCTATGGGGTCGCAAAAGAGTTGGATACAACTTAGTGACTAAACAACAGCAATAACAAGACACCAAGAGATTTGTGTCAATTTCTCCCACTAGATCAGGAATCCTCCAAATGCTTTTATTCTTCCATAAGAGATGGCACTGTGCTTTTAAACACAGTAATATTAATTTTATCTTTTAAATTTGAATACTGATATGAAGAGGTGTTACTATTTATATACATGACCTTCAGAATTTTTTTTGGACTATATAAATAGTTCTTGCGCACGCATGCGTGCTCAGTCATGTCCGACACTTTGCAACCCCATGTACTTGGGCCCATCAGGCTCCTCTTTCCATGGGACTTCCCAGACAAAAATAGTGGAGTTGGTAGCCATTTCCTCCTTCAGGGGATCTTCCCACTCCAGGGACTGAACCTTCATCTCCTGAGTCTCCCTCATTGGCAGGTGGATTCTTTACCACTTGAGCCACTTGGGAAGTGATTGGACTACATATTTCTTGTACAGTATTGGTTCAGATTTCCAAAATGTATAGAAATTGATCCTCACTGACAAAGGCCTTTTTTGGAAACTTACATTAAAATGTTGTATTTTCTTAGTCAAAAAGCCCATTGAAGTGATTTGATATATTTACCACATAAAAGGTGCTTCTGTTTCATATTACCTAAAAATAGGCAAATGCATAACTTTATGTCAGATGGCACAATTGTGTGATATGAATAGCTATCATTTGAGATTTATCATGACTTTCAAGCTACTCATGTAACATGAGTTATTAGAAAGCTGTGTTTTAAGAAAGATATGTAAAATATTACTTTACTGGTCTGATATGGGAATAGGAAAGACTTTATTCATAAAGTTATTACTTGTATAAATGCTTAGTTTAGACAGTGTTGCAGAATGCCAGTCACATACATGTTTCAAGTCACTTAGGTACCTAAAGAGAATTCTCAGGACAGAAGAAATCTTGGTATTTTTTCCCTAGGCTGTGATAAAGTTAAAAAATAAAAAAGAATCAGTAAAACCTAATATTTTTTTCATTTTCTATGACAAAAAGGTTGAGTAAATTCATCTCTAAACAATTGGATTTTACTGACTGACTTGTACAGGTGGATGCCAGACATGGTGGATGATCTGTTGGGTACCCACGCCACACGAAAACCTTCCAGGAAGGCTTTTAAACTAGGATATTTCTTGCAAAACTACAAAAACAGTGATATCGGAAACTTATATGAGATAAAAATAAAAATCCTCAAGTTGTAAAAGAGAAAGTTCTCATCATCTAAATGTTAAGCAATTGTAGACCAGGTCATGTCAATTTGACACTTGAATTTCTAGACCGCATCTTGATATTTTCCTTTTGAATGAGTGTAGTACTTTCACATCTATGTAACTATGTGAGCCGGCATACTTCTCATCTCCTAATGAGCATCAGATCCTCCTAGTGTGTAAACTAAGCACTTTTGGAATCCACTACAAGGCCACAAGGGTATCATTCTGTGCACTGAAGTAGTAATTTACTAAATGGGACCCTCATGGCCCAAGAGTTCATGCAGCTTCCCAAATGCCTACCTTAACCAGGCGATGGTTTATGGTCTGGAGAGCCTAATGAATGTTTAATTATACTGTTATATTTAGGAAAGGAGACTCATATTTTCCCAGAAATTGTAGCTCTGCTTTATGCTTTATCTCAGCTACAGTCAGGTTACTTTTAGCCTTCTTATTTCCACCAGGCTTTTTCCTCTCCTATATTTTATATTTTGCTTCTGTTAGGTTGCCTAAATAACACTCCTTTTCCTCCAGCTCGTGAGTCTATTGGATTTAGTTACCATAATTGTTTCCCTAATTGGCTTCATTTGAAAGAATAATTGTTAAAGAAAGGTGATAAACATTGAAAATCAACCACTTGGTCTCATTCATTAATCTTCTAATTCATTTTCAATAGTAAGTGTTCTTCAAAACTTTAAAATTTTGACTAAGGTTTTATTGCAGCATTAATGATACAGTATTCTGTGTCTAGGTATTCTGCTATTATTCAGAACTGATTACTTCAGAATTGTTTGAACTTCTAAAAGATTGTCTCTGTTAATTCATTCTCTATGAAATTTTAAAAGCACAATCGAAAACTTGAATTTGAAATCCTATGAATAGTCTGAAGTCAGGCAGGTTGATTCCTCCAGTTCCATTCTTCTTTCTCAAGATTACTTTGGCTATTCAAGGTTTTTTGTATTTCCAATTGGAGGAATCAACCTGCCTGACTTCAGGCTCTACTACAAAGCTACAGTCATCAAGACAGTATGGTACTGGCACAAAGACAGAAATATAGATCAATGGAACAGAATTGAAAGCCCAGAGATAAATCCACGAACCTATGGACACCTTATCTTTGACAAAGGAGGCAAGGATATACAATGGAAAAAAAGACACCCTCTTTAACAAGTAGTGCTGGGAAAACAGGTCAACGACTTGTAAAAGAATGAAACTAGAACACCTTCTAACACCATACACAAAAATAAACTCAAAATGGATTAAAGATCTAAATGTAAGAACAGAAACTATAAAACTCCTAGAGGAGAACATAGGCAAAACACTCTCTGACATAAATCACAGCAGGATCCTCTATGACCCACCTCCCAGAATATTGGAAATAACAGCAAAAATAAACAAATGGGACCTAATTAAACTTAAAACTTTTGCACAACAAAGGAAACTATAAGCAAGGTGAAAAGACAGCCCTCAGAATGGGAGAAAATAATAGCAAACGAAGCAACAAAGGATTAATCTCAAAAATATACAAGCAGCTCCTGCAGCTCAATTCCAGAAAAATAAATGACCCAATCAAAAAATGGGCCAAAGAACTAAACAGACATTTCTCCAAAGAAGACATACAGATGGCTAACAAACACATGAAAAGATGCTCAACATCACTCATCATCAGAGAAATGCAAATCAAAACCACAATGAGGTACCATTACACGCCAGTCAGGATGGCTGCTATCCAAAAGTCTACAAGCAATAAATGCTGGAGAGGGTGTGGAGAAAAGGGAACCCTCTTACACTGTTGGTGGGAATGCAAACTAGTACAGCCACTATGGAGAACAGTGTGGAGATTTCTTAAAAAACTGGAAATAGAACTGCCATATGACCCAGCAATCCCACTTCTGGCCGTACACACCGAGGAAACCAGATCTGAAAGAGACACATGTACCCCAATGTTCATCGCAGCACTGTTTATAATAACCAGGACATGGAAGCAACCTAGATGCCCATCAGCAGATGAATGGATAAGGAAGCTGTGGTACATATACACCATGGAATATTACTCAGCCATTAAAAAGAATTCATTTGAATCAGTTCTAATGAGATGGATGAAACCGGAGCCCATTATACAGAGTGAAGTAAGCCAGAAAGATAAAGACCAATACAGTATACTAACGCATATATATGGAATTTAGAAAGATGGTAACGATAACCCTATATGCAAAACAGAAAAAGAGACACAGATGTACAGAACAGAATTTTGGACTCTGTGGGAGAAGGCGAGGGTGGGATGTTTCAAGAAAACAGCATCGAAACATGTATATTATCTAGGGTGAAACAGATCACCAGCTCAGGCTGGATGCATGAGACAAGTGCTCAGGCCTGGTGCACTGGGAAGACCCAGAGGAATCGGGTGGAGAGGGAGGTGGGAGGGGGGATCGGGACGGGGAATACATGTAAATCCATGGCTAATTCATGTCAATGTATGACAAAAACCACTACAATATTGTAAAGTAATTAGCCTCCAACTAATAAAAACAAATGGAAAAAAAAAAAAGAAATCCTATGAATAATTAATTTTAAAAAGCATGGCTTTAGAATTTCACATTGCTTTGGAGATTTTAAATTTGATTTGTTTTCAGTTAACAGGACAATATTATTCTTGCAGTAAATGTAGAAGCCTCAGATGCTCTCATTTCTATATTCTCTAGGTGGCAGCTTAGCTCCACCTTTAGAAATCTCCCTTTTCATATTTTTCTCACTGGTATTTCATTTAAAAAGCATAATGCAAAACAACATGTAAAATGAATACAGCCAAACATGATCTGCCTGTCTTTAATGTCTTGACAAGGTTTTTCATGCGGCTTTGCCACATGCCTGATACGCAGTCCTCCAAAACAGTGCTGTTACTCACCGTTTCCTTATGTGCAGGTCAGTAGTTGGACGTTTTACAATGAACCTTTTACAAGTTACCCTTGTTGTAGATGCACGCTTCTCCACAGGTCTTGTGGAGCCAGTTATCAGGCTGTTTAGTCACATTTGAGATGTGTGTGCTTCCCTCGCTCTGTTACAGTTACGTGAACAGCTAGGTCTGAGTGTCATAATATCTTCATTCCGTTCAGTTAGAGCCCAAATATCTTCCTAAAAATTGTGAAAAGAGTAGCTGAAGTCCATAATAAGAAATCACCTTAACCTGTAGAACATAATCTCAGCTGGGAGGGATTTTGACCCTCAGGGGATGTTTGGCAGTGTCTGGAGAGATTTTTGGTTGTGGAGAGGGGAGTCCGATGAGCATCTAATGGTTATAGGCCTGGTATTCTTTTAAACGTGCTTCAGTAAGACGGTAGAGCCCCCAAGCAGAGATTTATCTGGCCCAAAATGTTGACAGCGCTGAGACTGAGAAATCCTGTGGTAGAGAAATGGAGCCATGTTCTGTGCTTAGTCGCTTGGTTGTGTCTGACTCTTTGTGACCCTATAGACAGTAGCCTGCCTGTCCATGGGGTTCTCCAGGTAAGAATACTGGACTGGGCTGCCATGACCTCCTCCAGGGGATCTTCCCAACCCAGGGATCCACCCCAGGTCTCCCACATTTCAGGTGGGTTCTTTACTGTCTGAACCACCAGTACAGCTATAGTGGCGTAATGTCAAAATCAGTGCTTAATTTTCATAGTCACTGTAATGATTTTTCTGAAGGTCATAAGGTTTTCTGAAGGTCATAAACATAAATATCTTTTAGAAAAATAACTTGTTTGATTTATTTAGTGACAAATTTCTCATGAATCTATTCCTTTTCTCTATTGTCCCACTTATTTTTATCTCATATGGTTAAAAAAAAAGCTGTGCCCTTGTATTACATTTTTAAAATTCAGAATCATTGCCTAACTCTTGTTTTGCACATCTAAATGTCAGGAAATCTCTTTGTGAAAATACTGTATTTACTGAGTATATAAAGAGTTAATCTGCATAGCTGTCAAAATCTATGTATTGATACAATTTTATAATTTGTAAGTCAGTTTTAATAAAAAGCATGTTTGAGATGTCACAAGTTTATCAAACTTATTGACTGTGAACTATATTAATTAAAATGATTGAAAATCAACTTTTGAGAATACTGAAGTTCCTGAAGAATTTAGTGTAAAAGAAGCTACTTAATTTATCATTGCCAAGAGGTTGTGAAACAATGACAAACTCGTTTAGTATCCCGAAACTGTGCTACGGATACAATTTATCATCATGTTTTGCCTGAAGAGCCATTGTATGACATAATTAAGAATACAAACCATATATGGATTAATCAGTTAATATAGTGAGATGTTTTGACTACCTTATGCTCTCCTTAGATCAGTGATTTTTCAAATGCAATCTTATTCTAAATCTCCATATATAAAATGGATTAAATTTGAGTTACTTTTTTGGTAAGGATGGAAGCTTGTTTTGCTTTTTGCAGTAACTGTAAGATACCATCTCAGAAATCCAGCCTTTTGTTCAAAACAGTTTGAAAATCACTGGCCTAGAGAAGGGGTATTTCAAGCTTTCTTTAATAACTGAATTGTTTTTGGCATGTAATATCCATCTTAAGGGTAAAAAGATAAAATCCTCGTTTGACCCCACATTCTCTCTTGCTCCTATCCCCCCCTTTTTTGTTCCTTTCCCCAACAAAACTTCTTGGACTTCCATGGTGGCTCAACTGTTAGGAATCTGCCTGCTAGTGCCTGCCTGTGCAGGAGATGCAGGCTTGATCCCTGAGCCAGGAAAACCCCTGGAGAAGGTCCAGTATTCTTGCCTGAGAAATCCCACAGACAGAGGAACCTGGCAGGCGGCAGTCCATAGGGTTGCATAGTCAGACATGACTTAGTGACTAAACAAGAACCACCAACAAAACTTCTACATACTTTCTTCACTTTCTCACCTTTAATTCACTCCTAAAACTGCTCATTTGCCTCTAGCTTTGCTATTCCACAGACACTGCTTTTGTCATGATCACCAGCCACCTCCCTGGTGTTAGGTTTGATGGTCACTTTACTCTCATTTTGCTCCAATTTTTAAAAACCACTGATGAAGTTGACCCCTCCTTCCTCTTTCAAGCAGTCTTCTGATTCCCCTTTTTCCTTCTTGGTTTCTTTGTAGTCTTTTCTACTCTTCAGTGTTGGAATTTCTTCAGGACTAGGTTTTGAGCTCTATTCTCCCTTGTAAACTTTCTGGGTTTCCTTATTCATTTCAATGATCTTAAATACCTTCCATATGTTGGAAACTCCCATATTTTGCATCTTCAAGCCAGTCCTTTCCTCTGAGCTCCATATCTTCACACCCAGTTGCCTATTTGAAACCTCCTGGATGTATCGTCTCATCTGCCATCCAGAGTCACTCCAACTAGAAACCCAGAAACTATCTTTTGTACCATCTTCCTTCACCATCTGTGTCCACCATCAGACACATCTGTCTGTACTTTCTCATATGCTTCAATCCTTTCCACACCTCTCATTCTCTGCTGCTGCCACGTCTAGCTATGTCTCCATCATTTCTCATTTCAAGAGCCTCCTAAGTCATCTTTCTGTTTCCACCCTTGCCTCATCCATTCTCCACAAGCCCATTGGAATGGTATTTTAAATAACAAATTGATTATGTATCTAGTTTATAATTCTTACATAGATTCCTATTGCACATAGAACAAAATACAAACTCCATACTATGGTTTGGGTCTGTCTGCTTCTCCAGTTTCAGTTTCTGTCACTTGATCTTCTCTTCTACTAATATTCTAGAAGCACCTGGAGCATCTAGAAGAGACTGAACTCATTTTTTTTCAATCTCAGTGTCTTAAGTTCTCCTCTCTGGCTCTTTGCATGCCTTTTTCTTTTTTGTTCTTTGGGTCTTGTCTTAAAAATCATCTCCCTAATCAATACATACTCACTTTCTGCTATTTTAAATCTTATTTACTTACCTGTTCATTGTCTGACTT
This sequence comes from Dama dama, assembly GCF_033118175.1. Taxonomy (NCBI): domain Eukaryota; kingdom Metazoa; phylum Chordata; class Mammalia; order Artiodactyla; family Cervidae; genus Dama; species Dama dama. Next base: position 57,272,271 of record NC_083693.1, read on the forward strand.
ACTAGAATTTAGGCTTCTTGATGACAGGGATCTGGTCTCTCTTCCTTGCCAGGAAACTGGTAGAGTGTCAGCACACAGTTGATGAATGCATTAACAAGTTATTGTATTAAGTAATCATCAGATTATATAGGAGGGTCCAAGATAATAGACATGTATACATATGTTTGCCCTATGCTTCTTGGTTTTAGGAAGGAGATGATTAAATAGAAAGATACTATTGTATTAGTGTCTAGTGTTTGAAGATATGATATGGATAGTAGGCTTAGACATGGGTTTGGCATCTAGGAAACAAAACAGATTACAGGTGGAAGTTAAACTAGGAACGAACTGTGGAATAGTGGGTGTTTGGGAGCTCTATCTCACTGAAGATACTCAGCTAGAGAGCTGGATGACAGCCTGTCAGGCCAATGGTGGTGGGATATCCTACTTTATACTGGAAATTGCTCAGGGCCCTTCTCTTTCTGAGATGCTTGGATTTTATGATTATGGAGGAATCCTTATAGGTATCTTCCAGCATTAATCTGTGATTGTAGGAGTTATTCTTTATCAAGTCACACCTTATTGAATGTCCTCTTAAAACCTCACTGTTCTCTTAGGAATAAGGCAGAAACTAAAGAAGGTTTTTTTTTTTTTTTTTCTGTTTCTGTTTTGTTTGAGAAAGAAATGTTAGGTAATAAAAGGAGAATTAGAAAATATCTTCTTAAAGGATTAATCTTTTAACAAACATATGTTTAAAAAAATCAGTGTGTGCTTTAGACATTACTTTCAAAGCCTTTTCGTAAACTTATGGAAAACACAATCAGTAGGAACACACTTCCATTTATTCAATATCCTTGAAAGTTACCACTACAACTGGAGCTGGGATAGGGAGTCAGTTCCAAAACAACTCTGCATATTACGTTTTGAATTTTACTTTTTAATAGCATCATAAACCTCCCATCATATTCTTTAATATTTCCTATGGAATTACTTGTTTGTCCTCAGTCATAAGCTAATGTGTTTGATGTGACAAATAAAGAGAAATAATGGCTTAGCATTCTCTAAGGATTAATTGGCTGACTACTGGAAGTCATAAAACATCTTTGGCTTGATCTTATTGAACATAGCTTTAGGAGAGATTCAAAGTCCTTATTCAACCGAAGAAAAGTCGCATCCCCAGAAGTTGTTTGTGTTGTCTCATCAGCGATTCACACAAAATTTTTCATTGTGCCATGTGACTGTATGTCCCTCTGCAGAGACAAGTAGAAGAAAACCCATATTTAGTCCGCTTGAACAGTATATGGTTTTTCATTGAAGTCATTTTCAGATGGTATGGTATATATATGCATATCTTCTTTCAAATAATGTAGAATTACATGCTAATTTGGATGTTATAGGTATGACTTGTCCATACTTTTTAATGTTACTCTGGCCGTTTTTCACTTGATCAAGTAGACAACATCAAAAACCCAATGCCCTATGTGAATGCATACTTTATATATATATATATACACACACATATGTTTGCTTTATGATTTTGTTTATGTTATCCATTTCTATTGATATTTGCCCTTCTTATTTTTCTTTGCTTTTTTTTGTTTCCCAAGAGCATTGTATCAATAAATATCTATTGAAGCTTTTGCCATGTGAAGGACATTGTGTATTATCTCCACTTTACTTCTTTACCCTGAAGCACTTGACCTTGGTACTATAGTTTGCTGTCACAGGTAGTATTATGGCTATTGCAGATAGAAGTCAGTTTTGCTGATATTCATGAATTCTTTCATTTTTGCCCTCTTTCTGCTATTGCATAAGCTTGTCTTCTTGTCTTCTTCTACTATGGCATTTTAAATTCATTCTTCTTTGCCTCTTGGGAATCCTTTCCACTATAGTTTTTACTGTAAAGTGCTGTATTAGTTTTCTATTGCTGCTCTAAGAAATTACCATACATTTGGTGGTACAAAGCAACATGAATTTATCTTACAGTTCTCAGGGTCTGCAGTCTGAAATGATTCTCAGTGAGCAAAAATCAAGGTGTTGGCATAGCTGTGTTTCTTCCTGGAGGTCCTTGGGGAAAATTCATTTCCTTTGTTTTTCTAGCTTCCAGAGGCCATCTGCATTCCTTGGCTCCTGGCTCCCTTCCTCCATCTTTAAAGGCAGTAATTATGGTCAAGTCTTTGTCATTTGATATGACAACAGACTCCTCTTCTGCCTTCCTCTGCAATCTTAGTTCTCCTTTGCAGTTTAACAAGTAGCATATTCACAGATTCTGAGGGTAAGGCTGTCAATATCTTTGAGGGGTCATTATTATGCCTCCCATGAATACTTACCTCTTTTTCTTTTGCTGTTTGCAACCCTGCAACCAAGCCACTCTCCACTCAATAGGAGGAGACTCTCCTGTTCCACTTGGTTGCTCCTCTGGTTTTTACATTTGTCTTCAGCTACCTTGTGTCTGACTCTGAATAATTGTGTAAAATATACTTGCATATTGGGTTTTTTTTTGTTTTTAAAGCTCATTTAAACCACAATTAAATTGTTTTGCTATCTAAATAACTTTGGAAAAATAAGTAAAAAGTCCTGACCACCTTGTTTTCTCTTTATTTAAATCATTTGTGTTGGATCTTCTTTCTTTCTTTTTTCCTTTCGAAATATCTAACTATTTTGATGCCACTAGAGACATAAAGACCCTGATGCTGGGAAAGACTGAGGGCAGGAAGAGAAGGGGGCATCAGAGGATGAGATGGTTGGATGACATCACCGGATCAATGGATGTTAGTCTGAGAAAACTCCAGGAGATAGTGAAGGACAGGGAAGCCTGGTGTGCTGAAGTCCATGGGGTCGTGAAGAGTTGGAAAAAACTTAGTGACTGAACAGCAAGAGAGGCATAAAAGAGCAATATAAAAACCAGGACTACTTGGAGAAAATATCTTACTTATTAATCATTTTATTTTTATTTGCCTTTTTTTTTTTTACCATTTGTATGATTTACTGTGAATCGTACAAATGATTCATACTTTCTCCCTTCTCATTTTAGCTTTGATATGAGCCTATAAATTGTACTTCTGCCAGCCTTTCTGCGCTTTAAGGCATGTCCATTCTATTTTTTCCTGTTATATATAAATTATATATTTAATTCTAGCAACATGTATTTGAGAAAAAAAACTTTTGGTTTGAAAGAATAATTACTGATCTTCAGTAATTAAGACTATATAGTTACCAAGCTCTTTAATTTCCAGCATGTAAGCCATTGCCATAAGTGATAAACTTATTACTTACATGCTATTTAATGCTTAATGATATTTCTTAGACCCAAAGAGACAAGTGATGTAGACCTAACCATATCCCTATCTTGATATTTGGGATGTTGTTCTTTCTTAATATAAAAGGAATAGTGTCATTTATAATTTCTCTGAAATAAATGAGAAGACAAAACCTACATGGGAGATTTTGAACCATGATCAAGAACAAGAATCTTGACAATTCTCAGAAAGGAAGTAATTTTCTCACCATTTAAATTTACTTTTCATCACAGGAAAGACATTCATGTGTTTCTGGACTATATCAATTCATTGAACTCTTCCTGTTCTGAATAAAATGAAGCCAAGCAGACACTGAAGTTTCTGAGTTCAGTACAAATTATTTTCCATTATAAAAGATCCCTATCACTGAGAAATATCTTCTCTGTTCACGACTATGATGAGAAAATGACATCCTATTTCTTTCGATTATATCCATTTGTCCCTTTAAAAGCCAGCATATTAGCAATGCTGACTCTTCAGGATGATCTCTTGAATTAGGGTCAAATCAAGGAAATGAAGTAAATATGTGCAAATTCCGAGACTACACTGAGACAACTAGTCAGGTCATTTTTCTGTTCTTTTTGCGCAAGCAGAAGCTTAGGACTTTTCACAAATCAATTGAAATATTTGTCTCTTTATCATGGCTTTTTAACTTGTTCTGAGTAGATTTTATGAACATAATGGAAAAATTGGAAATAACTTCTCCAGCATAACTTCTGAGTGATAATTTTGTAGAGAGATCAGTATAAAGAAAAAAAGAGTTTGATACAATGGACAGTGGAGACTTTGCAAGATACCATCAGTTGGTAATTTGTAACTGGTTCATATGCCAAACATTGTAGGGTGTAGAGGCACATGTGAACAACAGAATCTCTAGTTTTAGTTTCTGACACATTTGTGGTAGGCCAGCAAGAATTGGAAGGTTTAGGCATTTGTCTTGAAACAATGAGAGAAGTTTTTGCTTTCTGAATTAGAGACTTGATACTAGAACTGCCCCAAGGCATGGACTGTGAAGCCAAGTATATCCCCACCAAGCCATCTTTCATTTAAGTCTCTTTAATAAATCATCTTCCTAACTGGAGCTGGGGGTATAAAATTTCATGCCTCTGGCACAGCTCAAAAGTAGAAAAAAGATCAGGAGCATGGAAGTTTTAAGAAATGTAATTTTATTTTCAACTTGGGTTTTCTGACATATAAGGGAAAAATGCTCTTTAAAAAATACCCCTACTTGGATAAGAGCAGCTGCTCCTCTATGGTACAAAATAATAAAATTAGAAAAGATGGAGATGGCTCAGCTTTTGTCCAGGATTCAATTAATTTCATGGAGCAAGTGCTAGACCAAAGCTTCATGAGGACAACTTGATTGTTGAAAGAAAATGAAAATTTGTTTCTTTAACTCTTTCAGATCTCAGACAAGTTATGTAGATATGAATAAGAATATAGGTTTTGATACCATTGCTAGAGAGATGGAGCTTGGCACTTTTCCCCATAAAGCTTGTGGGTTTTCTCTGGTCAACAGTTTCATGGGAACTTGATGAAAACTGTCCATTTGGTTACTAAACAGGTTTATAAACCATTCATAAAAGTAATATGATTTGTTTAGGAGCAAAGGTTTGGTAGCTTCATGCATTCACTCAGTAAGTGAATGTTTGTTGAATGCCTACTATATGCCCGGCAGTGGCTAGTAACCTAGCTTTTTGTCTCTCTGCTCCTGGGGAAATAGACATGTAAGCAGTTAAAAATCAATATAGAGTAATGCTGTAATGAACTAAGAACAATACATGTAGAAGCATGTAAGATAAGGATCAAATCCAGATTTGAGGGGATTAGGAAACATCTCAAGGAAGGAACATCTCAGCTGAAACCTTAATTTAAAATAGGAAGCTGCTGGCAAAGGGAGGCAGAAAGAGTGTTTGAAGCAGGAGAGCTTGGTGAAATTTAGGGAGTGGGTGTGCTTTCGTCACCCTTTAGAGTGAAGACTGTGGAGAACTGAAGCTACCGTAGGGAGCAGAGGCCACCTCAGAAGGGCCTTGAAGCTGTGAGAAGGAGTTCAGAATGTATTCTTGAGAAGTTCAGTAAGTGACTAGTAATAGACTAGGATGATGGGAAGCCATTGAAAGCTATTAAAGAAAGGAGTTATTAATACATAATTAGACTTGTGTTTTAGAACACTTTTACTGGCTGTAGAGTAAAAAACAGATGAAGAGGAATCAAGGCTGATTGCAGTAGCCTAGTGAGAGGCCGTCAGAACCTGAAGCAGAGAGGTGGCCACTGGAATTGGGTGATATGGGCAGATTTAGGAGATTGTTATGAGGAAGAATGTCCAGATCTGGGTGATCAGTTGGGCAGGATGTACATGAAAGACCAAGGGGTTCAGGGTGACTCCCAGATTTGAGTCATACTGTGCTCTACGGTACCATTTACTGAGGAAGGAGGAGGCTGGCAATGAGACAGAAATATAACTTCAGTTTCAGGCATGTTAAGTTTTACGTACAGGTGTAGAAGATAGTTACAGTAAAACTAGAGAGAAAGATATGAATGAAAGACACACATTTGGGGATCATCACCCTCAGAGTGGAAAGGAAACCCTGCATGTTCACCATGATCCAGCTGCTCATGGTGAACATGCAGTCCTAGAGTGCGATCCTTAGAGACATTAGCTTTTTTTTTTTCTATTTTTTGAAACATAAGTTTTTAACAAATGGACAGAGGAAGAGGAACTGGCCAAGGAGACTGAGAACAAGCGAACAGATAACAGGTACATCAAGAGAGAGTGGTATCAAGGAAGCTATGGAAAGAAAATATTTTGAGAAGGAAATGCTCAGCAGAGGCTATGCTGTGGTGAATTGAAGAGGAGACTTAATAATAAGGTGGTTGTCAGTGTCTTGCCAGCTTCCCTGGCATGGTGAGGGCAGAAATCACTTATCAGGGGGGAAGTATGTGGATGGTGAACATGTGGAGAAAGACAGCAAGAGTGTAGAAACTGCTTTAGGGATGTGTGACTATGAGGAGAGTAAAGCAAGATAGTAACAATAGATGGATAAGGGATCTAGGGAAAGGTCTATGTTTTTATTTTTCTGTTTTGTTTGTTTTAATGTGTGAGACCAGAGTATGTTCGAACACAGATGAAAAGAAGAGTTTGAAGATGAGGTAAGAGGAGTGAGTTTGGGGTTAGATAATTGAAAGAAAAAAGATCCCTGAAGAGCATAAGATGGCAGAGTCCTAAGAATGGCTGTCCTGAGATGGGAGTGGGGCTAGGTTTAGGCAAATAAAAGCAGACTGGCAGGATGACAGTGATGGTGGGAGGTGATGGGAGCTGGGAGTTTGAAGCTTGAGCAGCTTGAAAAATGTTTGTGATGATAGCTGTGGGAAATGAAAGAAAGCTAGAAAAACAAAAACAAACACAGATAAATTGCCAAACAGTACGGAGGACCCAGTACAAGTTGTATGCTGTGAAACAATAATGATACCAATATGATTGTGTGATTTTGTTTTTCCTCTAGCAGTGCCCAAGTCCTGAGCTTTGGCAAGGACGTAGAGGACATTGTGGGTGTTTTCTAGCTGTTTGTGAGTGAAATGCAATAGTACAAGGTAAATGAGATGTTTATAAGCAAGTACCTGAAGTGATATACTAGACACTTGCCTCCAAACTAAAAGAATTTTGGAAAAACTGGCCACTCCAACACCTTTTAAAGTGGAAATCTAAAAAATGTAACCACAAGTTTAAATATCATAAAATTAAATAGTTGCAAAAATTGTTTCTTGTGGTTTATTTTATATAATGTACATGTGAAATTTGCTCAGTTGTGTCCAACTCTTTGTGACCCCATGGACTACCCCACCAGGCTCCTCTGTCCATGGAATTCTCCAGGTAAGAATACTGGAGTGGGTAGACATTCCCTTCTCCAGGGGATCTTCCCAACCCAGGGACTGAACCCAGGTCTCCTGTATTGCAGGCAGAGAATCCCATAATATACATACCTTAACTGTATTTTTATCCAAATCTTACAGCTGTGGATTTAGCTCATTCAATTTATAGAGCATGTCCTTCAGATAATCAGGCATCATTGTTAAACTAATCAGCCACATCAGAGTTACTTTTCATCAGAAAAGGGGTGATTTTATTTTAAAATTCTTAACAGTCATGAATCTAACAGTCGTCTCACCTCTAAGAGAAGGTTAATTGATTGTATTCTGAGATAGGTTAATTGATTGATAGATGGATGATTGATTGCTAGGTAGGTAGGTGGGTGGCTAGATGGATAAAGTAAGACTTGAATGAATAGACAGATCACTTGTCTTGAGTATATCTCCTGGATAAAATAAGGTCCTCCTGAATATTTCTTTGTGAAGCTTTTTTGGCTTTCTGTCAGTAGCCTTTCCCTTAGGAAAGTGGCATTCTAGATTGATTCCTATTTTTTAATAATTTGAAGATTTTTGCACCCTGGCACAATACATCAAAATATGATTTAGGGTAAGGGGGAGTATGACTTTCTCAAAGTGGAGAGGGCAGTGGGTAAGGTGAGAAAAGGAGGAATAATTGTCAGACATTAGTGCTGACAGGCAGGTGGCTCAGCTTTAAGAATGAGTGTTTGGAAGTTTAGGTTTGGACATTTTTACCCCATTGCTATTTAAGACTATTTATACTCTAGAAAGTCTTTTTGTTCATACTTCAGTTTGAAGACTGCTGGACTATTGTATTAAAGCTAGGTCAAGATGAAGAATGAAGGTGGGAGGATATGAGAAAGACCAGTGTTCAAGGAGCTTGAGGTCTCCTAGTTTCAAAATCTGTAATTTGAACGCCTTAGGTTTAGTATGTTTTGTTTGTTTGCTTTGACATTCAGAGACTCTGGGCTGGTCTTTATTGAAAATAGAAATGTCAGGGCACATTTGGGGCTTGTGTCTCCCTCTGGTACGGTGCAAAGAGAGTGGGTTTTGGAGCCCAACACACCTGGATTCGAGTCTTTGCTTTACCATTTACTCATTGTGGCTGCAGGCAAACCAGTTATCCTTTCTGTGATCAGATTTCTCATTTGTAAAATCAGAATGACAGACTCTACCTTGCTGACTGTTATAAGCACTACAGATAACTCGTTCTTTTATTCAACAAATTTTATTTGCCTACCAGGTGCCAAGCCCTGATCAAAGAGATAGTAAGTCCAAAATACCTCACACAGCATTTGAAACATAAGGATAAACCAAACAATGGCAACTAAAAGGGATGTGCTTGAGGGTAGGAAGCCTGTTGTATTCTTCAGTGGTGTGTGTGTGTGTGTGTGTGTCTGTGTGTATGCCCAGTCATGTCTGACCCCATGGGCTATAGCCTGCCAGGCTCCTCTGTCCACAGAATTTTCCAGGCAAGAATACCTGGAGTGGGTTGCCATTTCCTTCTCCAGGGGATCTTCTTGACCCAGGGATCAAACCCGCATCCCTTGTGTCTTCTGCATTGGCGGGCAGATTCTTTATCACTGCACCACCTGGGAAGCCGCATTCTTCTGTGAGACAAGGCAGTAATCATACGGTCAAAAGTGAAGGACAATTGCAAATGTCCAGGCTTTGTTTTTTTCCTGAAGCTTCTACGGTGTTCAGACCTAAGCTAAATGCTTCCTCTCTCACCTTTATCAGAATGTAATTTTCAGTGAATTAAAGACCTGGCTTTCATGCACATATGAGAGAATATTTGTCAAAGTTTTTACCCAACTCGTTATTTAATGAGAAAACCAATATGAGGGCAAAACTGATTCCACTTGTGGAACAAGAATGTATATGTTAATAGTCCATCAAAGAAGATACTACAAAGTAAAAGAATGTTGGAATAAGATAGCTTGGTTAAGTATAAAATGGTTACTAGCCCATAAGGCAACAAACAGCAAATTTTGGGATTATGTTTTTTTGCTGTGAGCTGAATGTTTGTGTCTCTTTGTCAAATTCATATGTTGAAGTCCTAATGTGATGTTGAAGCTCATATGTGATGGCATTAAGAAGTGGGGCCTTTTGGGGGTGCTAAGATCATAAGGGTGGAGTCAGCAGTGTTTTAATTAATTAATTTTATTTTAATGGAGTATACTTGCTTTACAAGGTTGTGTTAGTTGCTACTGTACTGCAAATTTAATCAGCTATATGTACATTTATTCCCCTTTTTTTGGATTTCTTTTCCATTAGGTCACCTCAGAGCACTGAGTAGAGTTCCTTGTGCTATACAGGTTCTCATTAGTTATCTATTTTACACAGTATCAATAGTGTATGTATGTCAGAATTGGTGGTTTTATAAAAGAGACCTCAGAGACCTCCCTAGCCCTTCCACCATGAAAGGTCACAGTCAGAAGATAGCCAGCTACCAACCAGCAAGGGGGGTCTCATGAGAAGTTGAATCTGCTAGCACTTTGATGTTGGACTTCCCCAGCCTCCAGAACTGTGAGATCTGTGAGAAATGACAAATTCTAAGGCTTTCTAAAATTTGTAGCTCTATGTGTATCATTGTACAGAAGGACATCATAACGGGCAGAAGTGGTATAGACCTAACAGAAGCAGAAGATATTAAGAAGAGGTGGCAACAATATACAGAACTATACAAAAAAGATCTTCATGACCCAGATAACCATAATAGTGATCACTCACCCAGAACCAGACATCCTGGAATGTGGTCAAGTGGGCCTTAGGAAGCATCGGTGTGAACAAAGCTAGTGGAGGTGATGGAATTCCAGCTGAGCTATTTCAAATCCTAAAAGATGATGCTGTGAAAGTGCTGCACTCAATATGCCAGCAAATTTGGAAAACTCAGCAGTGGCCACAGGACTGGAAAAGGTCAGTTTTCATTCCAATCCCAAAGAAAGGCAATAACAAAGAATGCTCAAGCTACCGCACAATTGCACTCATCTCACATGCTAGTAAAGTAATGCTCAAAATTCTGCAAGCCAGGCTTCAACAGTTTCCAGATATTCAAGCTGGATTTAGAAAAGGCAGAGGAACCAGAGATCAAATTGCCAACATCCATTGGATCATCGAAAAAAGCAAGAGAGTTCCAGAAAAACATCTACTTCTGCTTTCTTGACTATGCCAAAGCCTTTGACTGTGTGGATCATAAAAAACTGTGGAAATTTTTTCAAGTGATGGGAATACCAGACCACCTGACCTGCCTCCTGAGTAATCTCTATGCAGGTCAGGAAGCAACAGTTAGAACTGGACATGGAACAACAGACTGGTTCCAAATCAGGAAAGGAATATGTCAAGGCTGTATGTTGTCACTGTGTTATTTAACTTGTATGCAGAGTACATCATGAGAAATGCTGGGTGGGATGAAGCACAAACTGGAATCAAGATTGCTGGGAGAAATATCAATAACCTCAGATATGCAGATGACAGAACACTTATGGCAGAAAGCAAAGAAGAAGTAAAGAGCCTCTTGATGAAAGTGAAAGAGGAGAGTGAAAAAGTTGGCTTAAAACTCAACATTCAGAAAACTAAGATCATGGCATCCATTCCCATCACTTCATGGCAAATAGATGGGGAAACAATGGAAACAGTGAGAAACTTTATTTTGGGGGCTCCAAAATCACTGCAGATGGTGACTGCAGATGAAATTAAAAGATGCTTTCTTCTTGGAAAAATACTATGATCAACCTAGACAGCATATTAAAAAGCAGAGACATTACTTTGCCAAGATGTGTCTAGTCAAGGCTATGGTTTTTCCTATAGTCGTGTATGGACTATAAAGAAAGCCGAGTACCAAAGTATTGATGCTTTTGAACTGTGGTGTTGGAGAAGACTCTTGAGAGTCCCTTGGACTGCAAGGGGATCCAATCAGTCCATCCTAAAGGAAATCAGTCCTGAATATTCATTGGAAGGACTGATGCTGATGCTGAGACTCTAATACTTTGGCCACATGTTGTGAAGAACTGACTCATTTGAAAAGACCCTGATGCTGGAAAAGATTGAAGGTGGTAGGAGATGGGAATGACAGAGGATGAAATGGTTGGATGGCATCACCAATGATGGACTTGAGTTTGAGTAAGCTCCAGGAGTTGGTGTTGGATAGGGAAGCCTGGCATGCTGCAGTCTATGGGGTACCAAAGAGTCGGACATGACTGAGCTGAGTTGAACTGTGCGTCATCACACACTCAAACAGTGCTCCTCAACTTAGGGTAATGCCAAAATTCAAAAAATAATATACTCTCCAGGTTAAGAGAGATAAAGAAATATCTCACTAAGAAAAAATTAGGAAAAGGCAAAGAAAGAAGTTTATGGTACTTTGGGGGGCACCCCTATTATAACTACTTCGCTGTAACTGGGTACATGTGTTGTGCATTCCATAATGTACACTATGGAATAATAGTAAACATGCAAGTATTATCAATTTTGTGACTTATTTGCTCAGAAATAGCTGTAATTATGATCTCAGCAACCTTGTAGTTGGAACAGACACGTTATGCCTCTCATTTTAAGACTGAAAAAGCCACGAATTAGGAAGTGGTTCAACAACAGGGCCGAGACTGTAAATCAGTGCACTGTCTTGGCTCTAATCTATTCGACCTGACAGGCTGGAGCTGGTTGTAAAAGCAGCCCCCAGTTTCCAGGAGAGTTATGTTCCAAAGGATCATTTGTAGGTCAGTTGTTGTGAACTCCACACATTTTCCCATAGTAATAAATAGCGTGATGAATAAAGGTTATGCCTCCAGCCCAGCCTGCCAAAGCCTTTAACCCATGATGCGTCTATAGTTCGGTGATACAGAATCTTTCCCCATTAATTTCTGTTGGAGTTCGTTCAGGGTTCATGCTTCCAAAATACGTAGGGAGCATAGTTTCCTGTGCCTTCCCTCCTTCCACTTCAGCACCCCTGCTGGGAGTGAACTTTTCAGCTTTAGATGACAGAGGGTAGCGCTGATAAGGTTGGTGGAGAGAGGCAGTCATGAGGACAGCGGAGCACACTTGATGCAGAATTTCTGGAGACAGTCCTGACACAGATGCCTGTGCAGGACAGAGGCTGGAACTTTGTGGGAGTGAGTTTGAGGAGGGGATGCTAAGGACTGAAACAAAGCCTGTGTTGACAAAGGCAGGCAGTTCTTAAAGAGGTAGACCCCTAGCAATGGAGGACAGTCCTCACCATACAAGGTGAGTAACAGCTCCTTAAACGAGATCACACAGAACAGATTGGCAGGTACAGTGGTGAGAAAGAGCGAACGGGACTTTGTTCTTTCCATGTGGGGTTCAGCTTTTTCAATGAACTGGTTGCATGTGCTTAAATCTCCTTGTTGATTTTTTAAAATGTACTGTCACTGAAATGGAAAATTAAACAATATTGAAAAGCACAAAGAGAAATGTAAAAATCACATAAATCCCTTTCATAACAAGATAAGCATTATTAGTTTAAAAGTTTTGACAGAATTGTTGAAACTATTTCAGAAACGACTTTACAAACTACTCCAGAAACTTCTCAATAAGGGAGCCTGAGGTTCAAGCCTCGATGATCAATAATTTTAACATTCCTCCCATCACTTTCCCAGATTAGGTGATGTTACAGAATAGATCCAGACTTCAATTTGTCATCTAAACACTGGATTATGCAATTTCTTTATTGAATTTTGTTATCAAGTTGTTACTTTTTCTCAAATTGATATGTGAATACTATGGAACAATGGAGGAAGATTCAATGTCCAAAAGTCTGAGCTAAATTCACAAAATACTGAACAGTGAATGAGAGCCTGTCCTTATTTATCCATGTCCTTGCCAACAGTAGGATTTAATAATTTTTTTCCTGTACTGGTCCATCTGATAAGGGGAATGTTTCTCATTGTTATTTCTAATTGAATTTCTAATTAAGGTTGAATATTTTTCATGTGGGCTTCCCTGATGACTCAGAAGGCTCCTGCAATGCAGGAGAACTGGGTTTGTTCCCTGGGTTGGGAAGATTCTTTGGAGAAGGGCATGGCAACCCACTCCATTAGTCTTGCCTCGAGAATCCCATGGGCAGAGGAGCCTGGTGAGCTACAGTCCATGGGGTTGCATATTTACAGGACACATGTCTGGTTGAGAGGTATGAACAAGAGTAGAGATTTAAAACATAAGGATATGCAGGTAACAGTGGATAGACTATGTGCTGACGGGGCTCAGTTCATGATGGGCATCACTGGCGAGGGTGTATTGTGTATAGTCATTGTCAGGGAGGGTGTTTCTATTTAATCAGCATAATTACACAGTTCCTGAAGGGATGACGAAGCCCATCTAGTAATTGGACTTCTGGAGTTGTACCCATGGGTCCCCCATTACATTATCCCATATGAAAAGTCTGGAGGGTGGACAGGTAGGATTTTTAACGAAAACAAAAAACTACTAACTGTGGATATATACTTAGTTTACACATCTGTAGAATGGAAATAACAGTGCTCATCTCATTGGGCTATTGTGAGTATTTACTGAGAAAGTACATATGAAATCATTAGCCCAGTGCCTAGAACATGGTAAACACTCAATAAATATTAGACATTATTAATTTATTATATTTTTGTGTTAAAACAAGGAGTTAACTAGGTGATCTCTAAGGCATCTTTCAGAGTTACAGATTTATGATACTGAAAATATATAGCTTCCCTTACTTGATCTATAATTTAAAGAAAAATTGAGGATACAGCAGCTTTAAAGTGAGCAAAAATGAGCTGGGTAATTACTCTCAAGTTATGTACAGGAAAATGAATTGAGTAAGATTGTAATATATATAGCATAACCTGTAAGAAGAGGTTCTTACACAAAGACACAGTCAAGCCTCCAGAATAGAGCTGACAACATGTAATGCAAACTCTTTAGCTAAGCTCACACTTTTATTGAGAAGTATGAAAAATAGCTCAAAACCTTGAAAATATATTCTATAGAACAGGAAGAACAGTTATCAGCTATCATTCCTTTTCAGCCTCTACTGAAAATCAACAACTCCTATGTAGAAGTCAACTGTAAATGTTTGCAGCAATGTTTAAAAAAAAAAACATAACAAGCTTATCAAACAAATTTAGAGCTGTTGATCTATCAATATTTTAGCTCTTCCAAACCAAGTACTTATAAGTTCAGTTCAGTATATTCAAATATTGAGCATAGTGATTTTCTTACTTAAGAGGAGTTTCAGCATCCAAAGTTATTTACTTGACCCTGAGAAATAAGACCTCTGGTCTTAAAGGAGCTTCTTGGCAAATTTGGAGTATAGAAACCTAGAATTTAAAGAAGCTTAGACATCTAATCTTTTCTACAATATTCTTATTTGATTTGATTTGATTTGATTTGATCTCTGATTAAGTCCTACTTAGAGTTTTGGTCAGTGTTGCAAGTACTTATCAAAACTTCTGAAATTCCTTTCCTTCCAGGCACATGGAGGTATTGCATGCCCTCATTTCCTGAAAATTAGTCATGGCTATAGACTTGCTTTGGCCAATAAAGTTTAAGTGGAAATGATGTGATTCACTTCTAGGCAGAAACATTCAGGAGCCAACTGGTGACTCAAGCTCTGTTTCCTTGTTCAGATGACCCCTGGAGACTTGTGTTTGGGTGGCAGAGTCATAGGATGGTGTATCCTCTGCCATCTTGGGTCTTGGAGTGCTACAGCGGGCAGGCCTCCTAGTGGCCTGTGTTGGACAGGTAATGTAGGTAGGAGATAAACTTTTGTGTGATACGGTACTGAGGTTTAGGGTTCTTTGTTGCTGCAGCGGAAACTAGACTAACTTGATCAATACTTTTTAAAACTGTGCTTTTGCATAAGCCCCTTCTATGTCTGGATAAAAACATTATTTTACCATTCTGTCTCATCTGAAGCTAAGATGTGGCTCCATATTAGAGTAAATGTTTAAAATAAGAAACTGAGAAAAGAGTAAATATTTAACCTTTTTATGCCCTCCAGAGAAGAAGAGATTTGCCCCTTTTGTTCTTCCACATGTCAGAACACAAACTTTATATTCCCCATAAGTCTTCTCCCTGCAAGGAAGTTCTATTTTCCTCTTGATACATGGTTTCTCTCTGTATAATTTTTGTTTTGCCCATGTCCCATTTAATTCTAATGTCTAGAACTGAATACAATTCTTAGCAAATTAGGTACTGCAGGGGGACTCGTTACTTGGTTTTTCTGAGATTTTTTGATGATGGTGAATATGGTTATTTACTGTTGATACATTACTTTAGATCAGATTTAGGTAGGGCTGGCAGTTTTAGATAAGTCTCAGAATTGGGTTTGGTTCAGAAGGATCTGGCCCTCCTCAATCTCTATTGAAAGCTGGTAATCCTTGGTGGGCAATAACACCAGGGGCTTAACATGGTTTGCATCTAAGGTCTAACCCTGGACGAAATGGGAGTAATTGATGATTTTCAGTGGGAGAGTGATAAATACACATTTATGTTATGAACTCTGGAAAAAAGAAAAAGAATAACCACTAGGTGATACACAGTTGGGAATGGGTGAGACCAAAGGTAGAGAGACAAGTCAATTATTCAACCAAGCAAGCTACATAACGTATTGGTTGCTTACTAATGTATTAAATGCTCATGATGGTTGGCTATCAGTGGACAAAATATATATCTAAAGACAGGAAGGAGGAGAGGTAGTAAAGGCTATAGTATAAGTGAACACACTGAAAGGGCAGAAGGTTAATGTCTGAGGACAGGCTTCCTCAAGTAGCAATTAGAGAACCAGCAGTCTCTGGTAATGACAAAGTCCATGAATTTAACAGGAAACCCATCTTGAATGATTTAAAAAATAAACATAAAAGTGTAGAAGTAGGGTTCCCTCTGAACTATTTGATCAGGGCTGCCTCCACTGTTTTTCCTATTTCTTTGGCTCTTCTCTTTATATGTGAACTATTTCCTTAGGCTGATTTTTCTTATGGTTTCAAGGTAACTATCAGCAGCATTGAAGAACCCTTACTTCCCAGTTTGTCGCTAGTGGGAGAAGTACCTATTTCCCAGAACCACTGAACAGAAGTTCTGAGATTTGTTCTAATAGGATTATTCCTGAATTAATCATTGTGGCTGCATAAATGCATGCACTAATTCTGAAGGTAGAGCTAATGTCAGTTTTTCAAAAACACACAAGATAAATGAAACTTGGGTGTATATTGAAAAAATTGGCCTGTAATTAGGAAGGACTGTGACAGGAGGAATAAATGTGGTATAAACAACTCACACACACTGACTAAAAAATGTACAGAAAAATGGGACCAGACTTACAGACGTAGAGAATTTTACTCTTGAATGGGGGTGATAATTGTTGGAAAGGGACTTTGGGGAATGAAGGAGATGTGGATATGAACTAAGAGGTTTACATATACTCTGAAATATATGAGGTTAGAGAGAATGCTTTATGTAAGGTGTACAGGGGAAGCAGTTCAGTGGAGAGGGCATTTGTTGCTAGGGGAAGAAATGGAGGTACAGTTAGTGACAGTGGCTTTTGAGAGGCTGAGAAAGAGCCTTGTAATTTAAAAATGGCAGCAGAGAAGTGGTGATACCATTAATTCATATGTGGAATGCAGCAGGAGGAGAAAGTCTGGCTAGATCTTTCCACATCTCTACCCACAGATGGAGGGTTTTAAGATACATGAGCTGCAGCTCAGAAGAGAGTGGATATTTATATTTGGGCAGAGAATGAGAAAAGCATCAGAGCGGTTTATTAGGATGGAGAATATAGGAGAGTAGCCTCCTCTGTGAAATCTTGTTGTGTTTTCTTAAGTTGGATTCACTCTGTTATATAGGTAGTTATTTTTTCCAACAGATAAAGACTGTAGTGAAATGTGAACTAAAAGCCAGATTGCATTATGGTCATCTTGAAACCTTTGAAGAATCAGTTTCTGGGGCTTCAAATTCCAATCAATAACATTTTGTTAGCATTCATAACTATTTACATATTCATCATTTGCCTACTTGCATATTGGATAGATCCAGTTTTCCCTTGGGTGGCACATTTATAGGTACCAGCTGCCTTCAGGCCTCTTGCTCATTGTGTTTCTTTATGTTGCGGGCCCTTGGCTTGCCCTTTCATTCAACTGAGAGGTTTGAAATTCACCTCCTGGAGACTGGACACCTGGCTCCATTGGCTCTGTTCACTCCAGGTCTCTTATCGGCAGTGAAAACCACTGTGCCTTCTGCTGTCCTCTCCCAGAAAGCCCTCTTAACCCCATTAGACTTCGTCAAGGTGCACAGCTAGCTACGGCTCAGCACCAGCTGGCCGTGCTCCCCTTCCTCATCCCACATGCCCACAGGGCGCCTGATGCTTTCCTCTACCTGGTCAGCTCTCTGTGTTCCTATTCATGATGTATCATCGCGTTTCTTCTCAGGCTTCAGAGACTTTGCCATTTTGTAGCCCCTCAAACTCTCATTCCTCTGGTAGGTAAATTCATTTATTTTGACTATGATGTCAGAATATTTTATTCAACAATATTCTAAAATTTGTGACTCCAAACTCCTGTAATCGTTGTTTTTCAGCTATAGTAATGATTAGTTTCTGTCTCATGTGGTTGCACATTTGTCCTATCTGAATGTGTGCACACAACACTCATAATACATGTCAGCCTGTCTTCAGGTTTACTTCCTATACCTGACCACAGAATTTCTTCTCTATCTGTACTCTCTATGGTACCAGCACAGTGCCTGGCATACAACTGTCACTCAAATATTTGACAAAATAAATTTATTTGCAGATAAGTGCATATCTAATTATTTTATCAATTATGTGGTAGAGATAATGGAATTTAACTTCCTTTGAAATATTTTTATATTACTGTTATCATTAAGCCAAGTATTTCACATTTCTTTACTGTTAGAAACAAGGTAATATATCTGCTACGTTGGCATTGATTTCTGTTCTAGATCTGTAGCAGACCTGCCTCTAGTGATTCTCTTACAGCCATGATAAAAATTGCTAAGTACCAAGTACTAATCTATTAAGCCTGAATTCTTCCTTAAAACCCTTCTCCTTGCTGTGCTATTGATAACTACCACAAGTGATTAGAGCAGGAACATAATATTGAATATTTAATGGTTTGCTAGACCAAGTGAGAATACTATATGTGAGTCCTGACTTAAATAATTAAAAAATATCTTCTCTATTTAAGTGCCAAATAGTTCTTTGGGCAGGGATGCGTCTAATGTGGTCTGTGGTGTTCATGAGGAAATAAACAGGGAAAGGTAAGATAACTTTTTTTTGCTATAATGAATTGATAGACTACTGAAATATTGTAAATAGCATGTGAATAGAATGTACCTGGGTTTAGAAAAAATGCTATAAATTCTTATACCTCATTTTGTTGTTCAGTTGCTAAATTCTGTCCACCTCTTTGTGACCCCATGGATTGTAGCCTGCCAGGCTCCTCTGTCCATGGGATTGACCAGGCAAGAATACTGGAATAGGCTGCCTTTTCCATTTCCAGGGGATTTTCCCGACCCTGGGATTAAACTTGCATCTCCTGCTTGGCAGGTGAATTCTTTAACACAGAGCCACTTGGAAAGCCTCCATACCTCATGACCAGTAGGTTATTCTAGAAATATGCTACAAACAATAGTGTTGGAAGTTTTACTGTCTGATGCAATTTAATTCTCTACTTTTTTAAAAGATAAAGCTACTAACCTCCCTCTCAACTACAATATAATATTCCTAAATTTTTAGTTTATTATCATTTCATATTAAACAACAATGGTACTATTAACACAATGGCTGTTAATCTAGTGGAATATTTTTAGTTTTAAGGCTGTCTATGTAAATAATCATTAATTTTTAGAATATCAAGACAAAAGCTTTAGAAATACTGTTACTAACTTTTCAAGATATTGTAAAACTGAGTTCTTTTTTTTTTCCTTTTTATTTATTTTTTATTATTATTATTATTTTTTTTTTCCAGTGGGTTTTGTCATACATTGATATGAATCAGCCATGGATTTACATGTATTCCCAATCCCGATCCCCCCTCCCACCTCCCTCTCCACCCGATTCCTCTGGGTCTTCCCAGTGCACCAGGCCGGAGCACTTGTCTCGTGCATCCCACCTGGGCTGGTGATCTGTTTCATCATAGATAGTATACATGCTGTTCTTTTGAAATATCCCACCCTCACATTCTCCCACAGAGTTCAAAAGTCTGTTCTGTATTTCTGTGTCTCTTTTTCTGTTCTGCATATAGGGTTATCGTTATCACCTTTCTAAATTCCATATATATGTGTTAGTATGCTGTAATGTTCTTTATCTTTCTGGCTTACTTCACTCTGTATAAGGGGCTCCAGCTTCATCCATCTCATTAGGACTGGTTCAAATGAATTCTTTTTAATGGCTGAGTAATATTCCATGGTGTATATGTACCACAGCTTCCTTATCCATTCATCTGCTGATGGGCATCTAGGTTGCTTCCATGTCCTGGCTGAGTTCTAAAGGCAGAAACCCTACAAAGTTTTAAAATCTTTGTCATGTGATGTATATGAGGGAATAAGAATTTGACTCAGTAGACTTTGCATTCTTTAGCTGTCAGTTCATATTCTCATTGCTGACCTAAATTTGTAGACACTCTGGGAACAGTCTTTAGGGAAACACTTCCTTATGTATACAAAGAGTAAATATTTTCTTGGGGGAAATTTTTGTCCCAACTTTTACCACTCAAGAAATTTAGTTTAATTGAGGACATATTTAGAGATTCAAATTTTTCAAAAGATCTTTTCAATGATTTCCTAAAAGAATAATTTTTAGGAAAAGATGGTTATAGTATAGATTCCCTTCCCCTGGAGCAAAAACTAAGAAAATGCCTAATATGAAGACTTTAAAAAATTTAATCCCAGATACAGCAAAGCATAAAATTGTAGGTTTGAGGATAAGAACTGATTTGTTAAAATAGCCAAAACAATAAAGGTTAAAGTCGAAGAACAAAACTGCACAATCTGAAAAGGATTCCCATGACCAAGCAGATTTATTTGGTATTTCATTTCTTGATCATTTCATTTATCCTAAAGGTTTAGAACGGGAACTGTGCTTCAACTGATGAAAATGATAACTTTGCAAGATGTGAAATTCACAGTCTTTTTACTTGGACTTTTGAAAAATAAATTCTGTGTTTTTAAAGTAAATCTATTTTAGTTAGCCTTTTCAAAGATTTAAAATTCTATTAAAAACTAAACAAAGCAAAGAGATTTTAATGAAATTGTGTATTTTAACATACACTGCTAACTCAGACCAAAGGAAAAAAAACTATTGAAATTGTTTACCTAACAATTTCCTTCTAAACATATTCTCAATTATTATAGAAAAGCACCAATATATTAACCTTTATTAGATCATTTTGTTGAAATAAGACTGATGCAACTTAGTTTAATATAATCAAAATAGGATAGATGCATAATATCCTCATATTTTATTGGTAAAGGAAGAAAATTAATGAGGAAAATTTTAAGTGGTATTCAAAGAGTGAAATCTTTCATGAAACATTTCATTTTCTGTGGGATGATATTCACACATATTCAGTACAAGATAGATGGGGTAAAAGTGGGAACAGTGACAGAATTTATTTTCTTGGGCTCCAAAATCATTGTGGATGGTGACTGCAGCCACAAAATTAAAAGATGCTTGTACCTTAGAAGAAAAGTTATGACAAACCTAGACAGTGTATTAAAAAGCAGAGATGTCACTTTGCTGACAGAGATCCGTTTAGTCATAGCTATGGCTTTCCCAGTAGTCATGTATGGGCATGAGTTGGATCATAAAGAAGGTCAAAGAATTGTTGCTTTTGAAATGGTGCTTGACAGTCCCTTGGACAACAAGGAGTTCAAAGCAGTCAATTCTAAAGGAAATCAACCCTGAATATTCATTGAAAGGACTGATGCTGAAGCTGAAGCTCCAATACTTTGGCCACCTGAAGGGAAGAGCCAACTAACTGGAAAAGACTCTGATGCTGAGAAAGAAGGAGAAGGGGGCAACAGAGGATGAAATGGTTGGATGGTATCACTGACTCAGTGGACATGAGTTTGAGCAAACTGGGGGATAGTGAAGGATAGGGAAGTCTGGAGTGCTGCAGTACATGGAGTCGCAGACAGCTGGATGTGGTTGAGTGACTGAACAACAGGTAGAAAGTAAAACCACAGATTATCCATGGAATGTTAAAATTGAGTGTCACTTTTGGCAGGCAAACTAATGACTTCTCAAAGTTGTTCTAGTCTCCAGAATCTGTGAATAGGTTACATGATGTGGCAAAGGGTGATTAAAAGAGAAGATTGAATTAAGTTTGCTAATTAGCTTATAGAATAGGTAGATTAATCTGGATTATTCACGTGGGCCCAGTGTAATCACAAGGGTCTTTAAATGTTCAGAGAGGAGCAGAATAATGACTGTCAGAGTGAATGCCATGTGAGAAAGGCTCAAATTGCCATACTGTCTTTAAAGGCAGAAGAGGGCCAGTAGCCAGGAAATGCTTGTAGAAGCTGGCAAAAGCAAGGAAGCAACTTCTCCTCTAGAGAGTCTAAAAAGGAGCACAGTCCTGCTGTGAGATCATTGTCCAGTGAGACCCCTTTCCGACTTTCCATCTCCAGAACTGCAAGATTATAGATTTGTGTTGTTTTGCACCACTAAATTTGTTAGAATTGAAAATGAATGCAACTATATATATATATATATATATATATATATATATATACACACACACACACACATATATATTTGAAATCTTAAATTAAAAAATTTGAGACCAGTTTGAAGGAGAAGTGACTGGCAACAATAATTGCCACAGTTACTATTACTAACAATGGTTACTCTTTTCAAGTTATAGCATGCAAGACTTTCAGCAAACATGAGTCTTTTTTCTGTATCTAAGGGCTTAATTACAGTTTGGAGGATTGGCAGCTACTTACATTTCAAGGCAACTTTAACTTTTAATCTCTTTGAATCTGTTCTCAATAAATCTAGGGTTTTGTTTGTATCTCTGAATACAAAGATATTACAGAGTTCCTATTATGACCTTGAGAAAATTATGAACAACTTCATTTGTTTTCTGAGTCAAGGAAATTTAGTACTTGTTCAGCTGCTGGGAAAATTGAGATTAAATTACTCTCTTTGCTATGGTTTAATTTTTTTCAAGTTTCAATTTATTTGTAGAATTCATTTCATTTTAAATTTAATATTATTGAACTAATTCAGTTTCTAACCTAATTTATATCAGTCATGGAGTAGAAATGTTAGGCCATTATTAAAGACTGAATGTGAAAGTGTTAGTCGCTCAGTCTTACCTGACTGTTTGCAATTTCCATGGACTGCAACCTGCTAGGTTCCTCTGTCCATGGGATTCTTCAGGCAAGAAAACTGGCATGCGTTGTCATTTCCTTCTCCAGGGAGATCTTGCTGATCCAGGGATTGAACCTGGGTCTCCTGCACTGCAGGCAGATTCTTTATCATCTGAGCCACCAGGGAAGCCTCTTATTGAAGATTAATAGTAGGTAAAAGATTATTAATAGATTCTGCCATGGAACATGGTTAGCTAGTGGGTCCGTGTTGGTGGTGCTTACAAGTGTGGGTTGCCTGAATTTGATTTCTGGCTTCCTCCTTACTAGTCGTGTGACTTTTGGCAAGGTATTTATCATTTTTAAAATTTTTATTTATGAATTTTTGGCTGTGCTGGGTCTTTGTTGCTGTGCATGGGCTTTCTCTAGCTGCGGTGAGTGGAGGCGACTCTCTAGTTGCTGTGTACAGGTTTCCTACTGCGGTGGCTTCTCTTGTTGCAAAACATGGGCTCTGGAGTGTGGGCTTTTGTGGTTGTGGCACATGAGCTGAGTTGTCCCACGGCATGTGGAGTCTTCCTGGACCAGGGATCTGACCTGTGTCCCCTGCTTTGGCAGACAAATTCTTAACCACTGGATGACCAAGGAAGTTTGGCATTAATTATTTTGTACTATCAATTCTTCATCTGTAAAATGAGGATTATAAAAGTTATTAACTTAGAGAGTTTACATGAGAATTGAGATAATATTTGGAAAATATTTTAAGTAGTGCTTATTGGTTATTATTATACAAATCCTGTTTAAATTCATTACTTTTAAAAGAGAAGAAAAACTTTTAAAAGCAACACTTTCTAACATTGATGTGACTGATCTGTTTTACCTGAGTTACCATTATATTTAAAGTAAATTTTTTGTATCTATAATAAGAAAACTGATGCTTATATGATACTACTAAGAATTTGTTTCCTTGTAAATAAAAGCTCTTAGCTTTAAATTAGAGCTGTGTAACCATATATTAATGGAATTGAGAAAATGCAATATACAAATGCAAATATACAGCAAATTATAAATGAGTTCTCTAGCAGAATATTTTTTCATTTCCTTATTCTAAATAGGATGAGGAGGAGTAATTTCCCCAAGTTGTTAAAATCTTGGCACTTTTACTGAAAACTTAAAATCATAGCTTTATCATTTTCTCCAAGTTATCTTTAACAGTGGTGACAATGTTCATAAGTAAAAAGAATCACTTTATGTAGTCTGTTGCATTTTACATACTCAAAAAAAAAAAAAAAAAAAAGAAAAAGAAAAAAACCCCTCAAAGCCCCCAATAACAAAAAACAAAACACAATTCCAAGTAACAAGGGAACACATATGCAATGTGAAAATATAAATAAGTATTTTATTAAAATCCCATAAACAGTGATTTTAAGGCACATGTTCAAGTAATAAGCCAAATTTTATACATGTTATTTGATCAAAGGAAAATTTAGCTTTCAGGAAGGTAACAATGATTCTAAAGCAAAGGGATAGTATCAATAAAAATGTTATTTGATTAAAAAATATTTAGCTTTCAGGAAGGCAATAATTGTTCTAAATCAAAGGGATAGTATCAATAAAAATGTGACCAATGTGTAATATATTTTGGTTCCATAGGTCATTATTAATTGGAGAAGTTAAAATTCTTTAAATTGAAGTGTAGTTGATTTACTATGTTGTGTTAATTTTTACTGTGAAAGTGAAAGTGTTAGTCACTCATTTGTGTCTGACTCTTTGTGGCCCCATGGACTGTAGCCATACACACACACACATATATTCTGTATATTCTTTTCCATTATGTTTTATCAGAGGATATTGAATATAGCTCATTTTTCTATACAGTAGGACCTTGTTGTTTTTTCATTCTATATATGATAGTTTCTATCTGCTAATTTCAAACTTCAGTTCCTTCCTCCCCCATACTCCTCCTCTTGGCAACCACACGTTTGTTCTTTATGTCTGTGAGTCTGTTTCTATTTTGTAGATAAGTTCATGTGTATCCTAGTTTAGATTCCACATGGAAGTGATATCATATGGTATTTGTATTTCTCTTTCTGATTTACTTCACTTACTAGGATAATTTCACAGTCCATCCATGTTACTGCAAATGGCATTATTTCATTATATATTTGTTATGGCTGAGTAGCATTTCATCGTGTGTATGTACCATATCTTCTTTATCCATCCATCTGTTGATGGACATTTTAGGTTGTTTTCTTATCTTGGCTATTGTAAATAGTTCTGCTATAAACATAACGGTGCATCTTTTTGAATTGTAGTCTTGTCTGAATATATGCCTAGATGTGGGATTGCTGGATCATATAGCAGTTATTTTTAGTCTTTTAAGGAACTTCCATACTGTTTTCCATCGTGGCTGCACCGACATACATTCCCACAACAGTGTAGGAGCATTCTCTTAGCTCCACACGTTAGTTTTGATTTGCATTTCTTTGATAATTAGTGATGATGAACATCTTTTCATGTGCCTGTTGGCTATTTGTATGTCTTTGGAGATATATCTATTTAGGTCTTCTGCCTATTTTTTTGATTGGGTTGTTTGGTTTTTGTTGTTGAGTTGTATGAACTGCTTGTATATTTTAGAGATTAATCCCTTGTCTGTTGCATCATTTGCAAATATTTTCTCCCACTCTGTATGTTGTCTTTTCATTTTGTTTATGGTTTCCTTTACTGTACAAAAGCTTGTGAGTTTGGTTAGTCCTATTTTTTTATTTTTGCTTTTACTTCTATTGTCTTGGAAAAACTGACCTAATAAAACACTTGTATGAATTATGTCAAAGAATGTTTGCCTAGGAGTCTTATGGTGTCATGTCTTATATTTAATTCTTTAAGCCATTTTGAGTATGGTATGAGGATGTATTCTAATTTTATTGATTTCCATGTGGCTGTCCAATTTTACCAACACCACTTGCTGAAGAGACAGTCTTTTTCCTGTTGTACATTCTCTCTTTGTCAAAGATTATTGACCAAAGGTGTGTGGGTTTATTTCTGAGAATGAATGAATGAATGCATCATAGAGTATTTATACAATAAAATACCATGAAGAAGTAAAATAATGAACTAAAGCTACACAAATTGACATGAATAATCCTCAAAGCCAATATCAAGGAAAAATACAGGTTACAGAATAAAATATGCAGAATAATACATTTATACAAAAATGCTATTTATTTCTGGATAAAATCATGTGTAAGGGTAATACCTACCTACTTGAAGATAGTGGTTAGCTTTGGTGCAGGGATAACAGAAGAGAATGGGGTTGAGATGATTATGTAGAAAGCTTTAATACTCTCTATAGCATTTTATTTCTTAAATAAAAATAATCAGACCCTGTATTTTGGCCATGTATTTTGATTTTTTAATATGACATGTTTCCAACTTTCATAATAGAATACAACCTAACAAAAACTCCCTAAGTTTTTTCAAATCAGATTATAGTTGATGTATATTATATAACTCACAGGTATATAATATAGCAGTTTATGATTTAAAAAGTTATATTCTGTATTAGTTATTATAAAATATTGGCTATGTTCTCTGTGTAGTAAAATATATTCTTGTAGCTTATTTTATGTGAAATAGTTTGCACCTCTTGATTTCCTACCCCTATATTTCCCCTCCCTCTTTCCCTCCTCTCTCTACTCATAACCACTAGCTTGTTCTCTATATCTGTGCATCTCCTTTCTTGTTATATTCACTAGTTTCTTATATTTTTTAGTTTCTACATAAAAGTGACATCATACAGTATTTATGTTTCTGTCTTATTTCATTTAGCATGATACCCCCCCAAATCCATCCATGTTGTCGCAAATGGCAAAATTTTATTCTTTTTTATGGCTGCGTAGTATTCTATTAGCATTCTACATACCACATCTTTATCCATTCATCTGTTGACAGACACTTAAGTTGTTTCCGTATCTTGGCAACTGTAAATAATGTTGCTTTGAATATTGCATGTATCTTTTCAAATTAGTATTTTTGTTTTTTTCACATATATACCCAGGAGTAGAATTATTGGGTATTTCTGATTTTAGTTTTTTGAGAAACATCCCTACTGTTTTCCACAGCAGCTGCACTAATTTACATTTCACCAACATTGTATGAGGTTTCCCTTTTCTCTGTATCCTTGCCAATGTTTGTTATTTGTGTTCTCTTTGATGATAACAATTCTGACAGGTGTTCGGTGATATCTTATTTTGGTTTTTGATTTGTGGTTCCCTGGTGATCAGTGTTGTTGAGCATCTTTTCATGTGCCTGTAGGCTATTTGCATTTCCTCTTTGAAAAATGTCTGTTTAGGTCTTCTGCCCATTTTTTAATTTGGTTTTTAATTTTTTCTCTCGAGTTGCATGAACTGTTTATTTGTTTTATATTAACCCTTTTTGACTATTATCATTTGATAATATTTTCTCCCATTCAGTAGTTTGCCTTTTCATTTTGTTGATGGTTTTCTTTGCTGTGCAAAAGCTTTTAAGTTTAATTAGGTCCTATTTGTTTATATTTGCTTTTATTTCCTTTGCTTTAGGAGACAGATAAGAAAATATGGTTACAATTTATTTTGGAATGTTTGCTTATGTTTTCCTCAAGAAGTTTTATGATTTCTGGTTTACATTTAAGTCTTTAATTTATTTTGAGTTTATTTTTGTATATGGTGTTAGAGACTTTCTAATTTCATATTTGTACACACGCCTTAACTTTCTGAAGTTTAAACTTTTTTGAAGTTTCAATTGCAGTAGCTTTGTAGAAAATATACAGAATTTGTTTTTGTGTATCTTTTAATAAGAATAGTATCGTATGAGCCTGTATTCGTTTTCTATGGCTTCTGTAACAAATTACCACAAAGTTGGTAGCTTAAGAAGCAGAATGTATTCCCTCTTAATTATGGAGGCCAGAGTCCAAAAGCAGTATCGCTGGGTTAAAAACAAGCTGTCAGCAGGGCTGTGTTCCATCCAAAGGCTCTGAAGGGAATGTATTCATTGCCTCTTCCAGCTTCCGGCGGCTGCAGACGTTCCTGTTTGTGGCTGCATCACTCCAGTCTTCAAGGTGAGCATCGTCACGTCTCATTCTGCTCCCTTTTCCACACTGCCTTCTCTTCCACGTGTGGCTGTGTCAAGTCTCTGTACTTGAGAGATTAAGGGCACTTCACTGGCAGTCTAGTGGTTAAAACTTTGCCTTCCAGTGCAGGCGGAGCAGGTTCAGTGCCTGGTTGGAGAGCTAAGATCCCACATGCCTCGTGGCCAAAGAATCAAAGCATAAAATGGGAGCAATATTGTAGTAAAAATCAATAAAGACTCTTGAAAAAGAGAGCTTAAGGGCTGTATTTAAGGTCCATCTAGATAACCCAGGATAATCTTCCCATCTAAAAATCCTTAATTTAATCTCATCTGCAAATACTCTTTCCCTAAATAAGGTAATATCTCCTGATTCCATTAGGACCTAAAATCTTTGGGAGCATTATTCATTCTATTACAGTATCTGTCATGCAACTTGTTCCTTTTTATTTTACAACATGTCTTAGAAATTTTTTTTTTTTTCATATTGGTTAATATAGACCTTTCTTACTCAGTGTCATTGCTGTAGAGTATATTTAGGATGGATATTTCATTTTGTTTTTCTTTTTTGGCCATGCCATGCAGCTTATGGAATCTTAGTTCCCTGACCACTGTTTGAACTCACATCTGCTGCATTGGAAGCACAGTCTTAACCACTGGACTGCCAGAAAAGTCCCTCAGTTTATATTTGAATTCTGAAAGTCATGAGCGATATTTTTATTTTTCATTTTTTAGACATGCAACAATGATTGGTGAAGGGGTTAGAGTGGTATACAATGATTGACAACCATTGTTACATTTCAGGGGTAGGGGATAACTACTTTGTTTGGTATGCTCAGTTGCTCAGTTGTATCCAACTCTTTGTGATCTCATGGACTGTAGCCCTCCAGGCTCCTCTTTCTGTGGGATTTTCCAGGCAAGAATACTGCAGTGGATTGCCATTCTCTTCTCCAGGGAGTCTTCCCGACCCAGGGATCTAATTCACATCTCTTGTGTCTCCTGCGTTGGCAGGCAGATGCTTTACCACTGAGCCACCTGGGAAGCCCTACTATGTTTGGTGTGTTGGTCAAAGGGAAGTTAGATTTTTTTTCTATATTGTTTCATTTTTTTCCTTAATAAAGAAATACAATTATATATTACTTATTTGGTTAAAATAAATAATAAATGCTAAAATAATAATTTAATGTAGCTGGGTTTTGGCACTATTCCTCATTTGAACTTTTAAGTGTTTATGGCCTATCCATTACTCTGAACTCCAAAACTTTGAGTCATTTTTTGGTTTGTTTTGCTGAAAAATCAAAGTTAAAAAAAAAACAAAAGAAAGGAATTCATTATAGTGAATATCTTAACCTGATTTCTGAAATTATTATCAAGCATAGTGGTCCCAGATCTAACGATGTGCAACTTAGATTGAACTAACTGAATTCCAAACATAATAATAGAATATTACACAATGTTCTTGCTAAACTGTTATGATTTTGATGCTGATGAGACCAATTTCTTAAATTATACTATTGCAATAATAGCAGAAATTTGAGGAATGAATGACTGTTTTGAGAGGAGCTATTTAAAAAATGTAATTTAACAGTGATTGATATTTTTGTCCAAAGTATTTAATTCATAATTATTATTTCATAATTTATGGTAATATTAATATTATTCACTTATATCCACTTTTTATCAAACTAGATTATAAAAAGCCCAGTGAAAAATCTAAGATTAAGTCATTTGTTTATTTAAAATAAATATTTAAGTTTTAAACAGATGAGTGAACAAGTAGAGAAAATTAGCACCAAGGGTCCCTAAGATGCTAACACTGAAGCTCTGCTTATCCTGATTGTTCATTAACAAGAGAATACCTTCCTAGTAAGAAACCCTCACAGCACAAACCTCCTTTCTCAGCAGTACTGTTTGACAGTAGGCAAGCAGGAAATGTTTAGAACTTGAGAGCAGGCTTACAAGTAATAAATACAAATAACTTGTGATCACATCAATACACTGTATTTTACATACACTTGGAGAAGCAAATGGCAACCCATTCCAGTACTCTTGCCTGGAAAATCCCATGGACAGAGGAACCTGGTAGGTTATGGTCCATGGGGTTGCAAAGAGTTGGACATGACTGAGTGACTTCACTTTCCTTTAATAATGAATTATCAGGAGGAGAAATTAAGAAAAAAATCCCATTTAAAATTGTGTCAAAAAAAGTAAAGTACCTAGGTATAAACTTAACCAAAGATTAGAAAGACCTCTATACTGAAAACTGTAAAGACATTGAGGAAATAAATTGAAGAAAACACAAATAAATGGAAAGGTTTTCCATGCTCATAGATTGGAAGATTTAATACTGTTAAAAAGTCCACATTACTTAAAGCAATCTACAGATTCAGTGCAATTTTCTATCAAAATTACAATGAAATTTTTTACAATAACAGCACAAACAATCCTAAAATTTATGTGGAATCACAAAAGACCCCAAATAGTCAAAGCAGTCTTGAAAAAGAACAAAGCTGGAGGCATCACACTCCCTGATTTTAAACTATATAAAACAAAGGTAAATAATAAAAACTGTATAGTATTGGCATAAAAACAGGGACACTGCTCAGTGGAACAGAATACAGAGGCCAAAAATTAGCCTCACACATTTGGTAAATTGATTTATGACAAAGGAACTTAGAATATACAATGAAGAAAGGAGTACCTCTTCAATTAATAGTGTTGGGAAAGCTGGACATCCACATGCAGAAAGAATAAAACTCTACTGCTATCATATGCTATACACAAAAATTAACTCAGAATGGAGTAAAGACTTGAATGTAGGACCTGAAGCCATAAAACTCCTGGAGGAAAACATACACAGTAATTTCCTTGACATAGGTATTGGTGATGAAGTTTTGAATCTCAAGCCAAAAGTAAAAGCAACAAAAGGAAAATAAGGAAGTAGGACCACATCAAATGACTACATCAAACTAAAAAGCAAGGAGAGGAAACTGTCAGCAAAAGGAAAAGGCAACGTGATGAATGGGAGAAAATATTGCAAACTGTATATCTGAGAAGAGGTTACCATCCAAAATAAAGAACTTCTGCAGCTCTCTAGCAGAGAATACAAAACCAACAAATAATCACAGTAAAAGATTGGCAGAGTATCTGGATAGACATTTTCCCAAAGAAGATGGCTAATAGGTACATTGAGCATCACTAATCATCAAGAAAATGCAAATAAAAACCATAATGAGATATCACCTCTTACCTGTTAGAATGGTTATTATAAAAAAAGACAAGAAATAACAAGGATTGGTGAGAATGTGGAGGAAAGGGGAATTTTTGGCCCTGTTGGTGAGAATGTTAATTGGTGCAGCCACTATGAAAAACAGTATGGAGTCTCAAAAACTACTGTACAATCCAAGAGTTCTACCTCTGAGTATTTATCTGAAGAAAACAAAAATACTGATTCAAAAAGATGTATATATGCACTTATATATTCACTGCAGCTTTATTTATAATAGCCAAGATATGGAAACACTTTATGCATTCATTCATGGATGAGTGGTATGTGTGTACATGGAATATTAGTCATAAGAATGAAATCTTGCCACCTGTGACAATGTGGGTGGATCTCAAAGGCATTATACTAAGTGAAATAAGTCAGATAGAGAAAGGCAAATACCATATGATCTTTCTTCAATGAGGACTCAATAAATGAATAAATTTAAATGATGTGTGCATTAGTATAGAAGAGATGAGTTTCTAATAACATGAGAAGAAAACATACTTGAAAAGATCACAGATTTCCCCCCTCTATTTAACTCTAGATTTCTTACCATAAGGGGATCTTTCCTCCTTCCTATCTAGAAAACTGTACAAAGAAGATTATTTTAATTTGACTTAATCATTATTATATGGGGTTATTTTCCTCTATGATATCAAGACTATGCCATCAAATTATTTTCAGTTTTTTTAAAGTGAAATGAAGCTTCAATTCTTTATCAAGATTCTTGAAATGATTCATTCCACTCAAGAGTATTTATTGAGCACTCACTTTGTTCAAGGTAGAAAGATTGCTGACCAAAGAGAAGACAAAGTAGCAGATGTTGTTACTACTCACATGACTTTATAGCCTAGTTGCGCAGAGGATATGATGCTGGCTGAGGATATGGCTCTGGCTGTAGTCCAGAGTCCCCAGGAGAGGCAGAACAGGGAGTTTGATAAAGCAAGAGCATCTAAGAGAGATTCTCATCTTTCAAAGCAACATTTTAAGATGAGTAAGTTGTTAAGTATGTGGGAAAGAACAAGATTGTGCCTGGAAAATCAATATCTGCTGTAGGTGGTTAGAAGTACGTGAGAACTCTGAGTCCAGGTCATGCTTGCACTCTAAATACAGGAGAGTTACCAAAGGCAAGAGAAGCAAGTGGGTTAGGATAAGAGACAGTAGCCCCCAAAGTTATATTTTCTGATTCTAGGGCAATAGCTGCTTCACCCTATGTTGGATTTATGTTTCTTTTCTCTGGGTGGATGGAAAAGATTTCAGTTTACATTTTCCCACAGGGAGAGGAGGATTTGTTGAGATCTTGATTACTACAATATTTGGGAATTTTAAATCGTTACCTTCAAGCACATGTGATATATAACAAGTCTGCAAACTCTGGATTAGAAAACTTACTTCTTCTGAGACCTACAGTCTTTAAGTGGGATTTTAAAAAAGCACATTAATTTAGTGCTTAATTTTCAGAAAAAACTAGAAAATATTTCAGTAATAAATGCTGTTCAATTCAAGTTGTTCCACTCATAGATACAGATAAGACTAGAACAACAGTCCTTCAAATATTTCTGGCTGTATTCCCATCATGCTCACTGACTGATTTAGGGCCTCTAGCTTTCTAAAAGTATGCCTCTGAGTAGGAAGACTGTCATGGGTAATGGGAAATGTAGTCTAAGTTTATGCTTGTTATACTGGTACTTTGTCTTGTTTAGAATTTTTCCTAGATTTGTTTTTTTAAAATAAAGTATTATTATCATTACTACTTGCTTAGATATATCTGTACGGATCTGATAGACACCCCTTTTATAGGTCCATATTCTGCCCATGGTCTCTTCTGGTATTGTGAAATCCATGTGCAGTGAACAGGGTCTCACTTTAATACATGTTTACATCTGGAAGTATGACAGTGACAACTCATATTTCTTTTCCACCTCTCTCCAGACCCAAAGCAGGCAACAAGGACAGCATTCCAGGGCTGGTAAAACCAAGTGCATGTAGACAGGAGTGGGTATTTTCTCCTTGCGGTGGTGGTGGGAAAAATATTTGGTGCAGCTGGCCACTTGATATATCAACCTGTTGCCTCCTTACCTGTACAATTTTTTTTTCAAACAGGAAGACCATTTGAAAATTCATCCTACGTAAACAAGGAAGAAACTGAACAAAGTACAGCACAGCTCAAATGATGTACGTTATTCAATTCTGAAATTCTATAATTAAACTTTGATGTCTCTTAACTAATGGGAAGAAAATTTTGATGGATCCATGATTTTAATTGATTGAATAAATATACTTTATGGAACGAAATGAAAAGGAGGAAGCCTGTGATTTTGCTGCATCCACTTGTGATGAAATGTTCAAAAGAATGGTAGAGAAAATCTTATTCTTCTAAAATATTTTAAGGAGAAAAAGACTCTGAATGGAGGCAAAAAGACAGTAGAAATAGCTGAGGTAAATATGTAAGCACTGAAATTTGAACAAAAAATAAAATTGAGAATATTCTCTAAGAGAATATTTTTGTCCGAGTCTTCTCGTTATGTCAACATCTGTTGGAGTATCTTCCTAATTAATATATTATTATTTACAGTAAAGAGTCAATATTAGGTCAAAACAATTTCAGGTTTTCTAATTACAAAATTCAATTTTAAAATGATTACATACAATTTTATATAACAACATAATAGGATTATTTTGAAAACATATATCCTTCCAATAAAATATACCATTAACATGGTATTGAGAGGCTAACAGCCAGGAAGACCAGGGGTCTCCCAATGGAGGAAATAGGCTGTAAGTGTCAGACACTTTTTCTCTCTCTCTTAAGCGGCAGGAGGAAACAAACAACTGTTAGATTTTTCCCCTTCTCTATACAAATTTAAAAAGAGGTTTCTCTTAAAATTCTGTGTTGTCATGATGACACCTGGCTCCACCTGAACTTAACTTTTCTCAAACCTTGAGCTAACCAATGCATTTTTCTTATGGAAATGTTTGTCTTCAGTTCAGTTCAGTCGCTGAGTCGTGTCCGACTCTTTGCAACCCCATGAACCACAGCACACCAGGCCTCCCTGTCCATTACCAACTCCCAGAGTCCAGCCAAACCCAAGTCCATCAAGCTAGTGATGCCATCCAACCATCTCATCCTCTGTCATCCCCTCCTGCCCTCAGTCTTTTCCAGCATCAGGGTCTTTTCAGATGAGTCAGTTCTTCAAATCAGGTGGCCAAAGTATTGGAGTTTCAGCTTCAACATCAGTCCTTCCAATGAACACCCAGGACTGATCTCCTTTAGGATGGACTGGTTGGATCTCCTTGCAGTCCAAGGGACTCTCAAGAGTCTTCTCCAACACCACAGTTCAATAGCATCAATTCTTTGGCGCTCAGCTTTCTTCACAGTCCAACTCTCACATCCATACATGACCACTGGAAAAACCATAGTTTTGACTAGGTGGACCTTTGTTGGCAAAGTCAAGTCTCTGCTTTTTAATATGCTGTCTTGGTTGGTCATAACTTTCCTTCCAAGGAGTAAGCATTTTTTAATTTCATGGCTGCAATCACCATCTGCAGTGATTTTGGGCTCAGAAAAATAAAGTCAGCCACTGTTTCCATTGTTTCCCCATCTATTTGCCATGAAGTGATGGGACCGGATGCCATGATCTTAGTTTTCTGAATGTTGAGCTTTAAGCCAACTTTTTCACTGTCCTCTTTCACTTTCATCAAGAGGCTCTTTAGTTCTTCTTCACTTTCTGCCATAAGGGTGGTATCATCTGCATATCTGAGGTTATTGATATTTTTCCTGGCAATCTTGATTCCAGCTTATGTTTCCTTCAGCCCAGCATTTCTCATGATGTACTCTGCGTATAAGTTAAATAAGTTAAACATACAGTCTTGACACACTCCTTTTCCTATTTGGAACCAGTCTGTTGTTCCATGTCCAGTTTTAACTGTTGCTTCCTGACCTGTTTGTCTCAAGCTATGTTAATTAACTGTGTATTTACCCTAGACTCTGTCTTCTTCAAGTCGGTTCTGCTTAAGACTCAGAACCCATAAGGGCTCAACAAACCGGTATGTTTTACTCATACATTGTTCTCCTAATCTATATTAATGAAACTATATATTTACTTGGAAACCTGTCTTTCTTCAAGATTCATGTCGATCATTTTATGGCCTGGGATGACTACCTGGTGCCAATGTAATCTCAAAATGCATGTCGTGGGTGAGGGGCCTGGTGCCACTCTGAGTTTTGAGACATCTCCTTTCTCTAATTAACGGCTTGCTGATAGGTTTATACCATACTGCTAAAGGCTAGCAGAGGGGCACTCTTTCTGCCCCCTTCTGATGTCTAAGTCAGAAGCTTTCTCTACCTCTTTTATACCTTAATGAAACTTTATTACACAAAAGCTCTGAGTGATCAAGCCTCGTCACTGGCCCTGGATTGAATTCTTCTCCTCCGAAGGCCTAGAATCCTGGTTTCTTTTGTGGCTCAGCAACAACCTTTCAGTACTATAAATAGATACAGCTAAAATGACTGTGAATATATTCAAAGAATGGTTGTTCTGCTTATGTTATTTTTAGTGTTCAGATAATAATTACAAAGAATTACTTTTTCCTTTGCTTTAATGTACCTGGATAAATGTTTTTTTTCTTTTTAATTCTTTTTGAAAATAGGTTTTGAGTAGAACTATTTCATAAGAAAGCCAAATTTGGCTATGATAGAGCCAATTTGTTAGTTAATAAAGAAATGTATAAATGATGTTATTTTGGTAATTTTCAACAGTCCCGTGCACTCTTAGCTGTGTCCCTGTTTGGGTGGTAAATACAATTCCTTCAAGCATATTTAGGAGTTACCTGGTCATGCCTTAAAAATACTGTTCTAAATTGACATTCCCAGGATCCTGCTGAAATGTTCTGCCAGAGTCCACCTCTATTCCATGAGGTGCACACCTCTGTCAGATGCTTCTACCACCTGGCACAAGGCATGGTGTCATGGCATTGGGCGTGGTGTCCTGCAGCACAGTATGGGATGCGGCTTCGTGACGCGGGTGCACCCCCACAGTGCTGGCCGCGCAATCCCTGAGGGCTTCCTTGACCTCTACTGGACCAAAGTTGACCTTCAGGTCAGAGGAGAGGTGGAGGAGACATGTTATCACCCCTTTGTCTTATGCTCTCTTAGGGGACCCAAAAGCAGTGTGATTTGTGCTTCTACAATTTGTAGCGCTTTTAGCGAATTTGTGTTTTAGTTTTTTCTTGGTGTCTGTCTCTGTGATGTGCATAAGGACTTCTGTGGGGACAAAGTGCACTGTGGTGTACCCACAATCGCTGTTTCCCTCAGGCTTTCAGAGTCAGTCTTCCTTCTAATTAGTTCCCTCCCAGGTCCCCTGCAAATAGCCACTTGTCTGGCCATCCCCCAGGTTTACCAGACATTTCCAGAAGTGTCTCACACTCAGCAGTGGCATAACTTGAGTTGTTTCCTAAGAGGCTCTTAGCTCCCTTGCAAACAGGCTTCTCTCAAATCTGTCTTAACAGCTAAAATCTGAATCCCCACAGTGGGCACAGCCTAAACTCAAGCTGAGAGTTCCACTATACAAAGAATTTAACATGTTAACAAAATATTTAGAACAGGTCTGTATCTTGAGGGCATTCAACAAGCATCTATCAGGTATCTACAATGGAACATGCATAGATATACAAAGATGTCTAAGTTATAGTTCCCATCTTCAAGTAATCCAATCTAACAGGAAGACTATATGCATATTAATGGGTAATTATAACACATTGTGGTAAGTTATGGAATAGGTTACATGAAGCACAATGATAACATTATAACACATAGAGGGATCTGCACATACAGAGAGAGATGCGAAAGAGGAAACTATGCATTTCTGGAATGTCAGGTATGTTTATGGTGGAGAGAACGGGGTGAAGGTAATGGCGTGGTATGTATGCTGTAAGGTGGACATAGGCCAAATATAAATACTGTATTCCAGGCTAAAGAAGTTCACCAATTTAGGATCCCCGAAAGATTGAAAACATATTAAGCAAGTAAGTCAGGCAGAGAAAGACGAATATATGACATCCCTTGCATGTGAAATTAAAAAAATGATATAAATGAACTTATTTACAAAACAGAAATGAGTTCACAGACATTGAAAACAAACATGGTTACCAAATGGGATAGCAAGTATTGGGAGGGTGGGGGAGATAAATTAGGAATATGGGATTAACATATGCACACTACTGTATATAAAATTGATAAACAAGGACCTACTGTATGGCACAGAGAATTATATTCAATATGTTATAATAAGCTTTAATGAAAAATAATATGAAAAAAATATCTGAATCTCTTGCCATACACTTGAGAGTAATGCAACATTGTAAATTAAATGGTTTAAAAAACATGACAGAGACTTGATCTTCTGTATGTTTTAGAGAAGTGACTCTTGTTGGAGGGAGTATGTATGGAGTGGATTGCGTTTGTCACCCCATAGAATGGACACAGAAAGCTGAATGGAGCATTGTAATTATCTAGGCAAGAGTTGATGAATAATGCAGAATGGTAATGGAGAGGATGATTTAGGAGGGTGTTTTCATTATTTAGAAGGCAGAATAAATAGAACTCAGTGACTAGATTTAGCCATTGTGTGTGAGAGAGGTAGGGGCCTGTGAAGACTCCTGGATTTCTAATCTGGATACCTATATGGTGACATATTGAAAGCTACTTGAAACAGGAAATACAGGATAGGAGAAAATTTCAGGGAGGAGAAACAATGCATTCTCTGTTATAAATGACTGAAGTTAAGACCAGAATGGAGAAAGGAGATGAAAATGCAGGGAAAACAAGTAGAAGAGACAGAAAAGATAAATATGGGAATAGATGGGCAGAGGCTGAAAAACAATACAAGAGAAAGTAAAAAAAAGATGCAGGGGGACTCTTAGTTTTATATTTGAGAAGTCCATTTTCAGTTCTTGGTAATATGGCATCCAAAAGTGATGACTTTTAATATTGCTACTATAGGCATTGCTTTTTATTCATGATTAAAGGTTGAATAAGATAAAGATTTAATCTCTGAATTGGAGAAAAGTGACGAATGGTAGGGAAAAGGGAGAGAAAAGTAAATGGAGACCAAACTTGTGTATTCTGCAGCAAAACTTGGGTTTATCAATGATGTCAGCCTTGCAAAGAAATTTATATCTTAAGAAAGGCAATCCGAAAGAATGCTCAAACTACCACACAATTGCACTCATCTCATACGCTAGTAAAGTAATGCTCAAATTCTCCAAGCCAGGCTTCAGCAATATGTGAACTGAGAACTTCTAGATGTTCAAGCTGGTTTTAGAAAAGGCAGAGGAACCAGATATCAAATTGCCAATATCCGCTGGATCATCGAAAAAGCAAGAGAGTTCCAAAAAAACATCTATTTCTGCTTTATTGACTACACCAAAGCCTTCGACTGTGTGGATCACAATAAACTGTGGAAAATTCTGAAGGAGATGGGAATACCAGACCACCTGACCTGCCTCTTGAGAAACCTGTATGCAGGTCAAGAAGCAACAGTTAGAACTGGACATGGAACAACAGACTGGTTCCAAATAGGAAAAGGAGTACGTCAAGGCTGTATATTGTCACCCTGCTTATTTAACTTGTATCAGAGTACATCATGAGAAACGCTGAGCTGGAAGAAGCACAAGCTGGAATTAAGATTGCCGGGAGAAATATCAATAACCTCAGATATGCAGATGACACCACGCTTATGGCAGAAAGTGAAGAGGAACTAAAGAGCCTCTTGATGAAAGTGAAAGAGGAGAGTGAAAAAGTTGGCTTAAAGCTTAACATTCAGAAAACTAAGATCATGGCATCTAGTCCCATCACCTCATGGAAAATAGATGGGGAGACAGTGGAAACAGTGTCAGAGTTTATTTTTTGGGGCTCCAAAATCACTGCAGATGGTGACTGCAGCCATGAAATTAAAAGACGCTTACTCCTTGGAAGGAAAGTTATGACCAATGTAGATAGCATATTAAAAAGCAGAGACATTACTTTGCCAACAAAGGTCTGTCTGGTCAAGGCTATAGTTTTTCCAGTGGTCATGTATGGATGTGAGAGTTGGACTGTGAAGAAAGCTGAGCGCCGAAGAATTGATGCTTTTGAACTGTGGTGTTGGAGAAGACTCTTGAGAGTCCCTTGGACTACAAGGAGATCCAACCAGTCCATCCTGAAGGAGGTCAGTCCTGGGTGTTCATTGGAAGGACTGATGTTGAAGCTGAAACTCCAGTACTTCGGCCACCTCATGCAAAGAGTTGACTCATTGGAAAAGACCCTGATGCTGGGAGGGATTGGGGGCAGGAGGAGAAGGGGATGATGGAGGATGAGATGGCTGGATGGCATCACCGACTCGATGGACATGAGTTTGAGTAAACTCCGGGAGTTTGTGATGGACAGGGAGGCCAGGCGTGCTACAATTCATGGGGTCTCAAAGAGTCAGACACGAATGAGCGACTGAAGTAACTAACTAAGATTAGTATTCCAGAAAAGTCAATTTAACTTTTTCACTAGGTCCATATTCAGTTAAGACATTGGAAACTGAGGTGCAGGAAAGATAGGATACGTCTTATGGTTGCTGTTTTTATTTCTTTATAGGTAGTACCTACTAGATAGGTAGCCATATCTACTTGTAAAGGCACAAATAAGACATAGAATCATAGAAGACTGGAAAGAATTCACGTAGGCTGGTTTTCCAAACACTGCTTCAATAATTGTTTCCACATAAAAATAATCACTCAAGCTTGCCTGACCAAGTCTTCTCACATTCACAGAACTGTTTTGGTAGGATAGTAAGATTGATTTTGGAGTGAATATAACAAACCAAGAAATATTTACAAAGAACTGGATCTTCTGTTCAGGGAATATATGTCTTGTCAAAACTGTGAACCTTACTACAATCAACATTTTAAAACTGTTAAATAAAAACTGTTTTGATTTTTGCTGAAGAAGATCATTATGGACCAAACATATTCTCTCTGAATTTTACTGTGAAATTACCAAGGGCAGATATATTTTAGAATATGATCTATCTTAGGATATCCAGTCAACACCCAATTGATTTTCAGTTCCTGAAACTGTGACTTCAAATTTAATCAATGCAGAATAGAGGATCAGTAATTAAACAGTAATGATTTTTTCAAGTGGAAGTAGTTAATATTATTGTAAATTGCTTTGCTGTGAGTTGGTTTGGGCTCTTAATGATTTCTTAAATGATTCTGGGAAGAAAACCAAGCTTTCAATTACATTATTATTTCAGGCCTTATTATGTGTAGTTTAAACAAAGGTATGCAAACTGATCACGGAAAGGGTTTGTGACAACCTATGAATTACTTCACTAACGTGTGAGATAGCCTCTTCAGAAAAAGAAAGATCCTCTGATTATTTTGATCATTCACCTGCCAACTCATATGAGATATATTAGGTTGGTGCAAAGATAATTGCAGTTTCAGGCCATGTATTTTAAATCATTATAACTAGGCTCAAACACATCTTTATTAATCAAAATAGGAACCATCATAATCATCATGTTTTTGCCAATGAGAAATAAGTCTGTTTATTCCTGTATCACAAAAATCCATGCTTTGGGATTTGACAAACTCTTGGAAAGCATTTTCTGTATCCTGCTGATTGTGGAAGCATTTTCCCTGCAAATAGTTGTTGAGATGCTTGAAGAAGTGGTAGTCAGTTGGTGAGAGGTCAGGTGAATATGGCAGGTGAATGCCATAGTTGGCAGGTGAATGATCAAACCTTCAACCAGAGAGCTCTTCAACATAGCAGACACTATGGATTCTTATTGTAGTGGTTTGGAAACACTAGGGAACCATATCCACAGTTACAGTCACCAGAAGGTAATTCTCAGGTTGTCTTTTTCTGAAGAGACTATCTCACAATTCGTTCAACTTTTGAAGCATTGATTATGTGGCATGTGGTTGGACATTGTCATGGAGAAGAACTGGGCTCTTTCTGTTGACCAATGCTGGCTGCAGGCATTGCAGTTTTTGGTGCATCCCATCAGTTTGCTGAGCATACTTCTCAGATGTAATGATTTCACCAGGATTCAGAAAGCTGTAGTAGATCAGATAGGCAGGAGACTACCAAACAGTGACCATGACTTTCTTTTGGTGCAAATTTGGCTTTGGGAAGTGCTTTGGAGCTTCTTCTTGGTTCTACCACTGAGTTGGTTGTCACATAAAATTCACTTTTCATTACATATCACAATCTGATTGAGAAATGGTTCGTTGTTACATAGAATAAGAGAAGATGACATGAGGCTCCCCCTTATTGAGTTTTTTTCACCTTTCTAATTTGCTTCAAATGTCGAACAACCATGGAATCATTGATGTTGAGTTCTTTGGCAACTTCTAATATAGTTGTAAGAGGATCAGCTTTGATGATGGCTCCCAGTTGGTTGTTGTCACTTCTGATGGCCAGCCACTGCACTCCTTGTCTTCAAGGCTCTTGTCTTTTTTGCAAAACTTCTTGAACCACCACTGCCCTGTACGTTCATTAGCAGTTCCTGGGCTAAATGCATTGTTGATGTTAAGAGTTGTCTCCCCTGCTTTACAACCCATTTTGAACTCAAATAAGAGTTTCCCTAGTCTAAAATAAACATAAAATACACAGCAAGTAATGTCATTAGCAAAAAAAACCCATAAAGCAAGAAATGTATGTATAACATAACAATATTTATTTAAGAATGTATTCCAATATCAAACAGAAAAGTTCAACAATGCAAAATCACAATTACTTTTGTGCCAACTTGTACTTGCATTTATTTACTCCATAGGGCTTCCCAGGTGGTGCTAGTGGTAAAGAAACCTGCCACCTGCCAATGCAGGAGACATAAGAAATGTGGGTTTGATCCCTGGCTTGGGAAGATCCCTTCAAGTAGGAACTGGAAACCCACTCCAGTATTCTTGCCTGGAGAATCCTGTGGACAGAGGAGCCTGGTGGGCTACAGTCCATAAGGTCGCAAAAAGTTGGACACGACAGAAGCAACTTAGCACACAATACATGAAAAGCAAACAGTTGTGCTGGACAGAACAAAAACAGACAAGAAATGAGCAAACCTTCAACCAGACAGCTCTTCAACATAGCAGATACTATGGATTCTTCCTGTAGCAGTTTGGAAACATTAGGGGACCATGTCCATATTTACAGTCACCAAAAGGTGGGGATTCTGCTCTCAATTTTGTGGTTATCTTGAGGTGTTGGCCTAAAACCTGAGGGCTGTGGTGCTTTAAAGGAACTTTGATGGTTCAGTGTCAGTCAAATTGTTCTGGAGGGAAGACTGGATTAATCTGTTAGTGACACACTGCTTCATATACTCTCTGAACCTTATGCGGAGAGAATTTAAGAAGTCTTCACAATTCAGCACGATTAAACTTTGCTGGTCACAAAGAGTGATGTGGTGAATAATGGGAAAATCAGTGAAAGGGTTGGTTTCAATATCTCAAACAACAGTCTCGGGTGGTCTGTACTTTTCAGACTGACCACCTAAGGAAATGATGGATTGTAGTGGTATTAATTCAGATAGAACTTCACATTTCAGGCATGATAGTGTCTGATAAGCCATGCATTACACACAGCTAGTGCAGAACTAGTTGTGGCCAGTTGAAATATGGTATGAAACATGGAAGATTGTGAGCTTTTTGTTGTTTAGCCTCTAAGTCATGCCTGACTCTTATGCAACCCTATGAACTACTCTAACTCACCAGTTTCCTTTGTCCATGGGATTTCCCAGGCAAGAATACTGAAGTGGGTTACAATTTTCTTCTCCAGGAGATCTTCCTGACCCAGGGATTGAACCTACGTCTCCTGCATTGGCAGGCAGATTTTTTCCATGAGGGAAGCCCCCAAATGGTCCATTTACCCAGACATTTACAATTTCTATTGTGTTTTCTTCATTCCTAAAGGTCTGACTTTCTCTTCTGTCTAAAAAACTTCCTTCAGCAATCCTTAGGACTGGTCTACCAGACATGAATTCTCTTAGCATCATCTGAGTATGTCTTTATTTTGACTTCATTCCTGAAGGATCTTCTTGCTGGATATGGCTGCTGTGTTGACAGTCATTTCCTGTTAGCACTTTGAAAATATTGTGCCACTTACTTCTTGTCTCCATATGGTTTCTGATTAGAAATTCACAGTTATTTTAATTTTGTGTTGTTTTCCTCTGACTGCTTTAACATTATTTGTTTTTATTTTCCTTCAGTTAATTATGGTCTGGGTATGGATTTATTTGAGCTTATCTTCTTTGGGATTTATTTAGGTTTTAGAGGTCTGTACATTTGTCTTTCATCAAGATTAGGAATTTTTAGAGTCATTATTCTTAAAAGATTTTTTTCAGCATTCCATTCTTTAGTCATTCCTTCCAAGTCTCTGACGACATGAATGTTAGACCTTTTGCTATTGTCTCAATAGTCCCTAAGGCTCTCATAATTTTTTCAGCCTTTATTCCTTCTGTTATTTCTATTGGATCATTTTTAATGATCTATTTTGTCTTCAAGTTTATAATCTCTTTCCTACATCATATCCATCTGTTATTGAGTCCACCCAATGAGATTTTTATTTTGGTTGCCATATTTTTCATTTCTACAGTTTCCATTTTGTCCTTTCCATTTCTATTTGGTTCTTCTTTCTGTTTTTTATTTAACTGAAACTTTTATTTTAATGTATATCATAAGAATGCTTGCCATTGCATGTTCCAGCATATTTTAAAGTCTTTGTCAGATAATTCCAGCATTTATGTTAGTAGTGTGGGTGTTGGTGTCTATTGCTTGTCTTTTACCATGTGACTTTAAATATTTGTAGGTCTTCATATTCTGAGTAGTTTTGGATTGTACCCTAAACATTTTGGACATTATGTTTTGAGACTCTGTGTCTCATTTAAATTCTGTGGAGAAAGTTGACATTTTTGTTTTAGCAGGCAATAGACCTGGTTAGTGTCAGGTTGCGAGTCCCAACCTGAGTTTTATGGGTGATAATTCCAGTGTCAGTTCACTTTCCAGTCTTTGCACTGCTCTTTGGATCTGTCTTAGGTGTGTACCATCCAGCAGTCCGTCTGTAACCTGGGTGTTAACATATCTATTGGCTTCTTTCTCAACATTACTGGTATGGTAGTTAGGATTGGACCTATGTATCTTTAAATTCCCCTTGGTCCTTTTGGATTTCTGGGACTCTCATTTTTTTTGTCCTCTGGCCAGAAACTTGGGACTCTAGTTACCCTGTTTATTGTGTTCTGCCACTCGCCTTGGTGACTGAGTCTGGATCCTGGCCCATGCAAAGGGGAGAAAGTGGTGGGCGGGAGAGAGAGAAAGATAGAGAGAGCATCCATGAGGACTTGCCTCATACTTTTGAACTGCAGCTCAGCCTACCAGAGAGGAGGGTGGCCTCTCTAGCCCTTGTGATTTCTTGTGGCTCTTGGCTTCCTATAGCTGTCACTGACTCCCCACCACAGGATTGCCTGGTGACTGGGGTTCTAGAGAAGGAGAAAAGGAGGAAAAACCCAGAGGATTTTCACATTGCCTTTGTGCATCAGGAGTACCTTTTCCCGACCCTCAAGCAAGAACCTATAGGCTTCCTGTCTGTCTGCATCACAGTGCTCACTTCTGGGTTCTGTTCACTCCTGGCTGTGGTGAGTTCAAGTAAGGGGATACCAGAAAAGAAAGCTGGT
The DNA here is from genome assembly GCF_033118175.1 of Dama dama. Classification (NCBI taxonomy): domain Eukaryota; kingdom Metazoa; phylum Chordata; class Mammalia; order Artiodactyla; family Cervidae; genus Dama; species Dama dama. The sequence continues at coordinate 57,316,820 of NC_083693.1, forward strand.
AAACTCACCACTGATTCTATGATTCTTTGAATTCTGGTTAAGCTGTTATTTACAAAGTCTTCAAATATGTGCCTATGCATTCTGTCCAGGTTTCATAGTTACATTCAGTGGGAGGAAAGTCATGAAGCATGCTTATTCTATCTCAACTGGAACTTGAATCTCTTTTTTTATTTTATTTTGTTTTTAATTATGTAAAACATTATGTGGTTCCAAAGCCAAAACTATGAGCAGGATGAACACTTAACAAAACTATGAAGACAACAGATATCAAGTTTCTGTTTGTATTCACCCCCAGAGGTAACCATAATTTTAGTTTTGATTATCCTTTCATTTTTAATGTTAAAAATAAGCATTTCTAACATTAAAATAAGCATTTATTTTTAACATAAAAATAAGCATTTATATTTGTTTTCTTCTTCTTCTTCCACTTGTTATACAAAAGATAACATACTACAAATACTCTTCTGCAAAATGCAGAATTTTGCAGAATTATTTTCACTTAATTATGTATTATAATAACTCCATAACAGTATATAAAGATTTTCCTTATTCTTTCTTACTGCATTGGGTTACATTGCATGCTGGTGTAAAGCATTTTTTCTAGTTTCTTACTGGTAGAAATATTCATTATTTCTGGGCTTGGTTTTTACTAATCAATAGAGACTTTAAGCTGAACTTTCTTATTCATTTTGTTTGGGAAAATGGGATATAATGAGAAGCTTTCACAGTGTTTTTTATAGCCTCAATCATTTTGTCTTCCAGATGTAGTTTATAACCAATGCCATAAACCTTTTAGTAATAATTCTTAGATTCATTATGTGCAATAAGACCTAGATACTTGAATGCTGGAATTTGCTTATGGACACTGTCTTAATCACCGGGCCACTCTTGGTGAAAATGATTTGCAGAGAGCTTGAATTCCTTAAGCAGTTTCCCTACTGGTATTGTTGGGGAGGCCAAAATCCATCAGTTTGTCAGCACTGAAATGGTAACAGAAAATAGAAATAGAACCTTTAGGAGAGAAGATAGCAGATATAATGGTGATGATTGGTAGTAATTGCTCCACAAACTGGAGTATAGCATTATGGATATTGGATGGGAATACAACTGAGATCCAGTGAAGGAGTCACTACGTCTAAGAGGCAACATTCAGCAGGATGTGAGAAACTAGAAAGCAGAAGGTCTGGGATAAGCTGAAGGCAGCTCTCTGCTGCTGTAGTTCTTTTTCAAAAGTCTTTGACTTCTTTTGGGGTGAAATGTCCTATAGATATCAATTAGGTCTAGCTGGTCCATTGTGTCATTTAAGGTTTGTGTTTCCTTGTTAATTTTCTGTTTAGTTGATCTATCCATAGTTGTGAGTGGGGTATTAAAGTCTCCCACTGTTATTGTGTTACTATTAATTTCCTCTTTCATACTCGTTAGTGTTTGCCGCACATATTGTGGTGCTCCTATGTTGGGTGCATATATATTTATAATTGTTATATCTTCTTCTTGGATTGATCCTTTGATCATTATGTAGTGTCCTTCTTTGTCTCTTTTCACATCCTTTATTTGAAAGTCTATTTTATCTGATATGAGTATTGCGACTCCTGCTTTCTTTTGGTCTCCGTTTGCATGAAATATTTTTTTCCAGCCCATCACTTTTAGTCTGCATGTGTCTCTTGCTTTGAGGTGGGTCTCTTGTAGACAGCATATATAGGGGTCTTGTTTTTGTATCCATTCAGCCAATCTTTGTCTTTTGGTTGGGGCATTCAACCCATTTACATTTAGGGTAATTATTGATAGGTGTGGTCCCGTTGCCATTTACTTTGTTGTTTTGGGTTCGCACTACAAAGGAAACTATAAGTAAGGTGAAAAGACAGCCCTCAGATTGGGAGAAAATAATAGCAAATGAAGAAACAGACAAAGGATTAATCTCAAAAATATACAAGCAACTCCTGCAGCTCAATTCCAGAAAAATAAATGACCCAATCAAAAAATGGGCCAAAGAACTAAACAGACATTTCTCCAAAGAAGACATACAGATGGCTAACAAACACATGAAAAGATGCTCAACATCACTCATTATCAGAGAAATGCAAATCAAAACCACAATGAGGTACCATTACACGCCAGTCAGGATGGCTGCTATCCAAAAGTCTACAAGCAATAAATGCTGGAGAGGGTGTGGAGAAAAGGGAACCCTCTTACACTGTTGGTGGGAATGCAAACTAGTACAGCCACTATGGAAAACAGTGTGGAGATTTCTTAAAAAACTGGAAATAGAACTGCCATATGACCCAGCAATCCCACTTCTGGGCATACACACTGAGGAAACCAGATCTGAAAGAGACACGTGCACCCCAATGTTCATCGCAGCACTGTTTATAATAGCCAGGACATGGAAGCAACCTAGATGCCCATCAGCAGATGAATGGATAAGGAAGCTGTGGTACATATACACCATGGAATATTACTCAGCCATTAAAAAGAATTCATTTGAACCAGTCCTAATGAGATGGATGAAGCTGGAGCCCCTTATACAGAGTGAAGTAAGCCAGAAAGATAAAGAACATTACAGCATACTAACACATATATATGGAATTTAGAAAGATGGTAACGATAACCCTATATGCAAAACAGAAAAAGAGACACAGAAATACAGAACAGACTTTTGAACTCTGTGGGAGAATGTAAGGGTGGGATATTTCAAAAGAACAGCATGTATATTATCTATGGTGAAACAGATCACCAGCCCAGGTGGGATGCATGAGACAAGTGCTCGGGCCTGGTGCACTGGGAAGACCCAGAGGAATCGGGGGGAGAGGGAGGTGGGAGGCGGGATTGGGATGGGGGATACGTGTAAATCCATGGCTGATTCATGTCAATGTATGACAAAACCCACTGAAATGTTATGAAGTAATTAGCCTCCAACTAAAAAAAAAAAAAAAAAAAAAAGTCTTTGACTTCACTTCCATGGTCATATTTCAGCTGGCATTTAAGGGGACAGCCCAACATGTGGTGTTTCCTACCTTTCCATCTCTAGTTTAAATGCAAGCTGATTTGAAAAGTAGGTTAATTTTTCTATTTCATCAATCTGAAAATGTGGGTCAGAAGGTTGTTCCTCCATCCCTTTATTTTCTAATATTAATGCTTCTACTACAGAAATAACGGGCTTCCCTGGTGGCTCAGAGGATAATGAATCCACCTGCAATGCAGGGATCCTGGGTTTGATCCCTGGGTCAGGAAGATATGCTGGAGGAGGGAGTGGCTACCCACTCCAGTATTCTTGCCTGAGAATTCCATGGACAGAGGAGCCGGGCGGGCTACATATAGTCCATGGAGTCACAAAGAACTGGACACAAGTAAACAGCTGACAGTTTCACTTTTACAAAGGAAATAGTATAAACTGGGATTTTCAGGGGGCATGTAGTTCAGAATTTTTATATTCAGTATTTCTCTTAGGCCACCACATCAGATGGCCAAAATATTGGAGTTTCAGCTTCAACATCAGTCCTTCCAATGAACACCCAGGACTGATCTCCTTTAGGATGGACTGGTTGGATCTCCTTGCAGTCCAAGGGACTCTCAAGAGTCTTCTCCAACACCACAGTTCAAAAGCATCAATACTTTGGTGCTCAGCTTTCTTCACAGTCCAACTCTCACATCCATACATGACCACTGGAAAAACCATAGCCTTGACTAGACAGACTTTTGTTGGCAAAGTAGTCTCTGCTTTTTAATATGCTGTCTTGGTTGGTCATAACTTTTCCAAGGAGCAAGTGTCTTTTAATTTCATGGCTGCAGTCACCATCTGCAGTGATTTTGGAGCCCAAGAAAATAAAGTCTGTCACAGTTTCCTCTGTTTCCCCATCTATTTGCCATGATGTGATGGGACCAGATGCCATGATCTTAGTTTTCTGAAGGTTGAGCTTTAAGCCAACTTTTTCACTGTCCTCTTTCACTTTCATCAAGAGGCTCTTAGTTCTTCTTTGCTTTCTGCCATAAGGGTGGTGTCATCTGCATACCTCAGGTTTTTGATATTTCTCCTGGCAATCTTGATTCCAGTTTGTGCTTCATCCAGCCCAGCATTTCTTATGATGTACTCTGCATATAAATTAAATAAGCAGGGTGACAACATACAGCCTTGACGTACTCCTTTTCCTATTTGGAACCAGTCTGTTGTTCCATGTTCAGTTCTAACTTTTGCTTCTTGACCTGCATATGGGTTTCTCAAGACGCAGGTCAGGTGGTCCCATCTCTTTCAGAATTTTCCAGTTTATTGTGATCCACATATTCAAAGGCTTTGGCATAGTCAATAAAGCATCCTGGAATGTGAAGTCAAGTGGGCCTTGGGAAGCATCACTATGAACAAAGCTAGTGGAGGTGATGGAATTCCAGTTGAGCTATTTTAATTCCTGAAATATGATGCTGTGAAAGTGCTGCACTCTATATGTCAGCAAATTTGGAAAACTCTGCAGTGGCCACAGGACTGGAAAAGGTCAGTTTTCATTCCAATCCCAAAGAAAAGCAATGCCAAAGAATGCTCAGACTACTGCAGAATTGTACTCATCTCACATGCTAGCAAAGTAATGCTCAAAATTCTCCAAGCCAGGCTTCAACAGTACGTGAACCATGAACTTCCTTATGTTCAAGCTGGATTTAGAAAAGGCAGAAGAACCTGAGATCAAATTGCTATCATCCATTAGATCATTGAAAAAGGAAGAGAGTTCCAGAAAAACATCTACTTCTGCTTTATTGACTACACCAAAGTCTTCGGCTGTGTGGACCACTAGAAAGAGCCAGTAGAGATGTGAAAAAGTGCTCAGATTCACTGGTTATCAGCAAAATGTAGAATAAAACCAAAGTATAATTGCAAAAGAATGGGTAAAACAAAACCAGAAAATTCTAAGTATTGTCAAGAATGTAAAGCAATAGCAGTGCTTGTTCACTGTTGTTAGGAGTGTAAATTGGTGTAACCACTTTGGAAAACTGGTTGGCAATATTGCTAAATTTAAATATATGCTTATTTTATACCCCGGCAATTCTACTCTTAAATATCCAGCTAAGATGCATATATACAGTCACCAAAAGACAGGTGATATAGATCTGAATATATCAGCACTATTAGGACCCACAAACTGGAAAGAACTTAAAAATTTATCAACAGTAGAATGGATGAAATGTGATAAATCCATACAGTGAAATATAATAGCAATGAAAATAAACAAACTTTAGCTACAAAGAATAACAGGGGTAAATATCACAAATATAATTTTGAGCTATAACAGGCAGACACAAAGAGTACGTACTGAATGATTTATTTATATAAAATTTTTAGAGAGATACAATGAATTTACCCTATTAGATACCAGGACAATGTTTACTCTGGAAGGGGACTCAAAGAGGTTTCTGGGGTGCTGGTAATGGTTTTATCAGGGTGTTAGTTTCACTCTGTGAAAATTCATTAAGCAGTGTACTTATAATTTGAGCTATTTTTCTGAACTTTTGATACACTAAAATTAAAAGTATGCTTTGAAAGGCAGGTATATTAAAACAAACATTTACTTGAAAAAAGATTCTTGAATCTAGCCTCCCACGGAACACGTTTTGGGAAATGCTGACCTATTCACACTCTGCTGTTGATATATATTGTTCAAGTTTTATTTTTTTAATTGAAATAACATAAGATGAAAGGATATTCCTGGGAAAACATTAATGAACACCTTTATAATTAATATTCAAGCTTATCATTATTTATGTATTGAAGATAGCTTTAAATGATAAATTATGGAGAAAACATTTAATGAACATTTGAAAACTGACAAAAAAATAGACACATTTTAGTTATATGAATTTTAAGACAAGGTCAAACCCAGATTGTTTTTTCAATTTGGAGAAATAGAAAATGTAGACTTTCAATAATTTAGTAAGAAATGTATAGAAAATATTCTTCAACAAATAGCCATTTTGTGGATTTACTTATTAAAATTAAATCTTATTTTTTGTTACATCATTGAAATATGTGTTAATCTGCACTCATACTAGTTTATAAAATATTATCTATCTTCCAAGTCCCTTAATATGTGTTTTACTATTTCAGAGACATTTTTGATGGCAGAGTGTGCCTGGATGTTCATGTAGATGCTTTTCCCTTACACTAATTAAATAATTAAATCACTTGCTCCAGAATGTTGAAATGCCAAATGTCCAGTTTCTCTGCTTCCACAGACTTCGTACTCTGACAACCAGCAATTGCTCTATGTGTTTGACATTCAGAAATTGGAGAGAATAGGTCAGGACTGTGGTGAGTTGGTTTGCATTTTAAATAGCTAGGAGTGGAGAGGGAGGTGGGAGGGGGGATCGGGATTGGGAATACATGTAAATCCATGGCTGATTCATATCAATGTATGACAAAACCCACTGGAAAAAAAAAATAATAATAATAAAAAATTAAAAAAAAAAAAATAAATAGCTAGGAGTAAAAAGAGAGCAAGGGAATGTGTCCAGTGGTAATTTCTGTTAGTTATTTTCTGCAGTTCTCTTAAGACTTTTTGTTTTTCAAGAGATATTAAATGCTAGACTGATTGATCCTACCCTGAATTTGTCTGGTAGTAATCCCTCTGGAAGATTATAGGAACTTGAAAATCTGACTATTCAAAAATTATATATTTATAATATAGTCAAATGAAATCATTATACTTATTATCATGGTGCCTATTTTTAAGAGAATTAGAATAATTTATTATGACTTTTTTTTTTGTGGTAAGAGCTTTAGAACATCTCTGCTTAAATTACTTTTTATTTAGCAGATTTATAATTAGCAAATTCATTTCACATAAAAATGTAATGTTTATAGTTCTTTTTACTTAGATTTACAAGGGAAAGACAGTTTAGAAAATTTAAAATATTCAGTCACAAATTTTGTATTAGCCCATTATACGTTAATTTTTCTCTTCAGTAGAAATGTTTACATTATATTTTATATTCAAATTGTACTTTTTCCTCCTTACCTGTTGCAGAAAGTGCAAATGATGCCAGGAAAATGATCAAAAGGGAGAGAAGGAAGAGAGGCAGCAAGGAGAAGCAGGGCCAGTAGCAGGGGTCTGGCTAAATTAGCGAATTTAATGATTCATATCTGAATAACCAAGAGACAGGTCAAGTCTCATAAAGGGGTCTCTGGGGGAATTCACACTTTTGTTGCTGTACCGACATCTATGGAAATAAAAGATGAGGGCATTCTCATCCCTTGTCACTGACTTCCTGAACCAGCAGCAGTAATTGATGGAGTCTGAGTCTGTGTGATGACTTCATGGAGGGCAGTGAAGATGGCTGTGAAGTGATGGCAGAGTGATGTTCATGAGCTGATGCCATCAGAATGCTTCATGGTGCCACCATTATGGGGTATCATTACAATATGGAATGGAGAGGAGGTGTGTACGCCTTCTTGAATGGATGGGCCTCACTGGTTAAGATTCTCAATAATTTCTTAGAGCATTCAGAACTTGATCAGGACTCTACTGTGAGGTGTCAGCTATGCTTATGCAAATATTTATAACTTAGTTGAAGCCACTGTGTTACCAAATCCAAGTTTGTACTGCTTGCCCCATGACAGATCAATAAATCAAGAGACAGGTTGTTGGGGCAAGGAATAGTGACTTTATTTGGAAAACCAGCAGACGGAGAAGATGGTGAACTACTACTGTCCCAAAGAACCATCTTACCCAAGTTAGAATTCAGCCTTATTTACACTAAAAGGGGAGAGGGTATGCAAACTTCTTGGTGTCAGAATCCTTTGTTCTTGAAACTATCCACAGAGGTCAGGTCATGATGTTTCTGTAAACCTCCAACAAGACAAATGTATTCTGTTTTGGAACTTTTTATCTGTATATGAATGGAAAAGTGTTATAAAATGTTATACCTTTAAAGAGCCTTGAGAATGGACTATTCTGTATATTTCAGACTATAGACAATATTCTTAAAGTAAAGGCAATACAATACAAAGATTAAAGAAAAAGAAACATCTACTGTGGAGTCATATTTATTCCTCCACATTACACTTATGCTGTGAATAAACATCTCTTTTAGAGATTATATTCGACTATTTGCAAGCAAGCATGTTTGTCATTTTCATAAAATCCCTTGGTAAATGAACGCTCTAAGCACTGTTAACTTATTTATGAATAATTTGGATAGACTTCATTGGAATATTATAGTCAAAATTCTGGTGCATGGAATAGGAGAAATCAGTTAAGTAATTTTTCTTAAGAAACCCTCTAATGGGAGATTTCCTTCCTAGATGAATGCTTGTCACTTTAATGTTTATCACCTTAATCTATTTGGTCATCTCAGAAGCACTTATGGAGCTTCAAGACCCTGAATCAATATGAACAATCTTTACCATAGATTCTTTATGATTACTGTTTTTTTAAAAAGCTATTGTGTAAGTTTTTACACCTCAAACCGACTTTTCTTGTTTCTTTGGGATTACATTACACAACTGACAATCTGTCAGGCTAATGTATAATATTCACTGGCTCATTATCAATATTATATCATTGTGAAAAATAGGTAAGTATTCATACAGTTGTCCCTCAGTATCCATAGGGGGTTGGCTGCAGGACCCCTCTGGATACCCAAATCCACAGATTCTCCAGTCCTTTACAGAAAGTGGCATAGCATGCATGGGTTCAACCAGCCACAGAAGGAACCGTAAAATACAGTGGGGCTGACTGTGTGATGTTATATCCAGCCTTGTCTGTATTACAATTAGCCTGTAATTGATCGTGGAGAGCACCTTGGAATTGAAAATGTGATAAACCACCTTTGGGTGTAGGAGAGAGAACATAAGCTTAAGGTTGGTAAGAGCTAGGATAAAATTCTACTTCCCTTTCTTTTCCTGGAATGTTATTAAATTTCTTTAATTTTTCTGTTTTTCTCCCCAATCAAAAACAAATAAGAGTGTTGTGAAAATTAAGTTAACTACTGGAAAAAGCACCTGGCACATTACAGTTTCCCAGAATACTTTTGAATACTTTCTTTTCCTCCATTCTGACAGAAGAACTGGTGCTAGAATCTGGGGTGAGAATAAGTTATAATGCAGGTCTTGAGTCTTCAGCTGTGGGCAGAGGAGAAGGGCCAGAATCTGGGTACCAGTGAAGAAGTTCTGTGCTAGGGGTGACATATGTCAAAGAGCTGCACTAAGATCTTCTCTGGGGGTCACTGTTGTTCTGTCGCTCAGTCGTGTCCGACTCTTTGTGACCCCACGGACTGTGGCACACCCAGCTTCCCTGTCCATCACTATCTCTCAGAGTTTGCTCAAACTTGTGTCCATTGAGTCGGTGATGCCATCCAACCAACTCATCCTCTGTCATCCCCTTCTCCTCCTGCCTTCAATCTTTCCCAGCATCAGGGTCTTTTCCAATGAGTTGGCTTTTTGCATCAGGTGGCCAGAGTACTGGAGCTTCAGCTTTGGCATCAGTCCTTCTAATGAATATTCAGGACTGATTTCCCTTAGGATTGACTGGTTTGATCTCCTTGCAGTCCAAGGGACTCTCAAGAATCTTCGCCAGTACCATAGTTTGAAGGCATGAATTCTTCATCCTTCAACCTTTTTTATCGTCCAGGTTTCACATCTGTACATGACTACTGGAAAAACCATAGTTTTGACTGTATATGGACTTTTGTGGGCAAAGTAACATCTCTGCTTTTTAATATGCTGTCTAGGTTTGTCATTGCTTTTCTTTCAAGGAGCAAGTGTCTTTTAATTTCACGTGTACTGTCCACAGTGATTTTGGAGCCTAAGAAAATAAAGTCTGTGGGGGAAGCAACGGTAAAATCCCTGATGATAGAAGCCCGTCACTGGCATTATAGTATCTCTGCAGAGTCAGGGACGGCACTACCTCTTCCCAGTTTAGAGAGCTGTACTGAGGGGGTAGCAAGTCTGAACCTGGGAAGGGGGAAACCCATGGGTGGGTGTAGTGAACCCTAGTACTGGTTATCAAACTGATCAAGGCATGAGGTCTCCCAACAAGGATTGGTCCTGGTGAAGACAAGCCTTCCTTATGCAGTAGACAAGTGGATAGGCCTGCAGGACACACTGTCCCAGATTCGGTTGAAGGAAAATCAGGAAAATTTCAAACACACAGAGCAAACATGGTCTGGATAGAGCTTCCCATGTTAAGCAGAATAGAAATAAAACAACTAATAATAAGAATAAGAACAAAAGAATTCTAACTATGGAAGACAACTAAAAACAAACATACAAAAACCTATGCGTACATTCCAAGTGGAAGAGAGAGAAGTAAACTAGTATACAGAGCACAGAAAAAACCCAGTCTAAAAGGAAACATTACCCAGAAAACAATTCCTGTTGATTCACTCTGCAGAGAAGCTTACTGAAAATATGGTCATTAAAACCAGGCCTCAAAGATAAGATGATTAAAGAGCAGAATGGGATAAAAAGAGAAAAATAAGAAGATAAATTTAAAACCAAAGCAACACTATTACAGATATAATAAATAATAAATAACTTAGGCACAAAGGGAATGGAAACAAACTTAAAATTTAATGTGAGGGATGGAGTCAAGGTTTGAGATAATTACAAAGAATGCAAAAGAAAATGACTAAAGGGAATAAGGAGTCACAAAGATTTCTCAAAGAAGAGATCGTCTTTTTGATTTCATGGTTTTCCTTCCAAAAAGAAGGAGAGTCTGTAGTCATATAATCATTTCCATTTGCTTTTACCAAGACTGGAACAAGATGGAAAAGATGAAGGTGTGGTTCTTCACTGAAGTAACTTCTAACTGCCAAGGGGTTCTAGAAATGTCTTTTTTAATGCAGTGATGAAATTGTTTTATAAATCTCCCTGGTTATATAAGTGAAAAATAGTAATTCTGAGATTAGTGCAGCCTGGAAAACTTCTCATCTTCCCCAAATTTTGGTTAACAGCATGTAACAGGATGGTGAATGAGACTTCTTGTTTTGGAATTGTTGCTTAAAATGCAGACTGTAGAAAACTAATGAGTGTTTCCACGTTCTGCAGAGGGCCATCAGTAAGCTCTGAGCATCTCTCTTTTGTATCCTAGTAAGAGATAATATGGACTAAAATACATTTTAAAGGCTCAAAGAATAAAACAAATTACATGAAATTTCATGAAATGGTGAAGGTGGTCAAATGCTTCAGTAATAAAATGAGTAAGTCATGGGGATGTACTGTACAGCATAGCAACTAGAGTTAATAATACTGTGTTGCATATTTGAAAGTTGCTGAAAGAGTAGATCTTAAAATTTTCATCACGGGAAAAAAATTTTGAAACTACATATGTTGATGCTAGCTATTGTGGTGATCATTTTGCAATACATACACAGATTGAATCATTATGTTGTACACCAGAAATTAATATGCTGTCATATGTAAATTAACCTTAATATTTTAAAAAAGCGAACCACATGAAAAGAGACAGCTAAAGGTGGTAAAGAATCCACCTGCAATGCAGGAGACACAGGTTCCATCCCTGGGTTGGGAAGGAAATGGCAACCCACTCCAGTATTCTTGCCTTGAGAATCCCATGGACAGAGGAGCCCAGTTCATGGGGTTGCAAAGAGTAGGACATGACTGAGTGACTGACCAATTGGCTTTACTACTCCAACTCATTCCTAGTAGAGGAATTCCTCCTCCTGTTCATTCCCAGTAGATAACAAAAGGTATAGGCTTCAAGGATATTCACTGTAGTTTTGAATTCTTCACCAATTAAGGAGTGCCATGGCTTTTCTCTCCTCACAGCCATCCCCTTACAAACCAAGATAAATGGGTTTGAGGAGACTACCTCACAGGAATTGGGGGTGCCTGGAAGATGCCAACACTAGTTTCTCAGTCATGGCTTAGATGTCTGTTCCCATGGCAGCCTTGCAGGCCTGCTCCGCAGCTATGGAAGTCATGGGTGCGGCAAACTGAGAGCAACCACAAGGCCGAGAGGGAGCAGCAGGCGGGAAGCTCTTGCTCCCATCATTTAGGGCACAGAGAGGCAGGATTTTACATAGGGGGTTACCTATTGCAAAGGAACCACGTGTGCTTGATCACCAGCGATGGTGTTTGAGGCAAGGTTGGAAGCGCTGAGTCAAAACACATGTGTCACATTAGAAGCCTAGGCAGCGGGGAGGGCTCCTCCAAGAGACACTCAATAGAATTCACATGTGCTCTCCTCTATAAAGGAAGTGTTTCAGAGAGAGAGAGCTTTTGGCTGAGAGAGGATGAAAACTGCACGGTAGGTAATGTTTTTTGTCACTATTCTCTAAACTCTTGTTTCTGCCTCAATAAAGGAAAAGTTAGTCAGGAAACAGAGGCAAGAAGGAGAAGTACTAGAAGCCTGGGTTAGGAGAGCGGAGCGTTTACTGGGTGTGAAATTGAAGTCTTTAACTTGTGCAGGATTAGACACTTGTAGGCCCCAGCTCAAATTTTTTTAAGAGGCAAGAAAAAAAAAAAAAAAATCGCTCAATCATGTCCAACTCTTTGTGACCCCATGGACTGTAGCCCGCCAGGTTCCTCTGTCCATGGGATTCTCCAGGCCAGAATACTGGAGTGGGTTGCTGTTCCCTTCTTCAGGGGTCTTCCCAACTCAGGGATCCAATCCAGGTCTCCCGTCTGAGCCACCGGGGAAGCACAAGAAAGGGAGATTCATGATGGTGGTTATTAAAGACAAAACTGTCCTGTTTGGACTGTGCTGAATGCAGACTCTTCAATTAACCTGTCAATGCTTGTATGCCATAAATTACTACTATAGACTTTGTATAGGCTGCTAATTTAATTTATCCTTTGGTATGCCTGATAAAATTTATGGTTCGAAACCACATGGTATTTTTTTTTTTTTAATAGTCTTAATTGAGTTAAACCTCAGGACAGAGATGACTGGCTTTATAATTCTTATCACACTAGGAAGCATTTAACAACTTCTTTAGTGCCAACAACTATTTGAAATGAGGAGTGTAAATTTTACTCCTGATTCTTTAAGAATTATCACACCTCTTATGGTTTAAAGTCAAATTAATTCAGGCATTTAGTCCCCACTTTTCGAGGACATACAAAAGCAATTATCAGCCATGTTTTGGGGTTTGTGTCCATATTCTTAAAACTTTCAAAAGTCCTCTAGAGTGGGCCACTGTTTCCTCTGCGTTGCAGCCCTCTCCCCATGCAGAGGCAGGCGGAGCACAGAGCACTTTTGAGCCGCAAGTGTTTGCTTGTTTGGAGCAAGGGGAAATTGTTAGTCTGTCAGTGGTGTCTGACTCTTTGCAACCCAGGGACTGTAGCTTGCCAGGCTCCTCTGTCCAAGGGATTCTCCAGGCAAGAATACTGGAGAGGGTTGCCATTGCCTTCTCCAGGGGATCTTCTTAACCCAGAAATTGAACCTGGGTCTCCTGCATCACAGACAGATTCTTTACTATCAGAGCTGCCAGGGAAGACTGGAGCAAGGGAAGATTGCTCTAAAAAATGTTTACACAATATTTGTGTATCATGGCTGGGGCCTTATAATGCATTCCTGGCCTAGTAATTTTTGCCTTCTATCTATAGCTCTGTTGGTAGGAGTGGATGGTCTGACCCACACACGTGGTTTCTTCCTCTACCTCTCTGAGGCTTCTTTCCCATGAGCGCCCTTTTGGAATTGATTTCACCTGTTCTCTCCTAGATGGGCCCTCTTTCCTGGTGTAGTGGGGGAGGTTGTTGTAGTGAGGGGGTGCTGACACAACCAGCTTTTTCTTATTAATTCACTATGTCACACAAGCACTGCTTCTGGAATCCTTGACAGATATAATGAATGATAAGAGGGAAAAGAAAGTGGAGGAAAAATGATGCCAATGAAAGTGGGATGAACAAGAAAAGTTAAAAAAGAAAAAGATGGGTTAACTTAAAAGAGAAAATCAATCAAGGTGGTGGAGTGACATCAGAAGTTGCTTCAAATTTCTGTGTGTGGAGCTGGCATTTGTGGACAGCCCTGCTCTGCTTCTGACTTGCACAATTGAATGGAGCTAATTGAAAGGATGTATGGATGGCGTTACTATGATTTTATAACAGCCTAAGCCTCTCTCTGCTGTGTGAAAATGAGCGAGCACTACATTTTACTAAACTGTTAGCCTGCTTTGGCAGCTGTTACACTGTGATAAATGATTGTGGAATTAATTAATTGAAGAGGTTATTATACTATTAAAATTATTTCCACCGAGGAGTAATGATGAAAATTCATTGTTAGCCAACGAGTGTCCACCATTCGCTAATGGATAATTTCTCTCCTAGTATCATAGATTTTTTTTTGAAACACATCTCTATTAGACCACATATTAGAGCTTTATTTGAAGAGGTGCCAAATTTTTTTTTTTTTAATCATTCCATTAAAGAAGTGGTTGTAATGAAAGGAGGGTCAAGATCTCCCATTTTAAATTTGCCTTTTTTCCTTTCAGTACTATCTCATTTTCCCTCAGTAAATTGTCAACTGATTCAGTTAGAGTTGAGCTTAATCTACCAGTTCACTGCTGTTAAGTTTCTTCATGTGCGTGGAACAATTACTTACTAAAATGTGGGCATCAGTTTTTATTGATAAGAAGGCATCATCTTTCCTTCCTGTAGTTATTAGAGAAGTGAGTATTCCTATTAATTGCTGTTCCATCAAGTATTTTTAAATGTTCTTTTGAGCTCAACTCTATCTCAGAATACCTGGAAATTATAGCAAGAAGACTTGGTAACTTATTCTCTTTCCCTTATTCTTTAATAAGGGAAATTGTGAAATGACAAGTGGAATTCTTTTTTTTCCCAGTAGTGTCTCATTTATTGTCTTCATTTTAATACAATAAATCAATTCCTTTTTATTCTTATAGAGCAGATTGCAGTTGACACCCATTGTGAGCCAACCTTCCTACTGTTTCTCATCCTAGTATCAACTTCTGAATCTTCACTAGTGGAATTCTTAAACAACGACCCTGTGAACTCACTTTAGGTAGTCTGGACAGTGAGCCATGACCCAGCAGGAGGGGCTGCACCTGAAATTAGTGTCCCCCAGGACTGGTGGTCTCTCTTCCTTTGTCAGGAGGGGCTGTACCTGTAGACATCGTCTCCAGGTTGTGGGCAGCTTGCTTTCCCCGGACAATGCCTATGAATAGCTGGCACCCCATACGGTGGTTCTAGTGTTTTCTCTCTGAGAAGAGAAGTCACAGTGGGGTGGGGGTCCTTTCCCTGGAACGTGAATGGATGCTGCAGTTGCATCAAAGCACCCGGTCTTCGGTCACTTCTCTGTGGGGATGGTGGTCGGACAGAGGACTGGGGTCTTTTCTTTTTAGACCCTGGTCTTCTGAGTTTCCCCAGTGGAGCCCATGCATGCTGTAGAATGGAGGGAGCCAACTTATGGGACAGAAAAATACTGTATATTGGTTCTTAGAAATTTTGACAGTAGATACTATATCACTTTTCTGGTTTCTTGGAGGAGAAATTTCCCCTAAACATGCCAGGTCTTTTACTCCACACCTTATTCTCTCCAGCCAGGGGTAAGTGAATTATTGGGCTGGTAGGAATTGATCAATATTTATCAGTTGTTAGGAGCCAACCTATCAATAGTCTTAGATGAAAGGCATTCGGGATTTCTTTCCCCTTGCCTCTCCTGCTCTAGAGGAGGGAAAGCAGTGACTTGTGTAAACGTCTTGCTCTACAGACTCAGACTTTCCAGTGGGGTCTGTTCCTAGGGCTGGAGTTGGAGGGCAGAGAGAATTTAAGCCTAACTGGTGCTCATACTAAACTGTTTCTTCCAACTCGGCCTTTACCAGCGACAGGGATGGCAGTTTGGATGCCCGTTTACTTTGTACACTTGTCTCATTTTTCAATTGGCTGTGGACTGAGGGGAAGAGCTTGGCATTGACTGGGCCCCCTTGGGTTCCAGCAGCTCCCGCATCTTCTCTGGTTGGGAGCTCCTGCGGGGTTGAAGCATCACCTCCAGTGCTGTTCTTCTGCACTGATTGATTTACTGTTAGTTGGAAGGTGGTGCCATAGGGGGAGATTTCAAATCCCAAATGTTTGAAACCAAGCGTTTGGATCTGGTGAATTTGAAGATTACACCCCACTAGAAGCATTTTCCTTCCAGGCTAAATAAACAAGCTAATAGATCTTTTTGCAGCCCAAATGCTTTACTCAGCTACATTCTTACTGGGGCAAAGATAATCTATCTGGAAACGAATAATATTATCTGTGAAATATAGTCATAGGTATTTCATGGTCAGTTAGCTTAACTCTATCCTGACTGTTGAGGAGCTCTGATGGTTTCAGGAGTTTTTGTGGAGATAAAACATAATTTAAAGATGTAACCAAGCATGTAAAATCTAGCATTAAAAATGTAAGTCAGACAGAAGGAGAAGTATCATCTGACATCCCTTTAATGCAGAATCTAAAAAAAATGATACAAATGAATTTTATTTATGTAACAGAAAGAGACTCACAGACTTAAGAGAATGAATTTATGATTGCCTGGGGAAGAAACAAAGGGGTGATGTAGGGAGTTTGGGGTCGACACGCACACTCTGCTGTTTTAAAAATGGATCACCAACAAGGTCCTACTATACAGCTCAGGTCCTACTATACAACTCAAGGTCCTACTAAAGCTCAGGCTTGTGTGGCAGCCTGGGTGAGAGGGGAGTTTTGGAGAGAGTGGATACATGTATCTGTGTGGTCGAGTCCCTTTGTTGTTCACCTGAAACTATCACAACTTTGTTAACTCTATACTCTAGTATGAAATAAAAAGTTAAAAAAAAGTCTAAGCTGAAATTCTATTAAACTCTAAACATGCCATAAATAAATGACTTAATTACCAAGTTGGTTTGTTGGGCAGGGAATTCAAATAGAAGAATCTTGATAGTTTCCTAAAAGATAGTCTACTTAAGATGACTTGATATTAGTAACAGATAGCTGCTGCAGATATAAATTCCTTGTGAGGCTAGTTCTAAGTAGTCTGGACACAGCTTCTTTGTGCATTGTCAGGCCTTAGTGGATAATTATCTGACTATATTTTGAGCTTTGAAAGATGTGTTTTGAAGTTAGACTGAATAAACAGGAAAACCTCTGTTTTAAGATGAGCAAAAGCGTACAATTTTTTTTTTTAAGGCTTACGTAAATCAAAGTAGTCTCTTGGTGACCCAGAGTTATCATTGAGTTCATTTTACTGAAATGCTTTTCATGCAAAAATAAAATCTTTTTATGACAAACGGATGGCTTTCCTTGTAGGTGAATTTGTTATTATGTTTGAATACACTGCTAGAAATCATATTGCCTGTCTATAGGAAATGTGGATAGATTAAATTTGTCCAGGTTCTCTGTAGAGGATTAAACAAATTTGAGAAAGTGATATGAGAACAGTAAGGAGAAAGAATCTCTCTCTCTCTCCTTTTCTCATTTCATTGCCCTAGGAATTCAGTTAAGCCTTAAGACTTCTCAAGTTTGCATTACACATTATTATTTATGCCCTTTCTTTCATTTTACCTTTATTCTTCTCTGATATTCTCATTTCTTTTCTTCCTAAATAGCATCAGTTTTTATCCATAGCTTTATTGTGTCACATTACATTTTTCTAGACTATGACTCCTTAAAGGAATTAGAGTGTAACTGTTATATTCATTGAACAAGCCTGCACAGCATAGTACCCAATAATTATTAGCTAAATAAATGTGCTATTAGTATGTGAATAGGTAATTTGTTATACAGAAACCTTCTTTGTATTCTGCTTTATAATTTTATATTACAGAAGACTATTTTGCATATATTCTAAACCAGAAACATCATCATCCTGATAGTCTTTCCTCTTCAGCAAAATAGGTTTAATTGCAAGATATGCTTCATTGCAAAGTTCCAGTGATGATTCACTGATTTTCATTATTGCACTGACACCTCACTGTACTTGCTCCATTGCTCATGCCATCATTACGAATGAAGAAATACTTTCAAACAATGGGATGGACCATGTGATTTATCTAGTCAGCCTAACTGGAGACTGTTGAAAGAAAAGTAATTAGCTATTTCCTGGAAGTTTAGTAGGATTATTTTTTTCCCTTTTTACCTGGGTGTAAAATATCAATACATCTACTTATAGTACTTTTAAAGGTTCTGGATAAGTGTTTTCTACAAGGAATATAATTTGCATGTCTTGGAAATGACTCAGCCTCATATTTATCAGTTCAGTTCAGTCGCTCAGTCCTGTCTGACTCTTTGCAACCCCATGAACCACAGCATGCCAGGCCTCATATATATAGGATTCAAATATATCTGATAGAAATGTGGTTTATTATTTCTGAGAGGACAGAACTTCAGAGTATGGACAATGACATAAAGATGCCATTTGAGTGTAGACGAATGTCCAGTATGGAAAGAAGAGGACACAGCTATATCCATATGACACTCCCCACCTTTGTTAAGCATCCTCTAGGTCTTTGCCGAATAACCTTCTCTGAAAATTTTGTCTTATAGAATTTCATTGCTGTAACCTGTACATGAGACGGCTCAATGATGTGAGAAAGGCTAAGGAGTATGTCTATTGTTTGAGTTAAAAGCAAGCTTGTTTACAAGTGTTTTCAAATATATAATTATCACAAGTGATGGACTTCCGTCATCTTGATTCCTTTTCTGTGCCTCCTCACGAACACATCCAGGAGTATTACTTCCTAGTTTAGGGAAGGAATAATTTCACTGTGGGAAGAAACATTTTGACACTTTAATAAATCCTATTATTAGAAAACTGACATTTTGGCTTATAAATAAACTTGGGGTTTCCAAGGATATGATTTAACTGAAAAATACTGTATTTGAGCTTCTGTCAGGAAAACATGTTGAGAAAATGCCAGGTACATAAAGTTCTGGTGCTTTCCTCATTAAGTACATTTTATTATCACCATGTTGTTCTCTGACCCTCCTGTAAGTACTCCTGCTCATTCCCAAGGCCTGAAAAGTATGCTACACAGAGGCTGCCGCTGGGCCAAGAGCTTTTGAGTCTTAAGATGCCTCTACGGAGCAGTGCGTAGCAAGCTAGGTCATGCATAGTCATGCAGAAATGCTGAGTAGTTTCCTTTTACATATGTACAGTTTGGGGCGTTGCTATTCTTTGCCTAGAATTTATAACTGCTGTATCAAGATAATCTTTTAGTTAAGGGATATCTGGAAGCTTTTTATTTTAAAAAGCTGGGTCACTGTAATCAATAATTTAAAGAATTAATTTAGTAGTGAAATTCCTTTAAAAATACATGACATTTTTCAGAGTGAAATTTACATTCCCTTTGTGGAAGGGCTGTTTTCCAGTAAATGTAGTCAATAAATTTATCTCTGAAGGCACAAATGTGTGCATAAGAGCCTTGAAACATCTGGTGAAGTGGTTTCTTTGAGAAAAGCCAAAATATGGTGCTTTGAGGCTAGTCAACTATAAGAAATCTCCTTTTGATATGAAATTAAAGTGTTTTTATTGTTACAAGAAAAAAAAAATCCCTTTCAAATTTTTGAGTACCCAGTATCTCTTTAAAAAAACCTTTTTGCAAATTAAAAAATAAAACTGGTAACAGTATGTTTCAGTTCTCAAAAGCTCTATGAAAATAATATTAGGGATTATGTATAATATAAACTAATAAACATGACAGATTAAATGTTAACCCAGAAGACTCCTTTATATTTCACAAGATTAGAGACAAAATATGAGGTTTTTAAAAAATTGATAAGTCATGTAAAGAAAAATTTAAAAATGGTCATTAATGTTGCATAGTAAATATGAATTTGTCAACATATGTTAAGTATATACATATTTAATAAATAGCTGTTAGTATCTAAAATAGCCCCCTTCAAATTTTCTAAGCATAAACTCTTCAGGGGCAGAATTAAATTATGGATAAGTGAGTTTTTGTACCAGCAAGTGAACTATGAAGCAAAAAGTCCTCTTTGCTCCTTCCTCTTTTTCTCTTGTTCCTTCTACCCTTTCTTTTGCCTTTTCCCTTTCCCATTTTTTTCCTTCCTCCGTTTTTCTCTTTCCCTTTTTCCCCTCACATTTGGTATCAATGGTTAGTCACTGGGAACACACAGGTGAAAAGATAATGTTTCTATCTTCCTGGAACTCGTGATTCAACGAGAAAGCACTAATCAGGCATCCATTAATCAATGTGATAAGTAACTTAATAGTACATGGAAATCACAGAGAAGAGACAGTGAAGAGTGTTAAGAGTGTTCTCATATTTAGGGTAACACAATCTGAAGCTAGAATACTTTGAAAGAAGGGAATGAACTTGTCAATGATTTGGGGAGGAGGATAGGGGATTTGAGAAAAGGGGACATCATATGAAAAATTTGGAAGTGTGAGATAGTGTAACTTCAAGCCTCTCTTTTGGGTTTCAAATACAGATAGCGGAGGTTGGGAGACTAGTCTGAGTAGGTAGGCATGGGTTATGTTTTAAAGGTCTTTTGTTTAGAAAGGGATTTATACTTTATTGTACAGAGGACAGCATACTTTGCCTGAAATAGCCAGGTAGTACATATTTTTGGTTTTGTGGGCCATGTAGTCTCTACAACAAGGACAGCTTGTCTTTGTAATGATAAAACAGCATGGACAATATGTGATTGAACAGGGATGCATTCTAAAAACCTTATGGATGCTGAAATTTGAATTTTAAATAATTTCTGCATGTCATGAAATTTCTTTTCTCCAAACATTAAAAATGGAAAAACTATTCTCAGCTCACAGGTTGTACAAATCAGACTCTAGTTCAGATCTGACCCACAGGCTGTAGTATGCAGACCCCTCCTACAGTAGATGATGAAATTTACTGAAGAATTTCAGTCAGGGTGGGTGCATGATCCTATTGGTATTCTAGAAACTTTTCTCCAGTATGGTATGTTTAAAACCATCTTCTGAGGAATCATACGGGAAGTTGCTCTGTGCAGAATGGGTCCCAAGAGCCAGTAATCTTAGGAAGTACTCCAATTTGTATCTTTTTCTTGGAGATTCACAAAGCACATTAATGTGGTAAAGGCACTGAGAAGGGGTGCAGAGAACAACTTGTTTATGTTGTTAACTTGATGTTCACTACACTTACGGAAACTTCTTTGGAACATGACTTAGGAAATGTTATTTTAATGGAAATTAATAGATAAGTGAAGTGAAGATCATTAGGAGCAATGAAGCAGAAATTCATTGCAAAATTCCCTGAAAAAATATTGAGGGAACAATCCAGGGTCTAATGGCAGAATATAGAAACTTTATTATTATCAAAGAAACACAAAATCTAGAGAAAAGGGGGACAATGTTAAGTATTTTTCTATAAAAATGGGAAAAAATAAATAAACCACAGTCTTTATATATGTGTGGCTTCTTATACACAGTATATAAAAATAGCACACTTAGAAAATAAAAATTAATGGAGAGAGAAGGAATAATTGAAGACTTAAGTTGAGCTCCTGGTTTTCTATTTTATCTTCCAAGTGCAATGGGGTAGGGCCTGTAATGCTCAAATGGTCAAAGGAAGATCACCTCAATAACATTCCAACATGCAAAAAAGAAAACTATGAAAGATTATTAATAAAGTGGATTATTTTCTAAGACTATGTCAATCGGGGTTCTTGGTTGCCAATGACAGAAGCTGATTGGGTAATTTAGGTTGAAAAGAAACTTACTATAAATATGTTAGCTCACAGATTCAATACAAAGGTAGAGAGCCTGGCTTAGAAAACAGGCAGTGAGCACAAACAGCAGAAGCCACAATCTGGGTTGCCTCGTGGGGCTGATTTCTAAATTTGTCTCGTGTCTTCACCTTCTCCCAAGATCCAAAGTCTTGAGGAAGAATATCGGATACCTGAGTAGCTAGCCTACTTGCCATGCTTTTGTTCTGCATCCCAGGGCTAGGATCCTACCTCCTTCCTTAAGCTCTCCTGGGAGAGGTGGGATACTCTATCCTGCCAGTTGTATAACCAACTGAGAATTCTCCACAGATAGAAAAGGTGTTTGTGTTGCCTCTCCCCAGATGACAAACATCTGCCTCAACACACAGAAAGGGAACTATTTGTGAACATATCTGAAATCTGAAGTATATTATTCTCATTATTATACAACTGTACTAGCTGGGTCATAGCACTTATTTAGAGGATAAGTAAGCTAATATGAAAAATTAAATATCCAAATACAAGTGTGACTTGATCAAACTTGAGCCTTTGGGACACAGTAGAATTAGAACAGTTGGGTTTTAGTGAATAGGGTTCAGTGATTTTCTCAAATACCAGAGAATCAAAGAGTATCTAAAATCTAATTATTTCAACAAAATTTCCTGAAAGAACCTAAGAATTAAGATTAAACTAAGTGCTATATGATTTTCTGTGGATTAAAAAAAATCTAATGATATAAAACAAACATCATTGTATTCTAGGAATTTAGGAACTTTGACAAAATATTGATTTTACTGAGATATTTTGAAACTATTTGTGTATCTTCATTTAGCTCTGATATTGTTTAACACTAATGTATTAAGTTTCACCCTGTTTACTGTAAGTTGTATGTTAATATCATCATTGCTTGTTCAGTTTTTCTTCTGGGATTTTGGAAGAAAATTTGAGTATGAACTACCAAAATTAGTAAAATAGGTATCTGAAAATGAAACTGTTATAGGTGACTGAGCTATTTTCCTTGGAGATTTATTTCAAGATATAATAACTAAAGATTCAAACTTAGTAATTTTTTGGCACTTAACTTTGGCAATAACTGTTAGTCTCTATTTGTTTCTAAACAAAATTACAGAGGGGAGTGAGTAAGTTAAACCTTGTAGTAGAAATAAAGACAGAATTGTTTCAGAGAAGTGTTTGGGCATGCTTGTATCTTTGCCCACTTAACCCTGGCATGAAAATGAAAGTCAAAGTCGCTCAGTCATGTCCAGCTCTTTGCAACCCCATGGACTTTAGAGTCTGCAGAATTCTCCAAGCTAAAACACTGGAGTGGATAGCTTTTCCCTCTCCAGGGGATCTTCCCAACCCAGGGATCAAACCCAGGTCTCCCGCGTTGTGGGCAGATTCTTTATCAGCTGAGCCACAAGGGAGGCCCAAGAACACTGGAGTGGGTAGCCTATCCCTTCTCTAGCGGATCTTCCTGACCCAGGAATCGAACTGGGTCTCCTGCCTTGAGGCCATTTCTTTACCACCTGAGCTATCAGGGAAGCAGGTTAGTAGTATGTGAAGTGGTTAATTTAGCATGTGCAAGCTTAGCTGCACTCCAATGCAGAACCATTATCCTGGTTCATCAACCTCTGGTGAACATGCACATCTGTTCCCCACCTCATCTCTAATGTACAACTATTTAGTAGTTTAATATCTAGAAACTCTGTGGAACAGAACTTAGAAGTAATTTTCATGAGGGTACATTGATAAGCCTGTTTACTTTTAAGACACATTACAGCCAAATGCTTAGTTGTCATCCTAACTCATCACCTGATTTGCTGCCGCAGTGAAAAAAGAACACAAGTTGATCAAACTTCTGAAGGGCTTTCATGCTATCCTCTGACAGATGAGCTAAAGAAAGACTACAGAAATTTGTGGAAAATGTATTCTAATGAAGACATCTTCACGTTATTTATATAGATAATGATAGTTTTAGAGACAGTAAGTACATACTTCTAGGTATAAAATTTACTGGTTTTTAAAAAGATTTTTAAAATTGGAAGATAATTGCCTTACAATGTTGTGTTGGTTTCTGCCATACAACAGTGTGAATCAGCCATAAGTATAGGTGTGTCCCCTCCCTCTTGAACCTCTCTCCCACCCCATCCCACCCGTCTAGGTTGTCAGAGCACTGGGTGGGTTGAGCTCCCTGTGTTATTCAGCAGTTTCCCACTAGCTATCTATTTTGCGCGTGGTAATGTATGTTTCAAGGGTTCTCTCTCAATTCATCCACCCTTCTTCCCCCACTGTGTCCACAAGTCTGTATTCTGTGTCTGTCTCTATTCCTGCCCTGCAAATAGGTTTGTTGGTACCCTTTTCTAGATTCCATATATATGCATTAATATACAATATTTGTTTTCTTCTATCTACCTCACTCTGGATTAGGGTTACATTTTAAATCACACGAACATTTATCAAGCATCCAGTATTTGCAGAGCATGCTGCTGAGTATAAATGGAAGATCAATGAGAATTAGTAGATAGAGTCCTTGTTTTGAAAAGCCTTTCCATCCCTCTCTTCCTCCTCTCCTTTCTCCCCACCTGCTTGTTTACTTTCCACTAGTCTACTCGGGGAATAAACCTACTGCCCCATCTTTTGGTTGTACTTTCACCCAGTATAATCCTTGGATTTCCCTTTTCCCACCACGCTTGCTCTCCTCTGCTATTCTGCTGCTGTTCCTTGTGCTTCAGAGAAGCAGGAAGGAAGGAATAGAAATAATTAACAAGTGAGAAATGACTAACATCCCACGACTTTTCAAAGGCCTTACAAATCCATTAGAAAAGAGCAACCAGAAATCTTACTGAATGGTTACTCTTTATTTTCATTTGAGTGAGAGGACTAAGTAACGCTTACTCCCTTTCCTCTTATGGTCAGTACCACTGGGGATCCAGGGAGGGAGAGGAGATGAGCTTTGCTTGCAACACAGAATTAAGCAAATTAGTAAGGGGTCCATTTTCATTAAGGGGACAGTTTTCCTTTGTAAGGACTGCTAGACTGTGTGCCTTTATTCCTATGCTTCACACAGAATTAACAGTTTTGAGAAGCTGCTCATAAGACCTTCCTGGAAGATTATATTAGTACCTTTGCCTTCTTCAATGCACTTGACTCCAAGTAGCTTTGTCTGGATTTAAAAATCAAATACACATTTTTAGGATTGAGATTCAGTACAAAAATGCAAATTAAAAGCAGCTGATTCATGTCAATGTATGACAAAAACTACTACAATATGGTAAAGTAATTAGCCTCCAACTAATAAAGATAAATGAAAGAAAAAAAATCACCAAAAAAAAAAAAAAAGCGTGCTATGATTTTAAAAAATGTACCTTGAGTTCTGAACCCATTCTAGGAGGAGTAGTACCATACAGGTTTTTGCTGTATCCGAGGCACTGGAGGGAGTATAGCTTCCTATGGTCAAATAGTGAGATGAATGGCACTCCTGTAGGCATGCGTTTCAAATGCTCATCAAGCAAACATATGATGTTTATAGATAATGATCATGGGCTCAATCCCTAGGTTGGAAAGATCCCCTGGAGGAGGAAATGGCAACCCACTCCAGTATTCTTGCCTGGAAAATCCCGTGGACAGAGGAGTGGTGGTGTGCTACAGTCCAGAGGGTCGCAAAGAGTCAGACATGACTGAACGATAGAGCTCATATGCATAGCTAACAGGTCTGGAAAGTTCTTTAAAGATGGCATCTATTAATATACAAATTAAAATTAACTGTCTATCATTTCATTACAAAAAAGACAAAGTGTTTTCACAACATTAGATATTATACTTAAAGCAGTCTGACTCAGTATATTGGTTAGATGCATACAGTACACTCTGGCCAACATTGGGCAGGGCACCACTGAGAGACGGGCTGACATTGTCCAGATGAATGATGATCATCTGGCCTCACATATATGCAACCTGATGTTGTGCTCTAGGGTAATTTATATCTTTAAGAATGTTTCGTGCCTCCCAGAGCAATATGGGGAGGTCAATCTAGAAGATTCTCTAATGCAGTGCCAGTTCAGTTTGATTTTTCTGCTCCTTCTTGAAAAAAAGATGAACAATTCTAAGTGATGTTGACTTTGGTTATTATGTAATTATTTGGAATGAATTACTTAACTGTATAAATAAAATAACTGGCCACTTCTATTGTGTAAATCATATTGTTACTATTATTTTGGTTCACTAAGGTAGAAATTAGAATGCTTGCACTCAATGACCATATTTCAGCCCTACCTAACTATTCTTAGTCTGGGTCACTTGACTATTTTTCTGAAATGAGATGGACTATAAATAATTACTGTTTCCTGTGTGCTTGGGAAATTACTAATACAAATTCTTCAAAAGTGAGTTTTATCATTTATAAAGTGGGAATGACAATAATATCCTACCTCCTGGAATTTGTGATGAGAATGTCATGAAGTAACAAATGTTATGCAAACTAAAAATAAAACTAAAGTACAAACTGTATGGTGTATGGTCCTCACATCTTTGCCTTTGTTGGGTTCTTCAAGAAACAGATGCCGAGGTAGAAATTTGTGTGCAGTTGCTTTTGACAACAGTTAGGGCTTTCCTGGTGGCTCAGACGGTAAAGCGTCTGCCTACAATGCGGGAGACCCGGGTTGGATCCCTGGGTCGGGAAGATCCTCTGGAGAAGGAAATGGCACCCCACTCCAGTACTCTTGCCTGGAAAATCCTATGGATGGAGGAGCACGGTAGGCTATAGTCCATAGGGTTGCAGAGTTGGACACAACTGAGCGACTTCACTTTCACTTTCTATGAGAGAAGGAAAAGGCCAGGATTGAGAGGAGGAAGAAATTGAACAATGATACAGTTGCAGATAAGGCTTTAGCCAGCTGTAAGGGGGCACTGAATTTGAGTCCTGAAATGAGGCAAGGGGGCCAGACTTTTGAACCTCTGAATTAACATATGGTTAGATGTGGACTGCCCTTGGATGAAACAGTTCCTGTGGGTAGATGAAAATTCCTAGGGAAGGACTCATCTGTGGACCCTCCCTGGGAAACACAACCAGTTGCTGGGGAAATGAGTGACTGGGTCCTGCAGGGAGTATCTTGTTGGTGCACTGTAGCATCCATCCTGGTGCACCACTCAAATCCCATCTGATCCGTATCATAAGTTCCCCCTATCGAAGAACAGCTTCTCCAGAGTTCTCGTTGGTCTCTTTTACTGGGGAGTAGTTGACAAAAGGAAGTTCAGAGATGTACTGTGTAGCCTCAGCTACTGCAGCTGGTCTCAGGACTATGCAAACAGACAAAACAAAGCAAAATCCAAAAAGCACTACCACACCCAAATCATCCTTTTCCACTAGTCATTCTAGACTCTTTTGTATCTTCAGCTAACACCTCTACTGGCCAGTTGGTTTACAGTGTAAAGTCACCCAGTCCATTGCTGGGGATTGTTTTCTCAGAGTGCTTTCTTCACTTGTCCATTTACTGTCAAAATTGGACAAGAGAGTCCTGACAGGCATCCCAGTGGATTGCTGCATACCAGATGTGTTCTTCTATTGTTCTATTCTGCAACTAACCTTGATGATCAGAATAACTTACCCACCAGGATGGTGACACCTTTCCTTGTCTCTTGGTCTTTTGGCACAAGAAACCTCCAAGACTGGGCAGAATATGCAGCTTAAAACTTAACCAGAACTCATGTTATATCCCCAGGTGGAAGCAAGACGTATAAATTCACAGAATCTGAAGTCATAGCACAGGAAGCACACGTATTTCCTATAGCAAATCCCCAGGAATGACGGTAAGTGGGTCACTTCTGCTTTTATCCATTGTTCCCCTGACCCACATTTTCTAAGAGCTGGGAACACTGCACCATGTTCTTGTTCAGTTGCTAAGTTGTGTCTGACTCTTCACGACCCCATGGGATGTGATGGGACTGGGTGCCATGATCTTAGTTTTTTGAATATTGAGTTTAAGCCAGCTTTTTCACAGCATCATAATAGTCATTTATTTATGGTACACTTATATCTTGGATGATGGATCCATGTCTTATAGGATATCATCTCTAAGATAGTACCACAGGTACTCCTTCAAAAGGTTCATTCATTGTATTATTAAGCAGCAATTTCCGGGTGGTTTAGTACATGATAGGGTCAGTGGATATCTTGGCCACATGTCCACTGCCTCCCTTCTTTATCCATAAAGTGGGTTCCTTGGTCTGAGGTGGTTAAACGCATAAAGTGTCAGTGAACCGGACTAGAAACCCTAGATCACCACGGTAGGAGATAGAACAGGTTCAGAGAAAGCGGGCCTGCTGCTGTGATGCTGCTGCTGCTGCTAAGTCACTCCAGTTGTGTCCGACTCTGTGTAACCCCATAGACGGCAGCCCACCAGGCTCCCCCGTCCCTGGGATTCTCCAGGCAAGAACACTGGAGTGGGTTGCCATTTCCTTCTCCAATGCACAAAAGTGAAAGTGAAGTTACTCAGTCGTGTCCGACTCTTAGTGACCCCATGGACTGTAGCCCACCAGGCTCCTCCATGCATGGGATTTTCCAGGCAAGAGCACTGGAGCGGGGTGCCATTGCCTTCTCCGCAGTGAAGGTACTACATAGAGTGAAAAAAGTCACCCGTCAACTATGTTTGAGCAAGAGGCCCCAGAAGATGCTCCGTTCACCAAAGCAATCAGGATATTCTGTTGAGAAAGGGTACTAGCATTACTTAGAAGCTTTCTTCTCTCTGTGGGTCAGAGCTATTGGTAGGCAATGCTGTTGATAGAACTGGGCTTCTTGATGACAGTGGGGATAACAGGATCCTGAAATAAGAGGCTAAGTAAATGGCAGTTGCTTTGGTGTGGCTGTGGATGCAAATTTGTCTCAGGGAGGAGGGCATGGCCTTGGGCAAGGAACCATCTTTTGGCTGAGGATAATGCCTAGGTAAAGACTTGGCTGTGAGCTGTAAATAGTAAACAGGCGAAATCCCAGCATCTGGGTAAATAAATTCATTGATTATGAAGGTTGAGGGAACTGTGCATCTCAGCATAGTATCTGTTTCAGCCTTCAGAAACAGGTGGACAATGCCACTTAGTCATTTTTAAGTAAAAAGTGGTAATGGCACAGCTAGTACATAGGCAGCATAGGTTACTTGAGATGCTTAGTGTCAAGATAAGCACATCTAAAATAATAAATTCTTGTGGTGCCTCTTGAAAACCTAATTAAAGCCCAAAGCAAGCTGCTTTCTGTACAATTTAAGTGACAAAATGCCAAAGTTTTAAATAATTAAATGAAAGTTACTAAAAAATGTAACCGCTGACCAGAGAGTTTACCTGTCCACCATGTTGGAGAACAATGGTTAAATGGTTAAAATGAGTCTAAGCCAGCTGACTTCAATGTGGAATGTGGTTTAAGAGAGGTTTGCAGAAAGGTAAGAACAAAAAATCGATCAGTCCAAAGAGATATACAGACTAGCCATTTACTATTAAATTCCGTGAGATACAAACATAAACAATGCTTGCTTATTTCTCCTTTCATGAATTAGAGGGGAAGCCGTATGATGAATGGATAGGCGAGAGAACAGATTGCTTGCAGGATATTTGGTAAGGTGACATTTGATTTTTAAGAAGTCAATGATTTTCATTATTATAGACATTGTTAAGTAAATGTTTACTGGGACAAATAGTTTTTTTTTCCCGCCAGTGGTTTGAACGGCTAGCATTTCTTCAGACTAGTGCTTGTCATCTGAATATTCTTGTTTGCCAAACTTTTGCTATCACTAAGAAAGGATTATTGTTTATCTCTGCCTTGGGTTTTCTAAAATTAGTGTCTCCCCTGATTGAAGTTCAGTGGTAAACTAACGTGAGTAAAATATAGCCTTATAGTAACAAGATGCTGGTCTTAACTTGAAACAGGATTTAATTCCAAATACTTGTAAGTATTTTGACTCTGACAGCTACTCTCTGACTCAAATTATCACATTTTTGTGCTATTGATTTATTCATTCAACAAATATTGAAATATGAAACACTAGAGATGTGACTGGCAGTCTTTTTTTATTCCCATTTGACTTAAAATGAACAAAATTTGAAAACCTTAGCACAGATGATTCCATTTTACAACTTTAGAAGCCCATATATTCCTCCAAATATTCTGGTATTCACTCAGGGAGCAAACTTTTGACAGTCTTCTCTAATTTGATGTTTCTTTGAGGGAGCTGACATTTTCTCATAGCTCTTGTTTAATACTGACACTGTGCTTTTAATTACAGGAGAAGCCACAGGCAAGGAAATGTAATTATAATAAAACGAATTACAGACCCCTAGACTATTTCACCTTTTGCTGCCTGGTGACGATTTGTGTAGTCTCACTATCAAAGCATCTGATGCTTATTTCTAACCTCCCTGTTTGAATGGGGTGAGGATAAAATCTGATTGCAAAATTACCTGTTGTGCTATCACAAGATGAATCTTTGAGACTGACATTGAGTATGTGAGATGGAGTGTGATGTGTTACCTTGCTTACTTCAAGGTGCAGCCACCTGCAGAGAAAGAACTGCCTGCCTGGCTTTTAAAGTACTATAGTCTTCCTTTTATTTTTCCCCATGGTTAAAGAAAATTTAAGAAGAAAGATGTAAATGCTTATATTGTTCAGTTGCTCAGTCGTGTCTGACTCTTTGCAACCTCATGGATTGCAGCATGCCAGGCTTTCCTGTCCTTCACTATTTCCCAGAGTCTGCTCAGATTGGTGTCCATTGAATCAGTGATGCTATCTCACCATCTCATCCTCTGCCACCCTCTTCTCCTTTCGCCTTCAGTCTTTCCCAGCATCAGGGTCTTATCCAATGAGCAAGCTCTTCACATCAGGTGGTCAAAGTATTGGCGCTTCAGCATCAGTCCTTTCAATTAATCCTCAGGGTACATACATTTTTGTATATAGTTTTGAGTATATTTACTTATTCCAGCAATTAAGTGATTTTAAAAATTAGCAGTTAAATTCATATTGAGTGCTACAACATAATTATTATCAATGTTTGTGTGAAGTTCCACTGAATAGACCACTTGGACAAAAATGACAGTTAAACGACTACTCCTTAAAATTTTCTTACTATAAAGAGCATTTACCCATCGTGAAAATGGTTGCCTCTCAGATGCGGGACTTCTGGAAGTGATGCAACGTTTTACCTTCTTTAGACAATTCTCATTTGGCAGGTTTTGGTGAGTGGATTTAGGCAGATATTGAAGCTAATTAACTGCCAAGTTACTTAATAGAACAATTTGTTCTCCTGATTATTCTGTAGTCACTAATTCATTCTTGAAGGATTAAATTTCATTATCTCACTTTTTGGAGAAGCTGTTTAAAAGGTCTTGTCTTTGCAAGGACATTGAAATGTTCACATACTTATAGCACATTTTAGCGTTTTACTGGCTCAACTTGGAACACATTTCCTTGTGGAGTTATAATATATCAAAAACAAGGTCAGAAGCTTCAAGACGAGAGGAAACTCAGAAAGCTGGTGATGTTTCTCAACTGATGAAATGACAAATCTCACTCACTGAAGAGTCACTGTCTGGGGAAAAAGTAAGGGAGGCAGGCAAGATATAGGATTTCTTTTTTGTTTTTTTTTAATCAAAAAGAGAATAGCAGCAATTAGAGTAGAAAAGGAAAGAAGATCTCTGGGGAGAATGGGAGGTAAAGGGTAAGAAGCTGAAAAGGAAGAAGAGGAGAACCATTACCAGAGAATAATCACAAAAGCCCTATTTATCTCTGTAGATTTTAAACCTTTTTGCTAGCTTACCTCCTAAAATAATAAAGCAAAACAAAAAGAAACTTTGTACTCTAGCATTCCAATTTAGGTGGAAGCGTAAGTTTGTCATCATAATTTTACATAGCTGTGAATAATGTAATTTCCAAATTTTATACATGTTGACAATTCAGATTATCAATTCAAACTCAAAATTTACATGTGTCCAGTGCATCTTTCCTGGTAGCTCAGCTGGTAAAGAATCTGCCTTCAATGCAGGGGACCCTGATTTGACTCCTGGGTTGGAAAGACCCACTGGAGCAGGGATAGGCTACCCATGCCAGATTTCTTGGGCTTCCTTGGTGGCTCAGTTGGTAAAGAATTCACCTGCAATGCGGGAAACATGGGTTTGATCCATGGGTTGGGAAGATCCCTTGGAGAAAGGAACGGCTACCCACTCCAGTATTTTGGCCTGGAGAATCCCATGGACTGTAAAGTCCATGGGGTCACAAAGAGTTGGCCATGACTGGGCAGTTTTCACAATGCATGTTTTTTAAGCATATCCAAAAACTTTTTGAACTGTAATGTTGGAGAAGACTCTTAAGAGTCCCTTGGAGAGTGAGGAGATCAAACCTGTCAGTCCTAAAGGAAATCAGTCCTGAATATTCACTGGAAGGACTGATGCTGAAACTGAAGCTCTAATACTTTGGCCACCTGATGTGAAGATACGACTCATTAGAAAATATCCCAATGTTGGGAAATATTGAAGGCAGGAGGAGAAGGGGATGACAGAGAATGAGATGGTTGGATGGCATCACTGACTCAATGGACATGAGTTTAAGCAAGCTCTGGGCAATGGTGATGGACAGGGAGGCCTGGTGTGCTGCAGCCCATGGGATCACAAAGAGTCAGATATGACTGAGTGACTAAACAGCAAAGAACTAATTAGGAAAATTAACTCACTAAAAAAATACATTTCCAATGAAAAATTTTGAATAACATTTACCAAGTTCGTTATTTATTTATGCTGCTTTGATCAGTTGGGAAAATGGGTCTTGTTCTAATGGGTGGGGCCATGCCCAGTAAATGTTTAATCCCATTTTCTGTTGATGGGTGGGGCTGTGTTCCCTCTTTGTTTGACCTCAGGCCCAACTACAGAAAACTAAGATCATGGCATCTGGTCCCATCACTTCATGGCAAATAGATGGGGAAACAATGGAAACAGTGACAGACTTTATTTCTGGGGGCTCCAAAATCATTGCAGATGGTGACTTCAGCTTTGAAATTAGAAGATGGTTGTTTTTTGGAAGAAAAGCTATGACCAAACTAGCCAGCATATTTAAAAGCAGAGACATTACTTTGTCAACAAAGGTCCATCTAGTCAAAACTATGGTTTTTCCAGTACTCATATATGGATGTGAGAATTGGACTGTAAAGAAAGCTGAGCACCAAAGAATTGATGCTTTTGAACAGTGGTGTTGAAGACTCTTGAGAGTCCCTTGGACTGCAAGGAGATTCAACCAGTCCATCCTAAAGGAAATTAGTCCTGAATATTCACTGGAAGGACTGATGTTGAAGCTGAAACTCCAAAACTTTGGCCACCTGATGCAAGGAACTGACTCACTGGAAAAGACCCTGATGCTGGGAGGGATTGAAGGCAGGAGGAGAAGGGGACGACAGAGGTTGAGATGGTTGGATGGCATCACCAATGATGGACATGAGCTTGAGTAAACTCCAGGAGTTGGTGATGGACAGGGAGGCCTGGTGCACTGCAGTCCATGGGGTTGCAAAGACACAACTGGTTGGACACAGCTGAGTAACTGAACTGATCAATTGGGAACTGATAATTTAATGATGACTTCATTCAGAAAAAGAAAATTTAGCATTTACCATCCTATTGCCACTGGGAATTTAATTTCAACTTATACAAATATTTTTCTTGGAGAAAATAATTGAGTAATGAATGAAAGACTTCCAAGCACAAAAATAAATTATCTTGGGAAAGAAACTGTGGGAAAAATGAAATACAAGTTCAAAAAAGGAAAATAAATGAAAAAAAATTGACTTAAAGTAAAAATGAATATTTATATATTTTAAATTTATATATAGTTTACTTATAAGTTATTGTATTTAAATTTCTTTGTTGTTCAGTCACTCAGCCATGTCCGACTCTTTGTGACCACATGGACTGTAACACACCAGGCTTCCCTTTCCATCACCAGCTCCTGGAGCTTGCTCATGTTCATTGAGTCGGTTATGCCGTGCAACCATCTGATCCTCTGTCAACCCCTTCTGCTCCTGCCTTCAATATTTCCCAACATCAGAATCTTTTCTAATAAGTCAGCTCTTCATATCAGGTGGCCAAAGTATTGGAGCTTCAGCTTCAGCATCAGTCATTCCAATGATTATTCAGGATTGATTTCCTTTAAGATGGACTGGTTTGATCTCCTTGCAGTCCAAGGGACTCTCAAGAGTCTTCTCCAACACCACAGTTCAAAAGCATCAATTCTTCGGTGCTCAGCTTTCTTTATAGTACAACTCTCACATCCATATGTGACTACTGGAAAAACCATAGATTTGACCCTATGGACCTTTGTTGGCAAAGTAATGTCTCTGATTTTTAATAAGCTGTCTAGGTCTTATATCTGAATAAATGCTACTGCTAAAAGGGGAAACGCTAGCATATTTTTTTCTGTAGATGTGACAGCTGAGACCTAGTTCATATAATAAAGTAAATTGGAATAGAGTTGTTAATAACAGTGAGTGCTATTTACTTATTTCTTATTCCTAAACTCACTCTCCTCTATTCTCCTCTGGGTTGCTGCTGCTGCTAAGTCACATCAGTCGTGTCCGGCTCTGTGCGACCCCATAGACGGCAGCCCACCAGGCTCCTCTGTCCCTGGGATTCTCCAGGCAAGAGTACTGGAGTGGGTTGCCATTTCCTTCTCCAATGCATGAAAGTGAAAGTGAAGTCACTCAGTCATGTCCAACTCTTAGTGACCCCATGGACTGCAGCCTACCAGGCTCCTCCGTCCATGGGGTTCTCCAGGCAAGGGTACTGGAATGGGTTCCTGTGGGTTGCAGGGGGATGCAATTCAGAAAAGTGAATTTTCTAGCCCCCTCTGCCTGTTGGATTCCAGAGGGAGACTAAAAGTCAGTAAGAGGGAAAAGGGTAATTCCTTCCTGTTTTCTCTGTACTTAGTGATTCGCCAGCTGCAGTTGGTTATTTCTTTTGGTTGTCCCAGAAGCAGCCCTGCAGTGCCCTTCTCTTTAAAGGTACCACAGTGGTGACAGACTACTCCTTCTTCCTCAAAGATGTGTGTACTGGCTCTACGAGGTCTCTCTTCTGAGGACTCAGTAAACTTACCTTTTCTGCTTTATCCCTCTAGTCCTTTGAGGTTGTAGCTGCTTTCTACAGTTACCTCTGAATTACTTCATTTCCCCCCCCACTAATAGTGTTAACAGCAGTGAAACCAGGCCCTATACTAAATCTCAAGTCTCTTATTTGAAATGTCTAGTTTTGTTTTGCTTTTTGACTGGACTCTGACTGACATAGTAGGTCATTCAATTCTTTGAACTTCTTCCAGATTATATGCTGAATATCACACAGCAATCCATCATTATAAATTATTTTTAAATTGACAATTTGCTGACAAGTTGATTAGGTTCTGCTTCAGTTCTTTTCTTTTTTTTTTTTTGAAAATCAAGAACTGACTTAAAAAAGTGTATTACTCTGTCATTCAGTTCAGTTCAGTCACTCAGTCGTGTCCGACTCTTTGTGACCCAATGAATCGCAGCACGCCAGGCCTCCCTGTCCATCACAAACTCCCGGAGTTTACTCAAACTCATGTCCATCGAGTCGGTGATGCCATCCAGCCATCTCATCCTCCATCATCCCCTTCTCCTCCTGCCTCCAATCCCTCCCAGCATCAGGGTCTTTCCCAATGAGTCAACTCTTCACATGAGGTGGCCAGAGTATTGGAGTTTCAGCTTCAACATCAGTCCTTCCAATGAACACCCAGGACTGATCTCCTTTGGGATGGACTGGTTGGATCTCCTTGCAGTCCAAGGGACTCTCAAGAGTCTTCTCCAACACCACAGTTCAAAAGCATCAATTCTTTGGTGCTCAGCTTTCTTCACAGTCCAACTCTCACATCCATACATGACTACTGGAAAAACCATAGCCTTGACTAGATGGACCTTTGTTGGCAAAGTAATGTCTCTGCTTTTTTAATATGCTGTCTAGGTGAGTCATAACTTTTCTTCCAAGGAGTAAGCGTCTTTTTATTTCATGGCTGCAGTCACCATCTGCAGTGATTTTGGAGCCCCCCAAAATAAAAAGTCTGACACTATTTCCACTGTTTCCCCATCTATTTGCCATGAAGTGATGGGACCAGATGCCATGATCTTAGTCATTAGGACTATTCATTTTTTCAGTTATTGGAAGGTTTTCAAAATATAAATTTATCAAGACTGATTAAATGACTATTAAGATACCACTAGTTATAGCTACATTTATTTCTTGTACATGTTCGGAAACATTGGAAACTGTTGTTAATTTCAGTACTTCTTTGTCACTATCATATTTTTGGTAAAATGCTTTAATCATGTCATGTACTCTAAATATAATTTTGACCTTAGATGAACAAAGTTAAATTGTAAATTTATGAAAAGTGTTTGCCATTAACCTAATTGAGAGGTCATCATCTGCCAATGAACCAAATTTGACCCATTTTTTTATGTCAAAAACTGATTTTTTTTTCAGTTTTTGTTAGTAAAAAATTGTTTTCATTTTTTTTCTGTCAACAAGTAATGTCAGGAAACACTTGTTTTCTCTAATATGTGGAGTATTTACTATGTTTTGTTGAAAAAGACCTCCAAGGAACTGTAATGGAAAATAAAATTGTTAATTCTCACATTGATCATTAAAAATGTGAAAGATGGTGGGGGAAAAAAGAGAGGCAGCAAAATTATTTCAAGTTTCTTAAAGGGAATAGAATAATTTATTTTTCTCTTCATTTTCTACTTTGAAAATACTTCTTAGGGATTATCTCTCTTTTGATTGAAAGGATATTAAAAACTAAAAATTCTCAAAATAGAATTTTTTAATTTTGCAATGGTGTCTTTAAGGTGCCACAACTACTTTATTTGAGAGAAGAAATACACTTACTGGATTTTTAAAATGTGGAAATGTAACATGTCACATTACTGTACATGCAAAATATTGCTCTACTTTAGTCTCTTAAAGAGTAGCAGGATATTCTGGGAGAATCCTGAATATTGAATCCTGAGTACTGATTAGTTAGATCACTAACTGAGTCTAAGTGGTAGTGGCACTACTTGATAGGAAATTCATCAAGGGCTTAAAAATTCATGCCTTTTCTATACATTGCTTTTCAGTCACTCAGTCATGTCCTACTCTTTGCGACCCAATGGACTGAAGCATGCCAGGCTTCCCTGTCCTTCACGATCTCCTGGAGTTTGCTCAAATTCATGTCCACTGAGTCGGTGATGTTATCCAACCATCTCATCCTCTCTCTCCCCCTTCTCCTCCTGCCCTCAGTCTTTCCCTGCTTCAGGGTCTTTTTCAGTGACTCAACTCTTTGCATCAGCTGGCCAAAATATTGTTGCAGGATAATAGTGTTAAGGATAAAATGAAGAAATATATGTAAAGCACTTAGGATGGTGTTGGGCACATGGTAGACATTTGACTAAGTGCTGGCTATTGTTAGAGGTTGCTTCCTACCTGGTCTTTCACACTGTGGACAGAGAATGTGGATCATAATGGTTGGGTATGATACACCCCATTCATCTTAATATTCTGCTGATCATCACCTTTGTCCTAACTCTTTCTGCCCTCTTCTGTTCTCCTTTGGGGCACATTTCACTCTAGTTTGTCAGGTGAGCCTTCATACAGTTATCTTCTCATGGAAGTTTTTGTCTGCCTCCAACACATCCTCTAATAGTCAGCCTTTCTCTATTGTGTGTCTTTGCATGCCTCTCCTGTTTCTTGCTTGAGTACCTGTTATTTTCCTGGATGCTGTTATCTTTCCTTTGTTTTTGCTGTTTAACAATTTCAAATCCACTAACCACTATGAAGTATAGATATCATTATATTATCTAATTTTATCTAATATATAATATGGCCAAAGATGTCACTTCCCTCTTAGTTTTTTTATGCAGTAAAATATTAGGATGTTCTCCTATCTTTGGATCTTTACTTGTATCATCACTTTTTCCGTGTAAGCATACGAAAAGATAAAGAAGTAAACTTGAATATTTTGTGCCTAAAGACAATTATATTTTAAAACACAGTTGAAAAATGACAACTTTTTCAACTCAAATTGCTTTCCTGGGGTTAGGGCGTAGGGTGGCTTTTAGTTCCCTTTTAATTGCACCTCAAAAGAAGATATTTTGGAAATTTAAAACACTTCCAAATGTCAGAAATGGGAAACCCTCAGTACTTTGGTGTTAAGAGTGACAGATGAAACTATATTTGTATTACCATCCTCATGCTGCTTTTGGACAAAAGATTCCTTCTGATCGCCTTCTGCCTAGACAGACCTCTTTCAATAAGGACTGGCAGAGAGGACAGTGAAAAGCTTCACATAAAATGTCTCTCTCCCCTTAATTCAGAAACCACACCAGGGTAACCCTGACCTTTGACTGTGACTGTAGTACCCCAATGGAGTTAGTTGCTTTTGAGGGGAAAAAAAAAAAGTCCCTATGAACATCACTAGGAAATAAAGGGTAAAGGAAGAAAATTTGGGAGGAAATTATATAACCATCTATGTTGGTTATGAACCTAGGAGTTTTCAAAATTTGAAGCCTACTCTTTAGAAATACATTTTGGGGACATCAAAGAAAGCCTATTTTTTTTTGAATTCTTGAAATAGCTCATGTGAATTTCTCTAACATCTTCTGAACTTGCACACTGATTCCTCTCACATTTGCTGGGTGTATAGATAATGTTTTCTCTTCAAAATGCAGTACAGCAAAAACGAAAATAATTACTATGAAAAGCTCTTTCTCTGTTTCAGTAGGATTACAAAGTTTCCATCTCCATAGTTTCTATTTCAATTTATCTCTTGAAATTAAATCTTTTTCTTTTGAAATGCCAGGCTCCATTTGGGAGTAATAGTTTCTGACAGTTCTAAGCTTTTACCAAAACTTCTTGGTGAAAATGTGTTGGATGATTTCTTGGTTCTTAATAGCATTATTTAAAAATGAAAAACAAAAGACGAGACAATATCCTATGAAGTCAACCAGAGCACTGACATTTTCTAGTGATGAGAACAGTATCTTTCTTATAAATTTAATTAAGTTTATAAGATCTAAGTTTAAGCACGTTTTTGGTTATACATGTAGTACTACAATCACACTGAAAACATAAAATGAATACTTAAATATGGGTGATCACAATTAATTATAAGTCTTGTGTGTTTTCTTCTAAGAAAGGATTAAAAAGTGCATTTTTTTTAACCTAAGCAATTGTTATGGCTATAACAGTTATTTGTTCCCTTTATTTGTGAAACTGTTGGTACAGCTCTCTGTTGGCCCTGGGCAAAGATTGAAGCATGAATTGGAGTGAAATTTGGGGCATCTAATGTGGCTTTCTAAGATCTAATCATTCACAATTTAAAAAAAGTTTTAATGTGGAAATATATATATAACAATTTACCATTTAAATCTTTTTGATTCTACAATTAGTGGCTTTAAGTACATTCACATTGTACAACTATCCATCTTCAGAACACTTTCAATTTTTTTTTTTTATTATTATTATTTTTTTTTCCAGTGGGTTTTGTCATACATTGATATGAATCAGCCATGGATTTACATGTATTCCCAATCCCGATCCCCCCCTCCCACCTCCCTCTCCACCCGATTCCTCTGGGTCTTCCCAGTGCACCAGGCCGGAGCACTTGTCTCATGCATCCCACCTGGGCTGGTGATCTGTTTCACCATAGATAGTATACATGCTGTTCTTTTGAAATATCCACCCTCACATTCTCCCACAAAGTTCAAAAGTCTGTTCTGTATTTCTGTGTCTCTTTTTCTGTTCTGCATATAGGGTTATCGTTATCACCTTTCTAAATTCCATATACATGTGTCAGTATGCTGTAATGTTCTTTATCTTTCTGGCTTACTTCACTCTGTATAATGGTTTTTTTTTTTTAGTGGAGTGCAGTTTATTACACGGGTGGGCCCAAGGCAGAGTCTCCTCTTAGCCAAGGACCCCGACCAGCATTTGTGAAAATCTTTTATACCCCATGTGTCCAAACCCACTACCCCAATTCCCTTGAGACTTACATAAACAAAGGAAGGGTAAATACAACTACAATAACCCCATTATTCACGTGTTATATGTTCAAACAGTCAATAATCAATAAGCCCGCAGTTACATTCCAAATAGTTAAGAACTGATAAGCCTGTGCTTACATTCTGATAGATAGTGTCCGGAGGCAGGGGTGATTAGTGTCTGTTTTCTCTTCTTCAAGATTCCCCTGCCCAGAGTGGGGTCTTATCCTTCCATTGTCATTCCCACAGGCGCTAAGCACAGAGTTCAGAGTCCACTGGAGAGGTGGCCCTGCACGATCAGCACGGACAGGCCTGAGATGGAGTCCAGGCCCTATGAATTCCTTCTTCATTCCCCCCTCTTGATGCTCTTAGTTTCCATAACGAGCATCATTTATTGAGATATATTGTACCTTAGCCCTCCTGCCACCCACATGAGAGAATGCTATCAACCTCTGGGTTACAAAATTCACAAGGCATTGTAGGAAGCAGGGCCCACAAAGCAGTATGATCAAGATTAACAACAGTTCATTAGACATGGCTTTCACTTGATTTTGCATATCCTCCAAGGCAGCAGATACATCTTCAGACAGGTCAGGGATGTACACACCATTCGCCAAAGTCCCTCCTTGGGCTGCTGTGAGTATGTCTAATGCCATCCTATTTTGAATTACTGCCTTCCTCATCTGAATCTGTTCTTCGTTCAAAGCTTGAATGGCTTTAGTACTGTCTAAGAGGGCCTGTTTAATGAAATTAGTTAAGGCCTCTACCTTAACCATGATATCCGTTGTCCCTACAGAGGGTATAAACAAGACAGCAAGATAGTCATACCATTGGAACACAGATCGTGTCCATCTTGCATGCAGATAAGGCAGGTTTACTGGAGGCTGGTGTAGGCTAGGCTTAATTCTGCCACGGGCGAAAGCAAATCCTAATGTGCAACGCCGCACCCAGCCAACTGGTAACCATGGCCATAAATTAAGCCCACAGAGCCACTGGGTCCCATTGGGGGCTACCCAGAGGATTCCAGGATTATATTTCCAGTTGGAACCGGGCCACTGAGCAGACTGATTGGGGTGATAGGTAACTTCCAAGATTTGTTTACTTTGTTCAGGGGACAAATAACAATTCTTTTGGGTCTAGGGGATGGTCTCCAAATCCAACTTTCTGTTCTTTTTGTTCCCAGCAAATAGTATCAGGGGCAATCAACTGTCCTTTCTCAGGAGTCATCCAGAAATATTCATCCCAGACCTGGTAGTACTGCTCAAGGCACCGGGAGGCCTGTCCCCCTTTTGTAAGGGAGCCCTTTTCCTCTTTAATTCTCATATATGAGGTATAAGCCTTTGTTATCTCCGTAAGGCTGGTGTTCATGTTAAATGTAACCCTATGTCCCTGGCCCATTGATGGCTTCTTCTAACACCAGAGGGCAAAGAAAGGTTATGGTTGGTGAGAGAGAGGAAAGTTCCTTTCTGTTGTTAAAGTCCCCATAACGGAGTGACGATACCCACAGGGGAGTCTGTCTATTACTGACAGGGGCATAGCCCCACATACCCAAGTTCAGAATTGCATTGGTGAGGCCGAGCAGCAGGAGTCATTTACCCAGCTCCATTCTGTAGAGGGCTTGTCCGGGACCTCGTTTTCTTCTTCCTCCTCAGAATGATCTTGGTTTCCCGTGGGTCGGTGGGGTCCTTCTGGGTGGTCCACTCGGCGTCCTCCGGGTCAGCGTGGTATGCCTTCTTCGCTCTGGTGTGATGGATCAAGGGACAATACCTGCAACTTTAACTGCAGTAGGGGTAGTTAGAGTAACATAAGGGCCCTTTCACCAAAGGGCTAGCAAATCATGTTTCCAATCTTTGACCCATACTTGGTCACCAAGTGTAAACTCATGAATCTGTTCCCCAAGGGGGAATGGCACCCTTTCTTGTACAAACTTAGTTACCCGATTTATTACCTTACCCAGTTCCATCTGCTGTGAAATCCTATCCCCCCTTACCTGAGGCAAATTTGTTGACACCTGTTTTCTAGAAGGCCTCCCATACACAATTTCATGTGGAGAATAGCCTTGTGACTGTGGGGTCATCCTGAGTCTGAGCAGAGCCATTGGGAGCAAGTCCACTCAGGAGCAGTCAGTCTCTGTGATCCACTTGGAGAGTCTCTTTAAGTGTCCGGTTGGTTCATTCCATCATCTCAGAACTCTGGGCCTCCTCTTTGTAGATCTGTGCCTTCTTCTTTGACAGCCGGTACCTGCTTCCATCAACAGCTGGAGCAGTGCATTTGTCCCTTTCCAGCATTTTCCCTTGGTCTCAGGCAGCCAGCAGCAGGTCATCCCCCTATTGTAGGAGCTGACATCCATACTCTTCCGGATGGAATGAGTCCAGATCAGAAGCCAAGGCTTCCCCAAAGATGGCTGGGAAGTTTTTAAACCCTTGTGGGGGAGTCTAGATGAGCTGTTGTTTGGTGCTCCCCACTGGATTTTCCCATTCAAAGGCAAAGATGGGCTGTGACGCTGGGGCAAGGCGTATGCAGAGGAAGGCATCCTTGAGATCTAGGCAAGTGTAAACTTTAGTCCTCGGTGGGAGGAGGCTAAGTAAGGTATAGGGGTTTGGAACAGTGGGGTGTAAAGTCACAGTAGCCTGGTTGACTAGCCTGAGATCTTGTACAGGCCTATAGTCCTGTCCTCCTTCCCTTTTGACTGGCAGGATTGGCGTATTCCAAGCCGACTGGCACTCTACTAGAATGCCTGCTTGTTTCAATCTATTGATGTGGGGCAATATGCCGGTTCAGGCCTCCATCCATAGCGGGTACTGGCACCCTCTAACCAGGATGGTGCCTGGTTTGAGTTCCATTATCACTGGGGCGTGATGTTTAGCCAGCCTGGGGGGAGGGGGGGTTGTCTTCCACCCAGACCTCAGGGAATAATTGAGTTAGCTCCCTCATGCTCTTCTGGCCCACCCGGTTCTGCCTTCAGAGGCTCATGCAACCTCCACTCATCTTGGGTTG
This sequence comes from Dama dama, assembly GCF_033118175.1. Taxonomy (NCBI): domain Eukaryota; kingdom Metazoa; phylum Chordata; class Mammalia; order Artiodactyla; family Cervidae; genus Dama; species Dama dama. The sequence goes on from NC_083693.1 coordinate 57,359,483, forward strand.
GTATTGAGACAGAGGGCAAATAAGTCATAGAGTCTGTCCAGAAGGTGGGCCTCTCTCAGGGGAGAAAGTCACTTGTGCTCCTAGTTTGGAGAGCAAGTCTCTTCCCAACAGGGGTACTGGGCACTCAGGAATGTAGAGGAATTCATGAATCACTTGGTGCCCCCCCCCCCCCCCCAATCTGACATTTTCTGGGCTGGCAAAACGATTTAGTCATCTCTTCTCCTGATACCCCAGTTACAGCGGTAGTCTTTGTGGACAGAGGTGCCACAGGTTTTGTTACCACCGACAGTTTTGCTCCTGTATCCACCATGAAGTCAATGTTTTGGTCCCCCACTTTTACGGTTACCATGGGCTCTCAGGGACCTGATATCTCTGAGCCCTGGCAGCCCTAGTTAATTTCCAGGTCAGCAAGCCCCACAACTGCGGGAGCTTCCTCTTCCTTGCCTTAGGGCATTCATTCTTCCAGTGGCCAAAAGCTCGGCGCCAGGCACACTGGTTTGGCTCTAACGGGGCCCGGGGCCTCCCTTGGGACCTGCTGAAGGACTGTCCTGTCCCTGGGGCAGATGAGGTTTTCTGGAGGGCCCGAGATAGACTTTTCCAGAGCAGCAGCTAGCACTGTAAGTCTCTTGTCTGTTCTATTTTGTTTCCTCCAGCTCTCTGGCAGAGCGCGGTCTCTGCTTAATTTCAACATCTCCCTCCCCTTCTTGTCAGTACTCACTGGGAGAGGCGGGTATAGCTTGGGCGGTTCGGTTGGAGCCGGATTCTGGAAGTGTTGGCCAGAGGCTTCTGTCACTGGGATCGGAGCCTGCCCAAACGGCGGCTCTACAAACTCCGGGAAAGCTGGCGGAGGAGCAGTGGCTGTTGCAGAAACTTCATCTGGCCCTGGATCGGGCATTAAGGCTGCCTCCGGTCCTGGTGAAGCACTGGGAGGCAGGCGTGTCATTATCCAGCATGGGGGAGGGGTCAGGTCATCCCCGTCCAAATCCTGTAGAATTTCCTTTTTTTATCATCAGTCAATTTTTGTGCCCTTAATATTTTTCCCTTTCCCTTCTGGATACAGAACCTTGTCCAAGCAGGAGGGTCTCAAGCTAACCCTAGCCATGAGTCAATAGATGGATATTGATCCAGGTGTCCTGGCTCTCCTGTGACTACTGTATAGATTGCTTCCACTATTTTTAAGTTCACGGTGTTCTCTGGTGGCCATCCTGCTCCCATAGGGGGCCATTCGACCTCACAGAGTATGTGGAGGCAGTTAGGCTTCATCTTCACCCCATAGTCTCCTCCTAATCCCTTCTTTAAATTTTTAATCATGCACTCCAATACAGTTGCCTTAGATGCACTTTCCCCCATCTTGCTTACCTTCTCGGACCTTCTTCTACTTTTCCTTTTCGTTCTGTCTACGAAGTTCTCAGTACCCTATGTACTTCTGATATTTCCACTCAGTGACACTTAAATTGCCATTCTGCCTCCTTCCTAATTGGGGCGAGAAGAGCCTTACCTGCCAGACCCCAGAGGGAGAAGGGGGATCGGTGTGTCTTCACCTGCCAGTCAGCATAGCTGAACCAGAACATCACATGGTCCAAGACTGTTTCTCCCTTAAAGTCCATTCTGCCTTGGTGGGCTTGATCAGGTGCGAATGAAAACACGAGATGGGTTAAATATCCCATGTCCCAGGCCATCTCCGGAAAAGCCAATTCATACTCACTTCTGTATCCCCCTCCTTCTAGCCCAACAATTCCGAGGGGGTCAAGAATTTCACAGCAGACAGGACACCTCCTGGGGGAGGGCAGAATACGAGCATACAAGGACCAGTTTCCTATCCTAAAAATCCCCTGGCGATCGCTTGGTAATAATTTTCCCCGAGACGGTGTGGAAACACCTCTAAATGACCTTCACAAATTTCCTTCCTAAACCCTAGCACGCTCACCGACCTGTGTACCAAGCAATCGCCGCCTGCCTCTTCCAGGCTCCTGTGGGTCCCCGCTCCTTCTGGTCCCTCCCAGGGGGGTGATCAGGCCCCCTCTTCCACCCTGCTGGGTGGGCTCCTCCTCACCTGAGCGCTCAGTTCCCTTGCTGCCGTCCACTACCTGCTGACGTGAAAGGTCCAGGCACTGAGAAGCAGAATCCTTCCAGAGGGGCGAGGCGCCTTCCCCCTTCCAGGAGATTCAAGCCACAAAGCCTCGGGGTGGCCTCAAATGAGACCTGTCGCCTCAAAGTGAGGAGTTTCCCGGCCCATGCACCAAATGTTATAGCCACGCTTTCCGGGAAACAAACTCACTCAGAAGGACAATGCAGATAGTGGAGTGTAGTTTATTACACCGGCGGGCCCAAGGCAGAGTCTCCTCTTAGCCAAGGACCCATCTCCAGAACACTTTCATTATCCCAAACACAAACTGTACCCATTAATCAGTGATTTCCCATTTCCCCTCCACTATTACTGTACTTTGTCTCTATGAATCTGACTCTTCTCTGTACCTCATAAGTAGAATCATATGATCTTTGTCCTTTTCTGTCTGGCTTGTTTCATTAAGCATGATGTGTTCAAAGTTCATGTTTTAGCAAGTGTCAAAATTTCATTCCTTTTAAGGCTTAACAATGTTCCATTGTATGTAGCTAACAAGTTTTGTTTATCCATTCATACACTGATGGACACTGGGTTGTTTCCAAGTTTAGGCTATTATGAATAATGCCTCTATGAACACTGGTGTACAAATATCTTTTTGAGCCCCTATTTCAATTATTTGAGATATATACCCAGAAGTGAAATTGTTGGATCATATGGTAATTCTATATTTATTTTCTTTTTTTAATTGAAAGTCACAAAAATTATTTATTTATTTTCAGGATGGATGGCAATGTCTATTTAAATGGGGTTGAATTTATATAAATGTACAATCCATTTGCAACAATTCAGCAAATGAACACTTAATCTTTTTTTTTGTATGTGTGTAGTAGAAATTTTATTAAAGTGATAGTGACAATAAAAAAGCTTCTGGCATAGACCTCAGAAGGGTGTAAAAGATTACCCGCCTTGCTAGTTTTTTTTTTTTTTTCCCATTTATTTTTATTAGTTGGAGGCTAATTACTTTACAATATTGTAGTGGTTTTTGCCATACATTGACATGAATCAGCCATGGATTTACATGTATTCCCCATCCCGATCCCCCCTCCCACCTCCCTCTCCAAGAGGGAGGTGAACACTTAATCTTATGCAGTTTGTTGTACATATATTTTACATTAAAATTTTGTAAGCAAACGTTGAAGTAATTCACTCTGAAGTACTTTTTATTTTTTTATTTTTTATTATAAATTTATTTTAATTGGATGCTAATTACTTTACACTATTGTAGTGGTTTTGCCATACATTGACATGAATCCTCCACGGGAGTACATGTGTTCCCCATCCTGATTTTCTAAAGAACCTCAATAGTGTCTTCTATAGTGGTCAGACTATTTTACATTCCCACAAACAAAACAGAAAGGTTCCAATTTCCCCACATTTTCATCAACACTTATTTTCTATGTATATGCATGTGTATTTATAATAGCTATCCTAATGGATATAAAGTGATAGTTTGCAGTTTTGATTTGATTTCATTGTACTAATGATTAGTGATGTTGAGCATCTTCCGTGTACTTACTGGACAGTTGTATATTATCTCTGGAGAAATATCTATCCAAGTCCTTTCTCAGTTTTTATTTTAGACTATGCTGGGTCTGTTTCTACAAGGGCTTTTCCTTAGTTGCAGTCAGTGGGGGTTACTCTCTAGTTGTGATGCAAAGACCTCTTCTTTCAGTTGATTTTCTTGCTGTGGATCACAGGCTCTGGGGCACGTGGGTTTCAGTAACTGCATCTCCTGGGCGCTACAGCGCAGGGCTTAATAGTTGTGGTGCAGGGACTTAGTTGCTCCAAGGCATGTGACGCCTTCCAGACCCAAGGATCGAAGATGTGTTTCCTGCATTGGCAGGTAGATTCTTTACCACTGAGCCACCGGGTAATCCCCATTTTTTGATTTGTTTATTTTCATTGAGTTGTAGTAGTTCTTTATATACACTTGATCCTTGAACAACACAGATTTGAACTGTGTGGGTCCACTGATCTGCTGATTTTTTTTTTTTCCCCCAATATATGTACCACAGTACTAAGTGTTAGTTGCTCAGTCATGTTCAACTCTTTGCGACCCCATGGACTATAGCCCGCCAAGCTGGTTGGTCCATTGAATTCTTCATGCAGGAATACTGCAGTGGGTTCCATGATCTTCTCCTGGGGAGTTTGCCCGACTGACCCAGGGATCAAACTCAGGTCTCCTGCATTGCAGACAGATTCATTATTGTCTGAACCACCAGGGAAGTCAACTACAATACTACATGATCCACAATTGGCTGATTCTGTGGATGCAGAACTGTGGATACAGAGGGCCTACTGTAAAGTTATAGGTGGAGTTTTGACCCCCACATTGTTCAAGTCAACTGTATTATAGATATTAATCCCTTATCAGATACATGATTTTCAGATACCTTCTCCTATTCTGTGGATTTTCTGTCCACTCCTTAGATGGTGTCCCTTGAAGCACAGAAGTTCTTAATTTTGATCATCTAAAATATTTGTTTTTGTCTGTGCTTTTGGTGTCATATTCAAGAAATCATTGCCAAATCCAATTATATGAAGCTTTCCCCCATGTTTCCTTAGCATGAATAATTTGAAAAAGTGGGGAATTTTTAACTGTGTGCCACTCAAAGTTTTTTGGACTGAGGCCAGTGTAATCCACAAAAATACATTCCAGGCAAGAGAAGGAGGAATTGAGCTGGGCAGGAAAGTAGGGCTTTCTCACAAATCCTCAGAAGGCTTTTGCTTCAATCTATTCGTCAGAACAGCAGGCCACATTGCTACTTTTGCCTGCAAGAGAGGGTGGTTGGGAAATAACATATAGGGATTTTGTTATTGTTTGTTTTTTTTAAGCTGACCATATTACCATCTAGAATGAAGATGAAGAGAAGAATGAATAGCTAGGCAACATGATGACTGCTTATTTAACTTATATGCAAAGTACATCATGAGAAACACTGGGCTGGATGAAGCACAAGCTGGAATCAAGATTGCCTGGAGAAATATCAATAACCTCAGATATGCAGATGACACCACCCTTATGACAGAAAGCAAAGAACTAAAGAGCCTGTTGATGAAAGTGAAAGAGGAGAGTGAAAAAGTTGGCTTGAAACTCAACATTCAGAAAACTAAGATCATGACATCTGGTCCCATTACTTCATGGCAAATAGATGGGGAAACAATCGAAGCACTGACAGACTTTATCTTTTTGGGCTCCAAAATCACTGCAGATGGTGACTGCAGTCATGAAATTAAAAGACACTTGCTCTGTGGAAGAAAAGTTATGACCCACCTAGACAGCATATTAAAAAGCAGAGACATTACTTTGCCAACAAAGGTCCATCTAGTCAAAGCTATGGTTTTTCCAGTAGTCATGTATGGATGTGAGAGTTGGACTATAAAGAAAGCTGAATGCCAAAGTATTGATGTTTTGGACTGTGGAGTTGGAGAAGACTCTTGAGAGTCCCTTGGACAGCAAGGAGATCCAACCAGTCGATCCTAAAGGAGATCAGTCCTGAATATTCATTGAAAGAACTGATGCTGAAGCTGAAACTCCAATACTTTGGCCACCTGATGTAAAGAACTGACTCTTTGGAAAAGACCCTGATGTTGGGAAAGATTGAGGGCAGGAAGAGAAGGGGGCAACAGAGGAAAAGATGGTTGGATGGCATCACCGACTCAGTGGACATGAGTTTGAGTAAACACGGAGTTGGTAATGGACAGGGAGGCCTGGCATGCTGCAGTCCATGGGGTCGCAAAGAGTTAGACACGACTGAGTGACTGAACTGAACTGATGATGTCGGCTGCTGCTGCTGTTGCTAAGTCGCTTCAGTCGTGTCTGACTCCATGTGACCCCATACACGGCAGCCCACCAGGCTCCCCCATCCCTGGGATTCTCCAGGCAAGAACACTGGAGTGGGGTTGCCATTTCCTTCTCCAATGCATGAAAGTGAAAAGTGAAAGTGAAGTCGCTCAGTCGTGTCCGACTCCTAGCGACCCTATGGACTGCAGCCTACCAGGCTCCTCTGTCCATGGGATTTTCCAGGCAAGAGTACTGGAGTGGAGTGTCATTGCCTTCTCCACATGATATCTGCAACAAGTCTTAAATTTGTTGGTGTATTTGAAACTTTCTCAGCAGAATCGTTTAAAAGTTTGAGGAATGTAGACTGTTTTTCTCTAGAGTCCAGTGTTGACATTTAATATTACCTGTTTCTATATTTATGTCTTTTTGGGGGGTCTGGGGTGGGGGCAAGGGTATGGTCCAGTGACACCTGGGGCAGAATGGGTACTTATATCATGTTCTTTTCTGGATGTCCATAAAATGCGCCTTTGGACCACGCTGATGAATGATGAATTTGCATTCTTTTTTCTAAGAAGAACAAATATTGCGTTTTAAAAATTTTTGTGTTTTTGGTTGAGTTACTGTTGTAACTATGGGTATTGTGTAGAGCTCAGATGGTAAAAAATCTGCCTGCACAAAGGAGACCCAGGTTTGATTTCTGAGTTGGGAAGATCTCTTGGAGAAAGGAATGACTACCCACTCCACTGTTCTTCCCTGGAGAATCCCATGGACAGAGGAACCTGGTGGGCTCCAGTCCATGGGGTCACAAAGTGTCAGACATGACTGAGTGACTAACAAAACACACATTCTGTAGGGCACCAAGCAACCTGCTTGCATTGCAACCAATACTTAAATACAGTTCTGTGGGTGCTGGCCCACTATCGTGGGGTCTCTCACACCAAACAGGATGCAGTTAATCAGGCCAAGTGTAAAAAGCCTTTCTTTTCTTTTTTTTGGAACATGATACCTTAGGCTTTGCTCTATGCCTGCTTCCCTTGGAAATTCACTCTATTCCTCCTTAATCTGGTTTCAATCTTTAGGCATCGAATACAGCTGCTCATTGTGAAAGTACTCATGTCTGACTGTTTTTCTCTATAGAATCTTTGGATATGAATTTCCTTTCTGAATCACAGAGTTTGTTTATTACCTTCTTCGAAAAATAGGTTTTCAATAACAAGATATTGTTGGAGTTGTTTTGTTACATTTATTGTTTGTATATTGAGTTATGAAGAAGAGAAGTTAAACAGAAAGAAATTCAATGCAAGAGATAACAAGACATGGAGAAAAATAGCAAGTGTTTCTGTCCCAGGAATTTTTTTTTAAAGACTTGAGAGTAATATATATTTTAGGAGTTTTCCTCATCTTTGGTCTTACATGAAATGTATTCTATCACCTCTCCGTATAAGGAATCCTCACATATTTACAGTGAACTCTTTTACAGCCTTCAATTTTGTTCCATTTAATTTTCCCTTAAAGATCTTCCTGAACCCTTTTTTGACTATTTTATAGTACCCTGAAGTTATGGCAATGATAACATGTGTGGTTTCCTGTGCCTGCATGGTCCTCACAGCTGTGACCACTACCTTTAAATGGAAACTTCAGTCTGCAGCCTCTAGCCTTGGGAACAATAGAGCCCTTAATGAAAAGAAGCTCAAGAAATTTAAGTGTAGTAGTAGCTCAGCCTATTTATCCTTTTGCCTTATTTTACTCCCATTTTTCACCTTAATCCTAAGACCTGGAACTTGGCTGCTTTTTCTTTATGCACAATGCCCCCATTTAAAACTGTTTCAAGAAAATGAGTCCCTGTTTCTCATCTTTCTTCCCCATGCAATGCCTTCTCTGGGATTAAGTTCCTGTACTTAATTTCTGGGCCTCAGCAGCTGATCCCCTGTATTTCAGCAGACTTAATTTCTGTAAGTATTGTGGGAATGTAGAGAAAGCCTTAGAAAGATTAACCTCTTGTTGGTTTGAATGAGGCATTCCTTGAGAAACTGATTTGGGAGAGGAGCTCTTTTAATTCAGCCTTTCATGTTCTGCAGAGGTTTGACCCAAGAGTACATGGAGTGATGAGTTAGTGCAGAGAAGTTTGAAGTTAACAAAAGATTTTCTCATAAAGCATACATACCCCTTTCCTGTTTGTTGTTGTTGCTCTATTCCGACAAAAACTGACATGTATTCTTTTCACACAATGCAGTGAACAGTTTATGCTGCCATAATGTTCTGATTTGAAACTGAGTGTGATTGAGTCTTCCCTATAAAATTATATATTTTGCTATACGTTACCTCAGTACATGCTTACCTACTGTGAGTACTCTGCTGTGGAGTTTTCCTATCACTTTTTCCCCCCTTTACTTTGGAACTTTTAACTAGGGTGGCCAAAAGGTGTTTTTTTAATTTTGCTTTGGCCTAGAATCTTATCTTCTCTGCAAAGTGATTTTTCAGAGTTCCAGGTGGTAAGCTGTTATTTGTTTTTATACTATAGCATTACATCTCCCTTATTTTGTTATATTTGGCTTCCTAGGCAGCACTAGTGGTAAAGTATCCACCTGCCAATGCTCAGACTCAAGAGATATGGGTTTGATTCCTGTGTCAGAAAGATCCCCCTGGGGTAGCAAATGGGGATAGCATCCCAGTATTTTTGCCTGGAAAATTCCATGGACAGAGAAGTCTGGTGGGCTGCAGTCCATAGGGTTGCAAACAGTCAGACATGACTGAGCACACATACATGATAGCTTTATTTAGTTTCATTCTGAGTTTGTTTTTAAATCTTCAAGTTTTCTGGCTTTGAAATGTTGCTATGATGATGAGGGAGTGTTTCAAATATGTTTTAGTGAAAAAAAAGTCATGTCTACATTGTGTTCTGAGCTGGAAACAGATTTCCCATTGGACAGATGACAGATTTCCTCTCTATATCATAAAGCAAACCATTTTTAGGGTAACCTGGGGGTTTGTTTCTCTGCTCATCCTTTTATTCATTATTCATTCAGTAAATATTTATGAAGTGTCAACTAGTGCCAGAAGTTGTTCTAGGCACTTGGGATTCAGCAATGACCAAATTCCTACTTGTGTGCAGCTTACGTTCTAGTTCAGTGGTGTTCAAACTTTGCTGCATATTACGATTACCTAGGGAGAATTTAAACTCCTAAGTCTTGCCCTGTGCCAATTAAATCAGAATCTCTCGGGGTGGATACAGGCATATTTTTTTGTGATGATTCCAGTGTACATCTATATTTGAGAACCATTAATCTACATCAGGAGTTATCACATTATAGCATATGCCATAATGTTCAGAAGGGTGTATTACAGACAAGATTGAGCACATTCTGTCTATGGTGGTAAGGCCACAGACAGAAGGGCTTTTTATAATTCAGAATAAAGTTGGCCCTTGAGCAAGGCTGGGATTAAGGACACTGACTCAGGAGGCAGTTGAAAATAGACATAAAACATATAGTTGGCCCTTGGTACCCACCAGTTCCACCAAATGCAGATCTTAACTGCAATTACTATTGAAGAGAAATCCAAGAATAAGTGGATCCTTGGAGTTCAAAACCATGCTTTTCAAGAGTCCCCTGTAGTTTCTGATTCAGCAGTCTGGAGTTAGGCCTAGGAATCTGCATTTCTAACAAGTTCCCTGGTGAAGCTGATGCTGTTGGATTTATGGGCTAAACTTTGTGAATAGCTGATACAGAGCCTTGATACCCAATGCATGGTAGTAGATCAGAAGTACAGGTTTTCCTGAGGATTTGTTGGAAATGTAGACACTCCAGGTTATCCAAGACCTCATGAATCAGAGTCTATGTTTTGATAAAATCTCCTGGTGATTGAAATGCACATTAAAGTTTCTGATCTGTTTCTCTGCACTCTGTCACCTACCTGTCATGTAGACTATAGACTTATTCCTTGACTCTCGGATATTTCCTTTATTTAAGTTGATATTACACATATTACATGCATGTGTACACATATGTACACCAAGCACATACTGGTGATTTATAATGAAATAATATGCTTTTTCTTATGTTTTCCTACTACAAAGGGCCTGTATTGATAGTAGTAAATACAAATGAAAAATAACAGGCTTAATGCTCCCTGTTGAAAATAAGGAAATAAATTCTGCCACTTCTTTCTTAAAACATTTGCTTTAGAAAACTGGTAACTTCATTCTCCATCTCTTTAAAATATGTAAAACTTGAAAAAAGCTAAATAAGCTTCTAGCCAGGACTTGGGAACTGTAGCTTTGAAATATAATCAAGAAAGATATTGCCCTATCTTCTAGTCTGTGTGAGAGGAGCTTAACTTTGGTGGCCCCTTCCTCCAAGTTGCAAGACCACCTCTTGTCATAAAGAGAAGTTAATGTTTGGATGAAGCCAGCTGACTAGCACAGATGGTCACCCCAACCACCAAATGAGTTTTGAGATGATTATGTATGACAGTGAATCAGCTCTTCGCATCAGGTGGCCAAAATATTGGAGCTTCAGCATCAGTCTTTCCAATGAATACTCAGGGTTGATTTCCTTTAGCATTGACTGGTGTGATCTCCTTGCAGTCCAAGGGACTCTTAAGAGTCTTCTCCAGCACCACAACTTGAAAACATTGATTCTTCAGCTCTCAGCCTTCTTTGTGGTCCAACCCTCTTATCTGTACATGACTACTGGATCCTGATTCTGGGAAAGCTTGAGGGCAGGAGGAGAAGAGGGTGGCAGAGGATGAGATAGTTAGATAGCAGACTCAATGGACATGAAGTTGGGAAAATTCCAGGAGATAGTGAGGGACAGGCAAGACTTGCATGTTACAGTCCATGGGGTTGCAGAGTTGAACATGACTTAGTGATAGAACAACAGTAACATGTATAACAACGGTGCTGTTGAATCCTCTTACTTGAGGACTAATCACTGTTTCTGTTGAACGTGTATGCAGTGGTTGTTATCTGCTTGGCTACATGAAAGATTAAAGTTCTGCGTATCTTTGCAATCTCTTAGTGGATTGCCTGTGATATATATCACATTCTGGCTTAATGTTTATTCAATGATAAATTATCATTTTTTAGGAGATTTAAAAAATTGTATTGGACTGTAGTTGCTTTATAATGTTGCATTAGTTTCTGGGGCACAGAAAAGTGAACCAGCTGTATCTATACATATATCCCCTCCTTTTTGGATTTCCTTTTCATTTAGGTCACACAGAGCATTAAGTAGAATTCCCTGTTTGGTACAGTAGGTTTTCATTAGTTATATTATACATCGTTTCCAATGATACATTTTTTTTCTCATCTACCTTTGTGGAAAGTTTTTCTGGATGGTGAAGAAATTATTTTTAGTAGTATTTCTCAGGTTCTAGCCAGTATTAACTTTCCAGACCACTCTCATCCCCTCATCAGCCACAGCACTCATTATGCATATGACATTTTTTGAGGGGAGTGGAGATAAGAGGGAGTACCCGTAGAATGTATTAAAAAAACAGAAGATTAATTCAAATTCTGTTTTTGAAACTTAAAAAACCCTACTTAATGATGGAGTTTTGAAACTATATATAAAAGTAGAGAGATTAATATAACGAACCCCTCTTGCTCTTCTCCCAGCTTCAATAATTATTAAGATTTTTTTCCAATCTTGTTTCATCCACATTTAGTATTGTTTTTTGCCCACAGTGTTTTTAGATATTTAACCTTGAAATACTTTAATATGTCTCTAATTATATAGCCATACCTATTCACAATAGCCAGAAGATAGAGTACAAATGTCCATCAATGGATGAATAGAAAATTTCTGATATGTATATATATACATACAATGGAATACTATTTAATCATAAAATGAACAAAGACTGCCTGCATAATGTGGATGAACTTTCAAAACATGCAAAGTGAAAGAAGTTAGATACAAAAAGTTACATACTGTATGACCCCACTTACATGAACTATTCATAATTGATAGGGACTCAGACAGAATGCAGGTTGGTGGTCTCCAGGGACTAGGGGGAAGGAAGAATGAGGAGACACTGCTTAATGGGGAAGGGGTTTCATATGAAGTGTTAGAATGGTTTTGGAACAGTTGGAGATGGTTTTACTACCCTTTGAGTAGAACATTTTTAGTTTTTCAGGATCTCTTATAGGATAATAACGAGTAAAGATGTGATCTTTGAAGCAAGAAGCAATTACAAATGGTGAAAATTTATAATGAGAACAAAGATTGTTTGGAGAGAGAAAATTCTGGGAGATTCTTTACATGGCAAGGTTGGGGAAGACCATTCCTACTTTATTTTCTAAACTAAGGTCTAGACATTAAAGAGAAGCTTCTAGCAGTCAAGAGTCTTGAAGCCAGAAAGAGGTTGGCATGTTTGAGTAACTGAATGCAGGTGTGAGTCATGGACGTGTTGGTGCAGGTTTTCCCTCCAAGTGGATTGGGCTTGAATAAATGGGAAGTAAATATTCAGTTCATGAAAGAATGAGTCATCATCCTCTACTCTTCCCTCAAATCATGGTGGAATAAGGATGTTTATGTAGACTTGGATAAGGACAATTACATTTTTTTTTTTTTTTAATCACTCTCAGCATCCTTAACTGGATGAGACAAAGTATGAGAAATGTTTAATATTGGATACGTGTAGGTGTGAATATACTAGGTATATCTATGCATATATCCAGTATACAATATGGATATATACTAGGCATATGTCTAGTATATAATGTGGATAATACTAGGATATAGTAATAAAACAACTTGTGAAGAGGAGAGGCTGGAGAACCTGTGCAAAGCAAGAACATCACAGGAATCTAGGGTCTGAGAAGAAAAAGGATTGGAGGGAGAAAGATGGGGATACCAAGGGGAACAAAACCATCATCTCTAGTTTGTGGTGAATAGAAATGGGCAGGGTATGACCTCTGTCTGCTCTGTGTGCATATAAACAAATCATTTTACTCTGGAAGCATCAGCTCATGCTGATGCGAATTATAATTGGAATTATAATGAAATGGGAATTATAATCATACTTATCCTATAGGGTTTATGTGGGATTTAAATGAGATCATGATTGAAACTGGCTCAGTGGGGTGCCTGACACAAAGTAGACTCCAAGTGCTTGCTTGCACTGTGGATATTACGATTTCTTTCTGCTCAGTTTTCTAGACCACCTCAAATTTATGTTTTGGTCTCATGTTTTTATACCCTGAATTCATATTTTGGCTTCCTCCTTTCTAGGCTTTAAAAAATGTCCTATAGAAAAAATTGTGTTTAACTTTCTGAATGATCAAGGTTTTGTTTTCAACCTTGTAGTACATTTAAATAAATGAAAAGCTTCTTTGTTACTAAAACCTATGTTAGTGACTGTAGTCAATACATTCAGTATTGATGCTTTTGTGTGTGAAAGCCCTGCAATACTTAGCATTCATTAAGTACCAATTGCAAGCAAAGCATGGTATTAGAGGCTTTTGACGATATGGAGGTCAATTACAAATAATGTAGGTTTAATAGTTCTAGCACTTTTCCAACATTTTAAACTGTTATCTCATTAGACTCATAGCACATTTTACAAGTTATTACATTTTATGGATTTTTCTTATATGCAAAAACAGAAGTTTGGAAAGGCTAAGTCGGTTGCCTGTGAGTAGTAAATTGTGGTAATAGGATCTGAATTTAATTTTGTTGTCTTTCAAACTCAGTGCTCTCTTCATCACATAAAAATCCAAGTAGGTAGACCATATTCACTTAGCAACTGAAGCTAAGCATAACTTCTCAAATAACAAATCTATAAGCTCTAAGCAACGGGAGATACTGAATATAGTACAAACTCACCAAGATTTTATAGTCTAAAGATATATGTTCAAGTCTCAACTCTGCTGTTTACTATCCTTGGGGCCTTGGATGAATCTGTTGACCTTGTTGAGCTTTAATTCCCTCATCTCGGTGTGAAGGTAAAATTATATGGTACAGTGAAGCCACGGATATGGCTAAAATACTCATGAATGTAACAATGTCTCCCTGTTTACAAATGTTGACTTGCTACTTAATCCTAATTTTTGAGCATTTTCATGATTTTTCTATATTACATTTAAAATGTTTAAGAATGTTTAATATAACTGATATAGGACATATTAAATATTTTCATAAAAGGCAGTTTTGCCACAAAATACTTTTATAGCATGCAAGTAACTTATTTTTAAGCAACATTGTTTATCCTATCATTTATCCAAACCCATGTGATAAGAAAGCATGTTACAATTCTGCCCTAACCTGTGTATTATTCTTTAGATCTTTCATAAACTTCTGTCACTCTGCTGCTGCTTTGGATTATAGAAGTTAATTGATCTTCAATATGATGAGTTGTTTCAAAAGACTATTTTTGTTAGGTCCTCAAATACTTACAATAATAAAGTGTTATTTCCCTCTGCCATTTGGGTACTTCAGTTGCCAGAAACAGTCAATGAACTTCTAAAAGTGCTTGTTAGGGAATGTTCCGCTAATTGCTTTTGATCTGCCTTAAAAAAGAGCAATTAGCAACAACTCAAATTTTATCTTTGGGGACATGAACATTCTCATGACCAAACTTGACTTTTTAGTCCTAAAAGTTTATTATAGAGAAAATAATGCTTCTGATCCCATGAACACATTTGAGGAGTTAGGCTGATGTTTTTCTCAGATCTTTTTCCCTTTGAGACACGGAGTATAGCATTCCTTCGTGAGGGGTTAAGTTTCACACATGTTTATATTTAGTACCTATGGGAGTCTAAGCTGATGATTAATAGTTGAGAATCATTTTTAAAAATGTATGACTGAAGGCAGAATATAAAGTGCCGATTGGTTCATTAAGCAATTCAATCCCAAACTGTAAAAAGTTTAAGTTTAATCCTGCCTGAAGCCTGACTGATCCTGTCATAAACACTTTTCATAAACCTTGCACTTAAACCTGGTCTTGCAGTTTTATTAATCTAACAATAATTCAAAGTGACATCCCATGTAGTAATATAAATCTATACGATGGATATCATAAAACTTACACCATGACAAAACCATGGGTAATCATGTAAAAATGCAGGTTCTTTTAGTTAGGTATTCTCTCTGAATTGCTGCTTTTGCCGTGGTTGAACAGATGTGTTGACTGTAACACTGTCTGAATGTGTTGGTATGCCTGAAGGAAAAGAAAGAAATTCAGAGAGACACTGATGATAAAAAGTTCTGGAGTTTGGAGAGCCTTATTTGCAAAACTCAGGGAGCAAGTTAACAAAGACATATTTGTGAAGTTTACATTCTCTGGGAAGATTCCCTTTCTGTGTTGCTATGTGGAATTTTTAGGTCTTGGATTTAATGGCTACATTGATGTTCTGTGGATGTATGAGGGGCCCTGAGCAATAGGTACACTTTCAGAAACTCAAATGAAGTCCCAGCTGTCAGATTTTTGGTCAGATCCTTAGTTCTCAGTCTAGGGGCTAGATGAACTCTCAAACTAAATCATAGCAGACTTAACCTTAGAAATATTATATTACTACAATCCTGTTATTTGGAACAGAAGACTGTGTTTCTATTTTATATGGGGAAGAGAGACATTTCCAAGAATAAACTTTGAAGAAGGAGTCCGTAAGAGCTAGAGGGTTTGTTTTCAAAGCCTTGCCATAGTTGCTCACCAGCAACAATCTGCTCTCAAATAAAAGTGAGCCTTGAAGGAGTATTCAAACACCAGTTATTGAACCCATGGGACACTTAACACTTTTATAAGATAGGTGTTGTGAAAATATCTGAAGCCATAGGATTTTTTCCCCCTGAACATGCTTTGTGAATCTGTTGTCTACTTGTGAGAATAAAACCCACTTTGATTTCATTTGACGGGGAATGAAAACCAAGGTTGCATTATACCTAGTGCTTTAACATTGTCAGAATTATAATTCAGTAAGAGGTCTGTGTAATTATTTGAGGATCTTTTCTCCTAGATTTTGAATTCCTTTAGTGCTTAGTACAGTGCTTAGCACCTAGTAGGTGCTCACTTAGCACATTTTGTGATTCAACCACTAAGGTCATATCTATACAACTGGAAAGAGAAACACAAAATTTTGAGAGTTATCCACTTTATTGACAAATAGTTGACATTAAAATTTCATTCCTAAGCAGTTATTTTTTTAAGGAGTGCGTGGTGTGTATGTGTGTGTACAGGGGCCCTTGTGTTACTTTATAGGGGCAATTAGTTGGAAGACAATAGGCAATGCATCTTTTATTTAGTAATTGATTAAAAATGTAGTAAACAGAAATTTCACTCTCTTACCTGGAAGTTTAAGGCATTCACATTGGCTTGTATGTATTGTGTATTTTCCTTATCAGATGTGTGTCTCAAGTTTGCATTCCTTTAGTCTTCCAAATATAGGAACACACAGCAATAATGTGAATTTGAATATCACAGGCAACTGGCTCCAATTTTCAGCCCAACCCTTGATCTCAGACATAGCAGGTAGTATATGGGTGATGGACTAACATTCTTCATCAGCAGTGATGCTGAGTTTTGGGAAACATGGATGAGGATGAGACCCCCCCTGTGGGGGATCTTCAGGCATCAGGCAATATCCTTCTTCCAAACTAGCAAAGTAGAAATTAGGAATCCATTTTCATTTTTTGCTAGTAGTCTCCTGACCCATTCTCCTTGGTTCAGGCTGAAATCCACCCCCACCCCAACGTCCCCATCCCTAAACTGCCATATTCTTGGAATCCCTGCTTCTGTCTTCAAAAGCTCTTTGATATTACATTGGAGCCAAAGTGTTTCTTTTTTTTTTTCTCACTTAATTTATAGCCTTATGTTAGAGCTTTGCTGGAGTACAAGTAGCTTCTTTATATAGCAGCCACAATCATTTTGTCTAAACAGTGAAAAAGTAAGTTTCAATGACTGTTGACTATATAGCTGATTTTCAGTTGAAATTATATGGTCTATTATCATTAAGAAGCAATTTTATAGTAAGTAAAAATGTAAGCTATGCCTAATGCAGAATTACGATAGCTATATAATATGGCCAGATCCCTAAACAAATAGGTATTTGCTATTTTCCTTCTGTCACATTCATGTGATATAATGACCTTTTTGAATTTGACTTCAAGGTATAGTGCAAACAATTCTCTTATTTACATTCACATTATATTTAAAGCTCTTTAGATGAGCATTGAACTACTAGAGAACCAACAAATATCAAAGCCAGAATCACAACTGAATTTATTATCCTAATTAATTTGCTTTCCCTATAGAGATACTTTTATTCAAATGAGAGGACAGTTGTAATACACGACAATAAACAGTGCAGTAAACACTTTCACTGCAACTATTATATTTACATAACCCATTTAGTTGAATGCAAACAGCTAACTAATTGGCTATTTTCCTTTAACCTTTAAAATATGACTGCTTGAGAATCAGATTCACAGATTAAGAACCAATTTATGGTTCCTAGCAGGGGGATGGTGGGAGGAAGGCATAGTTAGAATTTGTTATTGATATCACACTGCTATATTTAAAGTGGATAATCAAAAGGGACCGACTGTATAACACATAGAACTCTGCTCAATATTATGTAATAACCTAAATGGGAAAATCAGTTGAAAAAGAATAGATACATGTATATGAATAACTGAATCACTTTGCTGTATACCTGAAACTATGACAACATTGTTAATCAACCATATTCTAATATAAAATAAAAAGCTAAAATACGACTACTTGAATTTTTATTTTTATCTATTCATGGAGCCTGAATATCTGGCCTTTTCCTTTGTCATTTTCATGTTAAGAGGGTAGGAGAGGGAAAAGATGGACTCATCCTTAGGGCAAAAAAAAATCTCACCATTCCTTTTTCTAAACCAGTATTAATTAGTAGAGAAGAGAAAGTTAACAGTTGGGAATCTTGAGAGTTTTTGAATGAATAGGGCCATGCAGAGAGAACTTTCATTCAGAAATAGAGTGGGATTTTATAGTTCCCTTTTCATCATTGCTTTTGGATAAGAACACGATTTTGCCACCTGTCTTTCCAAATGGTGTTAAGGTAGGGAGGAGCAGTATTTATTCACAAAAATAGATTTGACTTGCTGTCAAAATTTAATATAGGAAGGCCTATTTAAATTAAAAAATCTCAAAGGGCCTGAATACATTTTTTCCTGTTCTGAGGTCATAAATATTTGTAGAAATTTCTTATTGGTATCCTAATGGTTCCATCTGCCACCCATCTTCTCAGAGCAATAGAAAATCCTGATAATTCAACTTTAAACTGTTTATTAAACTTATATGTATGTACAAACTTCAGTCTTTTTGGTGTACAGTTCTAACAGCTTTTTCATCTGAACACAGTCCTATAACAACCACCATCATCAAGATATAGAAGAGTCCCATCACCACAAATTATTTCCTTATGTTGTCTCTGTTTAGTCAATCCTTCCTCCTACCTTAATCCCTGGCAACAGTGATCTTTATCTGTATTGTTTAACCTTGTCTGGAATGTCCTATAAGTGGAATCATACAGTATACAGCCTTTTTAGTTTGGCTTTTCTCACTTAATGTATTTCAGATTCATTTATGCTATTGCATGTCAGTAATTCAAACATTTTTATTGCTAATATGTCATATTCACTGGCTTAAAGATACTAGTGTTTTTTTGTTTTTTTTTTTTTCCCCCAGCGTTGAGCAATAGTGAGGAAACTCACTATAAACTTCTTGTGTTGTGAATGACAGAGTAATTTCACTTGTGGGGTCTTTAAGGATCACTCCAATGTGATGGTAGAATTTACACTGAGGCATATGAAAAGATTGATTACACTCACAGGTACTAGAAGAGGGAACCAGGGGCCTTAAGGGAGGAGCTCCCAGGAAGAAGACTCCCCCAGGCAGACGGGAAGCCGAGAGAGGGGAGGACCCATGGGTAGATGGCTTTATCAGGGGTCAGGGTGGAGTACACAGAAAAAGGTGTGAAGGATTTTATTGGTGCATTGAATGTCACTGGGTCACAGTCAAGGGAGGGCAAGAAGGGGAACTTGGGGGAGGGACAGGTTTATCATCCTGGTTCTGGTCACCTAGGTAGGGTCCTCACGCAATCTGTTTGTGGGGCTATAGAAGCACTGGGAAAACATGAAGTTTTAAAAGCTTAAAAATATGCTTCTGCATACAGGTTCTGATATGACTACTACATAGGCAATTGACAAATTTTATATATAATATATACACACGGCATATGTACAAATTTTTTCAGATTATTTTCCATTATAGGTGATTATAAGATACTGCATACCGGGACTTCCTTGACTGCCCAGTGGTTAAGACTCTGCACTTCCAGTGTAAGGGACACGGGTTCTATACCTGGTCGGGGAAATAAGATCCCACACACTCCACAGTTAGGCAAAAAAGGAAAAAAAAAAAAAAAAGATTTTGAGTATAGTTCTGTGTGCGTTACAGTGAATCCTTGCTGTTTATGGTTCATATGTAGTAGTTTATATTTGTTAACTCCATACTCCTAATTTTTCCTTCCCTCCTATTCCTATTTGGTAGCAATAAGTTTGTTTTCTATGTCTGTGAATCTGGTTCTGTTTTGTATCTTGATTCAATTGTATTATTTTTAAGATTCTACAACTTATATAATCTTTCATTTAGTATAAATTCTCTAGGTCCATTCATGTTGCTGCAAAGGGCAATATTTTATTCATTTGTATGGTTGAGTAATATTCCATTGTATATATATATGCCTCAACTTATACCCGTTATCTGTTGATGGGCACTTCAGTTGTTTTCATGTCTTGATTATTGTAAATAGTGCTGCCATGAACATTGGGGGACCCTTTTTTTCCCCTAAAAATAAAGTCCCTGTTTATCCTAACATACTTTTCTTTGAACTGTGCTTTGTCTAGTCTGTAAAGAAAGCTGAGCATCAAAGAATTGATGCTTTTGAACTGTGGTGTTGGAGAAGACTCTTGAGAGTCCCTTGCACAGCAAGGAGATCCAACCAGTCCATCCTAAAGGAAATCAGTCCTGAATATTCATTGGAAGAACTGATGCTGAAGCTGAAACTCCAATACTTTGGCCACCTGATGCGAAGAGCTGCCTCATTTGAATAGACCCTGATGCTGGAAAGACTGAAGGCAGGAGGAGAAGGGGATGACAGAGGATGAGACGATTGGATGGCATCACTGACTCAGTGGACATGAGTTTGAGTAAATTCTGGGAGTTGGTGATGGACAGGGAGGCCTGGCATGCTGCAGTCCATGGGGTTGCTAAGAGCCAGACATGACTGAGTGACTGAATTGAACTGAACTGTTCTTTTATTAAGTGCTGTATTTTCCCTTCTTTTACTTTTAACCTATTTATGTCATTAAATTTGAGTTTCTTGTAGATATAATTTAAAAAATCCTATCTAACATGCTATCTTTTAATTGGTGTGTTTAGACCAATTCTATGCAATGTAATTATGGATATAGTTGGATATAGATGCATCTTTTTAATGTCTATTCATCTCTTGTTTTATTTTCTTCCTCGTTTTCTGCCACCTTTTAAATGATTTCAGTGTTTTTGATGTTGTTCAGTCGCTAAGTTGTGTCCAACTCTTTGCAATCCCATGGACCGCAGCCCACCAGGCTCCCCTGTCCTTCACTGTCTCCCGGAGTTTGCTCAAACTCACGTCCATCAAGTCAGTGATGCCATCTTATCCTCTGTCACCCCCTTTTCCTCCTGCCCTCAATCTTTCCTATCTTAATTCATTTACCTTTTGATGATATTGCTTCCTATTTTTAATAGATTGTATTAGGGAATAAAGTGTACGCAACTTATCTTTTATAGTCTACATAGAACTGTTATTTTATTATTTAGTAGAAGCCTTGATGGATTTAAAGATTATCATACTAAATGAAGTAAGCCAGACAGAGAAAGACAACTATTGTATGATATCGCATATATGTAGAACTTGAAAAAAGATACAAATGAACTTATTTACAAAACAGAAATAGATATGTAGAAAGCAAACTTGTGGTTCTTAACATATATATACTACTATATATAAAATAGGTAACCAATAAGATTTTTAGATTTATGTGTATATACACATATAAATAATGAGTCACTTTGCTATACACATGAAACTAACATGACATTGTAATTATCCAATATTATTCAGTAAAAAAAAATCAAAAAATTAAATGTAGAAGACTTGCAATCATATAGACCCCTTTATGACTCCCCCATTGTCATATGTATTTCAACTATATGTACTGAAAACTCATCAGAAAATGTTATGATTGTTTTTTATCGAAAATACATTATTTTTGAGAACTTAGGATAAAAACATTGTCCAAATATCTACCATTTCTGTCGCTTTTCACTCATTTCTCAAGTTCTAAATTTCTCTTTGGTAACATTTATGAATAGAGTTACAATGGCTGCTTTAAAGTGTTGGGCTGATGATTCTAATATCTAAGTCATCTTGGGATTGCAATTAGTTGATTATCTTTTCCACTGAAGATTGATCAAATTTTTGTAGTTATTTAAAACTTGAGCAGTTTTTGATTGCAGTAACATTTGTAGTAATATTTTAAATGTTACATTATGTTTTCCTTAGTCCTCCCAACAATGCTGGTTTTTGCATTCCCTTCCCTACCCCTTAACTTTTGCAGGCATTCAACCTACACCAGGTTAGATTCAGACCATCAGTCATCTCTGTCAGTGGAATTTACAATGTCAGTTCAGTTTTCAAAGCTTTGGCTGCTTTCACTGTGTTCTGTGCATGTGCCGCTCCGGGCTCACTTTGGTACGTGGGTCATGTTTGTGTTATTTGGTGGTTGTAGCCTATGCTCTGCTAATCTGGGTTTGTGTTGTGCATGCAACACATACATGTAGGGGTGAGTCTGAAACTTGTGCTGGATCATAGACAGAATTAGAGCATTCCCTCCCCTCTCTACTTCACAGGAATCGGCCCTACTATGTTTGACATCCTGCTTCCTCTTTCTTTGTTCTCTTTTCAGAAAGACAAGAATTCTCTGAGATTTTTGGTGTCTGTGTCCATTGCAGAGTTCCATGACTGGAGCCATCCTCAGGTCAAACTGGAAAAGGAAAGATGGTGTATTAATTTGTAGGGCTGCCATACACATCACCACAAAGTGAGTGCCTTAAACCACAGACATTTGTGTCTCACAGTTCTGGAGGTTAGAACTCTGAAATCAAGGTGCTGGCAGGGCCAGTGCTCCCTCTGGTGCCAGTGAAGGATCGATTCCACGCCTCTCTCCCAGCTCCTGGTAGCTGCTTGGTTGAAGCAATATCATGCCAGTCTTCACATGGCATTATTCCTGCGTACGTGGTTCTCTGTGACCAAATTTCCCCCATTATCTGAGAACATCAGTACTAACAGACTAGGGTCCACCCTAATGACCTCATTTTCACTTGTTTACCTCTAAAAATACCCTTTATCCAAATAAAGTCACATCCTGAAGTACTAGGGGTTAGAATCCCAACATATCTTTTTTGGGGGATAGACTTCAACCCATGACAGATGAAGGGGAAGAAAATCTCCAGGAAATTAACCACTGTAGTCACTTCAAGTTTTGACAACCCTTTTCAACTGACTTACCTGCCTTTCAGAGTTTTCTGGTAGATGGTTTTGGTATTTTGTCCAGAGATTTTATTTGTAATCAGTGGATAGGTTGTTGTTGACTTCCAACTAGAAGCTGTAACTTCGAAAAAAACAAGTAAAAATTCTTTCAGTTTTAGTCTGTGCAAGTACTTCTAAGGATCAATCCAGTATGGCAGCCACAAATGAGAACCAGAGTTGAAATGAGGGGCAGGTTAAATGTTTATTTGGAGGACAGTTTTGAGTTAGGAAGCCAGCTCAGGGTTGAGGTGAAGTTTATTCCAGTCTCTGAAATATTATGACTTAGAGCAACTCAGATTCATGCTCCCAATTCTCTTTCAGTCCTGCTGCTCTTGATTGATTTTCTTGGACTAAGAATTTAGCAGTAGAATTAGGACTAGAAAAATAAGTTACATGTTATTTCAAATGTTTCCAATTTATAGTAAAGGTCACTTCAATTTGTCATATACATATTCATTTACTGCTTTCTGGGATTACAAAGACACATTAGAAATCATTCCTGAGTTTAAGGAGTCATAGTCTAGGAGTGAGAAGTGTGGAAGGAGAAAGGTGGTATTGTGCTAAGTACTCTGAGGGACAGAGGGCACGGTTAGGGCTGGAGGCTAGGAGAATAGATAACATCTAAACTCCTTGTAAGAAAAGCTATAACAAACCTAGACAGTGTATTAAAAAGCAGACATTACTTTGCTAACAAAGATCCATCTAGTCAAAGCTATGATTTTTCCAGTAGTCATGTACAGATGTGAGAATTGGACCATAAAGAAAGCTGAGCATTGAAGAACTGAAGATTTCAAATTGTGATGCTGGAGAAGACTCTTGAGAGTCCCTTGGACAGCAAGGAGATCAAACCAGTCAATCCTAAGGAAATCAACCCTGAATTTTCATTGGATGGGCTGAAGCTGAAGCTCCAATACTTTGGCCACCTGATACCAAGAGCTGGCTCATTTGAAAAGACCTTGATGTTGGGAAAGATTGAAGGCAGGAGGAGAAGGGGACAACAGAGGATGAGATGGTTGGATGGCATCACCGACTTGATGGACATGAGTTTGAGCAAACTTCAGGCGATAGTGAAGGACAGGGAGGTCTGGTGTGCTGCAGTCCATGGGGTGATAAAGAGTTGGACATGACAGTGACTGGAAAACAGCAACAAACCAAGAACTGAAGGCTTTCATTATGTGGAAGAAAAAAAAGGGAGGGAATAGAGAAACGTAAGTAAACAATTCCAATGAGCTTTAAGAGTATGAAGAGAGTTCTGGTACAGGCTTGAAAATATTGTTTATCATAAAATGTTATGTATGACCCTAAGATTTTGTTGTTTTGTGGCCAAGACAGAGATAAACAGGAGCTTTAAAAAACCCTGAGTTGGAGGAAATCTATTTTAGGGAAAGGACTGAAGCATTTGCTACAATTTTGGAAATTTTCTTTTAAGGATTGAGTTGAGAAAGATCACACAAGATAGAAATACAGAATAACCTCAGGAGAATTATGCCTACAGGCACCTTTCTATTTATTTTATTCATTACATTCAATAATTCAGAATGGTTTATTCACAGTTTGATTGGATCGTAATTGGGCAGGGGAGGGGAAGTCATTTATAAATGCCAACCCAAGTTAGGTTGCACCTTCAAGTCTTTGAACTGGAAATATTTTGTTTTGAAGTTAATTGGAGAAGAGTATTGGATAAGGCTTGGGAGAAAGAATGGATGTTTCTATGAAAGTTGGCACTCAGGACTTATGTGAACCATATAGGACAGAACTTGTTTAATTTTGCTCTTGCCATTATTATCTAGTGAACCACAGTGATTGTTATTTATCATAAAATAAGTGTGCTTATAGAACTGTTTGAGCTGTTCTTTTCTAGCAATCTCTTTTATACTGTTTGATAGCCCCAATTTCAGATACTGTATGCTAAAGCTTTATCAAATAATCATATGCAATCACCTTGAAAACAAAAAGGTTGTTTCTTTATAGCAGTGGTCTCCAGCCTTTTTGGTGCCAGTGGCTGGTTTTGTGGAAGACAATTTTTCCATGGACCAGGGAGGGGTGAGTGGTTTCGGGATGATTCAAACACATCACATTTATTGTATGAAAGTGAAAGTGAAAGTTGCTTAGTCGTGTCCAACTCTTTGTGACCCCATGGACTATACACTTCATTGAATTCTCCAGGCCAGAATACTGGAGTGGGTAGTCTTTCCCTTCTCCAGGGGATCTTCCCAATCCAGTGATTGAACCCAGGTCTCCCACATTGCAGGAGGATTCTTTACCAGCTGAGCCACAAGGGAAGCCCAAGAATACTGGAGTGGGTAGCCTGTCTCTTTTCCAGGCAGATCTTCCAACCCA
Organism: Dama dama; assembly: GCF_033118175.1. Classification (NCBI taxonomy): domain Eukaryota; kingdom Metazoa; phylum Chordata; class Mammalia; order Artiodactyla; family Cervidae; genus Dama; species Dama dama. Next base: position 57,384,350 of record NC_083693.1, read on the forward strand.
AGAATTGAATCAGCATCTCCTGCATTGCAGGCCAATTCTTTACCAACTGAGCTATCAGGGAGGCCCATTTATTGTGTACCCTACTTCTATTATTACATCAGCTCCACCTCAGATCATCAGGCATTAGATCCTGGAGTTTGGGGACCCCTGCTCAACAGCATCAGGGTAACCCATAACCTCAGAAGAATAAGAAGGAATAAGGAAAATTGATTTGGGGTTGGGGTGCAGAGCCATTATTATCCCATCTATCATCTGGGCAGATACTGATCTCTGGTTTCTCACTTAAAATAGTGTTATTTAAAAATGTTTTCAGGTGTAGAATAAATCCCAGACCCTAGAATTACTGCGAGACTCTAATAGTGCTTCTGCTTTTACCTACCATAGCTCTCCTACCTGATCCACACAATTAATAATTCAGAATCTCTTATCAATCCCTACACAAAATATGCTGCCATTTAAAAAAAAAATTCCCTACTTTTGCATATATTGTTCCTTCTGCTGGAAATGCACCCTCCGACTTTGTCAGCCTACCTGGAAAATCTGATCATCCTTCATTCCTCAGTTCAAACAAATGTCACTGCTTTTTCTAGTGGCCATTTTGCTTTCCTAGGCAGAGTTACTTTATTTTCCTTGTAAACTTACAGAAGTGTGGTCATAACTCTAGTATGGTCCTAATTAGATGGCATTTTAGTTTACATTTTTAACATTCTGTTGAGCCTTCTTGTCTGTCTGCTCCTTTGGGCTTGTGTGTCTGTGTTTTCCTATTGTAGTAGAAGTCAAGTAAATACTGACAAATATCTCAACAAAATAATCTTTGTTGGAATAAATGAATGAATGAATCACTATATACCATACCTAAGAGAAAAAAAAATTCTATTGAATAGACCTCAGATGTATTATTAGTGTTCTGGGTATTTGCTAGTCCAGATCCACTCTTTATATTCTGCTCTGTGCCCAAGGAGGCCGAGCTTTATATACAGAATTAATGTGGTCTCCTGCTCTCTGGATTGGGTTGAGTTTAGTCATTGAGTGCCAGTGATAGACTATCAGAGGATAATAAAATAATGGAGCTAGGTGTTTGTTCCCCTACCTTCCCTGTTACTGTGTTCCATTGGCCTGGCTAGGTCCCTCTTCCTAAGGTGACAGCTCCATATAACAGTCAACTTTTTTGCATTGTAGTCTCCAGTCCTTCCTTGATCCCTGGTAATGGTCCCTTGACATGGCTAGAGCCTGGAAGATATACCATATCTTATTTCCTTCACCAAATCTAAAACTTTGTAAATGGTCCTTTTATTAAATTCTTCATAACTGTCCAGTTTGAGTGTGCCTACTAGTATAAAAATCTTTAGGTCAGATTTTCAAATGTTTTATGGAATAACTTCTCTCAGGTTATTAGTCACTAAGTATGTGATAGAACAAAACATGCCTATACTCACAGACATAGAAAACGAACTTAGGGTTTCCGAAGGGGAAAGGAAGGGGGATAAATTAGGATTTGGGATTAGCAGATATAAACTGTTATATGTATAAAATGAACAACAAAGTCCTGCTGTGTAGCACAGGGAACTATATTCAATATCTGTGAATAACCAAAATGGAAAAGAATATGAAGAAGAATGTATACATTTGTATATATATTAAACCACTTCTCTTTATACCAGAAACAAAACATTATAAATAAACTATACATGATTTAAAAAAACTCAGAGACCTAGGATGAAAATGAAGTGAATAGAAAATGTTAAATAGCATCATTATGGAGTTAAGACATAAAGACAAAAGATCTTGAATGGTACAAAAATTTTTTTTGGTTTGGTATTACGGTACTTTGCAGGCTTTATTTAAATGTTCTGAATGTGAGGTATAGCGTTTAGTGTTCCCTAAATACATAGATATATATGTATTTAACCACTTCGGAGTTTTCTTTGGTTGTCTTATTTTGTTTTGTAGCATAGCCATTAATGTCTTTCAAAACTAGGTGTTTTTATTTTTTGCAAAGTGAAGTTGCAAAAACTGCTGCCTTAACTCACCAAGGACAAACTGTGGTAAAATACCAACTAACACACTCATCAGTTTTCCTGTTTGTGGTGAAGAATATTTACTTTATTCTAATAAAAACGTAGGACCTTATATCACCATTTGGATACTGAATTGATTACCTGCTTTTTTCTTTAGCATTAAAGAATGTCTTAAACTAGTTTCTACTACATAACTGTAAGGGTTGGAGATAAAATGATCATAAGTAAGAGTTATAAGGATGTAAATATAGACTCTCATAAGTTATTCCTTTTTGAAAGCAAAATAAATTGAGTACTATAAACTCCTTGTTAGCAGATGTGAACTTGAGAGACTCTGCTAATTTGTTTTACTGCCAAGCTCGTAACTATATATATCAAGACTGACAATATTTGCAAGGGCGTTTATTACTTAGATTTTCTTAGCAGGAATTAAAAAATCCACATATATAATAAATTATTTCCTCTTGGACTGAGAAAATAATTTACTTTATAATAGAGAGATTTATCAAACCTAACTAGGTCATAAATTACAGATTTTGATCAAAGTGTCAAATTGTTATATGTTTGATAACTTAAATGGCCATTGATAGTGACAGTGATATTAAGCCATTTAATTTAGAAACTTTAACATACTGAGAAGTAGTAGTAAATCTCATATTTATCAACATTACCTAAATGAATTCTTAGTAAACTTGCTTATGTGCTCAAAAATTTCAAGTCCAAGCTTTTCAGTTACTTTGATAACACTTTTGAAATTGTAATGCTCATAGTACAACACTTCTAAATTTTTTTAAACTGGAGTTATAAAAGGAACATTATTTCTTTTTTTTTTTTTTGGTGAACCAAGAAGTACTTGTTTTGAAAGTTTGTCAGCTACAGTAGAGCTAAAAGATGATATGTGGGGCAAAGAACGCAAAAATATTTTCTAGAATTATAGAGTCTTCCTGATATGAATAAGAACAATGTGATAGAAGCAATGATTAAAATTGTAAAGAAAATATTTCAGCTAAAAAATAGTTGAATAAAACAAATTTGACTTGCATATTACAGTGCTCATCATATTTTAGGCAAAATCCACGTGGTACCTAGTAATATTTTTTCCTTTTTTATAATTAAATTTTTAAAATTTTTAATTGAAGGATAATCACTCTACAATATTGTGTTGATTTCTGTCAAACATCAGCATGAATCAGCCATAGGTATACCTATGTCCCCTCTCTCTCAAACCTCCCTCCCCATCCCACCCATCTAGGTTGTTACAGAGCCACAGTTTGAGTTCCCTGAATGACCCAGCAAATCCCCATTGGCTATCTGTTTTACATATGGTAGTGTATATGTCTCTATGCTACTCTCCCCATTCATTCCCCTCTGTTCTCCCCCGCCCCCCCCCCCCATGTGATAAGTCTCTATGTCTGTGTCTCCATTGCTGCCCTTAAGTAGGTTCATTAGTACTGTCTTTCTAGATCCCATATGTGTCTGTTACTATATGATATTTGCTTTTCTCTTTCTGACTTACTTTACTTTGTATAATGGGCTCTGGGTTCATCCACCTCATTAGAACTGACTCAGATGCATTCCTTTCTGTGGCTGAATAGTATTCCATTGTATAAATGCACCATGGCTTCTTTATCCATTCATCTGTCGATGGACACGTAGGTTGTTCCCATTTCCTAGATATTGCAAATAGTGTTGCAATGAATATTGGGATACATGTGTCTCTTTCAATTTTGGTTTCTTCAGGGTAGATGCCTAGTAGTGGGATTGCTGGGCCATATGGTGGCTTTATTCCTGATTTTTTTTTTTTTTAACTAATCTTCATACTGTCTTCCATAGTGATTGTATCAATTTATATTCCCACCAACAGTACAAGATGGTTCCCTTTTCTCCACACCCTCTCCAGCATTTATTTCTTATAGATTTTTTAATGATGGCCATTCTGACTGGTGTGAGGTGAAATCTCATTGTAGTTTTGATTTGCATTTCTCAAATAATGAGCAAAAAGGTGTTCATTGGAAGGACTGATGCTGAAGCTGAAACTCCAGTACTTTGGCCACCTCATGCAAAGAGTTGACTCATTGGAAAAGACCCTGATGCTGGGAGGGATTGGGGGCAGGAGGAGAAGGGGACGACAGAGGATGAGATGGCTGGATGGCATCACCAACTCGATGAACATGAGTTTGAGTAAACTCCGGAAGTTGGTGATGGACAGGGAGGCCTGGCATGCTGCAATTCATGGGGTCACAAAGAGTTGGACATGACTGAGCAACTGAACTGAACTGAACTGAATAATGAGCAGCTGAGCATCTTTTCAAGTGTTTATTAGCCATCTATATGACTTCTTTGGAGAAATGTCTGTTTAGGTCTTTTGCCGACTTTTTGATTGGGATGTTTGTTTTTCTGATATTGAGTTGTATAAGCTGCTTGTGTATTTTTGAAATCAGTCCTTCATCAGTGTTTCACTTGCTACTACTTTCTCCCATTCTGAGAGTTGCAAGTGACACCTAGTAATGTTATAGCAAAATACTTATAGAGGTGATTCTATAACTCTTAAAAAAATATGTACCAAGAAATAAGAATCAGTTGGCTTCTGAATTCTCTGTCATAGTAAAGCTGGACTTTTACACCCTGTCATTCAAGGGTTCAGAAAACAAATTACTTAACTACTTTTCTTGTAAATATTTCCTGAAAAAGTTTCTCAGTCAAGTGAGAGAGGACTCAAAATAAAGAATCAAGATGAGGACGATGCTCTAAAATTTGTAACTATAGTGCTGAATTCTACTGCACATATTCAGCAATAGTCATGTGGCCCAGTAGATTTAGCATTTCAGGAGGAGATAGATAGGTACCACAGAATTTGTCGTTACCTTTGGGTTGACTTTCAGTGTAAACACACTGCACTGTATCACAGGCTTGAACTGTGTCATCAGGAATTACATGTGCAACTCTGCAGGAAGAGGAAAGCTCAAGGAGCTGAGATAGTCTTCTGTCTTCTAGTACAGTGAACCAAACCAGCATCTGCGTCCAAACTGAGCTGAGATCAGTGCCTCAGTTTTATCACAAGATGTAGGGAATTAGTCTGTATTTGATTTAGAACATCTAACTTTGCTTGGGTGCCAAAGTAAGAGTGCCATTTCCTTACAGATATGTATTATAAAACAGGAGTCACTTGCAGACATTTGTATGCAGACTCCACTTCTACAACATGTAGAGGCTGTGTGTGTGTCTGTGTGTCTGTATGTATGTACTCCAGAAGGAACATGTTGTTCTGGACAAAAACAACTTCTTCCCTGAGATGCTGAAGCTGAAACTCCAGTACTTTGGCCACCTCATGTAAGAGTTGACTCATTGGAAAAGACCCTGATGCTGGGAGGGATTGGGGGCAGGAGGAGAAGGGGATGACAGAGGATGAGATGGCTGGATGGCATCACCGACTCGATGGGCATGAGTTTGAGTAAAACTCCGGGAGCTGGTGATGGGCAGGGAGGCCTGGCATGCTGTGATTCATGGGGTTGCAAAGAGTCGGACACGACTGAGCGACTGAACTGAACTGAACTGAAAAAAGGCTAGTGAGAGAAGTTTCCATGAGCACTGCTTTGCATGTAAAACACTTTTAATCTTGAGAAGAAAATAAAATAGCAGCCACACCAACTAGATAAAACCAAAGAGCTTAGGGAGAAGCTAACTGAACTCAAAACTATTTGGGGAGTTGGAATATTTTATTTTTTGTTCCTCTCTTCTTTTTTAAAAAATTTTTTTGAGTTGAGATATTAATAAAAGACATTATGATGGAGACTACACCAGGAAGATTGCAGTACAATTTTACTGTGTTGTATCCATCCCAGGTGGAAGCAGTAAACTAATTCATTTTCTCCCACTGGATAACCTTTGTAAGAAGATCTCTCTAACCTAATCATATGTAAGACTCTAATGGATTTAAGCATGGTACAAAGAATGAATAAAAAAATGAATGATGTCTATATGCTATTGGTTTATAGTTTGTTGAGGCAAATCTAGCAGTATTCCAAAGAGGCAAGAGTTCCCACATTTCAGTAGAGCAGAAAAATCACTTAGAGTGCCAGTTGTATTTAGTTATTTTCTGAGATTTTGATTTCAGAGGTTTTGGAATAGAAGTACAGAAGTCTGCATTTTTGATAAACACCCAGTTAATTTTATCACAGAATGTGTTTTAAAAAACATTAGCAGGATAGTATTACCTTTATGTTATAGTTTCTCTATTTGTAAAACTAGGTCAATAATTACTTTAACTTTTCACAGTGAGGACAATAATTAAGTTTTAAACATTATGATGATAGTTACATTAAAAGATGTGTGTGTGTGTGTGTGTGTGTCTGTGTTAGTTGCTCAGTTGTGCCTTCCTCTTTGCAACCTCATGGACTGTAGCCTGCCAGGTTCCTCTGTTCATGGAATTCTCTGGGTAAGAATACTGAAGTGGGTTGCCATTTCCTTCTGCAGGGGATCTTCATGACCCCAGGGATCAAACTCAGGTCTGCTGCGTTGCAGACAGATTCTTCACCATCTGAGCCACCAGGGTGGTTGTGATTAAATGAACTACTTAGGTGACTCTCTTAGCATTGAATCTGAAGCATTGTAAATGTTTGATCTTATTTTAATAAACTTATCTTTAAAATGGGGTAATACGTATGCTGGGGCTTCCCTGGTAACTCACTGGTAAAGAATTCGCCTGTCAATGCAGGAGTCGTGGGTTTGATCCCTGGGTTGGGAAGATCCCCTGGAGAGGGAAATGGCAACCCACTGCATTAGCGGGTGGAGAAAAATCCCATGAACAGAGGAGCCTGGCGGGCTACAGTCCATGGGGTTAAAAAGAGTCAGACACAACTTAGTGACTAAACAACAACAAAGAAAAGTTATAGACCTGGATGTATAGCACATAAATTATATGCCTGTATTTATTGAAAAAAGACTAGAAAAATAATTAGTAAAATGTTAGAAGTTGTCACTGGTCTTTTTGATCTTTTCTCCAACATTGTTCAGTATCTTAAGTATGTAATGACATACTACTTTCTCAAAAAATTTAAAAAATGAAAGCAGGCAATAACTATGTTATATTTTCCATATTACTGATCCCTGCCTTGCTGTATATTTTCATGATCTTAAGTGTGAATAAGGCTGATTACTGTATTACTAACTTGGAAAGAATATTTCTGTGTCTTGCCACCTTATATTAATATTTTATTTTAAACTATTCTATAGACTCTAAAACAAGGAGAGCAAGAATTTACAGCAGGGAACATTTTGAAGACAATGAAGTCTGTGAATTCTTTATAAATTTTTAAATTTCTTTTGAGAAATAAAAAAAAAAAACTATCCTTTAAAAAGATGAATCCATGAGAAACCTTACATAAAGGGAGCCCATTCCTCATGGGAAGAATATGTGCTCTATCGCTTGTATGGTTTGTATCACTTGCTATCTTGAGAGATGCAAGTAGTTTGAAGGGGATGAGTGGTAAATTATCCAAGACTTTGAAAGTAATAAAAGAAACCATAGTCTGAAAAACGTGTTCTAGACATGATTCGCAGATTTATTGTAGTCATTTTGGAAGCACTGAAACAAGCCAAATGTGTGGAGAAATTATTTCTAATGCGTACTGAAATTTTAAAGGCGATCAGATGGCTGAGGTTTGTGTTCCATGGAGAAACTGACTTTGAATACTAGGTTTGGGAATCGGATAGGAAATAGAGGAGATTCATGTTTTGAGCAAGTTTGAGCAGCAGAAAGGCAGGATAAACTTGCAAAGAGGAAAGGAAGACCTAAGGAGATTAAAGTGAGAACTAGCCGAATAGAAAAGTAAAATAGATCTTTTGTTCATTACTTCTTTAACTGATAACAGAAAGGGCTCAAAAAGCATTCACTGCAATTTGGGTAAAATTACCATTTCTTAAAATGTAAAACCAAAAACTACAGCTATGCATAGAGTATTGAAGTAAGAAGTAGGCATAGATATTTAATGGGAAAAAATCATACTGAAGAACTTGTTCTGTTTTCTTATTGTTTACTAATAACTGTTGAACTCACATATTCTGAGTTTTCTGAAATATGTGACCAGTGCTGTTTTATCTATAAATCTGAGAGTTCTGAATGGTATACATAAGGCTTTTAGATTGGTTTCCATAATTCATGTCTTGCTTGTTTCAGAGAACAAAGGTAATTTAAATTTGATGGCAGCAGTGGTGGTAGGATATTATAAACAAACCAGTGCACTGCAGTTTCAAAAACTCTAGCTCTTCTTCCCAATAGAATCCCAAAAGAGTTAAAATGGAAGCTATTTTAGAAGTTATCTTCCCCTTCACTAAAGAAGTCTCCTTCATACCATTCTTCAAAAGATGGCCCTCTGATTTCTGCTTGAATCAAGATACAATGTGTCTGTTATCAACCTCACTTTTACCATTCTAGTAATCCTATCAAAAATGAAAGTCTGAGAGGTTAATTGCACATGAAATAGTCACAGGAAATTTAATTGTTTTCTGGATTTTTTTTTTGTGGGGGTGATATCAATATTAGACTCAGATTATAATTTATAAAATTGTTTTTTCCATCAAGACTTGGATCCTTTCACAGCTCTTAACTTGGTGATTTAGTAATAGTAGCCAACATCATCTCAGCTCTGACAGTATTCTTTTCATTTCTCCAGTTGCACCTTCAGGCTTGCCCACTCTGATTGCTCTGTCACATTGCTACCAGAATAATTTTACTCAAAACAACACTGTTCCTAAAACTCTCCTGCTAAGGTCATTCAAAGACTCCTCATTAGCTTCCAGATAAAAATCCAAACTCCATTATGGTATATAATGTGTCCATAATCTGGATATTTCTGTATCCATTATCGATTGCTGCAAGAACACTGCATAATAACACCCAAGCTCAGTGGCTTAAAATGACAAACATTTACTTTTTTATGAGTCTGTGGGTCTGCTGGGGAGTTTTGCTGCTCTAGTTCAGGTTTAGCTGACCTCACTTAGACCTCATGCATCTGTGGTTAGCTGATAGGTGCCTGGTGTCAGGCTCTTGGTTGGTGTGATGTAGTGATTAGGCTACAAGTCTCCTTATACAGTAGACTCACCAGACCTTGTTATCTGGCTCGTGAGCAAGGTTCCAGGAGAGGAAATAGAAGGTCACAGACCTCTTTAAGGCCTATGTTTCGTCCTGGTACACTGCCACTTCTGTTGGATTCCACTGGTCAAAGTAAATCATAAAGTTGGCTTATAGATAAGGGGTAGGGAAATGGAATTTTGATGGGAGAAACTGCAAATATACGTAGCAGAGGCTGTGAATACAGATGAGGGTGAAAACTGCGCAGATTTTGCCCCCAGCCTGTTACACTTGCCCACCTCTCCATCTTTGATTCTTGCTAAACACATGCTAGCAAAGTAGTGCTCAAAATTCTCCAAGCCAGGCTTTAGCAGTCTGTGAACTGTGAACTTCCAGATGTGCAAGCTGGATTTAGAAAAGGCAGAGGAACCAGAGATCAAATTGCCAACATCTGCTGGATCATCGAAAAAGCAAGAGAGTTCCAGAAAAACATCTACTTTTGCTTCATTGATTATGCCGAAGCCTTTGACTGTGTGGATCACAACAAACTGTGGAAAATTCTGAAAGAGATAGGAATACCAGACCACCTTACCTGCCTCCTGAGAAATCTGTATGCAGGTCAAGAAACAAGAGTTAGAACCAGACATGGAACAACAGACTGGTTCCAAATCGGGAAAGGAGTACGTCAAGGCTATATATTGTCACCCTGCTTATTTAACTTACATGCAGAGTACATCTTGTGAAATGCCTGGCTGGATGAAACACAGCTGGAATCAAGATTTCTGGGAGATATATATCAATGACCTCAGATATGCAGATGATACCACCCTTATGGCAGAATGTAAAGAGGAACTAAAGAGCCTCTTGATGAGACTGAAAGAGGAGAGTGACAAAGCTGGCTTAAAACTCGGCATTCAAAAAACTAAGATCATGGCATCCGGTCCCATCACTTCATGGCAAATAGATGGGGAAACAGGGGGAACAGTAACAGACTTTATTTTCTTGGGCTCCAAAATCACTGTAGATGGTGACTGCAGCCATGAAATTAAAAGACATTTGCTCCTTGGAAGAAAAGCTATGGCCAACCTAGACAGCATTTTAAAAAGCAGGGACATTACTTTCTTGACAAAGGTCAGTCTAGTGAAAGCTATGGTTTTTCCAGTAGTGTAGAAGGAAAGTTATGACCAACCTAGATAGCATATTAAAAAGCAGAGACATTACTTTGTCAACAAAGGTCAGTCTAGTTAAGGCTGTGGTTTTCCCAGTGGTCATATATGGATGTGAGAGCTGGACTGTGAAGAAAGCTGAGTGCCAAAGAATTGATGCTTTTGAACTGTGGTTGGAGAAGACTCTTGAGAGTCCCTTGGACTGCAAGGAGATCCAACCAGTCCATCCTAAAGGAAATCAGTCAATGAATGAATATTCATTGGAAGGACTGATGGTGAAACTCCAATACCTTGGCCACCTGATGTGAAGAGCTGACTCATTAGAAAAGACCCTGATGCTGGGAAAGGTTGAAGGCAGGAGGAGAAGGGGATGACAGAGGATGAAATGGTTGGATGGCATCACTGACTCAATGGACATGAGTTTGACCAGATTCCAGGAGATGGTGAAGGACAGGGAAGACTAGCGTACTGCAGTCCATGGGATTGCAGAGAGTCAGACATGACTGAGTGACTGAACAACAATAGATATTATGTGCAGATATTTGAGAACAGTTGGACAAGAGGCTTAAACTCTTTCAAGACTTACTGTCTTACTAGTTATTCACCCGCAAAGACTTCCCTTAGAGTTGCAGACAGAAGTGAAATCTCTTGCCCATTTACTTTTTTGAAGTCAGGAACTGTATTTGATGTTTCTTTGAATTTTCCTAAGAGACTAACATAGTACTTCATATAGATGGATTTTTTTTTTTTTTACCTTTCAGATGAGATTGAATTAGATAAAAGCAAATCAAAGTTAGCCATCCCCAAAGTCAATGGGAGAGGGGCATAGGAAGCCTGTCTGAGGGCATTTTTGTCCTTAGAAATTGTTTGGCTAAGGCTGATTACTCAAATTTCTGAGCTTATATTTACCAAACTAATAGAGGCGCTGTGCACAGCACCTCTGTCCCCCACATGCTGTTTGCATAGAACAGGGTGTAATAATATTTCTGTTGTCTGCTTTAAATTGCTCAGGATTTCAAATGTTTTTCTTGAATTGAAAGATCTATGTTACAGGTGACACTTTGATGGTAACTGTGAAAAATTTCTGCACCTCAAATAGACTCAGACATAGAAGTCTATAAACAGGAATACCATACTTTTCTGTGTTCCAATATGATTTAAGTCTTTTTAATTTTACAAAAGTCTTTTTATTTTCCAGCAGCTTTCCCAGTGTATTTATTAAATTTGTTGAATTATTACATTTAACATATTAACAACAATTAAGTTGTTAAATTATTACATCCTGAGAATTGGGGTTCTTTTATATAGTGGAATATTGATTAACACCATATTGTAAAATAGCCTCCAAGTAACCCTAACCTTATGATTATACAGTGGAAGTGAGAAATAGATTTAAGGGACTAGAACTGATAGAGTGCCTGATAAGCTATGGATGGAGGTTTGTGACATTGTACAGGAGGCAGTGATCAAGACCATCCCCAAGAAAAATAAATGCAAAAAAGCAAAATGGCTTTCAAAGGAGGCCTTACAAATAGTTGTGAAAAGAAGAGAAGTGAAAAGCAAAGGAGAAAAGGAAAGATAAACCTGTTTAAATGCAGAGTTCCAAAGAGAAGCAAGGAGAGATGAGAAAGCATTCCTCAGCGATCAATGCAAAGAAATAGAGGAAAACAACAGAATAGGAAAGACTAGAGAAAATTAGAGATACCAAGGGAATATTTCATGCAAAGATGGGCACAATAAAGGACAGAAATGGTAGGGACCTAGCAGAAGCAGAAGATACTAAGAAGAGGTGGCAAGAACACACAGAAGAACTGTACAAAAAGGATCTTCACAACCCAGATAATCGTGATGGTGTGATCACTCACCTAGAGCAAGACATCCTGGAATGTGAAGTCAGTGGGCCTTAGCATCACAACGAACAAAGCTAGTGGAGATGATGGAATTCCAGTTGAGCTATTTCAAATCCTAAAAGATGATGCTGTGAAAGTGCTGCACTCAATATGCCAGCAAATTTGGAAAACCCAGCAGTGGCCACAGGACTGGAAAAGGTCAGTTTTCATTCCAATCCCAAAGAAAGGCAATGCCAAAGAATGCTCAAACTACTGCACAATTGCACTCATCTCACACGCTAACAAAGTAATGCTCAAATTCTCCAAACCAGGCTTCAGTAACATGTGAACCATGAACTTCCAGATGTTCAAGCTGGTTTTAGAAAAGGCAGAGGAACCAGAGATCTAATTGCCAACATCTGCTGGATCATTGAAAAAGCAAGAGAGTTCCAGAAAAACATCTATGTCTGCTTTATTGACTATGCCAAAGCCTTTGTGGATCACAAAGATTTTGTGGATCACAATAAACTGTGGAAAATTCTGAAAGAGATGGGAATACCAGACCACCTGACCTGCCTCTTCAGAAGTCTGTATGCAGGTCAGGAAGCAACAGTTAGAACTGGACATGGAACAACAGACTTGTTCCAAATAGGAAAAGGTGTACATCAAGGCTGTATATTGTCACCCTGCTTATTTAACTTATATGCAGAGTACATCATGAGAAACGCTGGGCTGGATGAAGCACAAGCTGGAATCAAGATTCCTGGGAGAAATATCAATAACCTCAGATATGCAGATGACAGCACTCTTATGGCAGAAATTGAAGAAGAACTAAAAAGCCTCTTGATGAAAGTGAAAGAATAGAACAAAAAATTTGACTTAAAGGTCAACATTCAGAAAACTAAGATCATGGCATCTGGTCCTGTCACTTCATGGGAAACAGATGGGGGAACAGTGTCAGACTTTATTTTTTGGGGCTCCAAAATCACTGCAGATGGTGATTGCAGCCATGAAATTAAAAGACGCTTACTCCTTGGAAGGAAAGTTATGACCAACTAGATAGCATATTAAAAAGCAGAGACATTACTTTGTTAGCAAAGGTCCGTCTAGTCAAGGCTATGGTTTTTCCAGTAGTCATGTATGGATGTGAGAGTTGGACTATAAAGAAAGCTGAGCACTGAAGAATTGATGCTTTTGAACTGTGGTGTTGGGGAAGACTCTTGAGAGTCCCTTGGACTGCAAGGAGATCCAAGCAGTCCATCCTAAAGGAGATCAGTCCTGGGTGTTCATTGGAAGGTCTGATGTGGAAGCTGAAACTCAAATACTTTGGCCACCTGCTGGGAAGAATTGACTCATTGGAAAAGACCCTGATGCTGGGAAAGATTGAAGGCAGGAGGAGAAGGGGACAACAGAGGATGAGATAGTTTAACGGCATCACCGACTCAGTGGACATGAGTTTGGGTAGACTCTGGGAACCAGTGATGGACAGGGAGGCCTGGCATGCTGTGGTTCATGGGGTCGCAAAGAGTCGGACATGACTGAGCAACTGAACTGAAACCATGGTATATAAGGAATACAATCCCGGAAGGAATTTATGACTATCTGCTTTTATTATGACTCAATGACTGTTGATCTTAAAAAGGAACACAAGCTAAATCAGTCTTTTTAGAGTACAAAGAAAGCACTACAGTTGCAAATATTGACCATTCATAAAAGGCAACAGATTAAAACAAAATACCAAAATATGATCACTTTTATTTAGTTTCAAAAACTACTATAGGTTTTGGTTTAATTAAAAATCTTGACTGGTAGTTCTCTGGCAGTCTAGTGGATATGGCTCTATCCTCCCACTGCAGGGAGTACGGGTTTGATCTCTGGTTGGGGAACTAAGATATTGCATGCTGTGCAGCTTGGCGAAAACAGAAAAAAACCTTTGATTCTTTATTGGATAAAATCTCATCTTAAATAATATAATATTATGCTACTGCCTCAACATAATGGGCTTCCCTGGTGGCTCAGACTGTAAAGAATTCACCTCTAATGCAAGAGGCCTGGTTTCAGTCCCTGGGTTGGGAAGAGCCCCTGGAGAAGGGAATGGCTACTCACTCCAGTATCCTGGCCTGGAGAATTCCATGGACAGAGGAGCCTGGTAGGGGTTGCAAAGAGTTGGACACAGCTAAGCATGCACACACACAGATATAATAAAACTAGTTTTTAAAAACCACTGTGTCTCAAACTGAAGGGTTTGACATGCCATGACATTCTGTCTTGTTTATGTTAAGGCACCGGGGACTTTTGTGCCTTGATAAATTGTGTTTTTCACTTTACATAATTCAATGAAAAGATGATCATATTTTAAAGCCTAGCCATTGGATTTCAAAATTTGTTTTTAGCAGAAAAATATACCTGAAATCGTGGTGTTCAGTTAACCTGTGATGACAGACTTGAGTGAGCCTTCTGTTACAGCTGTAAATGACTGTTTCATAATTTGGTCACATAAACGCAGATTTCATTCAGTGGGAACAGTCTAGTTTCCTTTCTTATATTTGATAACTCTCCTAGCCTATGATAGTTTTCTTGGGAAATGTAATACTCTGTGTTCCCAATTTTCACTGAAATCTATTATAGGAAAATAATTTACCTTGAAAGTAGAACTCCTCTTTTGCATCAATAAAGGTACATATATAATCCAGCAAATCAGATCTTATTTAAACATTAGTGTGCCATTTACAGGCAGTGTGCTTTCTCAGTCTGAAGAGCACTTTTAATCTGAAGCCAACAAAGAGATGACTAAGATGATCAGAAAGGTAACATTATTTGCTCATGGGACAATTAGAGTCCATAAAATCATCTGAATCAGATATAGCTCTGGGGAATGATTAGAAATTGGTTGGTGTCCAACCTATGACAGAAAGCTGACTTTATCAGTGGACAGATGACTAGTTCTCAAGCTCTAGATGCCCACTGGGCAGTCACTTCTGGAATCCTTTTAGTACCAGTTAGAAATCTCTATCAACTTCTAAAGAAAAGGCTGTCTTATAATTGAACAAATTATTTTCCTAACTTAGAAGTGGAGAATATGTAACATTTGTTCAGTTGCAAAGTAGCAAGTAAGGAGAATTGATATCCACTAAAATTTATAAATACATAAACATATAAATAGGAAGACCTGTCCAACTCTTTTTTTAAAAAAAGCTTTTTATTTTGTATTGGTGCATAGCCGATTAACAAAGTTGTGATAGTTTCAGGTAAACAGCGAAGAGATTCAGTCATATATATTCATATGGGATTTTCCAGGCAAGAATACTGGAGTGGGTTGCATTCCCTCTTCCAAGGGATCCTCGGCCGGCCCAGGGATCAAACCCACATCTCTCTTGTCTCCTGCATTGGCAGGCAGGTTCTTTACCACTAGCACCACCTGGGAAGCCCATATGTGTTTTCATTGTCCCCCAAACTCCCTTCCCATCCAGGCTGCCACATAACATTAAGCAGAGTTCCATGTGCTATGCAGCAGATCCTTGCTAGCTATCTATTTTAAATACTGCAGCATATACATGTCCATCCCAAACTCACTAAATATTCCTTCCCCCTAGTATTTCCCTGGCAACCATAGTTTGTTCTCTAAGTCTGTGAGTCTCTCTGTTTTGTAAATAAGTTCATTTGTATGATTTCTTTTTAGATTCCACATATAAGGGATGCCATATGATATTTCTCCTGTCTGACTGACTTCACTCAGTATGACAATCTCTAGTTCCATTCGTGTTGCTGCAAATAGCATTATTTCACTCTCTTTTTGGCTGAGTAACATTTCATTGTGTATATGTACGACATCTTCTTTATCCATTCCTCTGTCAATGGACATTGAGGTTGCGTCCATGTCCTGGCTGTTGTACACAGTGCTGCAATGAATTTTGCAGTGCGTGTGTCCTTTGGATCATGTTTTTCTCCAGATGTATGCCCAGAAGTGGGATAGCAGGGTCATATGCTAGCTTTATTTTTAGTTTTTGAAGGAACCACCATACTGTTCTCCATAGTGGCTGTACCAATCTACATTCCCTCAAACAATTTGGAGGGTTCCCTTTTCTCCATACCGTCTCCAGCATTTATAGTTTGTGGATTTTTTGAGGATAGCCTTTTTGGCTGCTGTGAGATGATATCTCAATGTAGCTTTGATTTGCATTTCTCTAATAATTAGCGATATTGATCATCTTTTCATGTGCCTCTTGCCATTCTGTATGACTTCTTGGAAAAAATTCTATTTAGGTCTTCTGCCCATTTTTTTGATTGGGTTGTTTGTTTTGATGCTGTTAAGCATCATGAGCTGTTTGTAAAAGTTGAAGACTAACTCTTTGTCAGTCACATCATTTGCAAATATTTTCTCCCAATCTGTGGGTTGCCTTTTTATTTTGTTTGTTATTTCCTTTGGTGAGCAGATGCTTTTGGGTTTAAGCAGGTCCCATTTGTTTGTTTTTGCTTTTATTTCAATTATTCTGGGAAATGGATCAAGAAAGAAATTGCTGCGATTTATGTAGAGAGTGCTCTGCCTATGTTTTCCTACAGGAGTTTTATAGTGTCCGGTCTCACATTTAGGCCTTTAATTCCTTTTTACCTTATTTTTGTGTACGGTGTTAAAGAATGATCTAATTTCACTTTTTTATGTGTAGCTGTCTATTTTTCCCAGAAGCATTTGTTGAAAAGATTGTCCTTCCAACATTGTATAGTCTTGCCTCCTTTGTCATAGATTAATTGACCATAGGTTTATGGGTTTATTTCTAGGTTTCTATCCTGTTCCATTGATCTGTATTTCTATTTTTGTGCCAGTGCCATACTGTCCAACTCTTAAATGGTCAACCATACTTTACTCATGTCATTTTGACCCTCCTCTACCAATGACAACCTCTGTCTTTATAGCGTCAAATTGGCCCAGAGTGAACCCTAGAGACCATGCCATCACTGCAATCCAAGAACATATGCAAATGATTAAAATTTCTTTACATGGAATGAGTTATTTAAATTGAAACTCATTATTATTTTCTATAAACATCCAGAAACTTATTTTTATTTTTTTTCAAGAGGGTATTAAATCCTTTATTGATTACACATGATAATGGATGATACACAAGCTTCATTCCCATCTATAACTTTTATCTGGTACTGTAATTCAATTTATATATATTGCATAGGATGTGCCAAAAATCATTAATAACCAAAAAAAAAAAAAAAAAAGAACTCCATGACTTTGCATGGGTGACCCTTTTAATGGTGAACTCCAGGTCACAACACAGTAACTTTCAGTTCAACTACACCAAGGTTCTGAAGACAACAGCTTCTCCACCAAGCAGGTTGTAATTCAAATGGAATCTGGCATCACCCTGAAGGAATTCTAACTTCACACTGTTGGGGTAGTTTACCAAAATGGCTTCAGAGTAGACTAACTTTACACAGCACATTAAAAAAAAAAAAAGACATTTATTCAGCGTCATGATCAGACTATTACATTTAGCAATCAACAGCATGGGTGCAAAAAAAAAAAAAAAATCTACATTAAAACCCTTTGTTGGAATGCTTTACACTTTCCACAGAACAAAAACTAAAATAACCTGTTATACAATTAGTCACAAGTACAGTCCTCAAGTTTTTTGCCCATATACATGAGTATTGTCTAAAACATGTCTTCTTTGTAGCAGCTACGCCCTGCCACCACTGTGCTTGGCTGAGTTCACAAATCTGTTAGCTTCCCTGTCACTTCTCTGGCTCTCCTCTCCTGCTAAGCTTTATTTCCTGGCAGTAATTAAAACCTTCTGCCACTGCCATAGCTACTGCTGCTGCTGGAACCACCGTAGCCACCTTGGTTTCGTGGTTTGGCAAAGTATTGGCCTCCACCACCATAGGGGCCAGAACTTCTGCCTCCAAAGTTTCCTCCTCTCATGGAGGAAACTTTGGACACTTTCATGTGTCCAAAATTTGAAGATTGATTGTTGTAACTGCCAAAATCATTGTAGCTTCTGCCACCTCCAAAATTGCTTCTTTCATTACCAAATCCATTATATCCATCCCCACTGCCACCATGTCCATCACCACCATGGCTGCCACCAAAGCCACCTCGACCACTGAAGTTTCCTCCACGACCAAAGTTGTCATTCCCACCAAAACCACCGCCACGACCGCCACCAAAGTTTCCAGAACCACTTTGACCTCTCTGGCTGGATGAAGCACTAGCCATCTCTTGCTTAGACAGGGCTTTTCTCACTTCACAGTTGTGGCCATTCACAGTGTGGTATTTCTGAATCGCAGTCTTGTCTACAGAGTCATGGTCATCAAAGGTTACAGAAGCAAAGCCTCTCTTTTTGCCACCGCCTCGGTCAGTCATGATTTCAATTACTTCAGTTTTCCCATACTGTTCAAAATAATCTCTCAGGTAATCTTCAGTGTCTTCTTTAATGCCACCAACAAAAATCTTTTTCACAGTTAAGTGAGCACCAGGTCTTTGAGAATCTTCTCTTGAGAAGGCCCTCTTTGGTTCCACAACTCCTGTCCACCTTGTGTGGCCTTGCATTCATGGCCGCATCCGCCTCCTCCACTGTGGCCTATGTGACAAACCCGAAGCCCCTGGAGCGCTTGGTGTTTGGATCCCTCATTACCACACAGTCTGTGAGCATTCCCCATTGCTCAAAATGGCTGCTCAGACTCTCATCGGTTGTTTCAAAGCTCAATCCTCCGATGAAGAGCTCCAGCAGCTGTTTGGGCTCTTGGGGAGACTCTTATTTAGACATGAGGGCAATGGAGGTGGGGAAGTCTTCAACGATGCTTTCTCGGCAGTATCCAGGGGCAGAAAGCTAAAGTCCCAGAAACTTTAGAATAATTTGTTTCTTAATACTTCCAGTAAGGCTTCAGGATAGATAATTTTATGATCATGATCAGGAAAAGCACAGTTGCTGAGCCATCCTCAGGTTTCTTTTTAAGCTTTAACTAAGATAAGATAACTTGGGTTGCTTCCATGTCCTGGCCACTGTAAATAGTGTTGCTATTTACAGGTGCATGCATCTTTAGCATTAGTGTTTTTTTTTTTTCCTCCTGGATATGTACCCTGGAATGGGACTGCTGGATCACATCATAGCTCTATTTTTGGATTTTTTGGGAATTTCTCTATTGTTTTCCATACTGCCTACACTAATCTACACCCCCACCAACAGTGTACAAGTGTATATGATGAACTATAACTTAGCCACAAAAGGAAGGAAATATTACCATTTATAGCAAAATGGATGAACATAGGGAATACTATGCTGAGTGAAATAAATCAAAAACAAATACTATATTGATATCACTTATATACAACTCTAAAATGTAATACAAATGAATGTGTATGTAAAACAGAAACAGACTCACAGATACAGAAAACAAGCTTGTAGTTATCAAAGGAGAGAGGAAAAGGGGGTGGGACAAATGAGGGGTTTGGTATTATCCTATACAAATTACTAAATATATAAAATAGGAAAGCAACAAAGTTATACTTTACATAGCACAAGGAATGGTACCCATTATCTCGTAATAATCTTTAATGGAATATCTGCAAAATACTGAATCACTATGTTGTACACCTGAAACTATCACAGTATTGTAAGTCAACTATACTTCAGTAAAAATATAAAGTAACATTTCAATTTTATTAAGAAAAGGATAGTTAAAGGGTTCACAGAAAGAAGCAGATTTCAACTTTATTTCTGTCACACAACAGAGCATTACAAATACTCCTGCACCCACACAAATTGTCTGCATCCTCAGCCTGCTTTTCCATTGTTGAGCAATCACTGAATTATTGCGCAGGTCCAGACCTGCTCTTTCAGTATAGACTTGCCCTCAAATTGCTTTTAAATTGCTTTGAAAGATCTGGTAAAATTTTGAAGGTGCCAAGATATGGATTAAAATGAAGTATAAGTTGGCTTCAAATTTTGTCCAACAGAACCAGTGAACAGGGTAATGAAAAAACAAATGGGGTACAGCAAGAATTCTGAGTACATCAGCCACCCTTGTGAATTGCTAAAAGGCTACACATTTTCACAGTGCAACTGTCTGCTGCAAGAAATGAGAGCACAGTAAAACAAAATATTTCCCTTTCAGATACTTTCAGAAAATATGCAGATAATCCAGTTGAAATGATTAGTTTATGATGCAAATCAAAACACTCGATAGGATTCTTCCATATTGCAGCGTGTTTGTCCTTCCAAATGTCAAATAATTTCTTCTAGGTAGGTCCCTTTCTTTATCAAAAGATATTCTTCCCTCAGGAGAGGCTCGCAGAAGAGAAATGGTGTTAATTGTCTGAGTGGTCTAGTACATGTGCTCTACTACAGAGGAATATATCTTCAGACAATTGTTTTTAGCTATGTTTTTATTTTCAAAGATTTAATTACCCCATTGGTGGTTACAAAAGCCCTTGTTTTTACATTTTTCCCTCCTTTCTGTTGACTCACTGCTCATAGTCTGTTCCCTCACCTCTGAGGGTGGTACAGAAAAGGAATGTAATGTGGAAGGGGGGCATTTCTATGTTAGTAGCGCTGTTGTGTCTGGATGAAATAATCCATTCTACCATTGGTTACTGTTAAATGCTTAATCTTTTCTAGGCATCATGCTGATGATATGTATCTGTTCTCTTTAGTCCTTACACAGATCCATGCAAAGTGGGTACTGGTATACCAATTTTTTAAAATAAAAACAACTGAACATTATAAAGTTTACCTAACTTTCCCAATGCCCACTGCTAGTAAGTGGCAAGTTCACATTTGACTAATTCTCAAGTCCTCATTTTCTCCATCCTGGAACATTGTATCTTTGAGTATAATTAAATGGAATTTACTCATCGGGATTAAATTGGAATATGATATTGGGGAAGCATGGCAAAGCCTTTGGAATCCATTGATTGGGTTTAAATCTCAGAACTTTATATCTGATGTCACTGAGCCTCTGTTTTCTAGTGGAGATGAAATACCTGACTTTATAGGGTTGTTGAAATAACTAAAGGAGGTAAAAATTGATAGTACTCAACACAGATGTGGTGTTCAGTAATTTTGGGTCGAGTTTCTTTCCTCCCCATACATTGTTTAACCATTTTTATTGAATATCAGGTATTTTTCTAAGTGTGAAGAGCACACAGATGAATAAGAAGACTTGAATTTTTTGTGCAAATGGAAGAAACTGAGTCTTTTAAAATTTTTAAATTTTTATTGGAGTATGGTTGCTTTATAATGTTGTGCTAGTTTCTATCGATACTATGTATCTATGACTAAAATAGATAACTAGTGAGAAAGTCAGTCTTTTAGAGGATTGAGATACAAATATTTATAAGGTAACCTGAAAAGCACGTGGGTTTTATGTGAATCTAGGTGTAGTCAGGGAAGGTTTCCTAGATTAGATAATGTTTGAACTGAACCTTGAAGAATTAACATTCCTAGGAGCGAACCAGGCTTGGAAAGATAAGAAAGGTATACTTGCAGAAAGGAACGTGAGAGTTAAGGCATGGGGATGCAAAACAGCTTTTACTGTTTTTGAATCCTAGAGTAAGAGATGGAGATAATGTTGGAGAGAGAGGCAGGGGTCATATGCTTTGAAGATCTTATGCATCCTGGTAAGCTTGTGCATGAATATTTTTGTTGGAAATGGGGAGGTATAGAAGTGTTATACTTGAAGTTTATGGGTCTCTCTGGCAGACTGATGTGCAGGGTGGATTTGAGAGGGATGAAATGAGTAAGGGAGATAGAATCTACTGCAGCGGTGTAGGCCAGTAGTAGAGAGGGTCCAGTTGGACCAGGGCCAACTGGAACAGGGGATAGAGAAGATGGATCTGATGAAACGCTTAGAAAACATCTGATGATGGATCTGAGAAATGCTTAGAAAACAAATTTAACGGTTTTGGGAGATAGGAGAGAAAGGAGTTGAGAATGTTCCTAATTTAGATCAATTGGAGGGATGGTCGGACTATAAACTGAGAGAAAATAAGGAACAATTTGTGTGTAGTGGAGATGAGTTACACAGATGTCCCTCAGGAGTACCTGTTACAGGATATGTAGTGACCGATAACTCCAACCATAGCATCTTTGGCTCTGCCATGGCAAAGGATTCCTGAGCTATCAGCCATTGCCTACTCACTGTAGTAGCTTCAGAGCTGGACCACTCCTGTCTAGTATAAGACATTTCCACAGGTAATTTCTGCTCAAGGACGATCCATTGGTTTGGCCAGTACTTTCAGAACTGCTCTGTGGTATGAGGTTCTTCCTACTCAATTCTTCCTCCACTCTTTCACAGTATCAGACCTGCACCATAATCTGAGGGTCTTCCCACCAACTCTAGCACTCTTCATCCATCATAGGTGTGTCTCCTGATAAAGCTCTTTCATCTTGAATACCAATGTGGCATCTGCTTCTTGGACGATCCAAATTGACATTAGGAGAATTTAGACATCGGTGGGGATGAAAGGGATGAAATGAGATCAGTAACAGAAATACTAAGTCTGATATGACAGAGAAATCTGGCTGGAAATCTTAGACATTTGGATAAGCAAGTTAGAAAATTGGACACAGAACCTGTAGAACTGGGGGTCTTCAGCATGCTGTAGTGGGTAGTCAAAACTGTGAGAGTAGAAGGAATCACTTGGGCAATAGAAATAATGTGAAAGCAGAACTATTTATATTCATGCAAATTAGGGTGCATTAGAGCACTCACACGGAGAAGGCAATGACACCCCACTCCAGTACTCTTGCCTGGAAAATCCCATGGATGGAGGAGCCTGGTAGACTGTGGTCCATGGGGTTGCTAAGAATCAGACACAACTGAGAGACTTTCTTTCACTTTTCTCTTTCATGCATTGGAGAAGGAAATGGCAACCCACTCCAGTGTTCTTGCCTGGAGAATCCCAGGGACGGGGGAGACTGGTGGGCTGACGTCTATGGGGTCGCACAGAGTCGGACATGACTGAAGTGGCTTAGCTTAGCTTAGCTTAGAGCACTCACAGTTCACCCTCATGACTTCCATCCCCCGTTCTCCATTTCCTTCATCCTCTCTGAGCTCCCCGCTCTTTCCTGTTGGACCTACTGCCTGTGCAAACCATCCCCTGAGAGCACTTAGCACATCTAAGGCTCTTCACAGCCAGGATTAGCATGCATTCTAGTGTTAGCTGTGTCTCATCTCTCCACCTTTTTCAGAAAAGTGATAATTCTTAGTTCTGCTCTTGAGATCACTTCTCTGAGCCTCAAGTTCTAGGCCATTTGGGATCTGATGCTGTTACCCTTGCAGACAGGTAAAGGCCCCATACCTTGCCTTAGGGAAGCAGGTTTCTACTGTGAATGTTAGATTTTATTCCCCACTTCTTGGTTTTACTCTGTAGAGTTTCGACATTTTTAGTTTTGTTTTCACCCCATATGGGCAGAGTTTCCATCAGTGCGCTTCTGGTGATGACTGTAGGTTGATAGCTAGTCATTTCTGGCAGGACTGTTACCTCTATCTTTAGAGCTCCAGCTCTAGTCTGAAGTTCCAGCTTCTCTGCAATCTCATACATGGGGAGTCTCTCACAGTTCTGTCTGCAGGAGGCATGGCTCTCTGGCTCTCGCTGTTGTCAGAAGGCCCTGGCATTCCAAGGAGTCTCATCCTGTCCAAGCAGCTCTAAATGTGCAGTGAATCCTGTAGCATTGCTTTGTTGGCATTCAGCACCTGTCTGAATCCCCTTATCTTTGCTTCTGACCTCCTGTTCATGGCATATCTCACCACAAAACTAAAACGTGGATAGGAACGCCAGTGGGCGGATGGCCTGGAAACATGCAGTGTCATCCTGTATGAACTTGGGCGACCAGCTTTCAGAATTTCACCTTGAACAAAGGTGATTCTGGAAGAGAATAAACTAGATGTTACATTCCCACAATACACTAATTGTGATTATTGCTTTTTAAGTGAGTGAGGTTTGGGTATTGCAGAAGAATGATTTAGTCCCTAGTAAGATATTACACACATCTGCTCCAGGACAGGAGGTATATGTACACCAGTTCACAGGTGTCTTTCCACTTCGTCCAGGTGAACTGATTTAGTTGATAATACATTGAGTTGTACACATCTGGCCCCAATTTCAGTTTGGTTAATATGTCTGTTTTCCTTGTAGATCAGTAGAATCTGTACTACACAAATCTTCTGTCAAAGTCACCATATGAAATTGCCCCCAAATGCAGTGCCTCTAAACTTGCAAAATTTTGTGAACTTCCTCATATCAGTATAATCAGTTTTGTGAAGCATTGATGGGCCCTTAATTTCTCACTACATGCTCTTCTGACAATATTTGAAAAATAAGGTGAGCACTCATATCACAATGTCATATTGAGAAAGCTAATTAATAGAGAAAACTATATCATATCAATGTCAAGTATTAACTGGGTAATAGGAAGCCAAGGAAAGATTTGAGAAAAGGTGAGAAAATTAGTGTAGGGAGAGTAGGATGAATCTGAGGAAGTAAGTCATGGAATCTTAATGAGTAGTGAGGATGATATGAGATTGTTTGGAGAGACTGAAGCTTTAAGCGATGTGATATAAAAGCACTTTGCAAGCAAGTTTCAGGTCAATAACAGACATTTGGCAGTTAGCAATGATGTGAATTTGGCAGTCTCAGATACAACATAGTTTCACCAACAATAACATGTTTTGCAAATACTGGTGAAAGTGTAGGGCTATAGATTTTTAATGCATCTATGTTCATAAATAATGGTCATAATAGTATGTTTTTTCCTGGGATTGACTAATAATTTATAAACCTCTCTATGCTAAAGTCTATTATCATAATTGGGTATATTTTTATTTGTGCTGATGGTTATCTTTAAGCTTAATTGTTTATTAACTGATGGTTATTTCTCCTAGGTCTCTGTTGGTACATTAGAATACTCTTTCAACATGAAAAATTACTCTAGTATTTACTTTCCAGTGGACTGCTTCCCTCCCTTTTCATGCTTCCTCTGAAAATAGGTTTTTTAATGCCCCACTTATGGGATGGTATTAATCAATGGAGATAGTTAAACAGAACTTCAGGTTAGAAAAAGAAATTTAAGTGTATGTATAATCTAATAATTTGCTCACTGTCGAATGGCCATTATTCAGATAATCAACTTTACATTATATGCTCTAAGTATATAATTGTTTTAAAATTATCCAAATGTTCACCTACTTTCATATTTTCTCAATGTGAATGAGGCTCTATGACTCATAATTAAATCACCTTCTTTTAACCTGGATTAGTTTAATCGTTTCTTTTTCCCAAATCTCCTTTCGGTGAATTAAACTAATGGAAAATAACTGAGACAACTGAAAAGAATGTGAATTTAGGCGTGAGAGGTAAAAGGATTAAACGCATCTGTTCCAGTGGTCCTGTTTAACATTTTCTGTAATTATAACTGTAGCTTTTGGCATAAGTTGAAGCTGTGTGAAGCCACAGAGAATATGGAGAGTAGGCTAACATTTGAGTTCTATGAAATTTAGTTGTGATCTTGGGTTAAACCTTTGAATATCTGTTTCCACATAAACACAATGAATCTTAGCTAGGGTTATTTAGGTATCTCTATTGAAATTCTGAAAATCGCTGGTGTTAGGGATGGAGGCTCTTTTGCAGATATGCAGATGTAGCAGTTTAAAAAATGTGTGCAGGAGGATCTTTCCTACTCCATCCTTATCTCTTTCCCCTGGGTAAATAAGAGCATTTTTGTTTGATATTAACTCTTGTATATGCCCAGTTATGGAGTCATAGATTGACAACATGTCCTTTGGATATAGATAACAAAGCTTTACTTTCTGAGAGCTAACATGGTGGTTTAGCTTACTTGACACTTGCTTGGCTGAAGTAATCTTGTTGATAAGACTTTAATCTTGTACTTCATGCCTGCAAGTTAGGTATTTTTCATATAACAAACAGCATATGTTAAGTTCTAGAGCCAGGTGCCATTTGTCTTCTGGATGGACAACTGGAATACAGAATAAACATCGATACTACCGCTTTATCTCACTACAAACTCAATGAAAATGATCTAGAAAAGGGATTCTTATCAACTCTCCTTAAAATTATGTGAAACATTGTGGTAAATATTTATATGTAATGTGTTGCTGTGTGTTTCGAAAGACAGGGTTTGTAGCTTTCCTCTGATATTTAAATAGGGCTTGTGATGAATGTTTAGAATTACTGCTGTAGAATACAAGAAATACTAAGAGCAAGAAAGAAAACAATGAAAAAATATACTGAAATTTGGTTCTTTCTTTAATCAGTAGTATTATAAATCTTATATAAAGCCCAGTGTTTAATCCAAATTTTATTTTAGTCTAAGTTTCTTTTTCCTTTTATTTATATGTGTAACCCTTCATGGCATGTTATAATTTCATTACATAAAGTTCCAAAACAAATAATGATATTCAAGATAGCTGTGTAGAGGATATTAATTTCATACATTCAAGTTGAATAAATAGTATTATTTTATTGAAATTTCTTGGGGGAATAAGAAACATAAATTTTCTTTAGACTGACCCTAAACTCTAAAATTCTATAAATATGTTACCTATTGGCTTAGTTTTAAACATACAAAACTAAGCAGGCTTTTTTGGTAGATATTTTGGAAATATTGTCTTACTATATTTTATAGTTAAAACTATGGTATTTGAAATCACTTAATTTCAGATTTCAGCCTTAGTCCTTACTGATGATGTAACCCTTAGGCAAACAGTGTGAATTATCATTCCAGTCAGTGAAGCGATGCACACCAAGCCTTTGTTCAGTGCCTGGTAAATGAAAATGCCTCATAAGTAGTAAAGTCGTTGCAGTAGTAGTAGTTCCTTTCATGGGGAGGGGGAACACAAAGGGAAAATGTGTATAGTAAAATATTAGTGGCTGGAGAGAATGAGCCACCTAGGAATGCAAACAGGGTTTTAATTTAGCAAATTAGCAGGTACTGCCCCAAGAACTACTCCCTGTTTACAGATGGTTATATCAAAACATTTGCACATTTGATATCTTTGTAAGCTTGACCAATGAATATAGGATGGCAGAACACTGAAATAACATATGGTGATATTTGATATATGAATTTAAATTAAAGATAGATCTTTAGCCATAAAGAGATCCTAGGTGTATTTCATAGACCCAATGAGTAAGATATAAAATATCACATTATTCTGTGAAACACACTAATGTACAAAATCCTGAGGATAATATGATTGATCTATATAGGCACAAATTTTGTGAGACAATTCAAAGTTGTTAGTACTGTGTAACTACTGTTGTATTGATTGTATTCTGTCTAAAGTGAATTTATTCTATTCTGTCTCTGTACTATTTTATATGAGAAAATTTCACCTATAAAATCTCTATACATGTACACCAGGGTGTTGTTATATTTACATGCTTTATTTTTGTTTGATTGTATATGTTGAAAAAGTGGCCTTATTTTATTTTTTCTGAAACAGAACTTTTATTAGGAAAAACTTCAAAGTATACAAAAATAAAACACTATAGTGAACTCCCATGTACCCACTGCCCAGCTTTAACAGTGATCATGGCCAGTCTATACCTCTAATCATTTTCTCCCTTTCCTCCAACTGGGAAACAATCCATTATATCATCCATAAAAAATTTTGTAGTATCTCTATTTTTTTTCCATTTATTTTTATTATAGTTGGAGGCTAATAACTTTACAAAATTGTAGTGGTTTTTGCCATACATTGACATGAATCAGCCATGGATTTACATGTATTCCCCATCCCGATCCCCCCTCCCACCTCCCTCCCCATCCCATCCCTCTGGGTCTTCCCAGTGCACCAGCCCCGAGCACTTGTCTCATGCATCCAACCTGGGCTGGTGATCTGTTTCACCCTTGATAATATACATGTTTCAATGCTGTTCTGTTGAAACATCCCACCCTCGCCTTCTCCCACAGAGTCTAAAAGTCTGTTCTGTACTTCTGTGTCTCTTTTTCTGTTTTGCATATAGGGTTATCGTTACTATCTTTCTAAATTCCATATATATGCGTTAGTATACCGTATTGGTGTTTATCTTTCTGGCTTACTTCACTCTGTATAATGTAGTATCTCTAAACTAGAAGAGATATAAGGAATATTTTAAAAATACAACCCCAGTACCATCATCACCCTTAAAAATAAATGACAGTAATTCTTTAATGCCATCAAATATCCTGTTCACATTCTGTGATTATCTCATACATTTTTAAAATAATTGATCTGTTCAAACTGACCTCCAAATAGGGACTATACATTGTTATTAACATGTCTTTGAGTTTCTTTTAATATACATTTTTTCTCTTTTTTTCTTATTTTTAAATTTATTTTTTGCATTCATTTTATTTACATTAAAAGTTTTTTTTCAATGTTGTGTTGGTTTTTGCCATATAATAATGTGGATCAGCAATAATTATACATACACCTCCCCCCTCCCTCCTTAATGTCCTTCCCCCGTCCCCATCCCATCCCTCCAGGTCATCACAGAGCACCAGACTGCGATCCCTGTGCTACAGCTTTATTTTAAATTAACTATAATTTGATAATACCTCAAAATATAGTCTTTTTCTTTCTCATCTTTTCCCCATTTCTATGTTGAAGTGTAGAGAAACCCCTATTACATGTTTCTTTCTGTGGAGCTCCAATTTGGTGAAATTTTTGAAGAACTTTTACACTTATAAGATGATTCATTCTATTTTGTTGAACTCTGAAATGCTTGTTCACAAAGCACAGTTGAAGCCCATGACTGCATTCAGTGTTATTAGGGACCTGAAACAGTGAGTAACTTCTCTGCCTTCTGTTTAACAAAATCTTTGTCCTGTTGAGATCATATGAGTAGGAATTTTAAATTTAAGAGCATTTTAACTCAGAAATCTGAAAGCTAGGGAAAATACAAGAAAGCAAGCTCCTGAGATACTGGAAAAAGCCAAAAGAAAAGTCTCAATGTGGAAAACTGTAGAGTTTGCAATGAGTAAGATCCTATTAACTGGTGTAGGTGTATGTTCTATTGAAAACTTCATTAAGTGTGTGCTATTTTCTAAAACACCATCATAGTTAAAATAGTTACTTGATTAACACATTTAGCATGTAACAATTGGGTAGTGGACTGTGTACTTCATACATATATATATATATATATATTTAATATAATATATGTTGATGGCATCACTGACTTGATGGACATGAGTTTGAATAAATTCTAGGAGTTGGTGATGGACAGGGAGGCCTGGCATGCTGTGATTCATGGGGTTGCAATGAGTCAGACGCGACTGAGCAACTGAACTGAACTGATGTAATTATATATATATAATCTATAAATATATAAATTAACATAAAATTGATTTAATAGTTATAACCACTTTAACAGGTACTATTATTATCCTCAGCTTACAGATAGGGAAACTGAGGCATAGAATAGTGAAGTAGCTTGGTCAGTGTCATATTTATGATAGGTAGTTGCTATGTATGGTCTGGTTGTTCATGTTCCCCAAAATCCTTATGTTGAAATCCTAGCCCTCAAAGGTGATATTAGTAGGTGGGGATTTTGGGAGGTGATTAGGTAATAAGAGTGATTACATAATAAGAGTGATTAGGTAATTAAGTAATAATGAGTGGTATACATGCTCTTATAGGAGAGGTGACATTGAGCTCCCTAGCCCCTTCCACTTTGTGTGGATACAAGAAGGTGTCTGCAACAAAGAATAGGGCCCTCATCTGACCATTCTGGCACCCTAATCTTTGACTTCAAGCCTCTAGAGCTATGAGAAATTTCTGTTGTTTATAAGCTACACAGCTTGTGGTATTTTTTTGATAGCATCTTGAAATGGACAGGGACAGTTGTATAGCTAAAAATTTTGAATCCAGGTGGCCTTACTCTAGAGTTCATACTTTTCATCCCTAAGTTATACTGTTTCTCAGTAAATTACCTGCTTTTTTTTGTACATTAGACTGGTCAGTAATAGCTTACACCACTATCAGTTCAGTTCAATTGCTCAGTCATGTCCAGCTCTTTGCGACTCCATGGACTGCAGCACGCCGGGCTTCCCTGTCCATCACCAACTCCCGGAGCTTACGCAAACTCATGTCCATCAGGTCAAGGATGCCATCCAACCATCTCATCCATTGTTGTCTCCTTTTCCTCCTGCCTTCAATCTTTCTCAGCATCAGGGTCTTTTTAAACAAGTCAGTTCTTTGCATCAAGTGGCCAAAGTATTGGAGTTTCAGCTTCAGCATCAGTCCTTCCAATGAATATTCAGGATTGATTTCCTTTAGGATGGACTGGTTGGATCTCCTTGCAGTGCAAGCAACTCTCAACAGTCTTCTCCAACCCCACAGTTCAAAAACATCAGTTCTTTGGCGCTCAGGTTTCTTTATAGTTCAACTCTCACATCCATACATGACTACTGGAAAAACCATAGCTTTCACTAGACAGACCTTTGTCGGCAAAATAATGTCCCTGCTTTTTAATATGCTGTCTAGGTTGGTCATAGCTTTTCTTCCAAAGAGAAAGCATCTTTTAATTTCATGGCTGCAGCCACCATCTGCAGTGATTTTGGAGCCCCCAAAATAGTCTGTCACTGTTTCCACTGTTTCCCCATCTATTTGCCATGAAGTGATGGGACTGGATGCCATGATCTTAGTTTTCTGAATGTTGAGCTTTAAGCCAACTTTTTCACTCTCCTCTTTCACTTTCATCAAGAGGCTCTTTAGTTCTTCTTCGTTTTCTGCCATAAGGGTGGTGTCATCTGCATATCTGAGATTATTGATATTTCTCCCGGCCATCTTGATTCAAGCTTGTACTTCATCCAGTCCAGCATTTCTCATGATGTACTCTGCATATAAGGAGGATCGCGATGGGGAATACATGTAAATCCATGGCTGATTCATGTCAATGTATGACAAAAACCACTACAATATTGTAAACTAATTAGCCTTCAACTAATAAAAATAAATGAAAAAAAAAAAAGTTAAATAAGCAGGGTGATAGTATACAGCCTTGATGTACTCCTTTCCTGATTTGGAGCCAGTCTGTTGTTCCATGTCCAGTTCTAACTCTTGTTTCTTGGCCTGTATATAGATTTCTCAGCAGGCAGGTAAGGTGGTGTGGTACTCCTCTTTAAGAACTTTCCACAGTTTGTTGTGGTTGTGCTTTGGCATAGTCAATAAAGAAGAAGTAGATGTTTTTTCTGGAACTCTCTTGCCTTTTTGATGATCCACTAGATGTTGGCAATTTGATGTCTGGTTCCTCCGGCTTTTCTAAATCCAGCTTGAACATCTGGAAGTTCATGGTTCACATACTGTTGAAACCTGGCTTGGAGAATTTTGAGCATTAATTTGCTAGCATGTGAGATGAGTTCAATTGTGTGGTAGTTTGAGCATTCTTTGGTATTGCCTTTCTTTGGGATTGGAATGGAAACTGACCTTTTCCAGTCCTGTGGACACTGCTGAGTTTTCCAAATTTGCTGCCATATTGAGTGCAGCACTTTCACAGCATCATCTTTTAGGATTTGAAATAGCTCAACTGTAATTCCGTCACTTCCACTAGCTTTGTTCGAAGTGATGCTTCTTAAGGTCCACTTGACTTCATATATCACATATCATTATGCATACTTTGTTGTTACTTTGAAAAGAGCTGTTTTCTATTTTTTGGTAAAATAGTTCAAGAGAAAGCTGGCACATTAATTATTTGTATTCAGATTTAGAGTAGTAGGTAAGGAGACTAATAATAGCTGCAACATTTAACTGGAAACCCCAAAATCCAATTTTGTTGCTCTGAGAGCAGGCTACTTTCTGTGCCATCAAGTATTTTGGAAAATAGTTCCTTTATGAGGGAGTGTAGTACAGCATTTAAACTTGAAAACTTTAGGGCACATTTTTAACGGGACAAGGGAGATGAAAAATTTTGAGTAGTTCTCCATCAAAACATGGCATGTGGAGAGGACCTATAAGAAAATAGCAGAAATCTTGGTCTACTGAGCTATACAGTGAGGAACTGCCAGTCTAAGGACAGAAGACCTGGATTCTAGTCTAATCCCTTATTAGACGTGTAATGATACTCAAAGGAGAGAGATCTTGCCTTATAGAACCCTGCTATACAAGTGTGGTCCAACAGTGTAGACATCACCAAATTCTGTATTAGAAATATGGAGTCTTAGGCCCCATCCAACCTACTGAATCAGAACCTGCATTCTAACTGAATCCCATGGTGATTCTATTGAACATTAAAGTTTGAGAAACATTGTAGTAGAAAGGATATGACTTTCAGGATTTTGATCTGCCTTAAAGGATAAGAAATGACCTTAAGAATCTTTGGCTTAAATCTCATATCCTTTTAAGAAGCCTCTATCTCACTGGCAGATTTCATTTTTATGAAAAAAAATTTTTATGAGAAAAGTTCTCTTTTCCTTTCCCAGTTAATAATGACACTAATGATGATTATGGTAATAACAGTAGCTAAAATTTAGTAAGTGCATTCTATGTGTCAGCCACTGTTCTAATTGCTTTATGATATCTCATTTAATCTTCACAGTTAACCAAAGCAGTTGGTAGTTTTACTCATTTTCCTTTTACAGATGAGGAAATTGAAGTATAAAATAGGTAACTTGCCACAGTCATACAGCTAGCAGACTCTAAACCCAAATCTGAGTCCACAGCCAAGTGGCATATTTAGCAGCCTGGATCTTCTCTAAGCCAATGAGGAGTATTCTACACTTCCTGCGATAGCTTCTTAACTGATCCTTGCATTAAGATAGCTTCTGTGTGACATCTGTCCCTGATATAAACTGGGAGAAGCATTTAGAGATGTTTCTGAACAATAGAAGATTGCTAACAGTCCAACTCCTCAGAAAATGTCTCATTGATAAATAACTGGCATATTTATCTGGCATAGATGTCGACACACATCTGTATTGTAGCACACTTCCAAAAAAGGAAAAAAAAAAGATTTTCACACTTAAGCCCAGACACTGGCAGTTTTTTTTTGGCATTGGAAAGTATTACTTTAAAAAAATTTCTTTGATATAATTTGGACCATTTGAATTATGGCAGCACTGTCCTGGAGAGCTGATAGACGCTCCTAGGGGAAGTGTGGGAAACAGAAGAATCATTTTTTTTGCTTCAATTATTTTTTTATTGAACTATAGTTTATGTGTGAGGCTTCCTTGGTGGCTCAGTGGTAAAGAATCCACCTACCAATTCAGGAGATGTAGACTTGACCCCTGGGTTGGAAAAATCCCCTGGAGAAGGAAATGGTAACCCACTCCAGTATTCTTGCCTGGGAAACCCCATAGTCAGAGGAGCCTGATGGTCTACAGTCCATAAGGTTGCAAAAGAGTCAGACATGATTTAGCAACTAAACAACAACAGTTCATGTACGATATTAGAAGTTACAGGTATACAACATAGTGATTCACAATTTTTAAAGGTTGTATTCCATTTATAGTTACTATAAAATATTGACTATATTCCCTGTGTTGTAGAGGTCTTTTATTTTAAAAATTAGAAAGCATGATGAATATTTTTGTTTATAAAGCTGGTTTTGTTTCAGGTGGTTTATTAGGAGGTATATCCTTAGGAGTGGAACTGCAGGATCAGATGATGAGAATCATTTTGAATGCAACATAGCAGGTCTTACCTGTTAATCTGAGAGCCCGAGTCTATTGAACCTTTGAAGACAAGGCATCCTAGGGGACACCACCTGTGATGCCTCCCAAGGAGGCTGAGCTGAAAAATATTTCCCGAGTGGCTTTCTGTATATGCTTTGATCTGAAGCTTTAATCATGGGGGAATGAGTGTTTTCCAAACCATTTACTACGATTCAGTGAGAGATGTTTCTAATGTTCTTTGAATAGTGGAATTTTTTTTCCCCACAAAAGACAAGATGAGTTTGTCGGCAGCTACTCTTCTTGTCTCATGGGTTTTCCCTATTCAGTGTTTCATTACATGTGCTTTATTTGTAAGGTCCTGACTCAGTTAAAATATTCAAGCCACTTTAGCCTTGTACGTTAAAGACTATCATCAATAAATTCAAACGGGGTTAACCTTGGAGTGACATCTTCATTTCTGTGATAATGTACAGTATGTGAATCTTTTCATATCATTGGCCACACCATGATCGGGCTCTCATATGTAAAGACCTTGGAACTTTAAATAAGTTACTTATTCATCTTCAGCTGGTTCGATTCATTTCTTTATAATGGTTTATTTCAAGTTCTTTCATTTGGCTCAAGCTGTTGATTGATGTTTCATGTGACCATTTTTCCTTTTCAGAAAGCAGGAAGATAGCTGGGACATAACTTCTTAGTAGCCTTTTAATATGAAAGCCTATTTTGTGTATGGCTGTTTCTGTAATCACTTGTGCATGACTGAGCTTAAATGGCTTGCTGACATTGCTGACGGATTACGGAACAAGCAATGAACTGACTTTTTTTTTTTCCTGGAGGGATGGGATGACTTTAAATGGTGGCGAATTATGCATTTTGTCCTTTGTTTCACTCTTCCTTTGGTGCTGTTTGGTGATTAATTTTATAGGATATAATTGGAAATCCCCTAGATGAACTGTACAGTGGATGGTAGCTTCTGGTAAAAATGATCTTCTTGTCCAGTAATGATGGACATGGGATGGGAGCTGATGGTCTATTTGTGTTGTATGTATTTCTAAAAGGAAGGCTGAAGAACTCAGTTAAGGAGGAAGTTCTTTAACTATGTTCTTTGCAGGTCCATTGAATTATGTAGACACCCCTCAGACTGTATTGATGCCCACCAGTCAAGAGTGGCAAGCTCTGTACCCTTTTGATTCACCAACTCATCTTATTTACAGTTTTTGGTGTTTGTTGGTGGTTTGTTGGTGTTGTTGAAGTCAAAGCTATTGTTAGGTTTGTCTAACACAGGATTGATAATAATTTGAGTCCAATATCTTAAAAATATGTGCTATTGATCACAAGGGGGCAACAGAAAGCAATATACAACCTTTTACCTTGTTGCCAGAAAAGACAAAATTCCATATATATAGTAAATATATAACATTTGATTTGATTTTTCTTTTAAGGAGCCAGTCTTTGAATTCAAAATTTAATACTCTTAATGCTTCCTAAACTGTTTTAGCAAGGAAAAAATTGAGTAATGAAGGGAAATAGAGATTATCAATATAACAAAACAAATAATGAATAAAATTTAGCTTTCTTTCTTTCTATTTTTGGTAGAAGCAGTGTTTTTTATGGGCTCCAGATTCTGGCTACTTGCTGTGAAAGCTGAGACAAGTTATGAGAGCTTTTAAAGCCCTTGCAAAATAGAGATAATAATGTACCTACCTCAAAAGCTTATGGGACTATGAGGTTTGAATGAAATGATCCATGTAAATTGCTGTATGTAGTATGCAGTACATTTTCTAGAAATCTTGGCTACTATTATATGTTCCCGAGACCATACCAAGTACTGTATGAATGAGCTTATTTTCTCTTCTTGTATGAAGAAACATATTTTGAAAAATTAAGTGAAATTTACAAGGTCACAGCAAATGGGCTCAGGCTGTCTCATATCAAAATAATATACCTTATCTGTAATTTTATATTTAATGCCTTACCTAGTTGTTAGATAATTCCTCCCCACCCCCCCCTCCCCTACACACACACAATTTTATCAGAAAACTGAGAGTCAGAGGGTTTTTATAATATGTTAAAGATCCTCAAGTTACTCGGTCACTAGCTGAGGTTTGAATGTTGTTCTGACCAGACTTCAAATGTCCATCACCCTGCTTCTCTGAATATGATGTGAGATTATGCTGTTTGAGGAAGGGGTTTATGTAAGCAATGCTGTTCCATTAGTTTTCTATTCTCTTGTGTTTTTTAAAAACAACTATACTCACTGAACATTTAAGAAATCAACTTTAAAATAAATCAGCAAAAATACTAATGAGATGCTACTGCAGAATTACCTGATTGGCTACAAACTTAAAAGACTGACAGTCACAAATGCTGGCAAGGATGTGGAGTAACTACAACTCTTACACATTGTTTGTGAAAATGGTACCACTGTTTTGAAAGAATGTCTGACAATTTCTCATCAATCTAAATACTTACCCTACCCTATGACCTGGCAATCCTAATCCTAGGTATTTACCTAAAAGACATAAAAATTTGTG
Organism: Dama dama; assembly: GCF_033118175.1. Lineage (NCBI taxonomy): Eukaryota > Metazoa > Chordata > Mammalia > Artiodactyla > Cervidae > Dama > Dama dama. The sequence goes on from NC_083693.1 coordinate 57,420,592, forward strand.
TCCACAAAAAGACTTTATATTCATAGCAACTTTATTCATTATGGGCCCAAACTGGAAAAACCAGAAATGTTCATGAATAGAGACTAGACAAATTGAAGTATAGTCATAACAGTATGCTACTTTGTAATTAGAAGGAATACACTATTGTTCAATGTGACAATAGAGATAAATCTCACACATCATGCTAAGTGAAAGAAGCTGGTGTACACACTGTTTGATTACATTATATGATGTTCTAGGACAGGTAAAATAAATCCATGATGGTGCTTCTGTCCCTAAGACACAGTGACCTGCTTCTCAGGGGTATTAATGAGAGACCTGCAAGTATTTAAGACAATACCTGTGTATCACAGACAACTGTGAAGGTCTCTCTTTAACAGACCTTGGTTTCTGTAGGGCATTTTGGGGAGGAATAAAGGACTTATTATTTATGTCCACCCTGTGGGCAGTTTTCCCTGAAACTTCTAACTCATCCAGTTAGAAAAACCAATAGGAAATTTGTTCTAGCATTAGCTGAAGTGATCCATGACACCACTTCAGCCCTGGAGGGCATTCAGACCAGCTTGAACTCACTGGCCTGGGTTGTTCTGAATGATAAAATTGCTTTTGGTTTCTTCTTTGTAGGCCAAGGCTGAGTCTCTATAGTCACTAGTACATCTTGCTATACATGGATTAATGCTTTGGGGCAAGCAGAAATGTCAATACACAGAATTAAGGAGGGAGAAAACTACCTGGCTAACTAAGGTAAACTCTGGTGGTTTATCAGAATTGTTTAGCTGACTGGGTCTGGAATTCTGAGGATGGCATGATTAAAATCAATACTGCTTGAAATTCTGTTGATAATAGCTTCAGTTATATGTTGTGTTAGACAAATTGAATGGATTTGGCCCCTTAGTGACTGACAGAGTGGTGTACTAATGGGACAACTCATCAGAAGCCAGAATGGTGTCGAAATGAGTAGAGAGTAGAAATTGTAAGACAGTTTTCCATGTGTCTCTTGTATTTCAGCATGTACTAAGAGTGAAACATTGACCTTCTTTGTCCCAGATCGTTTTTCAAGGATGTAACAGGGCATGCTTACTGCCTATTATAAAAGACTGAGGTTCCCTAAGGCTCCAGAATCAATCTTGACACCAGTTATTTTCTTCTTTTTTAAAGGGGTAAACTGAAAGAGATTTGTTTGGGCATAGCCAAAAAGTTGTTTTTTAATTTTCTTAATATAATAATAATATACAAAATGATGGGTAAGATGTCAAATATTACATTGTATAAAACCTCCAAGTAAAATATTTTTAGATTTTTAATTAAAATCTTGTCCTTGCTTCCAAGAATACAGCTTTTGATATTATGTTTTATGCTTGAAATAGCAACATACAATTCCTGATCAAGGTTTTAAATGGTCTCATTGAATTCTTGATAGTCACCCTTCAATAGAGATTTTGCTGCTACTGGTGGATAGTGGCAAATAAAGGGCAACATTCACTGCTTTTTCCTTTGATGAATCATCTTTTCTTGCCATTGAACAGAATTTAGATAATCTAATCTCTAAATTGTTCTTTTTTTCCCATCTAACAGCTATCACTTTCCTTTTCAATGACAAATGTAATGTTAATATTTTTTATGATTATTTGAATAGATTTCAGATCCACCTGAGCTTTTCATATTACATATTTCAAAAATAATAGAGAATTTCCTTAGGAATATGCAATTATTGCTCTACTGGCCTTAAAAATTTTTCTTAGGATTTAAACAATGAAGTTACCAGTGAGTCATTTTAGCCTCATTTTCAAGGTTAAATTTTTGCTTGTAAATAGATAAACTTTGTCAGTACACTGTGTATTTCACAGGGTCCTTGCAATTTTCAATTAACCTCATCTAGGATCTCAGCAAGATCCAGCATGTTTTGAAGCCAGTGATTTATCTTTCGAAGAGTTTTTCAAAGTGAATGTAATTCACAATTTTTTTTTTTCAATTCATCTCTTAGCTCATAAACTCTTAGAAAAACTCCCCTTGAATAGTTAGCCTGCTTGAGTGTGAAATGGCAGAGACAGGTCTTCTGAACCTAAAGCTAAGAAGAGAAGGAGCTATGGAGGCTTGGATGTTATTGGGGTCACTTTTTAAATAACAATTTTTGATGTAGAATTTAGACCAACAGATAAAATTTTTATAGCAAAGAAAAAATTTTATTTCTGTGAATAAATATTGCTTGAATCTCAGGATTTTCAGAATGAACTTGATAGCACCGTCTTTACACTTTTTTGGACACTAGTTGTTAAAATGAGGTAGAACTCAGGCTGATTGGTGAGGAAGTCATCCTACTCAAATGAGAGTCAGCAGAACTATGGGCACTATTTAAGCACTTGTATTTGAACCTACTGCCCCATATCCCATCCTAAATAAGTAATGCTTTGGAGGATTATTTACTTTCCCTAGACCATACAATTTGATTATTCACTACTAATTCCCATAGACTTCCCTCATATTTTGTTATACACCATTATCCTTCCTCTTCTAAAAACCCATGTGTGTGTTAGCACTCCATCCTCTTTGTCAAAAATATCAAGAATATAAAAGGTAAAAAGGTTTTTACCCCACCTGAAAGCTAACAACATGGCACAGTTTCATGGCTGCTGGTAGAAGACACAAAATCACTTTGTCAGAGGATGGTTTGTTACCCACAGTAATAGCAATAGCCAGAATATCAGTATTTCTCTTAATCGCCAGAGTGAAGAGAACCAGATGATATCTAACATGCTGTAGGCTGCATTTTAGGAAAGAAATTCTGAGCTTAATCTTTTATAGTGGAAAATCAACATGCTGGCTTTCTGCTCCAGAGGAAGACACCATCTCTGTCTTCCAAGGCTGTCGTTGATGTAAAAGTACCCAGAGATAGTCTAGAACAAAGAATAGTTCATAGCTCATAATGTGTGCAGAAATGTGAGAGCCCTATGGAGAAATGTCTCCCAATAAAATCATCCATACAGAGTTTAATGACCTGTTGACATCACTGACCTTCACCTCTTTTTTGTTTCACCTCCCTCTCCTCAAAGCTCTGCACTTGACTTTAGTCTCATCTAGAAGTTCCCTTTCTGTAAAATCTTTAACTCTCCTCAAAGCTCTGCACTTGACTTTAGTCTCATCTAGAAGTTCCCTTTCTGTAAAATCTTTAACTCTCCTCAAAGCTCTGCACTTGACTTTAGTCTCATCTAGAAGTTCCCTTTCTGTAAAATCTTTAACTCTTTAACATCAAACTCGGACCAAAATCTCCCCACCTCTTTTTTTCTCACCAAGATTAAACATTCTGAAACTCTATCAGGCTTTCCTTGTGTTCAACCACCCCTTATTTTCCTAGTCTTTCCTTCTTGGTCTCAATACCTTCCCTTCTCAGCCTAAGCTGCACCTACTCTCTCTCTCCAGAATCCTCAATGTCTTTGCTTCTCTTTCTTCTGTGAATACTAGTTTGCCACTTGACAGCTCTGAGTTATCTGCCACCTCCTTTCTCTGTTTCTGATCCCAAGCTTTCAAACAAATCTGGAAAAAAATTGACCTTGTTGACAAAAGCATCAAGAATGATGATTTCTAATTTCAGCAGCTTCAGTCCATCTTCCTAGTTTGACTTCTTACTTGTAAAATATTTTGGAGAGACAGTAAGCATCACAGCAATGAAAACTGGAATAGGCCTCAGATAACCGGCACAATAAAATGTTTATTATAATGCTAGCAATAAATATAAGGCACTTTTCTATCTTACATCCCTCTGGGTAATGGGCCAAAAGTATTTTAAGTTTACTAAAGTGAAAATAATTAATCCTTTCTTGAAGGTAGATTAAAATAGCCCCAAATAACATGCTTGATCTATATTGTGGTTATTTTTACTCAATTTCAGCTGAAGTTCAGGGAAAAAGTGTTGCAAGGTGACTTGCAAATTTTACTGTTTATCGTGTTGTTGTTTTCCATTAGATAGTTAAACATATTCTGAGTGTCAGGAGCTTTGCCATTAAGACGGGTGATGAAAATATGACAGTGAATACGCTGATGGTTTTAGTTTATGATGCATTTTAAGCTGTGCCTCTCTAATAGTGAAATCCTTCAGCATTTTTTAGTGGGGGTGAACCATCATGTAATTTACAAAACTAAATTTCTGTTTCAAAGAGGAGTCATGCTTTATATCAACTGGTGAAAGTAGAGAGTATGGGGGGTTTTAGGAGGAAGACCTGAAATTGTACTATGGATACACATTTTGACATTTTATTTCATCTCTTCCTGAGGACAGTACTTACTAAACATCAAATTTGTACAACATCAAATTTCTTAGTGAAAATCAAATAGGTAGATACTATCTAGTAGGCTTCCAATATTTACGTTTAGGATAATTATTGAGTTAAAAATGGAAAGGTAATAAAATAGACATTGTGTCAAACTAGGGCAAAAAAAAAAAAAAGGAAGTCACTAGCTAGAATGAACATGAGAAAACCTGTATGCTTAACAGACAAGAGTGGGCCTAAAAGTGAGTTGTGTTAGGGCACTTTTATTTGTTAGTAAGTTTTCTTGAAGTTTCTAAAGGCTTTTTTTTTTTTTTCTTTTTCTTTTTCCTTTAGAAGCAATGTTAGAAGCAGTAGCTTCCTAGTCTTGGAAACAAAAATCTGCTTAACTTGCTGTGAATCTGAACCATAAAAAATACAATACTATCAATTCAATGAGAGACCTTAAAATAATTGTGAGTGCTGCTCCCCATGACTAGGGGAACTTTAAGACTTGATTGCTATTCCTGACTCCTCCATTAGTTTAGGTGAGCTGCTTAATCTCTGTGGGTATTCTTAAAATAAAGAAGGTGGGTTTGATAATCTTTAAATTCACTTCCAGTTCTAAAATTCTTTTGTATTCCTATCCCTATTCCTATTTCCTTCCCTTTTTAGAAACACGAAGACCTTACAGAATTCTTCAGAAGCAATTCTTTTTGTCTTCCTGCTGGCATTAGAAAAAAAAAATTAGAAAGTCTCTCTTTTATCAGAATAGATTATAGGTTCTCATTTTGTGAGCTATTATGTATTTGGGTGGTATTCACCTTCTTTATGCTTCTGAAATAATGGCAAAGCCATGTTTGTGTGCACAGTTTCCTTTGATAAAGATAAAAGTAGATTGCAGGAAGCCATGATCATCTCAGTGACAGCCTCTTGAGTTTTTCTGCAGTAACTTATTTCAGAGAAGCTCAGTGATTTAATGTACATTAACTCACTGCTCACACAGGCCTGTCTGAGAAGTGGGAATGGCTGGTATTTTACCATTATGTGTCCTTACAGAAAGGCAAAGAGGAAGAACCAAAGTGAAATGGAGTGAATTTAATCTGACTAAAAGGCATCTTGGGTTTTCACTCCCTGCTTTGTGGGAAGAGAACACCCAGAGCCTATCCCCACACAGCACTTAGCACTTCGCGTTGCTTTTACTTATTCATGGGTCTTTCTCACCCACTAGGCTGTGAGTTTTTGAAGGACACTGCCTAGCACACGATGAATCCTGCAGTGTTTCCCGAAATAACATGGACCTTACCCTATGCAGCCCAGATTCTTTACTGCAGACCCAGTTTTGCCAGATCTTTGATGTATTTACCAGGGATGGATCCCTGAGGCCCCCATCAAATCCCTAAATTTCAAGACCTAGGAATATCTGCACAAGTAATTGACTTACTTCAGACTCACATTTTTGTTTATTTTGTGCTACAACTTGGCCATCTTTTAAAAATTGGTTAAATAAAGACTTCTCTCTTACCTGATGCCCATTTTCCCCAAAGTCACAAAATTTTATTACTTTGACAATAACTACAGGTGGGAAAAAATGTCAGGTTGGGATATATTGTGTACATCAGGTTTTTAAATTCTTGGGATGATGGTGATGATATTAGTAATAGTTGCTGCTTCTTTCTTTGTGACGGGACTGTTGTTTTACATGTATTTCTACTCATTTACTTCTCAAAATAATATAGTAAGGGTAGGTATCATCCTCATTTTCCATATGAACAAACTGATAAACATAGATTTAATATAACTTTGCACAAAATCAACAGCTAGTTAGAGGCAGTAGGCTTCAAACCCACATAGTCTACATTTAAAATCCGTGCTCATGACTGTGTTTAATTGCTTCTTGGATTTAAATTATTTTCTTTTTTTTCACATTGAACAGTTTGGAAGGAAAGCAATGAGATTTTAACAAAGAATTGTTGAATCCTTTGACGGGAGCCCTCATAAGCAGGCCAAAGTTTAGTTGTGTAGATTATCATTTCATAAGAGATGTTATCAGTGACATATTACAGAGTTTTAGCAGTCAAAATTTTAATACATGCAGCTTTTTTTTTTTTCTTGGATTATTTGCAGGCATACCATCATAGGTTTCTGATATGTAATTATTAGTCATTTGGTTGAGGCATGAATTTGAGTCCTATGCACTTTGTGATGTGTGGGAAGGAGTCAGTTGCATAGTAAATATTTACTGTTTTGGCTGCTGGGCATTTAATTCTTTTTGGTGAGGAATTCTGAGCTTCAACAGAGCCACTCCTGCCTCACTCTCAGCTCTGTACTCTGAGTGAAGCAGCTCAAGTCCCTCTGGTCCTGCAGCACAACATATAACCTCAGGTTATTCCAGTCACTTCTGTTCTCCTCATTACAGTTACTGTTTCAGAGATGAACAATGAAACACCTACCAGGGGGTCTTCACAGCTACATGAGACATTTAAACTCACTTCCACACGTCACCCTGATACTAGTTTACTCAGAAGGTTATAGGAGAGAAAACAGCTTGCCTGTGGCATTAGACATGCTTTCTCTGCAAGAGACTTGCAGTGGCCTAGCATAGCAATACAGCCCGGGGCAAGGAAACAAGATTCATATTGCACAGCTGAGAAAGAGAGGCCCTTGAAGAGCCAGGATCTCTTGTAACAAATCCGGAGGTCTAGCTCTCAGGGTCTCTGCAAGGGAAATATCAGTTTTAAGAGTCACTGAACTCAAGGGACCCCAAAGCATAGCAGCCTCATCAGCTGTTCAGTTGATAGAGTTTTTTTTTTATCAGGTCCTGATGCAAATTACTAATCAAGCATCATTTTTTATTACAAGAAAAGTTGTCTAACAATGCAGCTGACTCTTGACTCTTACCAGGTGTCTAGGAGAAGAGAGTGAGTCAGTTGACCCAAGGTCAGATTCTGACTCAGTGGGGGAAATGGTTTTGTTAATCCTTTATCCGTAGGACTAATTTCTGGGACTATAAAACATGTATCAGGAAATCAGGCTCTGCCCTTGTTGTTAGACTCTAACCTGAAAGGATATATCACAGGGAATTTCTGTAGCCACATTACTGACACCTGAGAAGAGGCTCTCTTAGAATGGACCTAATCAGACAAAATAGAGCTTGGCAAGAGGGGAAGAAAAACCCGATCCCAGTGGTTTTAATAAGCACTAAAAGCTATTCTACTCTAGGCCTTTTCAGTCATTTAAGTCAACAGTTTCACTTTTGGCTTAAGCCACTGAGTTGGGCAAATGGAATCCAATAAAAGATTATTAAATGAATATATCTACATTGCTGATCACTTCTGTTTATTTTGTTTTGATTGGTGATAGAGGACAGGTTGTTTTTTTTTTTTTTCAAATAAAAAAATGGCATCTGTGAAAAACATTGCTCAGTGGGTGGTAGATATGATTCTCTTTAATCACTTACTAAGGCTTAACAATAAAACAATCAAGTTGAATAAAAATTATAAGAGCTAAAAAAATAGCTGAATGGTGGCATTAGAGCTGAGTACCCTTTAATTGATTAAATTGATTCACTCATTGCTGTATTCAACAGTTACTGAATATTCTGTGCAGAAAACAAAAGCCTTTTAGCCTTTAGAAATGACCTTTTCATAGGCTTTGTGCTAGTCACTCAGTCATGTCCGACTCTCTGCCATCCCATGGACTGTAGCCTGTCAGGCTTCTCTGAGTTTGGAGTTCTCCAGGCAAGAATACTGGAGTGGGTTGCCATTTCCTTTTACCAGGAGATCTTCCCGACCCAGGGATCGAACCTGTGTCTCCTGCATTGCAGGCAGACTCTCTGTCGTCTGAGCCAGCAGGGAAGCCCTTAGCAATGACCAGGTTAAACTTATTCGACAGAATGCTCCTCTGAGAAGCGGGGACCCAGTGCTTAGTCTTGACTTTGTAACTGGTTAAATAAGGGCAGAGCTGTGTGCTTCACCCTTCCCAGGTTGTTAGGAAATCATCCCTGCAAAGCTCCTGGAATTGGGCTGCTATGCTGCCCACATCATGTCTTTCACATCATGTCTCTGTGCACATCCCGCCCCCCCCACCTCCCCAGATTTCTGTTGTGTTGTGGTTCTGTCTAGCATGGCCCATGATGTCAACTGGTTAGTGTATGTGTTATTTTGGACAAGTACAAATCATGGGATAGAATCAGAAAGTGATTGTCTTAGTCTCTCTGGGCTGCTATGTCTGACTAGGTGGCTTATAAACACCAAATTTATTCCTCAGAGTTCTGGGGGATGGGAAGTGCAAGATTAAGGTGTTGACAAATTCAGCGTCTGGTGAGAATATTTAGTCTGGTGAGACTTTAAACATCGGTCAATTTAAAAAAAGAAGAAAGACCACAGCCACAGGGAGGTCACAGGAAAGAGACTCTCCCCCACTGCCCACTCCCTTCCCTCCTCCGGCCTGGGCCTCCTGGGGTGGGGGCCCTGTGGCCAGACACTGGTTTGGAAGTGGCTTCATAGACTTGTTAGGGAAGAGTCCCTCCCTGCCCGTTCTGTTTGTGGTCATGTCGGCTGTGTCCTGGCCTGGATCGTACCTGCAAGACCAGAAGCTGGGCTGCTATTTTTCCCAACCTTGCTGGCTTCTCCTCCTGTTGTATGGAACTCAGTTTTCCATCTTAAACAACACAGAATATGAATATGTTTCAGGGGAGCCATGATGATGCCCCTCTAATCCCAGAGGGAAAGTGGAGTGGAGGGGAACTGTTAATCTGTTTCACAGATGTGCAGACTGCAAGTTTCTGGGAGGAGGCCCAGCTTTTCCACCTGTGACTGCAGTCCCAGACCCGATTCGTCTTGCGCCCAGACTCCCTTGGATCAGCTGGCAATAAATGCCTGTGTCTTTTCCTAAGTCAGTTTTCCCAGCCTGCTCCTTGCTGTTCTTAAGAAAAATAGCAAGAGGCACTGGGCTTCCCAGAGGCTTCTTGGCACACAGATGGCTGTTTTATCATTGTGTCCTCACATGCTAGAAGGGGCAAGGTATCTTTCCAGGGCTTCTTTTATAAGGGCACTAATCCCATTCATGAGACCTCTACCCTCATAACCCTGTCATATCTCACAGGCTCCCATCTCCAAATGCTGGGGGTTGGTTTTCAACATGTAAATTCCATGGGAGTGAGGAACACGAAGAGCCTGAAGGAGCAAATAGACTTTCGTCTTCCATATTCTTTTAAAATTCATTCATTGGAAATATTTCCCTGAAACTGTCCAAAAAGGAACTATTCTGATTATGCATATGTAATACAAACTTTATTGGCCCAGAAATTAAATTGCCTAATTCCGTATGACTGTCAAAATTTCAAACGTGATTGAAAGTTAAAAGTTCTGTCCCTGGGATTGAACTTTCCGTGGGTACTGCATGCAGTTAGAAAGGGAGTTCTTTTCTAAGAACTCTTTTCTAAGAAAGTGGCTTCTTTCATCCCATGCCTTGAGTGTTTGCTTTTCTCTAGATACCTGATAACCATGATTTCTGACTCATCTGGGATTTGAAGAGGGGTGGTGGGTGAAGTGAAGATGTTAAAAAGGCAGGGAAGTTTTTTCTTTCTTGATGCTATGAGAGTTACCCTCGTGTTCTTTGGAGTTTGAAAGTGAAGTGAAAACGTTAGTCGCTCAGTTGTGTCCAGCTGTTTGTGACCCCATGGACTGTAGTTCACTAGGCTCTTCTGTCCATGGAATTTTCTAGGCAAGAATACTGGAGTGGGTAGCCATTCCCTTCTCTGGGGAATCTTTCCAACCCGGGGTTCAAACCCAGGTTTCCCATGTTGCAGGCAGATTTTTTTACCATCTGAGATGGGTAGCTTGGTGAATGCTTAAGTGTAACTCTCTGGGCTATGGGACTTATATGTGGCTCCTTTGGAGGTGCTCCATTTTCTGGAGACCTCTTATCTAGAGCTACCTTGACAAAGGAAGGTGTCTCTTTATTATACCTTGTCACTTACAGATTCTTCAAGCCCCTGAGGATTCAACCATTCACATTTAGCTACTTTATGCTGGAGACTCATCATCTTTCTATCCTATCCTCTTAGACAAGACCTAAAATAACCCCACTGTAGTGTTCTCTTGCACATGGCTACCAGAAAACCCTCTAGAATCTTTTGTCCTGATGCATTCTAGGTGGGCAGGATAAGTCACCAAACTGCTGTCTCACTTTTGCTCTGTCACCAATGCTTTCAGCTTTAGGTTTCTTAGACGTGAGTCAGATATTAATTCAATCTATCTCCCACTCTGAAATAGCAGTTATTAGGCTTTCTGAGTACTCCTGTTGAAGGTTTTTCACTAGATTGAAGGCAAGGAGAGACAAGTATTTCCTTAATTTTAAAAAAGGTTTGGATTCAAATAGCTCCATCAAATAAATTTTTTTGAAACTATCTTCACTCTTGATCTTTTATACCGTGAATGTGGGTGAGGGATTGAAGAACTGTCTAATTCTAATGGTTTCAAATACATTTTTATGAATGTCAACTTTAATGAAGTATCATATTTAAATGCACCTATTTTAAGTGTACAGTTCAGTGGGTTTTTGACAAATAAGTCCACTCATATAATGTCCATCATAATCAATATATAGAACACTTTCATCACCCTAAAAAGTTCCCTCATGTTCTGGTGAAGTTAACTCACTACTCCAACCTAGATTTAGGGTGATGTGATCTAATTTTGACACTGTAGTTTAGATTAGCCTTTTCTGAAATTTCCTAAAACTGAAATCATACAGTGTATATCCTTTTATATCTTCTTTTGCCAAATATAATAATAATTTGGGATCCAACCACACTAATTCATTATTTTTTTTTTCTGAGTAGTATTATGTTGTATGGTTATACCGTGATTTGTTTATACATTTCTGTTTATGGCTCTGTGGGCTGTTTCCATTTTTTTGGTATTACAAATAAAGTTGCTATGGCAGTCTGAGATAAAGGTATTCTCTCTATGGGATGCATTCTAGTTTATTTTTGTTTGAAGCTTTTATTTGGTTTAAAAAAACAGCAGTTTTTTACATTGTCATAGAGGATAAACTGTGACTTAATGCCCATTATGTAAATACCTTATTTTGTTTACTCATGTGCCACTATGTTTAATATCCTTTTGCAACCCAGACAGTAATAATATAAATATATGTGTCATCTTTGGGACATTGGTCCATTAGTTGTGAATGAGTACTTTACAACCTTGTAGGGATGCCCTGGAATGTGTACCTCTCCATCTTCACACGGAGATTTTGATCTAGGTCTTCACAGGCACACACAACTAGTTGATAAAAAATGAGTCACCAACACTCTAATGCCTTTCAGGTCATCCTCCTGGGTGTCTCCAATCTACTGTGTCTGCCTGGCCACAGACTCTAGGCTATGGATCTTGCTATTAACTCTTCCTGCAATTCTAGACATATCCTTGGTATTTGGTTGTCATAAGCTTAGATTCTTAGCTGTCCTTCAAAGACTTGGCTCAGAACGTCCCTACCTGTAGTCACCTAGTGTAGGTTACTGTCCCCTGGTTCAGATCAGATTTTAAGTTCTGCTTGGTCCCCCAAAATGTGGGTGTTTAGATATAGATGCTTGAAATTGCATCAAATAAGAAAAAAGTGGAAGGAAATGGACATATTTAGCAAAATGGAATGAAAACTAGACATAGATAAGATTGCTCTCTTCAAATTTTTGCAGGCCTGATGAGAAAGAGTTTGAGTAACCTCTGGGAGTTGGTGATGGACAGGGAGGCCTGGCATGCTGCAGTCCATGGGGTCGCAAAGAGCTGGACATGACTGAGCGACTGAACTGACTGACTGATGAGAAAGAATATGTTGACTTATACCCCTCTCCTCATTTTGGGGGAGTGCTCCAAAGTATACAACTAGGATCACTGGGTACAAGATTTGGGAATTACATTTTGTCTTGGTCATCAGAATCAACTAAGAATCAAACAAAATCAACTAAAAATGGAAAGGGCTGTAATTGAGAAGTAGGAAGCTAATGCCATTTGCAGGTGTTTTAAGGTTAGACACTTGGTGAGGACTAATAGCATGATTGGATTAAATAAGCAAAGTTCCTTCTATTTCTGAGATTTTATGAATTTCTTTTGAGTGTCCTTTTTGTAGGAAACTGCTCAGGCATACTATTGGCTGATATAGTTTCTTTTTTCTTCAACTGCTAGGAGAGGATTGGTAGGACACTGGCAGAATTCATTTAAAGAACTAGAAAGAGGAAGAGTGAAGGTATGAGATGGAAAAGTTACAAAACAAGTAAATAAACCAACATTAAGTTTAAAAATAGCTATGTGTAGATGATTTCTCATCTTAGAGTGATGAGGTGGGCAGATCAGAAAACAAACACACAAACCTTAGAATTAAAGTGTTAGATGAGTAGATTTCTCATTTCAGAGCCTGGGACAGAGAGGTACGTGAAGTATTGTACTATCAATAGAATCTGATGGCTTTCACTGAAAGATCAGGTTTGGTGTCTGTTTCTTCTTATGTTTATTTTATTTTGGTAAATCAAGGTCACCCTTTCCATTAAAATGCAGAGCAGAATTTCTATTATTAGCTGTCCCATAACAATTTGATGGCTTAACAACAATGAAAAGACAGTCCATGTCTTTACCAAAAGAGCTCCAGGCTAATCAGATTCTAGGGAAATGCTGTAGTAACTTTGACTTGGTAATCAACATGCAGTCACTGAATTGCTTAAGTAGATGAAAAACAGCTTGTTTTCTCTGCTTCCTAGAGTATTCCCAGGTCAATTTTTTGAAGCTTCATTAACTGATTTTACACTGTGACAGTTACTTGACACAGAGTTGGTGTACAAATGCTTATTTAACAGCACAATGCTATTTAGCAATATGCTTTTAGAAATCACTTTCCAGGAGATGTGCTGTATTTTATTAGTTTTAAAAAATCAATAACGTATTCTCATGATTACAAGTGACATCTATTTTCTAGTTAAGCAAGTTGTGCTTTCTATTCTAAATGCTGCTTTATGGGGATTTCTTTCTTTTCTCCTCTTATGTTAAAGGATGGTTTCTTCCTAATCAGCTGGGTTTGGATTTTCATAGTTTGTATGTATCTCAGCACAATTTTTGTGGGCATAGCTAATTAATAAAATTAGTGGTTGGGCTTCCTAATTCTGATATTTTACAAGAGGGTGCATTTCATTAGCAGAATATCCTCAAGCATGGTACATAAAGAACCTTGCCAAATGATGCATTAGAGAATCAAGTAATAGCTTACAGATCAACCTTTGGGCCAGAATGTTGTGTTATGATTCCTCCTGGACTTCATCAGTGGTGGAAAGACATGTTGGGCTAGCACTTTGAGACAGTGAGCTTTTTTTTTTTTCCTCCAGTAGAGAAAGGTAGACATTCACTCTCTTGAGCACTGTGGATAGGCTTTAAGATAGGATATGAGCTGTTCTCAGGCCTTCACCTAAAATGATATTGTTTAGAGTAGCAGCAATGGCACTGCATGTGTTCACGGTTCAGTTCAGTCATGAAAAAAACCTATTAATCTCTGATGACTACAGTGAAAATTTGGTTACTTTACATGTCTGTTTGAAAAATACATTAAGGAATAAAGACTAGTCATAGGGATAAAAGGCTTTAGTTTAAAGTTGCTTTTGGTGCTAACCCTACTGATTTTTTCATAAGTCCTCCTAGTAGTTAAATAATAAACTCCCCTGAACAGGAGAGAAATCTCTGTGGTATTAGAACTTCTTGTGAGCTGGGGCTGTATTTCATTTGCCTTTTCAGTCCTTGGGAGGAAGGGAGTGAGCTTGCATGCACAGGCTTTAAAATGAACCCCAAGCTAGTGACTGCTACTGCTACTGCCATGGTGGATCTAGATTGGAATATAAGGGAAAGTCCAAATTTCTACCAAAGGTGGGGCTATGATTTACGTGTGCCTGCTGGGAGTCTGGTGGAGATAGTTGTAGGTGGGGTTAGAAGAAATTACTCAATGAAAACAAATATTTTCTTCATCTATCATCATTTTGGTTATCTTTGAATTTTACTGAGGGCAGGAATTTTATATTACATTTCTTGTTACTCCAAATGCCAAGCACATTTCTCTTGAATAGAACTGAATATAGCCAAGTGTATCTTTCTTAAATTCCTAGATAATGCTTCCATTCATTAGGAAAATTTTTAGAGATAAAGAATTGGGTTGGGCTCATACTACACTTGTTTCAGATGTGTGTGAATGTATGTGTAGTAGAGGCATGAAAAAATTAAAAAGGAAAAAATATATTATGTGTCTTTAAAAAAAACTTTCTCCAACTTTGCAGATTGATAAATAAACATACATACTCTTTAGTTCAAAAGATAGAATTTGGTGTTCATCGTTTCGTTCTAAAGTCCATTATTTTAAAGGGAATTTTCCAAATTCTTGTTCACTAATACTTTCTGAAGCACTTATTCTTTGAACAAAATACCTTTTGAATCTTTTCACTGAATGTTAATCCTTCTTAAAATTGGAATTTACCTTCTGTTAAGTCATTAAATTGGGATCTCTAATAAGTCATAACTTTGGATTTTAAATGCAAGAGAAATATTTCTCTGAGAAACACTGCATTTCACATTAAATTTCAGAAATAACTTCACGAACCTTAAATTAGTTATTTTTAATTATCCTTTATGTGAGAGAGGATTTGTGGCTCATTTATCCAAGTATGTCTACAGAATCATTGGGGATAAAAGCCCTTCTCATTTTTGACAGGTTGTTTTAGGGATTCTGTCAATGCAAAGAATGCTAATATTAAGAACATTTCCTCAGAATCTATTTCTTCATAAAGGAGTATGATTTAATATCCAAAAGTGGTACAAAGAAACTGATATGTGCAATAGCTTTATCTTATCCAGGGATAGGGGGCTTCCCGAGTAGCTCGGCTGGTAAAGAATCTGCCTGCAATGCAGGAGACCCCAGTTTGATTCCTGGTCAGGATGTTCCCCTGGAGAAGGGACTGACTACCCACTCCAGTGTTCTTGGGCTTCCCTGGTGCCTCAGATGGTAAAGAATCCACCTGCAGTACGGGAGACCTGGGTCTGATCCCTGGGTTGGGAAGATCCCCTGAAGGAGGGCATGACAACCCACTTCAGTTTTCTTGCCTGGAGAATCCCCATGGACAGAGGCACCTGGTGGGTTACAGTCCATAGGGTCGCAAAGAGTTGGACACGACTGAGCAACTTAACACACACACATCCAATGATAGAACATATATATAAAAGGTACTGGTGTAACAAGGGCCTGTTATTTGAGGGAGAGACACTTCTATCACTATGAGGTTAGCTGGATAATTAATTACCTAATACAATATCAAAATATGGTGATCTTACCAATAGTCAGAAATGCATTAAATACCGAGTGGTTCAGACGGCTGCTCACTAAAACCTCATTCATGTCTACAGTGAAGAGACTGCAACTTGTGAAGACTGCCTCACAGTTGATAATAGCACACCTTCTCTTAGAGCCTCCTTTCTTTTCAATATTCTACCACATTAAGAACTAATCCTGCATTGTATTGGATGAAAGAGCATGAAGCCAGAGGGCTCAGAGAATGCTACCAGAAACCATGCTAGAGTTTGACCTTTTTTTTTTTAAGAATTTTTTTTTTAATACTTGTTTTTGGTTGCACTGGGTCTCATTGCTGCACACAGGCTTTCTTGAGTTGTGACAAGCAGGGGCCACTCTTCATTGCAGGGCACAGGCTTCTTGTTGAGGTGGCTTCTCTTGTTGCAGAGCACGGGCTCAGTAGTTGAAATACATGTGCATCCTGCGTCCCCTGCATTGGCAGGCAGATTCTTATCCACTGGACCACCAGGGAAGTCCTCTTGACTTGTTTTCCCCCCGCTTTCCCGCCCCCACCCCCAACCCCACCCAGGGAAAAGGCCACATACAGTGCTTGGAGATGTTTGGTATGAAGTAGTTGTAACTTCTTCCTGGTTTGAGGTGACAGTCCCTGTTTCAGTAGGCTTGGCTTGAGGCTAACGTATAGGAGGGGAGAGATAGGAGAGTAGGCCTGAAAGCTGGTTCACAGGGAATGCTAGAAAGGATGCCTTTGGCTCTGGCAGCTAATGGATCTCAAGGGAGAAGATAACGTTTTCAAGAGAGGCAGCAGTTTTTGTTATTTAGTGTTGATGGAGCATGGGAAAGTTCTAATTTACATATTGAATACCAAGTACTGGAGAAATGAAAGAGATGCAGCATTGCATAGTAAGGAGAGCCTTATGTCGCTCTAGCTAACATTAGTTTGATCTTAACTACCTTAGTAATCCCAGGAAAGTGCACACCGAGCCTCAAGTGCCTTATCTGTTAAATGAGTGCTGGTCTATAAAGTGATCTTAATGTATTTAGGAGGTATTTAGGAAATCTGCAGGGATGTTTTTACTTGTCACAATGATTTGGGGAATTCAGTTGACACTTAACTGGAAAAAAATTAGAAATACCTAATGTCCTGAAATGGGTAGGAGAGTCCAGTACAACGAAAAATTGTCTTGTGTGCAATAAAACTTTTATATGTTCCAGGGGACATTCATATAGACAAAGATATCCTGTTTATAATATTCTGAGCCAAGAAATGAATTCATTTTACACACATAACAAAGTATTTTCTGTATGGCTTTAAGAAATATAGGTTCAAAATTTAATAGACTTTGTATTTTGCAGGAGTCAGCAGGTGTTTATTGGAAGAAAATGTTGTTTTCTTTGGGATCTTCAAAGAGTTGTTTACCATCCAGGAAATGATGTTCCAGCAGCATGTTTCTCATGGAATTTGAGTTGCTGATACTCACGTCAGTCTGCATTTGTAGCAGTGGCAGTCACAGTGATTTATGTAGAGCTTGTGTCTGACTGCTTTGTGGTTTCCTAGCATAGTTTTGCTCAAGTATCTACAATTCGGAGTAATATTATTTAAATTCATTTCTCTGTCACTCTCGCTTTTATTACAGTATGCAATTATACACACGTTTGAAATTATGCACAGGCTGGTTATATTACCTTTGAATTTCAATTTCAGAAAAATAAAGGGGCCATGACTAAACATTTGATATAAAAAGAGGCGTTGGACTTGATGGGGTTGAGAGTCAGTGGTTTAGATAATCTTCAAAATTGCTTTCATTTTTAGCAACCTGTGTTCCTAAATAGGCTTCCCAGATGGCTTAGCGGGAAAGAATCCACCTGCCAGGGCAGGAGACTCAGGAGACACGGATTTGATTCCTGGGTTGGGAAGGTCCCCTAGAGGAAATGACAACGTGATCCAGTATTCTTGTCAGGATTATCCCACAGTCCATGGGGTCACATAGAGTCGAACATGACAGCGATTGAGCATGCACACACATCTGTAAGTAATCTATGGCACATGCTTTATGATCCGTAGATGTCTAGATGCATTTGCCCTATTTTAGTGGGTAAAGATAACTTCATGAAAGGGACCAAAAGAATGATGAGGAAATGACCTGAAATCAGATGAGGTGAGAGAGCACAAGAGAAGAGTTTCTCTTCTTTTCTCACATTTCATAAATGTTAAAATTCCCATGATGTGCCTGCTAATTGTTACTACCTGGAGTTTAAGACCAAGTAATATATGGTTTTGAATATTATTATTGAATATATACAGTTTCCCAGGTGGCTTGGTGGTAAAGAATCTGCCTGTGAAAGCAGGAGACGTGAGTTTGATCCCTGGGTTAGGAAGATCCCCTGGAGAAGGAAATGGTACCTCGCTCCACTGTTTTTGCCTGGAAAATCCCATGGACAATTGAATATATACTAAAAAACAGTTCTCAAAGTTTTTACATTTCATGAAAATTTAATGTGTCATTCACACACACACAAGATCATAGCCTTCTAGATACATTATTTCTAATGTCAAACTGTAACTGTGAATCTTAATACCACTATTGGAATAATTCTCCAGAACTTAAAATGTTAATATAAAATATGTTTAATACAAATTAGTTTTGGGAATTATAAAAGAAATATTACATTATGAGTAGTTTGGATTAGAGAAGGTGATCCTTTCTCATGCTTCATGTCTCTAAACACAATTTTCTTGGGGGAGGTTCTTCTCTTCCCTAATGGTCCTATCTATTTGGGTCCCTTGTGGCACTATTTTTACAAACTTTTTATTTTGGACTAATTCTAGACTTACCAAAAAGTTAACCAGAGAACATATTTTTTCACTTGCCTCTTACCAAGCTTCTTCTGATATTAGCATTGCATATAACCAATGAATTAAAACAAGAAATTAATATTGATATGCCACTAAACCATAGACTAAATTTTTGTATTTCAGCACTTTTCCCACTAATGTCTTTGTTTCATTCCAGTATCCAATCAGAATGGCATATTGCCTTTAGTTGTCATAATTCTTTAGTTGTCTTTGATCTGTGACAGTTCCTGTCTTTTCTGATCTTGACACTTGACAGCAGGACTGTTCAGGTGTTCGATGGAATGTTCCTCAGTTGGATTTCTGTTTTCCCATAATTGAGGTTATGGATATTGGGGAAGAATGATACAGAAGTGAGATGTGCTTCTCAGTGTATCATATCAGGGATACATGATATCATGTCTTATTACTGGGGAGGTACCCTTGATCATTTGATCAAGGTGGTGCCTGCCATGTTCCTCCACTGTAAAGTTCCTGTGTTTTACTGTCTGATAGCAAATATGTATTTATTTATTTTTGGCTGGTCTGGTTCTTTACTGCTGTGCAAGGGCTTTCTCTAGTTGCAGCAAGTGGGTTTCTGATGGTGGTGGCTTCTCTTGTTGTGGAGCACGGGTTCGAAGGCACCCAGGCTTCAGTAGTTGCTGCAGGTGGCTCAGCAGTTGAGGCACACAGGCCTAGTTGCCCCATGGCATGTGGGATCTTCCTGGACCAGGGATTGAACCGGTGTGCCTTGCGTTTCAAGGCAGTTTCTTAACCACTGGACCACCAGGAAAAACTTGTGTTTTACTTTTAAATTTATAAATATTTGGGGTGAGACCCTTTAAGGCTATGTAAATATATCCAGCTTCTCCTTAAGCTTTCATCAACTAAATTTAGTGTTCGAGCGTAGAACTTGCCTGGAGCAGTTTTTACTCTGGTGGTGTAATGCTGACTTCTAATTTCTCTTACTTTTCTACATTTATTAATTGGAGTTGTTCTGAAGGAATAGTTGTCCCTTGTTTGTTTTATTCAATCATTTCTATCAATTTGGACTCATTTATTTTGGCTATTTTATTCTGTAGCATTTAATACTGTCATTATGTATTATTTTGCTCACATTGTTCCAACTTTGACCATGTGAGCCTTCACTTCAGTTCCTGGTCCTTTTTTAAAATTTTCCTCACATTTTTTCTCTTTCCTTTAAGCATTTCCCTGCATTTAGCTATCATAAGATGTGCCAGGTTCTTTTTGTACTTTTCCCTCCCCTTGCAGTCAAATCAACCAACTTCTTCAAGGAGCTCTGTTATTTAAAAGCATTCTTTTATCTACCAAACTACCATAACTTGATGCTTGTGTCAAGAAGCATGTATTTTTATCGATAGTCACTGGTCTTGAACTTGACGATTTTCTTTTCTGCAGTGAAAAAGATGCTTAATTTGTTCTATCCATGTAGGCAATTTCAGTTCAGTTCAGTTGCTCAGTCATGTCCGGCTCTTTGCGACCTCATAGACAGCAGCACGCCAGGCCTCCCTGTCCCTCACCCACTCCCGGAGCTTACTCAAACCCATGTCCATCGAGTTGGTGATGCCATCCAATCATCTCATCTTCTGTCGTCCCCTTCTCCTCCCGCCTTCAACCTTTCTTAGCATTGGGGTCTTTTCCATTGAGTCAGTTCTTTGCAGCAGGTGGCCAAAGTATTGGAGTTTCAGCTTCAGCGTCAGTCCTTCCAATGAATATTCAGGACTGATTTCCATTAGGATGGACTGGTTGGATCTCCTTGCAGTCCAAGGGACTCTCAAGAGTCTTCTCCAACACCACAGTTCAAAACATCAATACTTCAGCACTCAGCTTTCTTTATGGTCTAACTCACACATTCATACATGACTACTATAAAAACCATAGCTTTGACTAGATGGACCTTTGTTGGCAAAGTAATGTCTCTGCTTTTTAATATGCTATCTAGCTTGGTCATAGGAGAAGGCAATGGCAACCCATTCCAGTACTCTTGCCTGGAAAATCGCACGGACGGAGGAGCCTGGTAGGCCTCAGTCCATGGGGTCACTAGGAGTCGGATACGACTGAGCAACTTCACTTTCACTTTTCACTTTCATGCATTGGAGAAGGAAATGACAACCCACTCCAGTGTTCTTTCTTGTCTGGAGAATCCCAGGGACGGGGTAGCCTGGTGGGCTGACGTCCATGGGGTCACACAGAGTCGGACACGATTGAAGTGACTTAGCAGCAGCAGCAGGTTGGTCATAGCTTTTCTTCCAAGGAGTAAGCGTCTTTTAATTTCATGGCTGCAGTCACTATCTTCAGTGATTTTGGAGTCCCCCAAAATAAAGTCTCTCACTGTTTCCATTGTTTCCCTATCTATTTGCCATAATGTTTCCCCATCTATTTGCCATGAAGTGATGGGACCAGATGCCATGATCTTAGTTTTCTGAATATTGAGTTTTGAACCAACTTTTTCAGTCTCCTCTTTCACTTTCATCAAGAGGCTCTTTATTCTTTGCTTTCTGGCAGAAGGGTGGTGTTATTTGCATATCTGAGATTATTGATATTTCTCCTGGCAATCTTGATTCCAGCTTGTGCTTCATCCAGCCCAGTGTTTCTGATGATGTACTCTGCATATAAGTTAAATAAGCAGGGTGACAATATACAGCCTTGACGTACTCCTTTCCCGATTTGGAACTAGTCTGTTGTTCCATGCCCAGTTCTAACTGTTGCTTCTTGCCCTGCATACAGATTTCTCAAGAGGCAGGTCAGGTGGTCTGGTATCCCCATCTCTTTCAGAATTTTCCAGTTTGTTGTGGTCCACACAGTCAAAGGCTTTGGCGTAGTCAATAAAGCAGAAGTAGATGTTTTCTGGAACTCTCTTTGTCCAGTGGCTGCCCCTTTTTGCAGTTAGTTTTGTTTCTTCCTCTTTGATTATTTGGAATTGATTTCACTCATTCAATGAGCACCAATATTCTAGGCACTGGAAAGAACAGATATACATGCCACAGAAAAGTCTTTGCTCCCATGAAATATCAATTAAAATTAACAGCTTTAATAAAAACTAAAACCCAAAGTCTTTTAATAGGAAGTACCATTTTCTTTTGCTAGAAAATATATGATTATATTTTATAAGCTCTTCTGAAAGTACCGGAATTTGTGGATCATAAAAGCCTCTGGAATAGACTTTGAAAATATATGGGGACTTGCCTGGTGGTCCAGTGATTAAGACTCTGCCTTGCAATGCAGGGGACCTGGGTTTGATCCCTAGTCAGGGAACTAAGATCCCACATGCCTCGGAGCACCTAAGTGCATGAGCCACAGCCATCCATGTGCCAAAATGAAAGATCCCAGGTACTGCAAGTAAGACCCAACACAGCCAAATAAATACATAATGTTTTTTTAAAGAGGAAAAAAAAAAAACAACACACACTTGTTTACATCTTATAAAGAGAGCTGATATGAGAACTACTATTCTGTCTAAACCCTAATGTAAACATCCCCCTTTTTAAACTTTTAAAAAAGTCTAAGACTCCCTGGCTGTCTCCCGGTGCTCAGCTGAATGACCACACCCAGGCCTGTGCTCCCCAGGTGTGTTGGTGGGATGCTCACATGGGCATCACCAGTTCATAGGATTTGCCTGGAGACCTAGTTATGCTGCCTGTTAGCTGCATGACTTGAGGTCACTTAGTTTTGTTTTCTTCTCCATTCGCTCATTTCCAAATGTAAATCTAATTCATATAATAGTTATGTGAATTAATGACAGAAAATTCATACAGCTATTCCTAGAGAAACAAAAATTAACATTAGTAAAATCTCTATTATGTTATACAAGCCTTTTAGGAAGTGGCTCTGATTGGAAAGTTTTGGGAAATATTGGGCTCTTTTAAAATTTCCCAATTCATGACATGTGGTTGAGGCCATCTGTAGCCAAAGCTGCAATATAACCTTACCTCTTCAGTTGTACCTTTGAATGAGGTTTTGTAACAATAGAGAAGGAATTGCATCATATTTCTTTTATAAAATCTTCAATACCATTAATATGTGGCTAATGATATTTTGCTAAGTAAATGTTGAATGAAAGCTCTTTCTTCCTTGCAAATACAAGTAAAATAATTTTTATTTCCATAACCATAGAGTATATATAGGGGTGTATATGTATACCTAGGGGAAGGAGTGGGAATATGGGGTGACCTGTGTCTCTCCTCAAGTTTCCAGAGAAGGAAAAAAATTAACTGAGATTTGACACACCTGTCACAAGTATAGGAAATTAATGAATTGTGAAATCATTTTAGTTATGACATACTTGTGCATTTTAAGTAATTGTAGTGTTTTTTGTAGTTTTGAAGAATTACTTATCCATGCTTATTAAACATATTTATATGTTAGCATAATGAATTCAGATTATTTAGTTTAGAAGAATACATAAATATGTTGATGTCCATTTTCACATTGTGCTAATTGTGATTTTTATAATCAGTTTCTGGTTTTCCTCATTAATCTGAGAGATCAAATTATAGACTGTGGATTAATAAAACAAGTAATGATTATCTTCTTTATTAAAAGACAGATTAGCTCATTTTTACTTAGTGAAACAGTCCTTCCACTCCTAGTTCATGTTGATTCAATAAACAAATCAGAAAGACAGCAATAAACAAATGGCAGCATAGTTGAAACAAAGCCATGTGATTATAATTTGATTTTTAATTCTAAGGTGTTCATGAGTCAAGCTGTAGGGAGATTTTCTGTAAAGCAATAAGTCTACACTGTTTGAAAATCTGACTCTATAAATCAGAGTATTCAGAATATGCTGAGGGGCTGGAGAAGGACAGTGTTTATTTACATGAGACTCTGTTACTTCCATCTAGATCTTCCTCTCGATTTGCTTAATATTTCATTTGAATAAAGCATTCTGGGGAAACAAGGTTTAAAGCATTATGTAAGTGTGCTTGTATTCAACAGGAGTTATGAACAGAAGATATTCAAGGTTTTAAAAGAACCACTCAAGAAGATCTGAAGCTACATTCTGCATGTCTTCTGAGATCAGCTCTGCAGGATGAAAATAAAATGACAAATCTCGATTGAGGAAATCAGCGATAAGTAAGTAAGCTCACTCTTATCTTCCAGTGTTGTCACGGATATGCAGTGAGTAAAATGTGCCCTTTTGCTTGTTATCTATTGATGTCAAAAGCTATGGTATTGTCAGTGATTTTTCTCATGACCTTCTATTCTATAACTTTCTCAGTCTTCAGTGTAAGCCAGTGGCAAGATACAAAGATGCTCACAGTGGTGAGATAGTATTGACACTGTTTAGGTAGAATGGAAAGACAGTTTTCGGAAGATCGTCATGCACCAAATAGCCATATCCTCTTGGGTCATTGGTGACTGAGATCTGAAATAGTGCATTGTGCAGCATGGTGCCTTAGCTTACTTCTAGCTCTAAATTTCTTTAGTTCCTAGATAAACTGGAATGAGATTACCAGCGATGGGTTTGGGACACTGTTATGCAATATATGTCAATCATATCCAAACTGTCAGGTTTAGTATCCACCAATCAAGTATTTACCTACGTTTAAGGATTTCACTTTTTTTTTTTTTTTTAACTTGAGTGATGAACTGAAATGATTTGGTACTGAGGAGGGTGAAATGGTGTATTGGGAGACTGCTGACCTCTAAACTCCTCTCAGATTATCCGAGAGAGAGAAAAACCCAAAAGTTAGTAGTAATGATAATGGCTAGTGGGGAAGAGAATCTATTATAAAATCTCTGACATTTTCTAGTACCTAGGTATCCTGGGGCCAGGTGATGTTGAAGTCCTTCCTTGGCCAGTTAGATAAAAGACTCTAGCTTCAGAGTCAACATTAGTTCAGTAGCTTTCCCATGACCTTATCTGTGCTTCAGTTCTGATCACTGGTCACCTTTGAGGCTTAGGGGGTCAGAAGCAACCTGCTGTAACAGTCGATGGGTACTGCATTCTCTCTGGTGGTTCTCTATAAGATGTCCATATCTTCATAAATTATCCCTTTATTGAATTCCCTCAAATTTCCATATTTGCGTGTGTTATCTGTTCTGCTGATGCTGATACTGAACAAAGTGAGCTTGAGAAAGAATGACTTTTACTCATAAGGTCCAGGTTCTCAACTGAGATGTTGATTTGGGTAAAAATCACACCTGGTATTACCAGGTATACTAAGCTGAAGATGGAACTCAAAGACGTTTGGTACTGATCCCTAGAAACTGGGACTGTGATCTTATACGGTAAGAAATTTTCAGGTGTGATTAAGCTAGGTATCTTGAGATGGGATGGTTATCCTGAATTATCCAGGTGAGTCTAATGTAATCACAAGTTCTTATAAGATGCGGAGGCAGGAGGGTTAGAGTTTGAGAAAGCGATGTGGCAACGGAGACAGAGGATACGTGATGCTACTGCAGGAAGTGGAGCTTGAACCAAAGAAGACAGGACAATCTCTCGATGCTGCTCCTACAGTGGGAATGCTGACAGCTTGATTTTAGAGCTTCTGACCTCCAGAACTGTAAGTAATACATTTGTGTTGTTTTAATCCACTAAGTTTGCAGTGATGTACTACAGCAGTAATAGTAAACGAATATACCAGAGAATGAGACCAACAGTTGGTTAGTTTCCACAGAAGTATTCACTTAATTTAAGAACCTTTTAGACATGTGCAAAAATAGAATAGTATAATGATGTCTTTTGTTATTATTTAAAAAAAATTTCCTAACATCTCCTAGGAACCACCCTTCTTCATTTGTGGTGAGTATTCATCATTTTATATTTATTTTTATATATATGCATGTGTGTATGTATGTATTTAGATTTTGGTTTTCCAGCATCTGAACCACTTTGCCATGTTTTGAAGACTTTCTCATCTTATGTATTCTTGGTAGGGGTAGAACCTACTTGATACTAATCAAAGCTGGAAGTCCCAGGTACTTGACTTCCCAACACTCCTGGTTGCTGGGCTACAAGCCTAAGCCCTAGACTCTACCACGTAGATGCGCTATATGCCTTTCTTAGAATCAGCCACAGGGATGGCAGTTGCAAGTGGAGTTCTCAGCAGTGGCCACAGAGGTAATTGCAGCAAGACTGAATTTCTCTGTGACCCAGCATTTCTTTCACTGCACCAGGTTTGCTCTGTGACTGAGAGCTTTGTTATTAGCTATATATCCTCGAGCCCAAATTTTCCAGATTCTGAATGATTTTGACAAATTATCTTTGTCCTTAAATCAGCCTGAGTTGGTGTATGGGTTTGTGTCCCTTGAAACTAAGAACCTGGTTTCTATATACTTTTCTGTTCTGCCATCCTCACTGTGTCAGTTTTCACTTCAGCCAAGGATTCCTTTTGACTTCATGAGAGCTGTAACTGTGGCCAGAATTGTGGGCAGACACACTAACCTCCGGAGGGGGAAGAAATCACCTATACTTATGTTTCTGTCTTAGGAGGGGAGGCCCCTTTACCTCCAAGCCTCTTAGCAGTTTTTTCTCTCACCCCACACCTGGTGCTGGTACATGATCCCGTCAATCACTTTGTCAGCCACAAATAAAGTTTCTCTGAAGAGTAAATAAGACAATGTATGTAAAGCTTTTCACCCTGTACCTGGCATAGTTGAAGCTTTCAAATGATTTCTAATTCTCATAACAAAATCCCTTGGGGGGTTTTGTAGCATCCCTGTAACTCAGGATTCACCTCAGATTTACTGAAATGCAATATTTAGATGCAGGGCCTAGTTATCAATATTTTATTAACTTCCTCAGAACATTTTCAATCTATCTTTGGTTAAGTATCACCAGAGAGGAATGATTGTAGCATTTGCCCTGAGGTGTTTATCCAGGTGTTTTATCCTACCTACCTGAAATTTCCTACTACAGCTTTCTCTTAGGTTATGGGTTAATGTTAAATGGTTGGCAAATTTAAGGACTAATTAGTAAAAGGTATCTGTCCTCTTAAAGAGCTGGTGACCCCAGAGAAAATAAAGGCTTGAGCTGCCTTAGACTGGGCTGTTTGCTACCACTCTGTGAAAAGTGGATTGCGTTTTTTTCTTCTAAGTCACTCAGCTCAGTGGTTTTTAACTAAACTGGTACTTTTTTAACTGACTGACATTACTGTTCAGGGTTTTACCTGGAGATCTAGTGCAGGGCCCTGGTTTGGGGAATTGTAGCACCAGCTGAAAAAAAATGCATTTAACAGTGTATGCTTTAGGGCAGGATAACCCTGTACTTACTGTGATCACTAAATAAATAACAGAGGTGATTACAATCAGTGAAAAGTGAAAGAAGATGAAAATGGATACAATGACAAAAGGAATCACATCAAAGGCTCTCTAGTTTGGAGATCATATGCTTATGTGGAGGGCAACAAGTGTTCACACAGGGGTTGTGGAATGTTCAGGATAGAAGTCAGGGTGTGAGTTAGGGATTAGTGGGCCAGAAGTTAATAGGAAATGGACACAGTAATCCTAAACAGCTTTATTAAATTTTTAAAGTTAAAAATGAAGCAAGATAAGGTGATTATTTGGGAAGTAAGAGGAAGCATCTCCCTGCCCCGCCTCCCCCCTCCCTTAAAATGTGAGAAACTTAAGTTTAAAGCTCCTGACAAGGATTCATTAGAGTGGGACAAATGGCAGATACAGAATATCAAAGGAATTACTTTCAGTAAAGTTCTGGTAATGGTTGGAGGAGCAGGGATATCAAGTACCTGTGGAGGAGTGAGTCTTAGCCGGGAGGAAGAGAACCTCGCCTCAGTTCACTGTGTATGAATGCTCTTAGATTTTCTGTTTTATGTGAAATTTAGGGAGGGTCTCCATGGCAGTTTGTATTTTCTCTGTGAGGCAGAACGAGGGATTGTTTGCTGGGACTAAAGGGAGAGGGAAGGGAAACTTGAGATTTCAAGATGCTGGAGAAACTCTGAAATATCTTTAGGGTGCTGGGGAAAATGTTAACCAAAGAAAGGTATCTGGTTTAAAGGTTGTGTTGAGGGCTCAGGTGAACTGAGGACCACACGTTTATGGTGACATCAATTTTGCCCATCACCTATTGTGTGATTTCCTCCAGCAGGACTCAGGTTCCTGGGGACAGGCAGTCAGAGAGGCATATTTGGGTTCATGCAGTTTAGAGGAAAGAATAAAAGACTGAGTTTAGGGTGTTGAAATGATGTAATGTAAGCAGGGTAAGCAAAGGCCTGAAAAGTGGAGTGGGCAAAAGAACAAGAAGAAAGAGGAAGCTCTGCTGTGGCTCAAGGGGAGATAGCTATACAGCAAGAAATGTGGAAAACTGTAGTTGGAGAGTGAAATACTCGAATCCATGATTTTGCTGGTGATAACCAGATTCACAGTGTGCTTATGGGAATGAGTGGCTGAGGTGTCACTAAAGATGAGGCGGTCAAGAAACCAAGTGTTCATGATGTTTTACCTTTGATTTTCCTGAGATAATGTAAGAATTGGGCTGGAAGTGAGGATTACTAGAAAAGACCAACTGGAAACTTTTCAGTAAATGAGGTGAAAGGTCTCGGTGGTAGGTAGATGACAGCAAATAGGAAGATGGGAGCATGTTTTAGTTAAAAAAAAAAAGTGAGCCTCAGAGGAGCAGGAATTTCAATAAAAGTAATAGCTTGGAAGTGAAAATAAGGAACATGGATGACTCTGAATCACTGCTGGACTCTAAGGGAGTGTGAGGATTAACAGCCTGCTCTTGATAGCTATTTGTTAAGTATATCAGTTGTACACACCTGAATCCACAGTAAAACTCTTGGCGTCTCTTTCACCTCAACATTCAATCTTGCCTCAAGCCTTGCTGATTCTATTTCCTGAATCTATTTAATCACAGTGCCACAACTTCTGGAACACATTTTTTGTTTTTGTTTTTTTCTTGAATTACTTTAGAAGCCTCCTGAGTAGTATCTCCATCTAGACTTTTCTCTGTTCCATTCTCCACAGCTACAGTCAGGGTGGTATTCCAAAAAGACAAATGCCATCATGTTACTAATCAGCTTAAAGCTATCTGTGGCTTTAAGATATGTGAGATATTTTAGTCTTATTTTTGGTATTAAGTCTTTGATATCTAGTGTGTGTCTTACATGTATAACTCAATTCAGTTTGGACTTACCACATTTTAAGCATTCAATAACCATAAAAGACTAAAGGCAACCATATTGGAAAGTTACACTTTTTAAACCAATATACCAACTCTTACCCCACCTGGCTCCAAAAATAGTTTCTTTTTGGCCTTTTTTCCCTTTATACTCTTTGTCTAGCCATGTTAAATTATGTGCTCACAGAACTCTCGCTTTTGTACTTGTGGTTCCCTGTCTGGAATTTATTTATTTTTTCAGGGTATTTTAGCTTACATTTTCTAGAACGTGAGTCTGAAGCAAAGATAGTGAGTTCCTCCTTTATTAGAGACTTTACCCTCAGGGAACTGAAGTGAGGGTGAAGCAGAGAAGGAAAGAGAGAGTCAGAAAAGGCTGTGAGATGGAGTTTTTGTTCAGGAACCTGATTGCTCAAAAACTGATTCCTTCCAGAACAGGTTGCACATAAGTAGGCACTGATCGAGTTCTGAAGGATCAGCAGGGAAGCCCTGGGGTGGGAGCTGAGACCCAGGCAAGGCTGAGCTGAAGCCGTTCGAGGCTGGCTGCCAAGAGCTGGTCATCTCTGTGGCAACTGGAACAAGAACTGGGTGAGGTTGAGAACATCTGAAATTGTGCATAAACGGGTCTGACACAGTCAGTAACCTCTACTTATCTCACAGGGATCAACTTACATGTTATGTCCACAGGGTAGATTTCCTTGATTCTAAAACAAAATTAGGTCTTTCAGTATGTTCTCAGGGTCTCCTTCACTTACTCTCCTCCAATAAAACATCATATTTTAAAAAATTGTAAATTGAAGTATTGATGATTTGTCTTCCCCATAAAATTGTAAGTTCTCTGAAGTCAGGTTCATGACTATCTTTTACCATGAGATCCCTACCTCCTGTCTTGCAGTACTTCACGCAGCTCTCTCCCTGATACAGTGAATGTCTTCAATAAGTACTTCTAGCATGTGAATGAACAAATGAATGAAAAGTTCAAGTTGGTAAAACATCATGTGGTCTTTGTTTTTTTTCTTCCAGAGCAGGCCTCTTTGTCAGAAGTACTTTTAGAATATAAGCTGATCACTAAAGTTTAGCTTGCCTTGTTCAGCCTTTCATGGGCTGTCAGGCTGTAATCTGGGATAATGACATGGGTGGGTGGTTCACTCTAACCAGTGAGACTTTGCATGTCTTTAGGTTCACTTGTTTTGCAAAATAGATTTGTCAGGTTAGAACCTCAAATGAAAGCTCTCTCTCTCTTTTTTTGCTCTTTGGCACATTCTAATGAGAGCCACAGCTCCTGAGTTGTTGCTTCAGCATTTGTATCTAATATGAAAGAAATTGAAAGCTAAGATGAAACCTCAGGACTAGAACAGCAGGTCTGTCAGGCAGCACTCCCAGCCCTGTTCTTAGCTGTGTCTTCAATGAGAAAAGGCTGTGACTATGGCATTGTGCCTGGTGTGGAAAACTTGGGTAAAGGAGATGTCATGACGGGAAACAGCATCAACCTTCATTCTGAACTTTTTTGTGCCATCTTCAGTCAACTTCTGTCATAGGGAATGGTGCTGCCTGCTAATGACCTTCCCACCTGGGGACCCCATTGTGAGTGATGTCCTTGATGCCAGCTCGCATATTCTAGCTAATTCCAGACCTATTAAATATTCAGTATCTTTCTGAGAACCAATTAAGCGAATGGGAGACATAAAATAGAACTTGCCTTTACCCAAGGAGTCATTCAACCAGAATTTTTATGACAAATAAAGGGCCTGGAAACTAAGCAAAATAGTGAGAGCTTTTAAATGCATATAGAAGTGATCAAATCTGAAATTGCCTGATTCTCACCTTATTCTGGAGGAGACTAACTTATGAAGAAATCACTTGTTTAAATTGGTAGCCTTCATTTGCCCAGCAAAGGTATTGTATTTTATTGTTCTCTAGATATTTTGAATTTTAAATCAAGACAACAAAAACAAATTTAAAAAATATACTGAAAGTAATGATAAAAATTATTGAACTTTTTTTCTGAATGCTATAGAAAACTGAAAGTTTGTAAAGTGGGAGTCACTTACTACCTCATAGATGAAAAGAGAAGATGACAGTCATCACAAAAATAAAGTGTAGATAGATTATAGGACTTAAAGTTTTATAAGCAAGTATTAAGTTACTGAGTTGGAAAAATCTCTCTTTTTTCACTAGATCATCAGGATTGAAAAGTCTAACTATAAGCACTGAACAAACATGCCCTTCCAGACTCATCCATTTAGCAGGGGCTCGATAAACATTATTGACCAGTTTATTGGCCTGATGAACTTGTTTTTAAAAAATAGCCTGAAAAGGAAATTCCCAGATCATGAATTTCAGCTGTTAACAGTGTTTTTGTCTGTAATAGTTTTGTGAGATCTTAATCAAGGCAGACTTGCTAATGAACTTCCTGTTCAGGATGTTCTCATGGACAGCAAATAAGAGTGTGAAAAGATAATAAATCCACATTTTAATACTGGTTGTCACACACTAAAAATGTCTCATCCTTTGGTTTTTAAGAGAAAATGCACTTTTCCTCCAGAAGGAAAATGTATTTTATTTTTAAGAGAGATATTTTTTATGTAGTAAAAGTTTGGGATACAAGCACATCTTTGGGACTCAGAGGCAGGTTATTGACTTAGAGCCTCCTGTCTGACATTCTCGACCATGGGAGGTTTATTTCTGTGCAATAAGTAAAATGAGGAGTTCATTGTGAATGTATCAGAACATGTCAAGTGCCTATTTTGGAGTGTTTTGCACATGGTTGATATTTAATAAGTACTAACTGTTTATGGTTATGATAGATTACAATCTATCATATGGTAGGAGGAGAAAAAGAACTGAACATTCTGTCCTCTGTCATTCACTCCGTGTGACATTTGCTGATTGTAACGCTCCCATTTCCTTTGCGCTAAGCAGATGACAGGCATGGTGCTGCCGGCCTTATGAGCATGCTAGTGTGTGAACAGTGCAGCTACATTAGGAGAGGGTCTTTTTCTACTCATTGCCTTGGGAATGACAGCGCTCCCTGGAGAGGCAGAGAGACTCACCATGGGCACGGGGCCAGGAAAGAGCAGAGCACAGCCTGATTCTGGAGATTTCAAATGTAGATACTGGGTTGTATCCCTGGAGATTCTGTGTCGGTAATTCTGCATTTTTAACAAGTTTTCCTGGAAGCTTTTGAAACGAAGGCTGTATATGAAAATCACTCAGTTGTGTTGGACTCTTTGTGACCCCACAGACTATGTAGTCCATGGAATTCTCCAGGCCAGAATACTAGAGTGTGTATCCCACTAGAGTGTATCTCCAGGGGATCTTCCCAACCCAGGGATTGAACCCAGGTCTCCCACGTTGCAGGTAGATTCTTTACTGGCTGAGCCACGAGTTAAAGTGTAAAAATACTTATGTTTAATTATCTGATCATTTATTTATTAATTAAATATCACTGATGTTATACTATACAGTAAGCATATAGAATGCAAATGTTAGACTAGTGACATTTAAATGCTCCCCTCTTGGTGTTTTGGGGTCTGTAATCTCCATAGTGAGAGAGAAAAGTTATTTTAAGCCAGCAGCATCCTGTTAGATCCTAGACTATTAATAGCAATATCAGTGCACCCAACTGATTTATATATCTTTTTATTTTGTATCTGGAGGATTTTTTCTAAACGAAGATAACTAAAAGCTATATTTAAATAACTTTACGAATAGGTTTCTGATGACTCACATCAAGTTTTCTTTCTCTAAGCTCTGTTAAGAGAATGTCCAATTGCATTCAGAATAATCTGAATCAGACCACTTCTGTAGATCTGACTCAGAGAACAGTCTGTTGTATTTAGAGCTGGTTTTCTTTCCTGGCTTTGTCCAAATGTTGCTAATTTTGTATTTCTTATTTTACACCAGTTTGCACAGGTATATAGCATCTTGGAGATTTTGGTCTCATTCTTTGTTTCTGTGTTTACTGAGAGTTGTCTTTAAACATGATCCCTTAGGCCCTCAGGATCCTACCACCAAGTGATGACTTAAGAGTGGCCTTTTTTGTTCTTTCTGCCTCTGCTCTAGAGCCGAGTGCATGGTGTATTCCCCTGGGTGTATTCCCACACACTCTCTCTTCTCTGCCTAGGGTGACATGAAGGGTCAGGTCCTCTCCATTCTAAGACTTCAGGGTCACCTTGCCGCTCCCTGTGTTATTCAGTAAACATTCTCATGCCTGAAGAGAACTTAAAGCTCAAAAGGTATGGGATATATCACTACAGTAAAATCTAACATCTTTTAAAACATGTTTTTCCATTACCAAGAAACACATAAGTGAGAATATATAGATTTAAACTAGCTTGTCATTTTTAGGAAAAGTTTTTATCTGTTCCAAGAGGAGCATTAAATTGCCTTAGACTTTACTTTCTATTTTCTTATCCAGAGAGATGTCATTGAGATTCATTGCTCCCTGAATCAATTTATACATTTCTTTACTTTACATTTCCCCACTGCATCTTCTGGAATAGTCTCCACACCAAAGACACTCACAAATTTTATTGACCCACTGACTGACTTTTTGGAACATGACACAGGCTGACAGATGTTTTACCAGCCATCTTGGGATTGTATACCACTGACAGAAATTATTAACTTGCAGGAATCAATAACTGGAGTGTGCCATAAGCATTTACTTTTAAGCACAGGTTTTATTGAGAGGAATTACATGAATTTACTTCAGATGGAGGAACAATTTACTTTTCATTACTTTATTTTATAAACATGAACTTTATAGTTTTCATTGCCATCTTTTTATTGCTTCAAAACACACATTTTATGTGCTACTGACACAAAATTAGCTATACTCTCAGTTGCCTAGTGCCCTAAAGCTCAATGAATTTGAGACAGACTACTAAGATTTTCTGATCTCTTCTTCAAAATTCTTTACTGTGAAGAATGGGGGTAGTATTAGAAGAATGAAGACAGGTAATTGTTTTTTTTTCCTTAAGGGAAAGGAAGTTTTCCATAAATTATCATCTGGAAAAATAAATAATTCTAGGTAAGATTTTAGAATTAGCAATTAAAGAAATGGGTTGGTGAACAGCCAGCAAAGAAAGCAATGATTCGATGTTCAGAAGAAACATTATCAAACTAACCCAATTTACTTATTTGTAGGGTTATTAAATCAGTAGCTTAGGGGAATGCACAAAACCACATATCTGAGCTAAAGCAAGGCATTGGCCAAGTCTTTCAAGATACCTTCGGGTTAATATGGTGGTTGATTTAGCTGAGTGTTAAGGATATTAGGTGAAGGCTTGAAAGGCTGTATCCATCAGGCAGTTCTCATAAAGGCATGCCTTATGATTCTGTCCTTAGCCCTACTAAATTCATTTTTTAATGAATGACAGAGGCAATGCAATGTAACGCAGTTACAGTGATTAGGGCTCAGACTGAGACCAAATCCTGCTTATACCACTTCTTGGAATGCCGTCTTGGGCAAGTTACTGAATCTTTGTAAGCCACAGTTTCCTCATCCTTAAAATGATGATAGTAACTGCCTCATTGAATTCTTGAGAAGGTTAAGTGGGATAAATAATGTGGGGCAGTGTCAAAGCATGCTCAGAAATGTTAGTTATTGCTGTTAACTTGGATATGGGTATAGAATGCTCAGTCATCAAACTTGAGAGTAGAATAATTTAGAAGAAAGAGAACAGATATTGCATGGCAGGACCCTGACTGATGGCAGATATCTGCACCTGTACTCTTGCCCCCTCTCCTTAAATCCCAGCATCCCCATGGGTAACATTTAACAATGTGAGGGGTTATCAGGAATTCTTTTAAGGTCCTAGATGCATATCCCAAAACTCAAACAACTGAGTATATATGTAGGATATATAAAAAAGGATATGTAAGAAAGAGGTGTAAGAATTTTAATTAGCAGAAAGCTCAATATAAGTGAGGATTATGGTGTAGCCACAGATAAATGAACACTAATACAACTCAAGACCACATTAACACAAGTTGCTTCCTAGGTGTGGAAACACAAAGGTTACTAGTTACACCACTCAAAGTGTTCTACTTCCTTCTTGAGCACCGCAGTTTAAATGACAGATAATCTGGAGTATGTTCATAGAAGAGTGGCTGACATGGCAAAAGAACTCAAAACTATGCCACAAAAGGAATATTTGAAATGAAAGGAGTTTTACTTGGAGACAGAGAGACCTGACGGGCTTACATTGGGTTTTTTCAAAACTGTTCATTTATTGATTCAGTGGAAGTTTTTGATACAAATAATCCTCAATGCATTTAGTTTAGGGTTAAGTTTCACATTTGTAGCACGTTGGTGAATATTTTCATAAGAATATTCATCACCCATGTAATCCCATCATGACATCACTTTTCTGAGCCTCTGCAATATGTGGTTGGGGTTGTTTTCATGGACACATCCATAGAGTTTAAATGTGAATGTTAATACCGGTTTCCCCATTCCCCTTCTCCAGCTGCCACACACACACTGAGAAATTAATGAAAATGTGGAGAAGCTCTTGTAAAAGTACTGAGTTCACTGTTACTCTACTATGTTCAAGTTCAGACTAAATAACCATTTTGAAACTACAGAGGACATTTAAAATTAACTTGCATTAGTGGATCAAATAACCTATAAGATCTCTTACAATCATCTTGTTCTAAAATATTAATTAATCATAGACTATTGTCTATTATGAGTCTCTGGTGGCTCAGAGGGTAAAGTGTCTGCCTGCAATATGGGAGACCCGGGTTCGATCCCTGGGTCAGGAAGATCCCCTGGAGAAGGAAATGGCAACCCACTCCAGTATTCTTGCCTGGAAAATTCTTCTATGAGAAGCCGGGTAGGCTATAGTCCACGGGGTTGCAAAAAGTCGGACACAACTGAGCGACTATCTATCTATCTATTGTCTATTTTAACTAAATGATATTTCATACTTTATGCTGGGGATAGGTTGGTATAGAGGAAGAAATGTATATTTTGGATTAAATGTTGTTCTAGTTTTAGATGAACATTAGATGTGGGACTCTTTGGTTTATAAACTCTTTCCTATTTTATCTAAGTTTTAAAGTGTGCAGATTTATCATCAGTAATTAAAGGGGGTAAGACTATTCTTTGTTGAATATGGCCAGTTTTTCGAATTTTGGGAGCAAATTTTGCATCTTTCCTGAATTTTCTCCCATGACCAAGAGGTCTAATAACATTTGTGTTAATGATACCATATTTTACATTAATTTGGCACCTTAACTTTTATGCATAGATTTCCACACACATTATCTTGTTTAAAAATTCTCCCAGTTGACCTCTTAAGCAGATCATGAAACTGAGAATCAGTTTGATGACTGCCTGAAGTTTCGTGGCCAGCAAGGGGCAGAGCTGGGACCAAATTCTCATTCCTCTCCCCAGGACTTTAATTCTTTTACTTTCTTTGAGTTAATGGCTTTAGATATCAGCAATTTTATCAGTGAGAAGGGGCTTTTCCTTTGAGTTGGAGAAAATTGCTTTTCCCTTTCACACTGTCCTTTTGCTTTATTGTGAAGTATATTTGTAGAACAATGCCAGCTTTGAAATGTCATGTACTTCAGGTGCAGAAATTGTGCCTTCCTTGAAGGGACGTCATGATGTTTGCCTGAGGAATGAATGTCACTGCTTGGGTTATGGAGGCCGTATGTTGAGCCCAACCATGCGGGTTGTATGGGGTGGATGGTCAGATAATGGGAGGCATGTTGGGCTCTCAAAGAATGAGGCTTTGATAGCCTACAACTTAGGGAACATTTCAGAAACAATGGTTCAGCTTGAGTGAGTTAGGATTATCAGTGGGCATGGGGATTGGGATGGAGTATTGTATATGGGACATCTGATGGTGGATGTGGTCTAATCACAGATACTATTATTTAGAATCATATTCTGGGGTATGGCAAGTGGGACTCAGAAAGTCTACTGGGAATTGAGAATTGAGGCGAGACGGTCAAGAGAGGGACCAGTGTTGAAATTTACCAGAGTTGAGACACTCAGCTTGGAAAAGAATCCTCAAGAAGGTGAAGAGGTTTTGGTGTGATGAGTGACAGCTACATGACATCAGCAGAACAGAATTGGAAGAGTGCAAGCTCAGGAGGTTAGATGGGCCATTTCAGCTAAAAAATAACAAAGCAATTGATAAATGTGGATTTTTAGATTTTTACATTGTTTCTATGGTGTGCTTAAAACTATAAAACTTCTTAATATTAAATAATAAAATATTTACCTTTGGGTTTTGTCAAAAATTCCAAGGTAAAAATTAAATGGGAGAATATCAGGGGAAAAGCAGACAATATATTTAAACATATTCCTTATTTTAGTAAAATCACTTTTTTCAATTTGAACATGATAAAATATTAAAATAATGGTGCCTGGTGACTCAGACAATAAAGAATCTGCCTGCAATGCTAGAGACCTGGGTTCGATCCCTGGTTTGGGAAGATCCCCTGGAGAAGGGAATGGCTACCCACTCCAGTATTCTTGCCTGGAGAATTCCATGGATAGAGAAACCTAGAGGGCTACAGCCCATGGGGTCGCAAAAAGTCAGACACGATGGAGTGACTAACACACACATAGGCATTTCTAGGTTTAAATCGAGATAACAAAACATAATACAAAATTTTTCCTAATTCATGGCCTAGAAATGCTGAATAAACACTCCAAAAATTTCCTTAAATTCATAGCTGAGCATTGAATCCCCAGCCACCATAAATGAAGAGAGAACCAGAGTGGAATGTGTGAACCAGGGCTAAATCTACTCTGTGGGGAGACTTGGGGACAGGACACAGGGCCTTCTGCCTGAAGAAGGCAGAGTGGAAGTGAGATCCCAGCAGAGAAATGTACCTGGGAAAATTCCTGGGAATCTCATCTCTGCCTGGGTTATGGGTGACAAAAAAGGCTTACCTGAAAAATCTAAACTTTGAGACTATGTTTTGAGCATAATTCCTTTCCTATAAATTGATTCTACCAATCTCACTATCTTTATAAATTCAATAAAGTGTAAAACTACTTGGAGTTTTTGGCATAAATTGTCTATATAAATATGAATACGTATGCAATATAAAAAGAAAAATATGTTCTTTGACTAGTTTCAATGTTCAAAGGGCACATTTGAAGATCTGTTAGATGGATGGCTCTTAATCTGAACTCTTAGGGCTTAACAGGTGTGCATGTGGGGGCTGGGGAGAGGTAATGTTTGAGCTATCTTTAGCCCTCCAAAATATGGTTCTGTACTTAAAATGGTCTATACACTAGAGGTAAAGATGCATGGGTTATTGAATAGAATTTAATAAGCTGACTTCTCAAAACATTGATTTCATAAAAAAATACTTGGACACATACTTAAGAGTCAAAAACCTTTAAATAATGAATTAGTTGATATTAAGCATCTTTCCAGGCCAACACAGAGCAAATCTTAGTGTTTCTCTATCACGAAAGTTAATAGCACACACAGTCTCTGTGCAATACGAAGGAAGCCACTGGGTGATGCTTGGTTTGAAGAGGTGAAAATATACATAACTATATAAAATGAGTAGTGTATTGATGATAGAGTTATACCCATCATTTCTGGAGCTTTCATATTGTACTATTCACATAATGAAAGTTCCACCAATGAGCTGTCAATCAGTGGTTGAGTCCATACAACTCCTTGGACTATCACCTGACAATGAAATCTGACTAGTGTCAGGAATGCCTAAGGCTCCCTTAGCTTGTTTATCCACTGCTCTTTTTTTTGACAGCTCCAAAATAGAGCTTATTTCCTGCATTTAATGGATTTGTCATAAACCTTAATTGAATCTTCCTGATAAAAGAAATCGAGGACAACTTCAACAGTATAGCTTGTAGCCTTGCTGGATTCCTCAAGACCTGCATATCAGTCAGGACACTCAGAAGATGGGCTGGCATAATTGCAAATCATCCTTATCAGGTCCAAAGTATAAACCCTTTTTGGTCTTTCTAAAGGTTCAGGCTTATGATTTTAGGAAGGAAAGGATTTTTGTTAAAAGAATTTGTAGTTGGAGGAGCAAATTCTCTAACCACTTTTTTTTTTTCTCTAGAAGAATATCAGATAACATTTAACAATCAAATTTTCTTGGACACATACTCCTTAAGTAAAAACCATTTTGCAGATATAATATCACCTTTTGAAATGACAACCAAGAAATTTGTTTATTTTTTAGTTTTTCAAGGTTATGATAACCATAACATGCATGTTCAAGATATTATCTTCTGAATCATGTAAAACTTTAAAATTAGGCAGGATATTTAGGATATTAACTGCTTTGAAATCACATATAGGCCATTTTATCTCTAACTTCAAGTGTTTGATCAAATATTTTTATGAATTTACCAGAGAGGATTTTAGATTCATATATTAGAATTTAAAAATGTATCAAAGAGCACCTGCATCTCAGAACCTAATACAGTCTATTTCTTTCCTATGGTCAATATCTTTCCTATTATGAGTAAGAATAAAAATAGAAGATGACATTGGAAGTCTATAAAATGAACTATTTCTATAAACTTCTTGTTTATTCAGTCTTAGAAACTATGGGTTTGATCAAATCTGTTTTATGTTGTATTTTTGACAGTTTCTGAAATGTTTCTTATTATGCAAAAGCAAGATTTCTGGGAAATGGGGAAAAACACTCTAGAGCAATATTAGTTTTCTAGCAAAACAGTGATGATTGATATAGGAAATTGATACCTAAAGATACAGGGATATTTTGCTCTTATTTATGACTTTCAGAATAGGCAATTTTATTAGTGACCTTCTGCTTCAAATAAAACAGTTGTGCAAAGCATTCAGTTTTGAGAACAACTTCTCCTGATGTTTAAAAGAAATCCATTTGTCAAAGCTTTGGTACTTTTATATTGTTTTGAAATTAGACTCCTAACTCTACAATTGAGGTATCTCATTTCTGTCCTTTATTCACGTTGGCTACTGGGCTTTCATTTTCTGTTTTCTTATTTCCCTAGGAGGTATTGAAGTTATTTCTAAGCAGAGATACTTGGAGATTTTAATAAAAGTATGAATTAATAAGGCTTTCTTTTGCTTGCTTGCAAACCTGCTTTGTCTCTTTTGCAAAAAATACCTTATTTTAGTCTCCATCGTAAATTAGTAACATGGTATTGTAATTATCTGTGGATATATACTTCTGTTACTAGACTGTGACCTTCTCATGAGCAGGTAACATGTTTTAAAATCTTTATATCCCAACATAAGAATGGTATCTGGTTCACAGAAAATGCTTAATGTTTGTTGACTAACTATCCATACAGATGAATGATAAGGAAGCAAGATTACTTATTGTTAGTAGGTTCTTAGAACTACTTATACTCATTATAGTATTAGGAATTGGCTAAGTTAGATGAACATAGTAGAATTAACTCAGAAAAAATGGCTTATTTCTAATTTTAGGTCCTGAATTAGAAGGACATTTCTAAATAGAATATATTCTCATGTATTTTTAAATGTGAATGGTCTGGACTGTTGGTAACAATGACATAATTAATCATGAGCAATAATAGTAAAAACTGAGGAAACTTTTTAACGTATTGCCAGGATTATTTGGTCATACAAATATGCAATATAGTTATTAGTATAACATGCTGGATCAGTGAGAATTTGAGAATAAGTAATTCATAACCTGACTCAAATAAGGAACAGTAAGGAAATATAATATTTCTCATAATTGGAAGTCCAGAGGCAAGATGGATCCCACACATCAATAATATCAAGACTTTTTTCCTTTAATCTTTTTTTTTGTGTGTGTAATAAAGTTTTATTAAAGTATAAAGGAGATAGAGAAAGCTTCTGACATAGG
The DNA here is from genome assembly GCF_033118175.1 of Dama dama. NCBI lineage: Eukaryota > Metazoa > Chordata > Mammalia > Artiodactyla > Cervidae > Dama > Dama dama. Next base: position 57,460,949 of record NC_083693.1, read on the forward strand.
CATCAGAAGGGGGCAAAAGAGTACCCATTTGCTAGTGTTAGCAATGGAGTTATATACTCTCCAATGAATCCAAAGAATGTCTGGAGGTTGCAAAGACCTCACCAGACCCACTCCCATAATTTACATTTTAAGATAACAGAGTTGGCCAGAAGGTTTAATCCAAAGATTGTCCTCAGGCAGGATACATCCTTGTAAAGACCAGACCTACTCCCATAATTTATGTTTTAAGATAACAGAATTAGCCAGAGGGTTTAATCCAAAGACTGTCCTCAGGCAGGATACATTATTGTTATATAATCCTAAGGAATGTAGAGGAAAAAAAGTAAAAAAGTTTGTCCTTTCTTCCTCCTTGAATATCCCAGACCTCTCTCTCCTTGGGGACCCCTAGACTTCTTATCAACCTGCCTCGGAAATGACTCTCTCATTCCCCCCTTTTCTTTTAGGAGAATTATGTTGCCTAGGGAAAAGGGGCGTCATTCTCATTCCACAACTGCTTCCGAGCTGACAAGGGGCGTTGTCCCTAAACTGGTGAGGCAACATATTCTCCTAATCCTCATAGTGAGGATGTCTGATCCAGGGGCCCCAAGTAATAGTTGGAGGAGGCTGTGGCACTCATAGGAGCTCGGACAACTATTTGTAAATTAAAAGCTTTTAGACGGTTAGAAAACCCCATTATACAGTTACAGATGTAAGGCAAAATAGTCCTTAAACCAAGTTAAAATCAAAATGAAAAGTCACATTATGTCCATAGTTACATCAGTCCATCTTAAGGTTGTTAGATGTCATCAGTTTAAGAAGAGGCATCACATGCGATTGTTGAAGGTATTTGCAGACTTGGAGAAAGTCCTTTCCTTGAAGTGGAGATGTCCACCACGGGACGCCTTCCACTGATGAAGTGGGGAGTGCTCCGCAGACCCAGCAGTTAGACCGATTGTGGAATGCAGCATAGGAGTGAGCCCAGGACAGGAAGGCATTGTCTTGAGGATCAAACGGCAGACTCGGGATTTCTGGAGTCAGCAGAAGTAGGCTCACATAGATTAGCAGGCCCATCTTGTCCTGAAGGATCCCGGACGAGCCCCCAAGATGAAAGGTTGTTGCTGAATGATGAGACGCGGGATTCTTGGCCTCCGGAGGCGATGAATTCAATCCGGGGCCAGAGACGAGGCTGGATCGTTCAGAGCTTTTGTGTAATAAAGTTTTATTAAATTATAAAGGAGATAGAGAAAGCTTCTGACATAGGCATCAGAAGCGGGCAAAAGAGTACCCCCTTCCTTTAATCTTTTGATTCTCTTTTTTTAAAGTTTATTTTTAATTGAAGGATAATTGCTTTATAATGTTTGCTGATTTCTGCCATACATCAACATGAATCAGCCATAGGTATACATATGTTCCCTCCCTCTTGGACCTCCCTCCCACATCCCACCCCTCTAGAGTGTTACAGAGACCTGGTTTTTTCATTCTCTTGCCATCAACATTATCTTACAACTGTTTTTTAGGAAGTAAGATGTTTGCTGTAGTGCTGTATATCAAGTCCAGACATGACATGCTATCCAAAAGAAGAGAAACTATATCTTTCCTTGGTTTCTATTTTTAAGATCTAGGAAGAATTTCCCAGAGGTGCTCCAAAATATTTTCTCTCATGTTTCATTGGCCAGTGTTGGGTCTCATGCCCATTCCTAGAGCAGTCACTGGCTATGGCAATGGGGTTATCTTCATTGGGTTGGTTCAATGGTTCTCAACCCTGAATGTTCTTTAGCATATGAGGAGATTTGAAAATTATCAGTGCTTGGACCACAGCAGGATTAACTACTTCAGAATCTCCAGAAGTGTGTCCTAAGCATCAGATAATTTTTAAAAGCCCTCAGGTGATTTTAGTACATAGTGAGGATTTAGAACTATGCATAGTCTGAGGTAGACTGGCAACCATGGTCTCCACAGTTACTTCTATACACAGAATGAGGCTTTTGACCTCCCTCAGGTGGCTTTGAACTGGCATGAGGAAACTGCTTGTTAGCATTCACCCTCACCCAACTTTCCTTGTGAATATCAGTATGTATGTACAATATAGCTGACCAGAGTTAGAAACTATGAGCTATGAAGACAGTTGGAGTAAGCAAAAGTTAAATCTAGAGCTTTTCTTGTGTTAGCAAGGAATGCTAAAATGAATCAGTTACTTAAGGATGTCCTTAACAGTTTTACTAAAAATCTATGTTCTCATTCTTATTTAGTCTATTTTAGGAGACCATATAGGCCAAATCTTCAGGTAATCTCATTAGTCCCTCTTCTCAGTCATATATATTCTCTTGCTACAGAGATGAATACCTTGCATGTGACAGGTGTTAAACACCTGGGTTGTTCTTTCCCTATTGTATATTTTTGCTTCCTTCGCCATAAATTAATTCAGTTATATTGATTTGTTTTAATGCTGATAATACCCTGTTTTGATTATTATAGCTTTGTAATATACTTTGAAATCAGGGAGTATGATATCTGCAGCTTTGTAATTCTTTCTCAAGATTGCTTGAGCTGTTTGGTTCATTTGTGTTTCCTTACAAATTTTAGGGTTGTTCCATTTCTGTGAACAATTACTTTGAAATTTTGATAGCGATTGAATTGAATTTGTAGATTGCCCTGGGGAATATGGAAGTTTTGAAAATATTAATTCTTCCCATCTGTGAGTGCAGAATATCTTTCCATTTATGTCATCTTCAATGTCTTTCATCAATGTCTTATAGTTTTCAGTGTACAGATTTTTCATCTATTTGCTTAAATTTATTCCTAGGTATTCTAATATTTTTTGATGCAATTGTAAGTGGGATTGTTTTATTAATTTCTCTTTGACAGTTGTTAGTGTATAAAAATGCAACAGGTATTTGTATAACAATTTTGTATCCAGCAACTTTACCAAAATTTTTTATCCTGTGTTTTTTTTTTAGGGGGGGAGGGTAAAATCTGTAGGGTTTTCCATGTATAAAATCATGTCGTCTACCAATAGTAGCAGTTTTACTTCTTCCTTTCCAGTTTGGATGCCTTTTATTTTTTTCTAGTCTAGTTGCCCCACCTAGAATCCCCAGTACCATGTTGAAGAAAAAAAAAAAAAAATAGCCATTCTTGTTTCTGATCTCAGAGGAAAAACTTTCAGCTTTTTAGTGTTGAATATGGTATTATCAGTTATTATACACTTGAAACTAATACAGTGTTATATGTCAATTATACCCAATGAAAAAGAAACACTTGAACAACCTGCGGCAAATTTTATACATTCTCTAAATCTCATTTTACCTATTAAACTGGGATAGTATTCCTATTTCAGAATTATTTTAAAAAATTATTTTGTGAAGGAAAAGAATTCAGAATAAAACACAGAAAATGAGATTAATTAATTATCTGATCTACATTAGTATGTGATAACTAACCCCAAAGACATATTTTTGTATTCTCTGTCCCTCCTGGTGCTTCGCTCCTATCCTATAACCCTCTGCCTGCTGTTATTATCTATGTCTCTACTATATATATGTTGTTCTTTGCAACTCCATGGACTGCAGCCCACCAGGGGATCTTCACAATCCAGAGATCGAACCTGCATCTCCTGCATTGGCAGGCAAATTCAGCAATACTGCTGAGCCACCGGGGAAGCCTATATATATATATTCAAATCATATTTAAATTAAGAAATTTTCTCTTTACAATTTACATTTTATAAAATTTACTATTCAAATTTAATGTGTATACTTGTGTTTTCTCACTCTCTGTTTTCCTGATGGGATTTGTGTGGGTGTGTGGGTTTTGGTTCTTTTGATTAACTGTGCTTATAGTTGACTTGAATGTATGTTTTCAGCATATAGTCTAAGAGGCCCCAATGTTTTGAAAAAACCTGCATTTCTATCAGTACCAAAGTGATGCAATTTGAAAAATCTGCAAAAAAACAGGAGTTCCAGTTTCCAGAGGACTTTTCTTTCTGCTCCCCAACAATATGCTTGCTACTCCTGGAAATGCTGGACTCTCTTCACTCCTTCGAGCCCTGTGTTTTCTCTCACTTTTGGACCTCCACAGGGAATACCCTCTTTCTTGACTAATTACCCCTTCACCTGGCTACCTTCTAACTATTTCTCACCTTAGCTTCTGCTTACCAGGGAAAAAGTCTATCCTGACCTCATGCCTCTGGATGAGGCGTCTCTTCTAATGATTCTATAACACCTCATATCACCCTCACATTATTATACCACATTCTACTGCTTAACCATTCCCTTCTCTGGACTTCTCACTCAGGGTGTCATTATGGTTCAGTACATCACACAGTGCTGGGCACATTCCCACTTCAAATGAAAGCTCTCAGTTCCCTCCAATGACTAATCACATGTCAAAGGCCTTTAGGATTAAGGGTAGATTATCATGTATCTTTAGCGTATTCTGTTTGCTTATAGATTTATTCCCCTAAGATCCACAGAACAACAAGCATCCATCTAATTTTATTTTTCTTAAAAAAGAAACTGTTCCATGTTACTGATGTAAACCATATTTTTGTTTTCTTAAATTCAAGACACTAGTATATTCTTTTCCTTGTTTCAGGAGGCATGTTTTTTTTTATTTTTTGCCCCCCTGGCTGGAGGAATTGAATTTCTTACTTTTTCAATACCACTATTTTAATCCCAGTCTGCTTTGGGGAGATTTATCGTGTGTTTACCTGCTGAATGATGTCTTTTGAACATGTTGCTATAAGGCACAGTAACTTGATTTTGAGATTTCAAGTAGAGCGTTTTAATCTTATGTACTGGACTTAGCAGTATAACCTTAGAAAACTTTTAGCCACTTTTTAATGCCTTGCCTTTTCTCTGTTCTTTTCTTGCTGAAGGCCTGCAGATTTTAAAATACGTTGGGCCTTTGAACAGAATCATCCAAGCAAGTATTCACTGGGATGTACTTGAGATATGATCATTCTGAATTAATAAAATAGGATCTTTGCTACTGTCTTAATTGTTTTTCCTTTCACAACTCTTCCCTTTTTTGTATAAATTGTATTGCTAACTTATTTTTATTTGTTTCTCAATACATATTCTATTTTAAAAGTTTATCACTTATCTCTGGGTTTCTCCTTTTATAGGACATTGTTATCTTCAAAATCTTTTGATTACTGCCTCTTACAATTTCAAAAGAATTGGAAAAAAGGAGGCTGAACAGAGTATACCAGCATTTAAGCCAGATTATTTTGTTGACAGAACACAAAAACCGGTGAATGAAGAAAACGCACTTGGGAGTATTGATTTTCAGTAAAGTAACTGGTAGATGGTCTCATGAAATTTTATTTGATAAACTAATTAACTCGGTTAGAAACACTAACATTTAGATAGAAAACTGGCCCAGAGGTCACAAACCAGATAATAATAACATATATTGTGTGTTGTAGTAGGTAGCTAAGATTGTAGTTAGTAGAAATGCTCAACTTTGGATTTTTCATAGCTTTTTAAAAATGAATGTCATGGAGTTACATGTATTCCCCATCCCGATCCCGCCTCCCACCTCCCTCTCCACCCGATTTCTCTGCGTCTTCCCAGTGCACCAGGCCTGAACACTTGTCTCATGCATCCAACCTGGGCTGGTGATCTCTTTCACTATAGTTAATATACATGTTTCAATGCTGTTCTCTCGAAACATCCCACCCTTGCCTTCTCCTACAGAGTCCAAAAGTGATTCATGTCAATGTATGACAAAACCCACTACAATATTGTAAAGTAATTAGTCTCCAACTAATAAAAATAAAAATAAAAAAAAAAATGAATGTCATGGAACTGGAAATAATTGATAAAAGTTTCAGTTTATATAATTGAATAGCAATAGAAATATCATGAAAATCTTGATCTTGTGACGTATTATGGACAGTTATAAATATGGTTACAGACAATAAGAAAGTCAATTTGGAAAAAATGGAATTAAAATGAAGAGGATAAAATATCAGTTATGACCACAAATGATAATTCAAAGAAAAGTGAAAACTAGTACTTGAAACAGTTCAGATTTCTTCTTTTATCTTCATCTTCTTCTTTGTGATTCCAACTGGGAATGCAGGTCTTGGTCCAGTGCCCTCTCCCCTTGTCTCTCCTAGAGGAACCATCTACTCTGGAGGCTTTAGAGAACACATCTGGGTTTGATGACTTGCTCTCAGATCTCCAACTCCAGGCTAAGAATTTGGTCCTTTATCTCCACTAACTAACAGGGTGTTTTCTTTTTTTAGGATTCTTCATTTCAAACACACAACTCTTGTGTGAGTGCATGCTCAGTCATGCCTCACTCTTTGTGACCCCATGGACTACAGCCTGCCAAGCTCCTCTGTCTATTGGTTTCTCCAAGCAAGAATACTCTAGTGGGTTGCCATTTCCTCCTCCAGGGGATCTTCCTGACCCAGAGATCGAACCCACAACTTCTGCATTGTCAGGCAGATTCTTTACCTCTGTGCCACCTGGGAAGCCCTACACAACTCTTAAATTCCTTGATATTTCTGTTTCACACTAAGGGTTTCCCTCTGCCACCACAAACTTACCCATTTCTTAAAGTGCCCAAAGGACTGAAATCTTAAATTTATTTTTGATTTCTTCTTAATTATCCCACTTCATTTATTTAATGAATCCAGGAATCTCTTCCACAGTATATCTTTTTCATCCAAGATATCCTCAGTTTCATAGAAGTTGCTAATGTGTGAATTCCTGTGATAGTCTTCTAGTAGTTCTCTCTGCCCCAAGTTGTCATTGACCTCTTTAACCTTCCCGAACCTTTTGAGTTATATTATCCCTGTCCTCCAGAATACGTGGTGGACATCTTTGTTTCAGTCTAATTATTTGAAGCTGCTCCCCGCCCCCTCAGTTGAGATGATCAAATTTATGTGTGTGAATAGGTACGTATATATGTGTGTACATATGTACTCATATGTGTTAAAACTACATAAAAAGTGCTAGAATAGAAACAGTTTTGAGGAATTAATGGAAATTATAGTGACAATGGAATTGGGCTGAAAAAAGTACCATTTAGCATATAATTCAATAGAGGCAAAGGGAAAAAAACAGTCAAAGCAATTGGCTTTCCAGAGAGAATGCAGTGAACCACTAAAGTCAGACTACCAAAGACTGGGAGTATGGAGTTGGAAAAGCAGGAAGCAAGCCAAGGACTTTGGAGACTTGACCAGAGCCCAACCTTTGGGTGGGAGGTGGGGACAATGCTTGCCCTGAAGCCTTATTTGGCAATGAAGGTAGGACTGTATGCCTGGGGCTAGAAAGAGGATCTTCTCCCCCATCTTCCTTCCATCTGCCATTATATTGGGCTTTCTTTTTTTGGAACAACATGGCCCCTCTGAGACGCAACAGAGGCTAGAAAGCACACATATTACCTTTTCAGCCTCTGCAATGGTTTGAGAAAGGGATGACACTATCCATCCCTACAGGAATCCAGACTAAAGCAATAACAGGGAAGGAGATCGAGAAATTTGTCTAAGAAATGTCCCCTTTAAAGAGTCTCATCTCCAAGATTAAAAGATCAGAATTTCCCTGATAAACCTTTTAAGGAAATGCTTCCGATTCTTATCACAGTCTTCTAAACATATAGAAATGATGTTAAATCTCCAATTTATTTTATAAAATCTAGGCAGAAAATAGAAAACTACATACTATTATAAATTATAACTATAGATCCAAATGTTAAAATTATTTTAATTTAAATATAATTTGGCAGCATACATTTTTTATTGATGTAATTGTCACATAACATGGTCAATTTGGTGTATAAGGTAAGTTAAAGGTGTCTAAGGTATTGATCTGATGCATTTATATATTGCAATATGATTACTACCATAGACTAAGCTAACACCTTTATCATGTCATGTTTCTTCATTTTTATGTTGAGAACAATTAATATTTAGTATCTGAGCAACTTTGAAGTTAATACTTTAGCTGTTTATTAAAGAAATATTATAATGAGATCAAGTAGAATTCAGTATACTCGTATAATGTTATGCAGTATTAGATTTCTACAAAAATTTTCTAAGTACTGAAGAGTAGACTGATATACATGGGGAATGTGAAATGCGTAGAATAAACTTAACCTTCTTTTGATATATTTTTAAATATTCCCTTTGTGGTAATACTTAAGGAAACACAAACATTTGCTGCACATGTTCCTTGTACTAGAGACTTCACAAGTACAGCATCATTTAGTCTTCTTAAAAATTCTCAGCATGCATATTATCAGGTATTCTTCTTCCCCCTTGATGATGTAAGTGAAGCTTAGAGAGGTTAATTAACCTTATCTTAGGCAATCTTTGTCAGATCTTGAATTTGATTTTTCCCTCTTTAGATGTTATACTATCAAGTTAGTATTAAAGTTTCATAGATGTTGGCAGAAATAGGTGACTCCTGGGTCCAAGATCAAAGGCCTCATTACTTGTGGTTCATGGGCATCAGTGTGTTTGTATTGGTTCCCCTTCAACTGAAGTCCCATGTGGGTGATGTATGAGTGGCATAGTAGGTTTGGGTTGCATCTGAGGAACACTGAGCGTGAGGAACCCACTACTTTTACAACCAGAGTAACCAAGACTGTTATTTGTTGGAGCTGTGGAGAAGGAGACATTCCTTTATCTTTCAAAGTTATCAGCTATGCAACAACCCTGAGTAATGGGTTGAGTAAAAGGTGATCAGTTTTCCCTGGTGGATTTGTGGTAACATATCTGCCTGCAATCCAGGAGATGCAGGAAACTCAGGTTCAGTCCCTGGGTTGGGAAGGTCTCCTGGAGGAGGGCATGATAACCCACTCCAGTATTATTGCTGGGAAAATTCCATGGAGCCTGATGGGCTATGGTCCATCGGGTCACAAAGAGTTGGACATGACTGAAGCGACTGATCATGAACCCATGCAAAAGGGTGGTCAGGGGCTTGCAACCTTGGCATAATGTGTCAAAAAGCAAGAGGTCCAAAGACGACTGCCTCTTCCAATAACTTTTCCCTCTAAGGTCACTCAGCCCTTTTCCATCGTGTCTTTGACTAATATCTCATGCTTATGATGGAAATAATTTTTATTTCAATATATTGATTTTTTAAATGAAAAAATAATAGTCTTATCTTTTCCAAAATTTTTATTGCAATACTTGTATATGTTGATTTTTAAAGTCAGAAATCAATTGAAATATTTATAAAAAATTTGAAAGTTCCTCAACATTTCTAGATGCTGAGTCTAAAAGGGATATCTGGTGGTGGTGGTGGTTTAGTTGCTAAATCATGTCTGACTCTTGCGGCCCCATGGAATGTAGCCCATCTGTCTCCTCTGTCCATGCGATTCTCCAGGCAAAAATACTGGAGTGGGCTGCCATTTCCTCCTCCGAAAAAGGGACATCTAGGCTTTATTGCTCATTTCAAAGGAAAAAAACATTTTGAAGAAAGATAGAAAATTAATTTTATACTTTTTTGAAATGATGCACAATTCCAAACCAATGGCTATATCACAATATTTAAGAATAAGTAGGCATGGGGCATTGTCTGGGTTTAGCATAATTCACTTTTTATACAGGTGATTTGTCTACATTAGTGAGCAATACACTCTCTGACACCTTTCCTAATACCATGTCCGACAAGCTTTTCCTTCCTATGGGTTCACACTTATGCAGCTTCTCTAATTTATTAAAAATATACCATACACACAAACATTCTCTTTCTTTTGAAAGAAAGTATCAAACTAGCAACTGAGAACTGGCATTGCCACGAAAAAATGTTTTGTTGTTGGAAAACTATATAAGATAATGTTGAGAGCTGAGATTTGCCTATTGGAAGGGTTCTTAGAAACAAGAATGTTCAGATCGTTCTTTCTATTTTGAGTGAGAAGCAGCAGTGTGTATCCTGCCATTGCATACAGAGACTTGTAAGATGATGCCATGGCTTGGCTTCTCAAATAAGGCACTTTGCTGAGGCAGGAGTTTGTCTGCTCATCATTTCCACACTGCGACCAGCATTAGTCCTTTACCTAATCTCCTCTTTCTAGTTGCTGGCCCTTGATGGCTCGAGTAACAACTCGAATGTGATTTCTGCCTTGCTGTTTGCCTTTAATAGGTATTAAATTAAATGTGCAATTGGTTGACTGGAGATAAAAGTATCATTGAGCTTTTGGCAAAAAAAAAAAAAAAAAAAAAGCTGAAACATATATTACATTCCAATGGGGAAACCATTAGCTTTAATAACTGGATATGACTTGTTGGCATTTATTATCCTTGTCAGTATGCTAATGCTCATTAGATTTTTAATGAGAGAATGGTAATAAAAACATGACATGGAGTTAAAAATGGATATTAATTAGGGTATTAAAATGTCCTTATTTATGTAGTTGTGAAGAAGAGAGCTGGTAACTGAAGAAACTCTTTTATAATGAAAAATGTCCTCACTCCATTCCTTTTCCCTTCTACCTCTATTATTAAAATATATAAGTAGAGGAACAGAAAAGGAAGTTACATATATAACCACAGAAGTTTGAGGCTTTAAGACCCAGCCTTTGTGACACTTAGGTAATGTGTATATGATGCCAGACAAATACAAATTTGAGCTGTGGATAAACAGAACTGTATTATAGCACTATATAATTTTATAAATGAAAAAGCATACTGATTATAAGCACTCCTTTCTTAAGAGACAATATAGAGTCGGTTTAGAGTAGTAAATAGCAATAATTTGCCAGGATTTAAGTCCTGGCTTCCTTGCTTCCTGGTTATGTTGCTTAAACTCTCTTAACTTTCTGAACTGTCATTCTTATTTTACTGATACGTGCGCTTGGTCAAGCTTTGAGTATATACCCTAGCACAGATTTATCTGTTATTATTTCTAAGCAAGTAAACTGGTAATGGTGGCATATTTAAAAACACAGCTTCAATCTCTACATCTTTTAACCACCTTAGGGAAATCTGTTCATTGTGGCATATTTTCCTCAGGTTTGTAGAACCTAAGTGCCCATACTTTGTGCATGTCTTTTCAATGTTCTTTTAAATAAATGAAACTCAGTGACCTTTATCAAGTGCCATGCCTCAGGGCTTGTGCCAGATGTATCGGGTACAAAGACAAATGAGAAATAGCCTCTCCTTTTCAAGGAGACCATTACAACACGATTAGCAAAATCCATAGTTTGGAGTTTTTCCAGATTTTGCTGAAAACTAGGACTTGTTTGTTTAAATGAAAAAATGTCTTTATCAGTCACTACTGCCTAGCAATAGATAGATAGGTAATAATATATTCTTACATTTTCCTTCTCTTTTCACTGTGGCACAATTAAAAGGGCAAATGTCCAAATGAAACTAGCAAGTTCTTATTCTTCCAAATAGAGTGATGAATGGGGAAATATTTTTAATAATATGTTTTTTCTTAGAGAAGAATTTTTTTCACAGTAAAATTGAACAGAAGCTATTTGCCATATATTCCCTTCCCCTGCACATTCATTGCCTCCTCTGTTATCAAAATACCCAACCAGACTGACACATTTATAAGTGATGAACCTATATTGACATCATTATCATCCAGCGTCCATAGTTTACCTTAGGGTTCGCCATTGGTGTTGTACATTCTGTCGGTAGGAAGGTAAATAACGTGTGTGAGTGTGTATGTATGTGTGTGTGCACGCTAAGGCGTGTCTGACTCTTTGCGACCCTGTGGACTGTGGCCCACCAGGCTCCTCTGTTCACGGGGTTTTCCTGGCAAGAATAGTGAAGTGGGTTGCCATTTCCTACTCCAGGGGATCTTCCCAACCCAGGGATCAAACCTGTGTCTCCTGCATATCCTGCATTGCAGATGAATTTTTACCGCTGAGCTACCAGGGAAGACCCATATTAACAGTATTGCACAATACTACCTTAAAAAATATTCTGTGCTCTGCCTATTCACCCATTCTTCCTCCCAGTTCCTGATCTTATTGCTGTCTCCATAGTTCTGCCTTTTCTAGAATGTCATATAGCTGTAATTATACAGGATTATATAGTCACATTTTCAGACTGGCTTCTTTCACTTAGTATTATGCATGTAAGTTTCTTCCATGTTTTTTTCATGGCTCAATACTTCTTTCTTTTATCTCTGAAGAATATTCCATTATCTGATTCACCATTCACCATTTACACATTCACCTATGAGGAATATCTTCTTTGCTTCCAAGTTTGGGCAATTATGAACTAAGCTGCTGTAAATATCCCTGTGTAGGTTTTTGTGTAGACATACGTTTTCAACTCCTTTGGGTAAATACCAAAGTGTGACTGCTGGATTGCATGATAAGAGTACATTTAGTTTTGTAAGAAACTGCCAAAGTGTCTTCCAATATGACTACAACATTTTGCATTCCCGTTGGCAATGAATGAAAATTCCTGCTACTCTACATCCTCGCCAGCATTTGGTGTTGTCGGTGTTCTGGATTTGGGCCATTTTGATAGGTGTGCAGTGGGATCTCATTTTTGTTTTTATTTGCATTTTCCTGATCACATATGAAGTGGAATATCATTCCATATGCTTTTTTACTCTCTCTATATCTTCTCTGGTGAGGCTAAATAGGGAAATTTCAAATGCTTATACAGTTATGCTGTTGTTAACAGCTTTAGCCTAAGCTGAGCTTTAGCTCTGGCCTACACACAGATGGGGCTTCCCTCGTGGCTCAGATGGTAAAGAATCTGCCTGCAATGTAAGAGACCCAGGTTTGATCCATGGGTTGGAAAGATCCCCCGCAGAAGGGAATGGCTACCAACTCTAGTACTCTTGCCTGGAGAACTTCGTGGACAGAGGAGCCTGGTGGGCTACAGTCCGCAGAGTCACTAAGACTCTGGATGTGACTGAATGACTAACACATACACACACTTGTGCACGCACACGCACACACAGATGGGTAACACACAGCTCCCAGCTGCTCACAGCATCAACTGCATAAGCCCATATTCTGGAGTCAGACATACCTAGTATTAAATCAGACTCTTCCATTTACAGTTGGGCATTGAACAAGTTGTCTAACTTGGTAGCCCTCAGTTTCTATATCTGTAAAATGGGATAATACCTCCCAAAGTGGGTATGAGAGTTTGATAAGATGATGTGAAAAAGGTGCTTGCCACAATCCCCGGCACACAGTAAATGCTGAGAATGTTCATTTAAAAATTGATTCTCTTTTTACATTTAGAAGATGTAATGAGCAAAGTTTCAATTATTAAAGGGTCTTTCTCAGAAACTATTTATTTTTAGTTCTTCACTCTTAGGATCAATTTAAGCTTCCCTCGTGGCTCAGAGGGTAAAGGATCTGCCTGCAAGGCAGGAGACGTGGGTTTGATTCCTGGGTCGGGAAGATCCCCTGGAGAAGGAAATGGCAACCCACTCTGGTACTCTGCCTGGAAAATCCCATGGACTGAGAAGCCTGGTGCAGGCTACAGTCCATAGGGTCACAAAGAGTCAGATATGACTGAGAGACTTCACTTTCTTTTAAGATAAATTTAGAAGACTTTCAAGGAGATGGCATAATAGTATGAAACATAGAAATATTTATTAAAATGTAATATTGAATGATCTTTTCACTTAGGCTGTGATTTACACTGCATTGTTTTTAAGTTGCACAGGAATCTTAACAAATAGTACTGAAATCTTGAAAGACCAAAATGTGAAACATCTCTGGAAGTGTATGTTTTTGTTCAGTCACGACGTCATGTCTGACTCTTTGTGACCCCATGGACTACAACACGCTAGGCTTCCCTGTCCTTCAACATCTCCCAGAGTTTGCTCAAACTCATGTTCATTGAGTCGGTGATGGCATCCAACCATTTCATCCTCTTTCACCTCCTTTTCCTTCTACTCTCAATGTTTCCCAGCATCAGGGTCTTTTCCAGTGAGTCAGCTCTTCACATCAGGTGGCCAAAGTATTGGGCTTTTCCTTTAGGATTGACTTGTTTGATCTCCTTGCTGTTGAGGGGACCCTCAAGAGTCTTGTCCAACACCACAGTTCAAAAGCATCAATTCTTTGCTGTTCAGCCTTCTTTATGGCCCAACACTCACATCCATACATGACTACTGGAAAAACCATAGCTTTGACTAGATGGACTTTTGTTGGCAATGTGATGTTTCTGCTGTTTTAATATACTGTCTAGGTTTGTCATATCTTTTCTTCCAAGGAGTAAGAGACTTTTAATTCCATAGGTGCAGTCACCATCTTCAGTGATTTTGGAGCCCCAGAAAATAAAGTCTGTCACTGTTTCCATGTTTTGCCTGTCTATTTGCCATGAAGTAATGGGACTGGATGCCATGATCTTAGTTTTTCAAATTTTTAGCCTTAAGCCATCTTTTTTCACTCTGCTCTTTAACTTTCATCAAGAGGCTCTTTAGTTCCTCTTCACTTTCTGCCATTAGAGTGGTATAATCTGCATATCTGAGGTTATAGATATTTCTCCCGGCAGTCTTGATTCCAGCTTGTGATTTATCCAGGCTGGCATTTCTCATGACGTACTCTGCATAGAAGTTAAATAAGCAGGGTGACAATATGCAGCCTTTGTGTATTCCTTTCCAAGTTTTGAACCAGTCTGTTGTTCCACATCCTGTCCTAACTGTTGCTTCTTGTCCTGCATACAGGTTTCTCAGGAGGCAGGTGAGGTGGTCCGGTATTCCCATCTCTTGAAGAATTTTCCACAGTTTGTTGTGATCCACACAGTCAAAGGCTTTAGTGTTATCAATGAAGCAGATGCTTTTCTGGAATTCTCTTGCTTTTTCTATGATCCAACAGATGTTGGCAATTTGATCTCTTGTTCCTTTGCCTTTTCTAAATCCAGCTTGTACATCTGGAAGGTCTTGATTTATGTACTGTTGCAATCTAGCTTGAAGGATTTTGAACATTACATTTCTAGCATTTGAAATGAGCATGATTGTACTGTAGTTTGAATGTTCTTTGGAAGCATAAGATGCTGAGTCAAAGGGTAAGGGCATTTCAGTGAATCCTAATACAATTGTGTTTATTGAAGAGAAAAAATGATCACATAAAACATACAGATGTTATTTTCTAAATGTATTAAGAACTGCTGAAAGTTTTGAATGTGTTGTATCAATAGAATTGGAAATTGGTTCTTTCAACATCATCTACAGAGCCCCTCCCTGGATTTTAGCCATATTAGCTATTTGCCATGGCCTTTCTTCACTGGTTCCCATCTCACATAATCTATGAAAGTTCCCAACCAATCTCTTCAAATACTTTCTGGAAGCCTTAGCTGATACATTCCTCTTATACTCCGCACAGAATTTTGGTAGAATTTTGCTTCTACCTTGTACATGCCCCTATTGTGGCAATGATGATAATCGCTACTAAAGTACTGCAGACTTACTGCCAGCACTCAGTGCCAGGCATTGCATTCAGGATGTCATGTGTCTTCTCTTTATTCCTTATAATAAGATGTTTAAGAGCAACCTGAAGTCAGGGCTAGAGTGATCCATTCTGGTTAGTTATAATCTTGTAAAGAACACTGACCTTTTCTTTTGGTGTCGAAAGGATGGTTGAGTCAAACCTATATACTTCTTCAGGGGTAGAGACCCCCTTATGGGCATATAATTTATGCAAATAAGAATGAGGTACAGTCCCTGCCTGTGAAGAACTCATGTTCTAGGAAGAGATCCAGACAAATAAACTGTTAGGTTGGATCATAAAAATTGCCTTTTTTCTGGACCAAGACTAGTCAGATATAAATAATCTCATATGATTTGAATTCACATTTTATATATATAAATCTGGATGCAGAGGCATCTGAATGTTTTGCTTTAGCAATTTAATGAAAAGAAATATTTCTGTAGTTTATAATGCAGTTATCTGTTTTATAAATATATATGAATTTAGTGCTAGCAAAGATTTATTGAGTATTATGAGAAATAACATTTATTTTAAGAGATTATAAAGTTCCAAAATTATAGTTTTTAGGTTTTATAAAGGTGGAAAATAAATTAAAACAAATGTTGATCCAAGTCAAATATTTCTTTTGCAAAAGGTAAATAGATTGAAATTGTCATTTGTCTTTCATATTTGTTCTTAATATGCTACATATTGAATTTTAGTGAATTCCAGAGGAATCTCAAAGACTATTACTTCATACACACACATTTCACATATATGTATAAATGTATATGTATAAATATATACATTTATACATATATAAATTTAGGGGTGAATGAATGATAGTTTGTGATATTCCATGGGTGAAAATGTAGATTAAGTATTCAAATAAGGTATTGTGATTAATATATTTACAAGCATATTTTCCTCACATATCAATAATTCTTTAGCTTCATTAAAGTTACCTTGTGAAAGTGAAAGTCGCTCAGTCATGTCTGACTCTTTGTGAACACATGCCATGCTCCTCTGTCCATGGGATTCTCCAGGCAAGAATACTGGAGTGGACTGCCATGCCCTACTCCAGAGGATCTTCCTGACCCAAGGATTGAACCTGCATGTTTTACATGTCTCCTGGATTGGCAGGAGGGTTCTTTACCACCAGTGCCACCTGGGTAAGGATAATATTTAAATAAAAAGATAGTACAATGGTAAGAAGAGAAATGAATTGCTCTACTTCTAATTGAAGTGGAAACAAGTTGAAACAAAACTTGACCAGGACAATATCGGAAGGTCTATGGGGCATACTAAATGTCAGTAAAGTGGCAGGAAACAAATAGAATGTCCAAAGGTTAAAACATTACAAAAGTAGTAGTAATCTACTCTTTCAAAATTATATCCATGCTGAAGATATATTATGTAACAGATGAGATTCTGCTCATAAAGCCAAAAACTGTATTTCCCTGTTTGATGTTATAACCCTAGTGCCCAGCAAAGGCTTATACAAAAAATTTGCTCAGCCAGTAATTGTTGCATGAATAAGTTAACAGATGAAATATATCAAAGCATGGACTTTAGAATATAATGGTTAATCATTGTAAAAATTAGAAAATCTTCATAGGCATAAAAGTATTTATTATATTTGTAGAAACAAGTCAGTGAAGATGAAAATTTTTGTTACAGGAAGGAATTAAAGAACAGAAGTCCAAGATTAAATTCTTAGTTTTATTCTAATGCACATTAATGAATATGAGCAGATTCATATTAGAGACTGCACATTTTATTAGATGATTAAAAAGTTGATAAACAGGTCTTTAATCTCTTGTAGTTCATGGATATGTTAAGTAAATAACGTTTGAGGGAAAACGAGGCAACTTTTCAGGTTTTAGCTATAGCAGATGAAACAGACTTAGAGGGAAAGTCAGAGAGAGAGACTCAGTGAAATGAGAGTGGAAAGAACTTGCCTTCACTTTATCTTTCTTTTGATTTAACTTTGGGATCTTCGGCAAGCAGCTTAAAACCTGAACTCTGTCAGCTGCCTACACACTCACCTTAATCCACACATTACAAAGACAAATGTAACAATTTTATAATTAAACTTACCATAAGAAGGGAATTTCTTTATGAAATTAGGTGCATGCAAAAGAAGTGAAATTCAAATTTGGCTAAGAAAGAGCCTAAGAAGGTGGTAAATTTTCAACTGTTCATTATACCAAATTAGTAATAGTCTCCTGGGCCAGAAGGTTTCAGCCATATGCAAATTCAGCAGCATGCTTAGTGAGAGAAGATAAATAGCAAGGAGTGGAGGGCAAGGGGTTTGTCATAACCCAGCTCTGGGCTAACTCTTCCAAGAGTTGCCATTAACTGGAATCACAGGATTAAGGTTGGCAAATTGTAGAGGAGACTTAGGTTTAAACCAGGCTATATAGTCAGGATCAAAAGGATGAGGCTAGAGGACTCTTGACCTGGGGCGGAAATCAATACCATGATTCTGGGGATTTCCAGCCATTTGTAAAAAATGCAGAAATCATGGACTGTGCCCTAGAGTAAGGGAGCTGACAAGATCCAGGTAGAGGATCAGGGACTCAGCCAGATGTGAGTTGAGTAAGTGTACCTGCCCCAGTGAAGGTGGGCTTGGTTACATGACTCACTTTGGCTAATGAAATCTCAGCAGACATGATGTAAGTAGAGGCTTTTAAAGCTCTAGCCCCATTTTGTGCCCTTTGTTGTTGTTCAGTCACTAAGTCATGTCTGACTCTTTGCAACCCCATGGACTGCAGCACCCTAAGCCTCCCTGTCCCTGATTATCTCCTGGAGCTCCCCCCCAAGTTCATGTCCATTGACTCAGTGATGTCATCCAACCATCTCATCCTCTGTCACCCCCTTCTCTTGCCCTCAATCTTTCCCAGCATCAGGGTCTTTTACAATGATTTGGGTGTTTGCATCAGGTGGCCAAAGTATTGGGGCTTCAGTTACAGCATCAGTCCTTCCAATGAATATTCAGGGGTGATTTCCTTTAGGATTGACTGATTTGATCTTGCTGTCCAAGGAACTCTCCAGAGACTTCCTCAGCACCACAGTTTGAGAGCATCAATTCTTTGGCACTCACCCTTCTTTATTTTGTTCTCTACTGATCTCCTATAAGGTTCCCAGGTAGTGCTAGATCCATCAGCCTGGACCTCGCAATGAACATAGGTAGTGTAGATCTGAGTTCAACTCACAGCTCGGGGCTAAGACTAATGGACCCCACTCCCTGAGCAGAGCTGCTCAGCCCGCTGAGCCTTGCCCAAGTCAGCAGAACCATAGCTGACCCTCAGACCCAAAGTGTTGGGAATCCATCTCTGTGGTTGTAAGCCACCGAGTATTGGATAGCCTTTTTTTTCAGCATATTATGGCAATTTTCAAAGTGTGTGTGTGTATTTAATTTCCTTTCAAAATCTTTAGCATTATCCCCACACATTAATGTTTATTAATATGTATTTTTTTCAGAAATAATTTTTTATTGTCAACTCTTCAGCCTGTGGCTTTATCTTAAAGGTGCTCTGTTGCAGTTCACCTGGCGGAAACAGCAGGGGAAATGGTTTTAATTTAACCCCCCTTTAGTTAGTCCTCTTGCTGTTTCTAAAGGATTTCATCAAAACACAAATACATTTGTTCACTCCATAAATCCCAAATGTGATCAGTTCATGTATATGCCTTTTGGAGAAAAGGACCATTCAGCCCACATGTTTTGGTAAAAGCACCTGAGAAATTTATTTCTGAGAACACCCGCCGAACAATCTTTCCTCCAAATAATTTATACCCAGAAGATATTTTTATACTAGTATAAGAAGCAATTTTGTTCTGTAGAAAAGGGTAGCAATCAAAACTGTTCAGTATAATCTACAAGGCCTGTCCAATATATGGATCCTTGGGACGTATTTGAACTTAAAAACACTGTCTGATACACTGATGTGTTTGCTTGCTCGCTTGTTTTAGAAGACTGATTCTGAATCGAAAAACTTTGTAAAACATGAATTTCTGTGTGATGGTGAAGAGAGGTCAATTTTAAAGTCCCTTGGCAATTTTCTTTCTGTAAATTAAATGTCTACTCACAGTGGGATTTTTAAAATCTTTTGACTTCAAGCTAGTTAACTGTATAAGCTGCTTTATAATAATGCAGTGACCTTTTTTCCCTAATTCCTAGAGTAAGGCCCATTATCATTCATGTCATCCTTACTCTGTCTGAAGTTTGTGTTTTTTTCAAAAGAAAAGAAATTTTAAAAATAGTCTTCATTTTAGGTAACATTTTCAAGCTAGTTTCTTTTGATAAGAAAATAAAATCACAAGGCAAAACACTGAATATTCCATAGAAATAATTAGCAAAAATTTATTGAGAGGCTACTATGTGTTATATATTCTTCTAAGAGTTTTACTTGTATTAGCTTAATTATCCTTCACAGTACTAGATAGATACTATAATTATTCTGTCTTACAGATAAGAAAAATAGGTAGAGTTTAATTAACTTTCTCATGTCACACAGGAAGTAGGTAATAAAAGCAAGATTCCAACCTAGGCAATCAAGTTTTAGAGTCTGGATTCTTAACCATTTATATTGGTCAATTACTAATGTTATAACTCTAAAGATGGAGCTAATTAGGATGCTTATTGGTCATAATTTCCCTTTCAAATCACTGGAGCTACTAAAATCCATCTTCTTCTTCTTGGCAAAGATAGTTTTATTGGCATAGTAAAAGAGCAGAATATTGGCAGATAATAAAATATACTCAGAGGTTGGTAACCCAAATCTTAAGTCACCCAGGACTTTGAACCTTACTACTTTTTCAGCAACCACTTGGAGAGAATAATCAGAAAAATGGCAGAGCCTCAATTTTGAATGAAGTACTTTAAAGTTAAGATAAAAATTTTACATTCCTGTATTTTAATGATTTTATACTACTACCAAAACTTATAATTTAATAAAGGAACCAAATGATCAAGTTACAGTTGAAGGAATTAGACGATCAAGTAATAATGTCAAAACTAGAAAAAAGGTCTATTGGCAGTGACTGTATGTTCTTTGTAGGGCTTCCCAGGTAGCGCTAGTGGTAGAGGACCAGCCTGCCAATGCAGGAGACATAAGAGACAAGGGTTTGATCGCTGGGTTGGGAAGGTCCCCTCGAGGAGGACATGGCAACCCACTTTAGTATTTTTGCCTGGAGAATCCCATGGACAGAGGAGCCTGGCAGGTTACAGTCTATGGGGTCGCAAAGAGTCGGACACAAAGAGTAGGACACAGCTGAAGGACTTAGCATGCACACATATGTTCTTTGTAATTTTGTAACAAAAGTATATATTGTTGTACACTTTGTTGATCAAACATTTGTTCTGGCCTCATGCTGTCAGTTGATAAAGGGATATTCAACATAAACCCCTCCATATTCTTTCTGGAGAAGCTTTGGAAATAGATTCATCTCATCAAATGTTGTGGTTAATGCCATTTTGGAAGCAAGTACCTCAAAGCATGAAGTCTTTTATTGGAAAGATAAATCTTGGCACATTATTGAAATAGTCCATGTTATATGAAGACTTAAACTCAACACAAAATAATGATGGAACTTCTTAGTTCCCTCTTCAGAGCTCCAAAAATTCTGCAAAGCAAAATAATGGGATCAGAGAAGTCTATTTACAATCAAGGCTTAATCTGAAATAAAATTGGGCATTTTGAACATGGTAGAATTCCATCAGGGGTTAAGCTAAAGTACAATTATCCTTTCTCAGAATATCAGATGCCTTAATTTACAGGAAAGGGAATGATAAATTTAGAAGCTTAAGATTAATCAAGAGTCTTGAAAAAAGATAGGTCAGCAAGTTAATAGAGTGTTGAATAATAATATATATCTCATTATGGATAACTATCTCAGTTTGCTTGGGTTAGATGTGAGGGCTTTCTGGGGATATGAGTTTTCAGTGTATGTTATAATGCATAATTAGCATGAAAATCTCTGAAAAGCTCCATGTATTGTATCCCCCTCCACCTTTTTCATTTTCTGTTGACTGTATAAAAGAAAGGGAGGGAGTACTTCTATGGGTACTTATTTATTTATTTTTGTGGGGTTTTTTTTTTTTTTGGTGCAGGGCCCAGCCATGAGAATAACGAAGTCCTTACATTCATAACCTAGATTAGTTGAAAGTTTGAGATAATTGTGAAATAAACCAAATGAAGATGCACAATCCATAAAACTTTGCACTAAGTATAAAACTGCACAAAGCTGACTGCTGATGTTTTAAAATAATGTCTTCCCCTTGATAGTTTTCTATTGATGCCTGTTGAATATCATGGTAGATTATGACCATTTTATATCTCGTTTTTCCACTTAGTTACCTCAGTCTCAGTGAATTCAATTAACTGAGCTTTAGTTTTCCAGATCAGGTTTAAGTTCAGTCATTTTTTTTAGCTGTTTAATTTAGTGAATTCTTATTCTGCACAAGATATTCTGGCAGGCTTTTTGCTAGCTTATTTTTAGAGCTTCACCACTTAACATGGTGAATGTTATGATCAAGGAAGTAGATGTATTAGATAAGACAGATGTAATAGATGTAATAGATAAGATTTCTTATAAAATGTTGAGTTTGGAAGAAATACATGCTTACAAACACAATAGCAGCTTCATGGATGGTCTTTGGGGTGGATCATGTGAGAAGCTTTCCACAGGGCATGATGGCGTGGGATGGCTATGATGGGCTAAAACAAAATCCACTGCTCTGTGAGCGCTGGTTTTCTCTGCTTGCTTATTCTCAGGGCACTCTGTGCTGTGAGAGCTGTGGTGTTACTGTTCCATGGCTTATTTTTCATGTGCAGATTGTATCTTAGAATATAAGTCAAAGTGTAGGGGATACTCATCCTCAGTTGGCTAAAATACTTATCTCTTGGCTTTAAAATACTTATCTCTGTAGGGCTAAGTTGCTTCAGCTGTGTTCAACTCTTGGTGACCCCATGGACTGTAGCCCGCCAGGCTGCTCTGTCCATGGGATTCTCCAGGCAAGAATACTGGAGTGGGTTGCCATGCCCTCCTCGAGGGGCTCTTCCCAACCCAGGGATTGAATCTGCATCTCTTAAGTCTTCTGCATTGTCTGGCAGGTTCTTTATCTCTAGTGCCACCTGGGAAGCCCTTTGCCTTTAAAAGGTCAAGGTAAATTTAATTGACCCCCAGAAAGGGAGTTAAAGGACTTCCCTGGTGGCTTGGCTGGTAAAGAACCCACCTGCTGATTTCAGGAGATGTTAAGAGATGCAGATTCAATCCCTGGATCAGGAATATCTTTTGGAGAGGGGAATGGCAACCTACTCCAGTATTCTTGCCTGGAGAATCCCATGGACAGAGGAGCCTGGTAGGCTACAGGTCAAGGGATCACAAAGAGTCAGACATGACTGAGTGGCTAACACTTTAGAAAGGCAGTTATGGTTTTCTCTCCCACAAGTATTCTCTTATAATAAACCGCTATAACCCAACTGGAACATGTTATTTTCCTCCTTCCCTCCTCTCATGAATAAAGTTGACAATGTTTTGGGGAAAGTACTGTGGAACTTCTTAAAGATTCCAATGGCTTTTACAAAGAAACTAAATGGTTCCTTTCTTACTACATGTTAAGTATTGTCCCCTGGGGGAATTCAGATATATCCAGATATATTTGGTATACTAATATATTGCAAATATATCATTGCAGCTGTGCTAAAACTCTACCTTTTAAAAGCAAAGATTAGATGGTAATTGCAGTGGCAAAGATGATGAGAATAATAACCATACCTACTAAATATCATCCATTGTTAGAAGTATACTTCTTATACATTATCTTATTTAATTGTGACAGCTATCTAAGAGGTAACTGCTATTATTATTACTTCATAAATGATGAAACTGAGGCTTGCCAAGATGAAGTGAGTCTCTCATGATTGCACATCCAACGTGGGCCTGCTTCAGAGCCCAGGTAGAGAGAAAGGATCCTCTGCAACCACTTCCCAGACACAGGGATGCTCATGTGGAAGGGGCAGCTTCCACTTGAAATGTGGAAGCAGAAGATGTGTTCAGCTGGCCTTGAGTTTTCCAAGAGAAGTGTATAGTGGAAGTGAGTAGGGAGAACTTAAAACTTACCAGGGTTAGGTTTAGCCTGATGTGGGCTTCTGGATCTTAAATTCTAGAGCAGTGGTCAGAGGCCTGATCTTTAGTGCTGTCATTGGCTGAAGAAGGCCCTATTAGAATCTGGGTCTCTAGAAGCAGGGCACCTTGGCTAAAGGCTTGCAAATCCTCACTATAGGTTGTGTTTCTGGGTAATGGTGTGTTCTCATGGGATTGCATGATCCTAGTTGTGTGTTTGGAGTTTATACTTTCCTAGGAATAGAGTTATCCTTTATGTAGGATGAATAAATTTGAAAGCAAGGGAAAGTAAAATCACCATTTGAACAAGGGAAGGCAAGTTGGGAAAGAAAAGTGAAAAAGTTTTGATTTGCAACCTAATGTCAGCAAGTTTATATGCATAATTTATTTTAATCTTCAGACATTTTGCTGGTTTGATGATATTATTTCTGTTTTATAGTGAAGAATAAAACTTGAGGCTTGGAGAGATTTAAAAAAAAAAAAGCCCATGGTCACATAAATAGTAGGTAGATCTGGTATTAAAATTCAGCTCATCTAACTTCAAATATTTTTCTTTTTACATTACAGCATATGGCAAGGCATTTTTAGTAGTAGGCAGTCTATTGCCTGAGTCTGCTAATATGGAATATAAACATGTGTTCATTTCTGAAGCTTGTCTACTGGTCCAGACCTTCTGCCAATACATATAGACAACATCTGTGACCTATAAAGGTTTTTCATTTCCCTGAAGTTTGTTTTAGTGTTTTATGAAATCAGGGATTGTACATTTACAGCCAGCGTTCATTCAGGGTTTCTTCTATCAGTAGTAGATCAATGATGGAAGGGAGCTTAAATAGTGGAATTGAAATGGAAGTTCGGTTTCTTTGGGGGAAGATCTTGACTTTCCTTTACTCAGAAATAAGTTGGGAAACATTTGGTATCATCTGCTCTGCTCTGAGGGCTTCCCTGGTAGCTTAGTTGGTAAAGAATCCACCTGCAATGCAGGAGATCCTGGTTCAATTCCTCGGTCAGGAAGATCCACTGGCGAAGGGATAGGCTACCCACTCTAGTATTCTTGGGTTTAATCTCTCCCTAGTGGCTCAGCTGATAAAGAATTTGCCAGCAATGTGGGATGCCTGGGTTCGACCCCTGGGTTGGGAAGATCCCCTGGAGAAGGAAAGGCTATCCATTCCAGTATTCTGGCCTGGAGAATTCCATGGACTGTGTGGGCCATTGGATTGCAAAGAGTTGGACACGACTGAGCAACTTTCACTTCACTATCTGCTCTGACTTAAAGAACATTCCTCTATCCTACCCACTCAAGTCATCCATGCAGCCTGAGCTAAGGGCAACCCCTTAAGTTAGAAGCAGTAAACACGGAGGATGAAGAAAGGGCAGTACCAGGTGTTACATCAATGCACAGGGAGGACTTCCGAGGTCTACGATCATTGCGGCATATGGCTGCAGTAGTTGTTACAGGGACCCAGCACAGCACTTTCTATATATAGCACATTATTATCTGTTTTATCCCAAGTAGAAAACGGGAGCACTGTTTTCATTGCTATGCAGTCCCATTATTTTTACAGTTATGTAATAAGTCTCCATTGAAAGGAACAGAGATTAAAAGGTGGAATTTGCCAAGAAAGTCAGAAAGCCCCAGTGGAAGGTGCTCTCATTTGCAGGCACTCTCTTGGCTTCCCTGGTGGCTCAGAAGATAAGGAATCCACCTGCAATGCAGGAGACCTGGATCTGATCCCTGGGTTGGGAAGATCCCCTGGAGGAGCGCAAGGCCACCCACTCTAGCATTCTTGCCTGGAGAATCCCATGGACAGAGGAGCCTGGAGGGCTACAGTCCATGGGTCACAAACAGTTGGACACAACTGAGTGATTGACACTTCCTTCCTTCCTTACTCTGATGAGAGGTGATTACGTTTCTAGGTAGAGATGATAAAGCTTGGGCAGGAAGATATGTTGGCAAAGAATGTTATAAAGTTCCTTTCTCAACTTAGGATGCTCATTTCAGAGTCTAACTGCTTGACCCACCCTTGTCACTGTAAATCTGCACAAAACCCTTATATAATTGTTCAGTTCTGTTTACTACATGACCAGAGAATGCTTAATAATCTATAAAATCTTTTATATTTTGAGAATTCTTTGACATTTATGAAGTACCCTGTAAACAGTGTATATATTGCTTAAAATAAGTGCAATTCTCTTTAGAAAGAAGTATGTCTTCAAAACCCAAACCTAACTAACCTAAATCATAATGAACACATTGGAAACAACTGGGACACTGGGAATCCATTTACTTCAATTTTAATGTCTGGCAGTATTTTTAAAAATTTTCATTTCAATAGTAGCAGTTTGCCTTGAAATGTTATTAAAAAACCTTCACACTAAATAACCACATATGCCTGCTACATTCTAATGAAAATAAACATCAGTATTTCTTTTGAGACTTTCATCCCCAAAGAAAAGTTCTTAGAAATAAATGCAATCATTCAGTTACATAAGATAACTGGCTTTCTGTATCCTGATAGACAGTGAATTGGAGGGGAAGAAGAATATGGAGGAAATGGGAAATAAGAAATGAATGACATAGTCTTCAGTATGATTTTTATTTTTTATCTCTGTCTTTGTCTGAAATAGCCTCCTTCACTCTGGTCCTGAGCTGAACTATAGCATAGTCTCCACCTGGTTTTGAATCTTAAATTGTCATTTAATTATAAGAGTAATCTTGAAAGTTATTGACTTGCTGTCTATCAGTTCCTGTGTCACAGAATGGGCATATTAGTAGACCTATCTCACAGGGTTGTTGGGAGTTTTCAATTAAAAAATACTTACAAAGTGCTTAGAAGAGTGCTTGGCATATAGTAGGCATTTAATAAATGTTAGCAATTATATTTATTGTCATTGCTGTTAACGTACTCTGGGCTGGAGTTAGAATAGCGGGACCAGAGCAATTCATCTGCTACTTTTTTTTTTTGGAAAATGTCTCTGAGTTATCACTCATCTTCTGCTGAATGAAAATCCTACCAAGTCCTGCTAATTACATTTAAACTGCCTGCCACTTCCACTTCAAAGTTTTCACCTGCTTGCTTCAAACCTTCACATTGCTTGTGCTATGGTGTCATTCTCTTAATTGGACCTGAAAGTCCTTATTTCTCTAGTTCATCTCCCATGTTGACCACAAATAGATCTCTTTGGATTTCAAAACTGACATCTGCGTGAAATTCACTCCAGCACATAGTAAGTGTTCAACGAAAATATTTATTCTATTTTCCTTCTAGTGATGCTACAGGCAGCTTATGAATGAGCAAGCTCTCCAGAATTGGTGACAAGTAGCTGCTGAATTCAATGTTTCAGGGATTCCATAGCAGCAATTTTCAGAGTGTGTTGAATAGTGAACTAAACAATTAAGTTGCTTTCTAGTTATGGGGATTCAATAATTATATGGCATAGACTGAGGCTGATTCCAAGATAATCATCAGTCATTTTGAAAGAGTCATAACATTTAGATGTATTTGTTAGGTCCCACTTAGATGGCCCCCTATTTTTAAAAATCCATATTAATCCTTCAACTAGAATATAAAATTTTAAAAAATAAACCTTAATACATATAGAATTTTCTTATGTTTATAGATTTATACTTGATGCTTTAGGAAACCCTTTATGATAATTTAAAAGTGTTTTTTTCTTTAGAATGTGGTAAAGAGAAAAGAAAATAAAAAAGGAACTTCACTTAATATTGGTATTTTGATTATTTTGACGTTGTAAAGAAATCATAACTAAGGCACATGATACTTTTAAAGTTTAGATTTTACATTATTTATTTGCCATGTGAAATATCATTTGAGAAAATGGAAACAAAAACTGTGTTGCCTACACATTGAATTGGTGTGATAATGAAAGTCCTGCTTTGTATCGTTTCTTTGGTATGCATACTTTTTTATGATAAGAGATTTTTGCTATATTGTTCAATCTGGAATTATAGTCAGACCCATCCCTCCATAGGGCAGGCTGAGACCTACCTACCCTGAGAATAAGGTGCTCATGGGCTGCAGTTCACTTAGAAGAGAGGCTTGTCCCTCAGTCCAGAGAGGAGAAAGCAATAGGCACTGCTTGGGTGTTAGAATCTTCCTTGGAATTTGAAGGCATCACAGTGATTGAGAGACTGCTGGATCCGAGAAATAGCCTCTGCATGAGGCAGCCTGGGATCAGGGAGGAAAGGAACATAGAGTGGAGTTGGTGGCTCTGAGTCAGCCCTTTAAGACTAAGAACTGGACATTGTCTTTTCTCTGGGTCAGAAATTGGAACGGGCTAGGTTTTTTTTTTTTTTTTTTCCCATTTATTTTTTATTAGTTGGAGGCTAAGTACTGTACAATATTGTAGTGGCCATGGGGAACATGGGCTAAGTTTTAAGAACATGCTAGCTAAAGCAGAGTTCAACAATGACAGTAACTTACATTTCCCTAAACTGAACTGTTTATGTAACTGACTTTTCCTTATTTCCTCCCATTCTTCCTTAGTATCTGTTAGGGGCTCAGCTGTGTTCCCACCTCCAAATTTCTATATTAAAACCCTAAGCCCCAGTACCTCAGAGTGTGACCATATTTGGAGATGAGGCCTTTACAAAGGTGATAGAATTAAAAAGAGGTCATTAGAGTGAGACCTAATTACTTAATCTGACTGGCATCCTTAGAAGAGTGAATTGAGGCTCACAAAGGGACGCCAGGGACTCAGGGCTGTGTGTGCACAGATGAGAAGATGGCTTCAGGGCACAGAGCAGAGGCGGCCATCGTGAGCGAGGGAGAGGGCCCTGAGGAGGAACCCTGCTGACCTTGCATTTCTGACCTCCAGAACGGTGAGAAATCAGTTTCTGTTGTTTAAGCTTCCCAGTCTGCGGCACTTTGTTATGGCAGCCCTAGCAACTAATATAGCGTCTAACAAAGCATCTCTTTGAAGCATCAGCTGGGTTCATCAGAGCTGAAGGGAACCCACAGAAGGGAGTTTTCACCCCTTCTTGGGAAAGGCTTCAGTGTAGCCCTGGGACAGCCCAGGGCGCAGTACTCAATGGGAAGGAACACCAAGGAGCAGGTAAAACGGGTGACCTGTGTCTCGTTGCTTTTGCTCACTAGGTGTGGGGACTCTCTTATTATTTAATAAAGCAGGCAGTTCCCCTCTAATTACCAATTATAGACTGAACTGCAAAAGAAAGGAAAAGGGGAGGATTCGACTGAATTGTGTGCACCAAATCATCCCCCCCCCCCCCCCCCGTGTGGACTTTCAATGACAGTTGTTTAAAATCTATGTGTGATTTATTTTTCAAAGCAAAACTGCTTTTAAATTCTGGGGAAAATGGTTTCTTACCAACTGTTATAATCTGAGAAGTCAGCTTTCCTTTAGCAGATATTTTTAGAAACCAGGAGCTGAAACAAAACAAACTGTTCTGGAAACAGTAGACACACAGATAGATGCTCATGTGACCTAGACATCTATACCGCCCCTGCCTGAAACTATAAGGTAAATTAATGCTATTAAAATATTATAGCCTCATAATTGGAGAATAATTTCAAACAAAAGGAAATATGTTTTTAGTTGGTACCTAGAAAAGAATTATGTGAGATAAGCCTATACCACTTACAGTTATTAGAAGATGGCTTTATTTTATTATATTCTATAATATTCTGATGACTTCTCTGTATTTTAATATAATTGTCTTTGATCCTCTGAATTTTTAGATCTCTGAATTACTAAGCAATAAAATTTTAAAGCATTTCTGTTTTCATACAAACCTTGATTTTAAATTTACCAATAATTTAATTTTTTTTGCTTGTGCCAATCAGAGGAAAGAAATAAATGATATAGGAAAAAAATCACATAGCCTTTGTGATATATTACTTTGTCCCCCCACTTCAAATCAGGAAAAGACCTCCAAGTTCCAGAGGGAAATATTTTTTCATATCTTAAGGAAAAAGTCTGTTATTGGCTTAGTCTAGTTAAACATCGGTGGTTAATGCTGGCATTTCTATCCTGACTGCTTTCCTCATTGTATGAATTTTCAATTGCTGCTATAACAAATTACCACAAACTCAGTGGCTTAAAACAACACCAATATATTCTTTTACTGTTCTGGAGGTCAGAAATCTGAAATTGGTATTGCTGAGTTAAAATGAAATTATTTGCCTGTCTGTATTCTTTCTAGATGCTCTAGGAGAGAATTCATTTCTTTGGCATTCTCAACTTCCAGAGGCTGCCTGTATTCCTTGGCTTGTGGGTCCTTCCTGCATCTTTAAAGCCAGGCATGTAGCGTCTTCAAATCTCTCTCTCTGTCCTTCCCTCTGTCTTCTTACCTCTGCTTCTGTCATCACATCTCATTCTCTGGCTCTTGCCTTTCTCTTATAAGGATCCTTGTTATTAAATTTGACCCAGTGGATAATGCAAGATAATCTTTTATCTCAGGATTCTTTACTTAATCTTATATGCAAAGTTTCTTTTGCTGTTTAAGGTAACATATTTACAGGTTCTGGGTATTAGGATGTGGATATTTTGGGGGGACCATTATTTTGCATACAACACTCACACAACTGGAAGTCCTGATTGTGGAATAACTTTATCAGAGCCCATATAGAGTGGGTTAACTGTCTCTGAAATTTTAAAGGTCAGAATTATAGAATGCATGGTAAGTCGCTTTAATCGTGTCTGACTCTCTGCGACCCTATGGACTCTCTAGGCTCCTCTGTCCATGGGATTCACCAGGCAAGAATACCAGAGTGGGTTGCCATGTTCTCCTCCAGGGGATTTTTTCGACCGAGGTATCAAACTTATGTCTTTTATGTCTCCTGCATTGGCAGGCGGGTTC
This sequence comes from Dama dama, assembly GCF_033118175.1. Classification (NCBI taxonomy): domain Eukaryota; kingdom Metazoa; phylum Chordata; class Mammalia; order Artiodactyla; family Cervidae; genus Dama; species Dama dama. The sequence continues at coordinate 57,491,253 of NC_083693.1, forward strand.
TTTACCACTAGCACCACCTGGAAAGCCCCAGAATTATAGAATATTTGTATGTAAAATCTGACAACTGTGCTTAGTCTCTCAGTTGTGTCCAACTCTTGAGACCCCACAGACAGCTCACCGGCTCCTCTGTCCATAGGGATTCTCCGGGCAAGAATACTGGAGTGGGTTGCCATGCTTTCTTCCAGGGGATCTTCCCAATTCAGGGATTGAACTGAGGTCTCCGCATTGCAGGTGGATTCTTTATCATCTGAGTCAGGGAAGCCTGACTACAGTTGCATACAAACACAAAGAATTATAGAATACTTGTATGCAATTGTAGTCAGATTTAATATGTATCTCTAATTTAGTGGAGAATTGCTGTTGATGTGAAAACTGGGCCTGTTAAGTGAGAGTTGTTAGAAGAAATACAGGTCCATAGCCCATTATCTGGAACTCTTAAGACTAGTTGTGTCTTAGATTTTTGAAAGATATTGTGGTTTATGACTGTATATTATATAATGTTCCCAGTGGTGTCTGTAACTAGATTAATTGCTATTTCTGCAGTGAATCATGAATATTCATACAGAGATAAAGACCATAAATAGCCTTACATCAGTTCATATCATATTTTTACCACTTCTTGAGTTACAAAAAATGATCAGTTTCTAGAACCCTTTTGATTTTGGAATTGTGCACAGTATCACTATATAGAGAAGAGAAAGAACCAGAAAACACACACATGTACACATTCACACACAGATGTGTACACATATACACAAAAGACTGGATATTACTGGCTATCAAGTGAAGATTGGGTTGAACATTGCATGTGGAAATGAATATGAAAAAAGCAAAGTCAAATATAAACAAAAGTTTAGTAGGTATTCTATCATAGATAAAATTTCTTTTCCTCCTTGAGCAAAAGGAACTATTCTTGTATAGACAAAGCAAAGTGATTAAACTATTTGAACTTTTCTTTGGAGCAGATCTCTTAGTTATGCCAACATATATCTGGTAGAGACTCTATCCTGGGGAGAGGATACTTTGTTCTATACTATGGAAACCAGCTTCTCCATGTCTTATAGATCTCTTACAGGAGTGGGGAAGGGTGATCCATCAGTATGGTTTAAGGAGTCTCTGAACAAATCTCCACAGGAGGGAACAAAATAGGATCTCTGATGATGTTACCAGAGCAAGGAAAAACATTGGACTTAGTCCTGACTAGGCTAGTAGGCTAGTCCTGACTGAGCCCAGAATTAAAATGAGGAAGAGTAGGTGACCTTAAGTCTGTGAGGTGGTAGGTGCTAAAAATTGACTAACTCAGACCTCTACATGTTGCCTTGAACCTGGGACGTGGCTGAGTGTGTGAACTGAAAGAATCGGTCTCTTGGGATAAAGGTACTGTAAGATATGGAACACCTTCAACTGAGTTTAATATATATATAGAAAAATTTCCCTCAGGATCAGTAAGGAAAGTGAAGTCACACAGCTGTGGCTCACCTGAGACTGTCCCCAAGTCTCAAAACAATAAAATAAAATCTCCCTTTTATTCTCTGTGTAAGTCTGCCTTCTCACTAGCATTAGTGGTCATCTTGAAAGAAGGAAATAGAGCTCTGAGAGTGGCACGCTGGCAATTAAGTGCTCTTCCCTAGAGATGACATGTCACTCCTCCTACCCACTGACCCAACAACAGGGACAGGAAATGTCATCATACCGTGTACTCAGAAGGCAGCAGGAGCGGAACGATTTGGCAGACTATTGCTGTTGTTCAGTCACTAAGTCATGCCTGACTCTTTCTGACACCCTGGACTGCACCATGTCAGGCTTCCTGTCCTTCATTATCTCCCGGCGCTTGCTCCAACTCATGTCCATTGAGTCGGTGATGCCATCCAATCATCTCATCCTCTTCTTCTCCTTCCCTCAATCTTTCCCAGCATCAGGGTCTTTTCCAATGAGTTGGTTCTTTGCATCAGGTGGCCGAAGTATTGGAGCTTCAGCTTCAGCTTCAGCTTCAGCATCAGTCCTTCCAACGAACATTCAGGACTGACTTCCTTAAGGTTTGACTGGTTTAATCTCCTTGCAGTCCAAGGAACTCTTAAGTGTCTTCTTCAACACGACAATTCAAAAGCATCAATCCTTCAGCACTTAGGCTTCTTTATGGTCCAACACTCACATCTGTACATGACTACTGGAAAAACCATAGCTTTGATTATATCATCCTTTGTTGGAAAAGTGATGTCTCTGGTTTTCAATACACTGTCTAGGTTTGTTATAGCTTTCCTTCCAAGGAGCAAGTGTATTTTAATTTCATGGTTGTAGTCAATGTCCACAGTGCTTTTGGATTCCAAGAAAATAAAATCTGTCACTGCCTCCACTTTTCCCCCTTCTATTTGCCATGAAGTGATGGGACTGGATGCCATGATCTTAGTTTTTTGAATGTTGAGTTTTAAGCCAGCTTTTTTGCTCTCCTCTTTTACCTTCATCAAGAGGCTCTTTAGTTCCTCTTCACTTTCTGCCATTAGAGTGGTACCATCTGCATATCTGAGGTTGTTGATATTTCTGCTGGCAACCTTGATTCCAGCTTGTGATTCATCCAGCTCAGCATTTCACATGGTATGCTCTGCATATAAGTTGGGCTCCTCTGTCCATGGGATTCTCCAGGCAAGAATACTGAAGTAGGTAGTCGTTCCCTTCTCTAGAAGATCTTCCCACTTAGGGATCAAACCTGGGTCTCCTGCACTGCAGGCAGATTCTTTACTGTTTGAGCCATGAGGAAAGCCCTTGGCAAACTATGCTAATGATGAATACCTTTTCTCAAGAATTCACGTTATCTAGAAATGTTCTCTATATCAGCACGACTAGATGACTAGGGCTCAATCTTTAGGTCACAGAGATTTCAAGTTAGTTTTACCAGCAAGAGTGGTGCCATCTCTCCACAGCTCCTACTTCTCTGGGAGAAGAATTAACGCCTGCTACTTCTACCTGACTTTCACCAAGCCAGCAACCTGGAATCAGAAACCTATTCTGACCCCTTCCCTGGGGCAACATTACACAAGATGGCATAATCCAGAAATCAAAACAGTTTCTACCCCAAGGATTAAAGTTTGGAAGGAGAGTTTTCCATTAACTAGAGGACATGACACCTGATTGTCCTCACTCCTAATACTTAGTTGAGTGATCACACTTCAGACATAGCCCAAAATGCTTAGCAGCCACTCTCCTCTCAAACATGCAGTGCTCTGAATTGTTTCCTTTCTCCATGGCATGCCCATCTTTTCCTATCCCTTCTCTACGCCCATATGTCACAAGTTTGCAGGGAATCCCTGCTACTGCTAAGTTACTTCAGTCATGTCTGACTCTATGTGACCCCATAGATGGCAGCCCACCAGGCTCCCCCGTCCCTGGGATTCTCCAGGCAAGAACAGTGGATTGGGTTGCCACTTCCTTCTCCAATGCATGAAAGTGAAAAGTGAAAGTGAAGTTGCTCAGTCATGTCCGACTCTTAGCGACCCCATGGACCCAGCCTACCAGGCTCCTCTGTCCATGGGATTTTCCAGGCAAGAGTACTGGAGTGGGGTGCCATTGCCTTCTCTGGCAGGGAATCCCTAGGTATATATAAAGAGGATGAAGCTGGGACTTCAGGAATGTGAGTGAGGCTCTTTTGTCTTTTTTTCATCACAAACTGTAAAATGACACAATCAGCAGTTCAGGCAAACTTCCCCAGTTCTCATTTACAAAGAAGCACTGACATTTTCTTGACTGTCTTGAATGGTATTAGAATTGCCCATATTTTGCTCTCCCTTTTAACTGCTGAATATGGATGCCCTGGAATTGGCTTGTAACAAGCAGTAGCAAAATGTGAAGGATTGTTGCCTGCAAATGTATTAGATTAAAACAGTCTATTGCACATGCAAGGAAATATTATATTTATGAGCTGTGCAGTGTTCCAAGTTTATTTAACAGTAAGGATCTGTGTGGTTGGAGTCAAATGTTAAGTGGTTAAATAAAGTATGCATTACCAGCTCACTATATCCAATTGGTATTGATTAATACACTGCTTCTGAGTGTTTTCCTCTTACAGATGTTCACAAAATAGCTTTCTTTTCTGTTATCGCTGTCCTTGTATTACCATCTGCAGGTGAGAAATTCTTCTTTCCATAGTACGATTGTGTAAAGTGCTTCATCTCACTTTGGTAAGACAAATGGGGGCTTGTTAGAGATGACTGCTGCAAGTGCCACACTGCACTATCTCTACTGTTTCCTTGATATGGGCATTAAGTAGGATGAATAAATAACATTTCTCAGTTGCTCCTTCCTCTCACAGCTAGTCATCTGGTTTGCCACATTTTAATTTTGAATTTTAATCTACAAAAATATTTGTTCCAGTAATCATTTAATAGTCAAGCAGGGATGCTAATGGCCAAGAAGTCAGGAGACTTAGAGTTGAGCTCCAGTTCTGTTACTAAGTAATTTTAACACTTGATGTCAGTGAGCATTGGTGAGCCCTGTTTTTGCCTATAAAGTCAATACTTTAAACAATTCTAAGATTCACTTTTAAAATGATCTAATTTGATATATTCATTATCAATTAAAGGTATTAGGTTAGAGTTTACTGTAACTATTTGGAATCTGACTTTCAGTCATTCACAATTTTTACTTTTTGTCAACATAATTGAGATAATTGTTTCCTTTGGATAACATATACATTTTATAATTTTGTAGATTTATATGATGTTTAACATAACATTGTATATGTCATATATATTGAATGTATATATATAATATGTATGCAGGACTAGTGTATTTATATATTTATTTACTTTTTATGTATAAGCATATGCTTTTTGATTCTCGACTATATGTAAGATGCATATAAACCTGAATTAATAACTTATTGAATTAGTATAAAGAACAAATTGAAAAGAGGTGTAATCATTCACTGTAGAAAAAAATTTAATGTAAACATATTTCTTGTTTACATTATGGCACTGAATTGCTTGTCCACAGATCAGTTCTTTAACACTGATGCTTAGAGGGAGGAGGAAGCCTTAGAAAATTTAACTTTTAAGAGTTGAGAGTCAGTCTCCAATGACGTCTAACCAGATTTAAAAGACAAGGTGGAAATTTAGAGTTTCCTCTTCAATTACATAAAGAGTTATTACATAGAAGAATAATAAGTTTTCTGTGTGGCTCTTGAGGAGGGAAAGGGCCCACTGCTGTTTGTTCTTTTGTCCAATAAACATTTATCGAGGGGTTCTTTAGTAAGGTGCTGTGGAAGCAGAACCATGCCCTGCTATCTAGAGTGCTCACTGTACCTGACAGGGCAAGCTGATTCTCTTTACAACAGGAAGAAGAATGACTGACTTTTGCATCTTGGTAGGCTATGAGCTCTCATCACAGGCAGTATTTTGGAAGAGAGTGAATTGAGCTTTGGTAAGAATATTATCTGGACTTCCCAGGTGGTGCTAGTGGTAAAGAACCTACCTGCCAATGCGGGGACATGAGTGACATAGGTTCCATCCCTGGGTGGGGAAGATCCCCTGGAGGAGGGCATGGCAACCCACTCCAGTTTTCTTGCCTGGAGAATCTCATGGACAGAGGAGCCTGGTGGGCTAAAGTCCGCGGGGTTGCAAAGAGAAGGACACAACTGAAGCGACACAGCATGCACTCACAAGAATGTTATAGGAGGAAATTCTTGGCCCTTAAAGGAAGAGAGACTAGTTCATCTTTGAGTCATCTGATTCAGCGGGGCTTCTTAGGGAGAAAAAGTGGTTTAGTTTGATTTACAATTCAAAGAATGCCTTTTCACTCAATACTTCACGTAGGCTTTTGCTGAGATAAGGTGAGGTGAATTAATATACCTACCTTTTCCTATGAATTAACCCTAAAAAAAAAAATCACAGTTGGCTTGTGGGAAATGTAAAAACAGGCTTCCCAGGTGGCACTAGTGGTAAAGAGTCCGCCTGTCTCCATATAGGAGACACAGGAGATGGAATGTGGAATGCCACCCTATGGCCCGTTTAGCCTATATTAAGAATCTCTGATTACAATACCAGTTAAGAATATGAGATTAATGAGACTGAAGACAACAACAACTTGAGTTTTTCTAAGTACAGTAGTTTAAATGTTTTTATGCTTTAGTAAAATGTCCAGATGTTCTATATATGTTTTACAGAATTTTTTGAAATGTTGGACAAGAATGCTCTGTAGGATAGGATGCATATCTTATATATTTCTCCATTAATACTGAAATTTATTTAGATACTTTATACTGTGTGCTAGTCACTCAGTCATGTCTAACTCAGTGACCCAATGAGCTGTAACCTGCCAGGCTCCTCTGTCCATGGGATTTTTCAGGCAAGGATACTGGAGTGGGTTGCTGTTTCCTCCTCCAGGGGATCTTCCTGATCCAAGGATCGGACCCTTATCTCCTGCACTGGTAGGCATATTCTTTACCACTGAGCCATCTGGGAAACCACTTATAGTCATTATAAAATTTTGCTCAAATATAGTACCTACATAAGGCTTTTATTCTGATCCTCATTTGAACTTCATATCCAGGTTTCCATACAAACTGTGGATAATAATACCCACTCCATAATATTGTCATAAGGAATGACTTATATAATAGCTTCTTAGCTCATACTTTCAAACAAAAGTGATTTCTGTCTTTAAATAGTAATTTAAAAACATTTTATAAGTAGCATTTTAATATTGCATCAACCCAAGGAGTCAATTTAAGCTTATTATTTATGTCAAAATCTTTGGAACACATTTACATGGATGTTTAGGGTTTAATTAGGCCTTTTTTTTTTTTTTTTTGACTGTAATTTCCATCAGAATATTCTGTCTTCTAGACACAAATCCACTAATAACAGTCATGGTATTTCCATAAAAGTAGGCTATTCATTTTAAGTGAGAATTAATGACTGTGCCTAGGTGAACAATGGAGAAGTCTTTAATTTTCATCAGTAACAGATAATGGAATCTGAGGTAGAGAGGGGTGGTGGTGAAGAGCTTAAATTCTAGAGAAAAGCAAAAACAGGTTTGCATCCAAGCTCTGCCATTTAAAAATAATGATGAGTATGTTGCTTAATATCTTGAGTCAGTTACCTCATTTGTAAAATGGCAAAACAACAATTTCTTTATAGTTTCCTATAGGAATCAAATGAGATAATGCTCAAAACTTGCTTGATACTTACTTAATGTCTTTGACAAATGATGGCCTGTTGCACAACTACAGCTATAAATCTTACAGAGTGGGCTTGAATCTCAGCTCCAAAATTCAGAGATGTAAGAAATATAATTTCATTTTTCTAAAACAAACGAACAATCCTTGAAATCTTAACTATAGCCCTCTTTCTACCAGGGTAGAAGTTCTCCTATTCTGGATTTTCATTCCTTGCTTGCTGACGTCTAAATGCTGTTACCAGTGGCCAAGACTATAGGAAGACATTTCTTGATCTTTAGCTCCCATATGTACCCAGGTTACCATCACTTTGCTTGCTTTGGCCCTTTATGCTGGGTCACTGTCTCTGCAACTTCTATGCAAATCACAGGACACAAGACATGTGTCATTGGTGCCATCTGCCTGTAATGTAGCCATTTTCTCTCTTGGGTCTGATCTTGAAGTTCTACTTAGCTATCTCAGCAAAAGGTTCCTTTTTGTACCCACAGACTTCTTTGATCCTATCTCCTTTCCTCCTCCTTTCTCTCAGAAGAACTAGAGATACTTCTTCTTTTAGTCCTACAGTGTTGAGAATTTCTCACATAAGTTTGTTTTATTTAAAGTAAATACATTCCTGAATCCCAGCTTTATATGTGTCCCAAACTCTTGAAATAACTATATTCCTTTAAGAGTTTAAGATTTGGGGAAAATAAGATCTAACAAACCTGTTAAGCACGTTTTTAGTTTTCCATACTTGAAGTCAAGAGGAAGGAAGCAGGAATAGTAAATCACTGAGGGAAAAATAGCAATAGCATTGATTGGTTATCAGAAAATATTACCCTTATACTTTAACTTGATATTTATGTGATATTAATGTACATCACATACAGAATTTCATTTGCTACATACTTAATGAATTCCAGGTCTTTTATTTACTTGTTGTATTGTTGTTCAGTTGCTGAAACATGTCTGACTCTTTGTGACCCCGTGGACTGCAGCATGCCAGGCTTCCCTGTCCCTCACCACCTCCCAGCATTTCGCCCAAGTTCATGCCCACAGAATCAGTGATGCCGTCCAACCATCTCATTCTCTGTTGCCCTCTTCTCTCTCTGCCTTCAATCTTTCCCAGAATCAGGGTCTTTTCCAATGAGTTTGCTGTTCACATCAGATGGCCAAAGTATTAGAGCTTCAGCATTGGTCCTTGCAGTGAATATTCAGGGTTGATCTATTTCCTTAGGATTCTGCTAACTGTGGGTGGAGAAATTGCAAAAGCAGAAAGTTCTGCTACTGAAGAGCTTGCAGACTTAGTGGGGAAAGGTAAAATGTACACAGGACAAAGATGACATGGGGAAAAGCAAAATGTATATACACAGGATAAAAGATGACATGGAGAAATAGAAATTGAACAAGGGGTGCTATTCAGTTGGGTGGCTGATATGGTCTACTATTCAGTAGAGGTAAAGGAGTTAAAGGACGAGGAGCAATTCCTGTGCCTAGACCTGGCACCGGCAGAGCTGACAGTGGGGACGGCCCTCCACATGTCTGTGGAGGCAGTGGGACTGGTCCTGGAACTGACGAGCAATCTGTGTGTCCATGCTCCTTCGTTTCATGCTGGAATTCTGTTCCAACATCTTTGATCTTTTACTTCTAATTTTAAAGCTTATCTTAAGCTTATAGTTGGGTTCTGAAGTCTTCATTTTTCTATCAAAAGTGTGAAATCAGTGTCTGATCTTCATCTGTGCTTGAATTCTGGGTCCACATCAAGGCAGCAGACAAGCTATTAATCCCATCAATTTCTTCATGGAAGAAGAGAGTGTCTGTATAGTTTAACTGAAGTTTCCTGGAGATTCTATTTTGACATTCTCCCTTCACTTTGGAATTACTGCATAAAAGGCTAACTTAGATTTCACCAAGTACTAATAAGATAGAGAGTTTGTAAAAATAAGGACTACTTGGAGTCACTATTGAGAATTTCAAGCAATATGATTAAAAGTAATAATTTAGCTGGAGTTACCTGGCACTAGGGTCCACTCAGGTTCTATTGGAAGAGGAAGACACTGACTTTAGGGAGAAACAAATTGCAGACCATTATAAATATGAGATGTGAAGGGTGAACTCGGGGGTGGGAGTGGTGAGCAAGTTTAAGGAGAAGAAGTCTAAAGAATAGTCATCTGAGCCAATGTTTTTACAGATCTTTTGGGTGGTAGGCACTGTTCTGAGCACTTCTGTTATAGTCACTCATTGAATCCTCCCAACTCTACGAGGTAAATACTCCTATCCTCATTTTAAAGACGAGGAGACTGAAACAGGCAGTGAAATCCCTTGAAGGACACAGGTAAAAGCAGTGTGGAGAGAGTTGGAACCTGGGTAGTATGGCTCCATAGCTTATGCTTTCACCAATTTACTTCTGAAACAATTCCAGGGTAAATAAAAATAACTCAGATCAGATTAAATCTAGATGGTAAAGAAGCAGAAGTCAAGGCTGGTTCCCTGGTTTTAATCATAGATGACTAAAAGAACTGTTGCAATAATGAGGCAAAAAAGGGAGACGAAGAGGAGGCTATTTCATTATTTAGTTACCTGGGTAGGCAAAGGTATGTATAGATAGGTTTGTTGTTTGTATAAACTAATCTGCTTATAGATTTGGTAAAACGTCAGTTGTTTAGGGATGTCTTCTCTCTAAAATATACTCCTAGCCTCAGGAAATATGTAGGGCATGGTGAGATAAAACTTGATAAGACAAGTTTTCCAGTAATCTAGGGCAGTGATACCCAACTGTTTGGTACCAGGGATCAATTTTGTGGAAGACAATTGTTCCATGGACCAGTGCTAGGGGATGCTTTTGGGATGATTCAAATGCATTACATTTATTGTGCACTTTATTGCTATTATTATTACATCAGCTACATTACATCATCGGGTATTAGATCCTAGAGGTTGGGGACTCCTGATTTAGGAGATAGCTTAGAAAATGAAGCGTAAGTTTCTTGTCCTAGTATCTTTCTGTTTATTCATGGCATTTAATTTTGTCACTGTAATGCAGTGATTTTTTTTTTTTTTTTTTTTGCTTCTTCTCTAGCCATTTTATTATTGGGTATTAATTTGAAAATATTTTCAGGATGATTTCTAGGACTTGATTGACAGAGAATATTTAACCCATGTGACTCAAGGTCATGAGTTTAAGGTGAATGTGTTTTGGCTTGATCCTTTTTGTCTCGAGAAATAATTGTCATATAGTATATAAGTTTAAGGGGGTACAGCATACAAATTTAAGGTTTGATTTACATATATTGTGAAATGAATACCACAACAGTTTCAGTGAACATTCATGTTCTCAATATATAAATTAAAAACAATAGGAAGAAAAATTTTTGTTTGTGATGAGAATTGACAGGATTTTCTCTCTTAATAACATTCATATATATCATACAGCAGTGTTAGCTATAGACATCATTATATCATATATATTGCATTCCTAGTACTTAGTTAATTATCATTAAAAGTGTATGTATGTTTACCATCTTCCACCAATTTCCTATCCCCCTTCTTTCTGCCTTGGCCTTGTTTTTGGTAACCACAATCCTGGCTGACCTGTTCGTCTATAAGTTTTTTTTTTTAAATTCCATATATGAGATTATATGGTATTTCTCTTTCTTTGTCTGACTTTTTTCATTTATTTATTCATTTCATTTTTTCATTGTGCCTTCAGTGCCCACCTATATTTTCACAAATAAGGTAATTTCTTTATTTTATTAATGGCTGAATAATGTTCCATTGTGTTTGTGTGTACATATCTTATTTATCCATTCATTCATCTAAGTGGTCACTTAAATTGTTTCCATATTTAGGCTATTGTAAATAATGCTTCTGTGAACATGGGGGTTCAGATATCTTTTCAAGTTAGTGTTTTTGTTTCCTTTTGATATAGTCCCAGAAGTAGAATTGCTGGGCCACATGTAGTTCCACTTTCATTTTTTGAGGATCCTCCATATTGTTTTCCATAGTGGCTGTACCAACTAATGATCCTGTTGACAATGTGCACAGGTTTCCTTTTCTCCACATCCACGCCAGTGTTAGCTATCATTGCCTTTTGATCATGGCCATTCTAACAGGAATGAGGTGATACCTCATTGTAGTTTTGATTTGCATTTCCCTAACGGTCAATGATGTTTAGCATCTTTTCACGTACCTTTTGGCCTTTTGTATATCTTCTTTGAAAAAATGTCTATTTGCCCATTCTTTGATTGTTATTGTTATTTATCTATTTGCTATTGTCTGAGTTCTTTATGTATTTTGGGTATTAACCTCTTGCCAGACACATGGTTTCCAAATATTTTCTTCCATTCAGTAGGTTGCATTTTCATTTTGATGTTTTCCTTTGCTGTGTAGAAGCTTTTTAGTTTGATGTCCTACTTATTTATTTTTGCTTTTGTTGTCTTCGCTTTTGGGATCAGATGCAAAAACAATGTCACCAGGATCAGTGTCAAGGAGTTTACTGCCTATGGTTTCTTCTAGGAGTTTTATGGTTTCAGGTTTTATATTCAAGTCTTTAATCCACTTTGAGTTAAATTTTCTGATGGTATAAGATACCAGTCCAGTTTGGTTCTTTTACATGTGAATAATCAGTTATCCTAGAATCGTTTATTGAAAAGATTATCTTTTCTTCATTGCATTCTCTTGTCAAATATTAGTTGATTGTATATGTTTGGACTTATTTCTGGGCTCTCAGTTCTGTTCCATTGGTCTGTTTATCTGTTTTTATGCCAGTATTGTATTGTTTTCATGACTATAGCTTTAAAGTGTTGGCTTGATCCTTGATTCTATTTTGTTTCTACTATTTTTCTAAACTTCAGATGATTAATGGTGGTATTTAAAGTTTCCTATAATGACACTCTAATAATAGAGTTTTGAATTACTTTAATGAAAAAGGTTCATTGAGTATCTGAATTTGGTTAGTTTGATATGTAGGATAATAGATACGTGTTGAGTGAGAACACTTATGGCAGAATTTCCTTTGCTAAAATGACCTATTTTTCTACTCTCCTGAAATCAATACCACTTTGAAATGTCATTTAGGTGGGAACAGACCATTTTTTAAAAAGCACATCATTTTGTGTGCCTCTAATTGCTTAATAGTCATACAAAAATACGTAGTGGTTAATTAATATTGACAAAAGAACAGCTATGCAATTCTCCTGGAGGTTGCAGATCCCAGTTAGAAGTGCTTTAATATATACAAATGGTTGACCTGAGTGCAAAGATGCTTTTGATGCCTTACTCTTTCACAGAACTAGGTTTTGTAGCTTTAAAAAGACTTGTTTCTTTTTTGAAAAATGTAAGCTATAGAACATTTGGTGAAAAATTCGTGAGACTCTAAGCAAAATGAAATCAGAGACAATGTTTGTCCTCTGAATTCCTGTGTTTCTGGAGCTTAGTTCCTATGACTAGCAGAGTCCAGTGTTTGAGTGTTTAATAAATGTTGAGTGAATGAGGTAAAGATGCATTGCAAATGAATTTGGAGAAGACTTGTGAATTAAACAAAAAGCCATAAAATGAACTAAAGGAAAAGGATAAGCTTGTATGAATAACAGGATCTCACTTATTAAATTTGACCTTTAAGTTGTCAAATTTTTTACTGTAGCTTTTAGGATACGATGATGTCAGGTTTTAAGAGATAACATATTTTGCCACTTGGTGGCATTGCAGTTACGATGGAGTTTTAACTAACTCCAAGCTGAAGGAATTTGTCTTTGACATGTATCATTAAATGCTCATCTTTTGATGAAGTGCACGAGACAGTATTCAATTGGACTATAAAAGTATGGCAAAACATTGAATATGTATTTTTTCTGTGAAAATTCAAGAATAACTCTGAAATTAAAAATAACTCCTCTGTAATGATTGCTCCTTTTACTTCACCATAAAGCTTCTCCAATGTGATGCAAGAAATTAAATAAAGATAAAGGCAGATTAATAAAGAGGTAGTTGAAGTAATTTGGTAAAGGAAAATTATACAATATTATTAAATTTTAATGAGAAATTTGTTATTTATCATGAACATTAGAACTTTGTAGGCTTAAACTGTTTCCTCTGAGCTACTCCAAAATGTTCACTGTTGATGGGAAATTATATACTTTTTCTTTGACATTTCCATCATTTTTTATACATAGTAATCTTTGTCTATAGTCACTATTATTTTAGATTGAAATCTATTTGGTCATCACTGGATTGCTCAACCTTCTGTTAACACTTCCCTTCAAGATCTCAGACAAACAGTGAAATGGTCTCTCATGTTGGATCCTTGCTTTAATTGGAAGACAAGCTGATGATTTTCATTCAATACCCTTTTACTCCTATTTTCCTACTTCAGGCGAAAAGTTAATTAGAATAGTACATTACTGTTTGGGGGCTTCCCAGGTGGCTCAGTGGTAAAGAATCCTCCTGCTAAGAAGGAGACCTGGGTTAAGTCACTGGGTTGGGAAGATCCCCTGGAGAAGGAAATGGCAACCCACTCCAGAATTCTTGCCTAGGAAGTCCCATGGCCAGAAGGGCCTGACATGCTACAGTCCATGGGGTTACAAAGAGTTGGACATGACTTCGCTACTAAACAACAACAGTAATTACTGTTTAATACAGGAAAAAGTCATTATTTAAAAATGTAAATTCAATGGACATTTATTTCTTAGGAAAGCATGAAATGTCATCTTTGGGCAAAATGGGTCTATTTTGAATAAGAGGTTAAGCCTCTGGCTTCTTCCTTGATTAATATGTTTATACATTAAAATCTCTCTTGCTGAAGAAGTACAGAGTTAAAAACAAAATGAACTTCACTGACATTAAATAATATTTTGGATTGCCTAATCAATATTATCTGGTCCAAGACATTTTATTCAAAATATTCCATATCTTCCATGCCTTGCTTGTGAAATACAGTCTTGCCTAGATTATAGAAATTTATTTAGCCTTGTCCTTTGTTTTAAATGTTGAATATTTTCCGGAGAATTTCATGTAATGGAAATGTAATTAATCTTCCCATTTCCTCTTGTCTATACTTACAACAAATTAGAAGATATTAGTTAAATACCTAGAAACCAATAACTCTTGAGATTTTTTGTTTCAGATTTGCAGTTCAGTTTTTACAAAACCATTTGTATTTTATCCAGAAAGTTAGCGAAAGAGGTAAACACATCAATTAAGGAGACATGAGGATTCTTAGGCTGTGATTTGGGGAGAATTAAATGGATTATCCTCACATTGCTTTTCCTGGGGCAGCTCGGAAAAGTCTTTTAGCCCTTGAAGAAACAGTGTGTGACCTTCTAGGTACTTCATTGTATAGACACAGAAGAAATCTCAGAATAGAATATGAATTCTGCTTCAGGGGGAGTTTTGTCTCATCAATTTGCTGTTTGTCACAGCAATTTGCTCGAGGCCAAATATGTTATATATTATCTTTATCCCCTCAAAGTTTATAAGAACTACTTGGTTGGACTTGGTAATTATTGTCAAGTGGATCTTCAAAATACAAATTGTGACCTAGAGCCTAAGGTTCCATTTTCAAGTTTATTGTCACCCAAAAGTTTATTAAATATACCATCCCTTGCTTAAATATGAATTCAAAGGATATGTTTTTCTTGTGAAACAGTGAAATCTAACTTGGAGTTTAGATAATACGGCACTTGGTGTAAGATTGTGTTGGAAATATGTGTTAACTATCACTTGAGTCTTATCACCAAGAAGAATTCAGAATTATAAATGTATGGCCATGGTCTTTATTCAGAGAACAAGGTCAAGGAAATTCCTCTCGTTTTTGGGTTACAATGATACTTTGATAAACAGTTGTAAAAAATAAATTTTCTGATTTCTGTGTGTATTAGAACAGACATTCAACTGAAAATACTTGAACTCATTTAAATCCAACCATAGGAAGAAAGAATAGAAGGGCAATAAGCTGAGCATTTTGATTTTCTCCATAATGTTGTTTTGCCATCAAGCAATGATGAACCTACATATCTCTTCAAGTCTTCCATTTCAACAGTTATCCACATTTCAGCTAAAAACAACCATATGCTTCACAGTATCCTAACAAGGTTCTCAAATTATTTAAGAGCAAGGAAGATGACAGGACAGGGGTACAGAAACATCCTTGTTTTCTTGACTAAATTAAGTCTTTTACTATTTCTTCAGTGTCCGTTCACTAAAACAAAACTGTTCTTATCTTGGCCAACAATGACACAATTCTAGTGCATCTACTTGGTCAACATTTTATTAAATATATTTGGAAAATCTAGGTAGTTCATTATAAATTTTTTTCTCTACAGTAAAGGAGCACTTCAAATGAAAACATTTTAAATGTGTTTTTGTGTGAGATGGGTCGAGTTCAGTGGAAGCAGCACCCAAAGGGACACAGGTTGATATGAAAAGGCAGGCTGGCAGCAGGACACTTTGAAAATTTATTCTGATACAAACTATTAGAAAATTGAGTTATGATAAGTAAATTAAAAAAAAGATATGTTTAAAAATTGTACCTAAGGAAATTTCAAAATGGGTCTCCTGAGTGCCTCTTTTATCTTGTCACTGTTTATAATTTATCATTTTTTAAAAATTTGTGATAGCTTTGTGTTATTTTTACTTGAGTGGTGCTTTAAAAATGAACAGTGTGAAGATGTTAATGGAAGGACTTGGTAAGATCTGTGTTGCAGGGGCTACTAGAACAGGGTGAAAGGTGAACCAAAAAGAGTTAAGTCTGAAATCCCAGTTCAGTACCAGGCAAGCAATGCTGGGACATATTTGAAATAATCCAGCAGATTTAAACTGATAGCAAATATGACAGTTTTTTAGCACGTTTATTGGCTTGTTTGCGTGTTTAAGTATAATGACTCAAAGACCTTTACTTCTATACTCAGAGGCTTTTTAGAATCTGCGTCTACTTCTATAATGACATCTATCTTAACCTTGTGCAGTGCATATGATCCTTGAAAACTGATGAATCTTGTTAAGTGTTCAGAGGATAAAATACCCACCAGGATACCCAGTCACTTTCCTCAGGCACTGTGGGACTGCTTCTACAGAGAGGAAGTGCCCGCTTTGTGCTAAGCCAGCAGAAACATTAGAAACCAGTTAGTTAATGTCTTTCCATGTGCTTAGGGTAATTCAGACAGATGAGAAGCCTCAGTTCTTTTGATCTTCTTTCTATATGCTTTGAAGAAAAAAAAAAAAAGAAAATAATGCTCTTTGGTCAGTTAAATCAAAGGCAGTTCTAAAACAGAGCTAAACTGGAGAGGTAGCTCCCTCATGCAGGCACTGGACCCTGAACAGCTGTTTGGAGGCAGCTTATGCAACCTTGGTGCTGTGCGGTTCTTATAATTGGAGTTCATCTTTATGAGATTTCAGCAGAGCCTGGTCAAAGAGGTTGGTCATTAAAGGCAGGAAGCACAGCAACTTTAGTAAATATAGTAGAAAGAAATGCAATTTTCTTTAGCAGGGTGTTAAGGAGAGAGCTTTGAAATTTATCTTAATTTAGCCTTAGAAAGATATGACCTTGCGCCTACATCTTGCTGTAGAGTTGCCTTTTAATGTACTTGCTTTACATACTAAGGGAGATGACTGTGTTTCCTTAATTGAGTTTGTGTTCTATTGCTTACTTGGTAAAAGTCTATTTTAGGAGCTTTATAAATTGACCATAAAAACCTCCCCTAGACTGAAATTTCAGGGACCTAGGAGAAAACTATTTCTTTTATTTAAAAAGACATTTATTTATATAAGATTCAAGGTCATTCAAGTATTAATTTTCTTGTTAACTCTTCTAGCTTAGTTTTTCTTTCAGAAAACAATATTCTCCAACTTTCTTTTTATTATTATTATTATTTTTTTTTTTCCAGTGGGTTTTGTCATACATTGATATGAATCAGCCATGGATTTACATGTATTCCCAATCCCAATCCCCCCTCCCACCTCCCTCTCCCCCCGATTCCTCTGGGTCTTCCCAGTGCACCAGGCCGGAGCACTTGTCTCGTGCATCCCACCTGGGCTGGTGATCTGTTTCACCATAGATAGCATACATGCTGTTCTTTTGAAATATCCCACCCTCACCTTCTCCCACAAAGTTCAAAAGTCTGTTCTGTATTTCTGTGTCTCTTTTTCTGTTCTGCATATAGGGTTATCGTTATCACCTTTCTAAATTCCATATACATGTGTCAGTATGCTGTAATGTTCTTTATCTTTCTGGCTTACTTCACTCTGTATAAGGGGCTCCAGCTTCATCCATCTCATTAGGACTGGTTCAAATGAATTCTTTTTAATGGCTGAGTAATATTCCATGGTGTACATGTACCACAGCTTCCTTATCCATTCATCTGCTGATGGGCATCTAGGTTGCTTCCATGTCCTGGCTATTATAAACAGTGCTGCGATGAACATTGGGGTGCACGTGTCTCTTTCAGATCTGGTTTCCTCAGTGTGTATGCCCAGAAGTGGGATTGCTGGGTCATATGGCAGTTCTATTTCCAGTTTTTTAAGAAATCTCCACACTGTTTTCCATAGCGGCTGTACTAGTTTGCATTCCCACCAACAGTGTAAGAGGGTTCCCTTTTCTCCACACCCTCTCCAGCATTTATTGCTTGTAGACTTTTGGATAGCAGCCATCCTGACTGGTGTGTAATGGTACCTCATTGTGGTTTTGATTTGCATTTCTCTAATAATGAGTGATGTTGAGCATCTTTTCATGTGTTTGTTAGCCATCTGTATGTCTTCTTTGGAGAAATGTCTGTTTAGTTCTTTGGCCCATTTTTTGATTGGGTCATTTATTTTTCTGGAATTGAGCTGCAGGAGTTGCTTGTATATTTTTGAGATTAATCCTTTGTCTGTTTCTTCATTTGATATTATTTTCTCCCAATCTGAGGGCTGTCTTTTCACCTTACTTATAGTTTCCTTTGTAGTGCAAAAGCTTTTAAGTTTCATTAGGTCCCATTTGTTTAGTTTTGCTTTTATTTCCAATATTCTGGGAGGTGGGTCATAGAGGATCTTGCTGTGATTTATGTCGGAGAGTGTTTTGCCTATGTTCTCCTCTAGGAGTTTTATAGTTTCTGGTCTTACATTTAGATCTTTAATCCATTTTGAGTTTATTTTTGTGTATGGTGTTAGAAAGTGTTCTAGTTTCATTCTTTTACAAGTGGTTGACCAGTTTTCCCAGCACCACTTGTTAAAGAGGTTGTCTTTTTTCCATTGTATATCCTTGCCTCCTTTGTCAAAGATAAGGTGTCCATAGGTTCGTGGATTTATCTCTGGACTTTCTATTCTGTTCCATTGATCTATATTTCTGTCTTTGTGCCAGTACCATACTGTCTTGATGACTGTGGCTTTGTAGTAGAGTCTGAAGTCAGGCAGGTTGATTCCTCCAGCTCCATTCTTCTTTCTCAAGATTACTTTGGCTATTCGAGGTTTTTTGTATTTCCATACAAATTGTGAAATTCTTTGGTCTAGTTCTGTGAAAAATACCATTGGTAGCTTGATAGGGATTGCATTGAATCTATAGACTGCTTTGGGTAGAATAGCCATTTTGACAATATTAATTCTTCCAATCCATGAACACGGTATGTTTCTCCATCTGTTTGTGTCCTCTTTGATTTCTTTCATCAGTGTTTTATAGTTTTCTATGTATAGGTCCTTTGTTTCTTTAGGTAGATATACTCCTAAGTATTTTATTCTTTTTGTTGCAATGGTGAATGGTATTGTTTCCTTAATTTCTCTTTCTGTTTTCTCATTGTTAGTGTATAGGAATGCAAGGGATTTCTGTGTGTTAATTTTATATCCTGCAACTTTACTATATTCATTGATTAGCTCTAGTAATTTTCTGGTAGAGTCTTTAGGGTTTTCTATGTAGAGGATCATGTCATCTGCAAACAGTGAGAGTTTTACTTCTTCTTTTCCTATCTGGATTCCTTTTACTTCTTTTTCTGCTCTGATTGCTGTGGCCAGAACTTCCAACACTATGTTGAATAGTAGTGGTGAGAGTGGGCACCCTTGTCTTGTTCCTGATTTCAGGGGAAATGCCTTCAATTTTTCACCATTGAGGGTGATGCTTGCTGTGGGTTTGTCATATATAGCTTTTATTATGTTGAGGTATGTTCCTTCTATTCCTACTTTTTGGAGAGTTTTAATCATAAATGAGTGTTGAATTTTGTCAAAGGCTTTCTCTGCATCTGTTGAGATAATCATATGGTTTTTATCTTTCAATTTGTTAATGTGGTGTATTACATTGATTGATTTGCGGATGTTAAAGAATCCTTGCATTCCTGGGATAAAGCCCACTTGGTCATGGTGTATGATTTTTTCAATATGTTGTTGGATTCTGTTCGCTAGAATTTTGTTAAGGATTTTTGCATCTATGTTCATCAGTGATATTGGCCTGTAGTTTTCTTTTTTTGTGGCATCTTTGTCTGGTTTTAGAATTAGGGTGATGGTGGCCTCATAGAATGAGTTTGGAAGTTTACCTTCTTCTGCAATTTTCTGGAAGAGTTTGAGTAAGATAGGTGTTAGCTCTTCTCTAAATTTTTGGTAGAATTCAGCTGTGAAGCCATCAGGTCCTGGGCTTTTGTTTGCTGGAAGATTTTTGATGACAGTTTTGATTTCCTTGCTTGTGATGGGTCTGTTAAGATCTTCTATTTCTTCCTGGTTCAGTTTTGGAAAGTTATACTTTTCTAAGAATTTGTCCATTTCATCCAAGTTGTCCATTTTATTGGCATAGAGCTGCTGGTAGTAGTCTCTTATGATCCTTTGTATTTCAGTGTTGTCTGTTGTGATCTCTCCATTTTCATTTCTAATTTTGTTAATTTGGTTCTTCTCTCTTTGTTTCTTAATGAGTCTTGCTAATGGTTTGTCAATTTTGTTTATTTTTTCAAAAAACCAGCTTTTAGCTTTGTTGATTTTTGCTATGGTCTTTTTAGTTTCTTTTGCATTTATTTCTGCCCTGATTTTTAAGATTTCTTTCCTTCTGCTAACTCTGGGGTTCTTCATTTCTTCCTTCTCTAATTGCTTTAGGTGTAGAATTAGGTTATTTAATTGGTTTTTTTCCTGTTTCTTGATGTAAGCCTGTAATGCTATGAAGCTTCCCCTTAGCACTACTTTTACAGTGTCCCATAGGTTTTGGGCTGTTGTGTTTTCATTTTCATTCATTTCTATACATATTTTGATTTCTTTTTTGATTTCTTCTATGATTTGTTGGTTATTCAGAAGCGTGTTATTTAGCCTCCATATGTTTGAAGTTTTAACAATTTTTTCCCTGTAATTGAGATCTAATCTTACTGTACTGTGGTCAGAAAAGATGACTGGAATGATTTCAATTTTTTTGAATTTTCCAAGACCAGATTTATGGCCCAGGATGTGATCTATTCTGGAGAAGTTTCCGTTTGCACTTGAGAAAAAGGTGAAGTTGATTGTTTTGGGGTGAAATGTCCTATAGATATCAATTAGGTCTAGCTGGTCCATTGTGTCATTTAAGGTTTGTGTTTCCTTGTTAATTTTCTGTTTAGTTGATCTATCCATAGTTGTGAGTGGGGTATTAAAGTCCCCCACTATTATTGTGTTACTATTAATTTCCTCTTTCATACTCGTTAGCGTTTGCCGTACATATTGTGGTGCTCCTATGTTGGGTGCATATATATTTATAATTGTTATATCTTCTTTTTTGATTGATCCTTTGATCATTATGTAGTGTCCTTCTTTGTCTCTTTTCACTTCCTTTATTTGAAAGTCTATTTTATCTGATATGAGTATTGCGACTCCTGCTTTCTTTTGGTCTCCGTTTGCATGAAATATTTTTTTCCAGCCCTTCACTTTTAGTCTGTATGTGTCTCTTGCTTTGAGGTGGGTCTCTTGTAGACAGCATATATAGGGGTCTTGTTTTTGTATCCATTCTTCCAATCTTTGTCTTTTGGTTGGGGCATTCAACCCATTTACATTTAGGGTAATTATTGATAGGTGTGGTCCCGTTGCCATTTACTTTGTTGTTTTGGGTTCACGTTTATACAACCTTTCTGCATTTCCTGTCTAGAGAAGATCCTTTAGCATTTGTTGAAGAGCTGGTTTGGTGGTGCTGAATTCTCTCAGCTTTTGCTTATCTGTAAAGCTTTTGAATTCTCCTTCATATCTGAATGAGATCCTTGCTGGGTACAGTAATCTAGGTTGTAGGTTATTCTCTTTCATTACTTTCAGTACGTCCTGCCATTCCCTTCTGGCCTGGAGGGTTTCTATTGACAGATCTGCTGTTATCCTTATGGGAATCCCTTTGTGTGTTATTTGTTGTTTTTCCCTTGCTGCTTTTAATATTTGTTCTTTGTGTTCGATCTTTGTTAATTTGATTAATATGTGTCTTGGGGTGTTTCGCCTTGGGTTTATCCTGTTTGGGACTCTCTGGGTTTCTTGGACTTGGGTGGCTATTTCCTTCCCCATTTTAGGGAAGTTTTCAGCTATTATCTCCTTGAGTATTTTCTCATGGCCTTTCTTTTTGTCTTCTTCTTCTGGAACTCCTATGATTCGAATGTTGGGGCATTTCACAGTGTCCCAGAGGTCCCTGAGGTTGTCCTCATTTCTTTTGATCCTTTTTTCTTTTTTCCTCTCTGCTTCATTTATTTCCACCATTTTATCTTCTACCTCACTTATCCTATCTTCTGCCTCCGTTATTCTACTCTTGGTTCCCTCCAAAGTGTTTTTGATCTCATTCATTGCATTATTCATTTGTAATTGACTCGTTTTTATTTCTTCTAGGTCTTTATTAAACAGTTCTTGAATCTTTTCAATCTTTGTTTCCAGGCTATTTATCTGTAACTCCATTTTGTTTTCAAGATTTTGGATCATTTTTATTATCATTATTCTAAATTCTTTTTCAGGTAGATTCCCTATCTTGTCCTCTTTTGTTTGACTTGGTGGGCATTTTTCATGTTCCTTTACCTGTTGGGTATTTCTTTGCCTTTTCATCTTGTTTAGATTGCTGTATCTGGAGTGGGCTTTCTGTATTCTGGAGGTCTGTGGTTCCTTTTTGTTGTGGAGGATTAACCCAGTGGGTGGGGTTAGACAATTGGCTTGTCGAGATTTCCTGGTTAGGGAAGCTTGCGTCAGTGTTCTGGTGCATGGAACTTGATTTCTTCTCTTTGGAGAGCAATGGAGTGCCCAGTAATGAGTTTTGAGATGGGTCTATGTGTTAGGTGTGACCTTGGGCAGCCTGTATGTTGATGTTCAGGGCTATGTTCCTGCGTTGCTGGAGAATTTGCGTGGTATGTTTTGCTCTAAAACTTATTGGCTCTTGTGTGGTGGTTGGTTTCAGTGTAGGTATGGAGGCTTTTGGACAGTCACTTATTACTTAAAGTTCCTTGTAGTCAGGAGTTTTCTGGTGTTCTCAGGTTTTGGGCTTAAGTCTCCTGCCTCTGGGTTTCAGTTTTATTCTTCCTGTAGTCTCAGGACTTCTCCAACTATACAGCCCTGATAAGAAAACTTCTAGGTTAATGGCTAAAAGATTCTCCCCCGTTAGGGACACCCAGAGAGGTTCACAGAGTCACATGAAGAAGAGGAGAGGGAGGAGGGAGATAGAGATGAACAGGAGGAGAAAAAGGGGGACTCAAGAGGAGAGAGACAGATCTACGCAGCTGTCTGTTCCCAGAGTGTTCTCCGTAGCCCAGTCACCTAGAAAGATTCACAGAATTGGATTGGGAAGAGAAGGGGAAAGGAGGAAATAGAGGTGTTCTGAGGTAGAAAACAGAGAGTAAAGATTGGGAGAGAATAATCTTCGGTTTAAAAATAGGGCTTCTCTTCTTCTTTTTTTTTTTTTTGTAAGGTTATAGTGTATTGGAAATGAAAATTAAGGAGTAGTAGAGGAGTACTAGAGGACTTTAAAAGAAATGAGAGAAAACGAAAAATAGAACATAGAAGAGAAAAAGGAAAGAAAAAAAAGGAAAAAAAAAGAAAGAAAAAGAAAAAAAAGAAAAAAAGAAAAAAAAAAGAAAGAAAAAAAAATTTTTTTTTCCCCCCTAATTAAAAAATCGTAAAAGTCTATGGAAATGAAAGTTAAGGAGTAATGGGGGAGTAATAGGGGATTTTAAAGGAAAATAAAAGAGAAAAAATAAAAAAGAAAAAAGAAAAAAAAGAAAAAAATAAAAAAATTAAAAAAAAAAAAAGAGAAAAAAGTAAAATTATATCTAGGAGTTTCTCTGGAGCTGTTGCGGTCAGTGTGGGTTCGGCTCAGTTTCAGATAGCTCCTCGTTCCAGCTTACGCTTCTCGATATCTACAGGCCCTTTCCGGTGTAGTCAATGTTTCCTAGAGGGATTTTAATCTGTTGCACCAGTCCCTTCTGAAGCAGTTCCCTTTGTTTATTTGGCTTCTGTTTGCCGGTCTCTTCAGAGCCTCATTTCCGCCCTGACACAGGCGGGCGGAGGTGGACTCTTATTCAGGTAGCTAGTTCCGTCGCTCCGCGGGGAGGGGCTTGCGCTGCTGGGACGGGCCGGCGCCGCGGGGACGGGTTGGCGCTGCCGGGAGGGGCCGACCCTGCCCTCTCCGTCTGCGCTGCTCAGGCTCCCGGCTGTTCTATATGGAGCGCGCCCCGCGCTGCGCGAGGTTCCAGCCCTCGGGTGTTCCACAAAAGCGCGGAAGGAAAAGCTGCGCCTGCTCTCTGTGCCTTCCTCGTCAGAGCAGTCCAGGCAGCCAGGGGCTCGGTGGGCGCACTCTCCCCAGGTGTGGCGCGCCCCCTCCCTTCCGCGGACCCAGTCTCAGTTTCCGCTGGTGCCAGTCGGGTGCGCGCGCCTTCTGCCCTCCGCGTCCCCAGCCCCAGTCCCCGCCCGCGCCGGTCGGGTGCCTGCGCCCTGTGTCTCGCCGCGACCTTCCCCTCCTCCCTGCCTCCTGCCTCCGGCGGAGCTGGGCCGGTCCGCAGCCTGCGAGCTCCTCTCTGGGCCCTCTCGGTCTCTTTGTTCTGCGAACGGCCGTCAGTGTGTTCGGGCCGGTTAATTTACTCTCTCTCTTTTGGTCTCCCACAGTTCATATTGGCAACTCACAGAAGCTCCCTCCGATTGTCCTCAGGGCACTCAGGCCCGGACCCTACCCCAAGCAATGCCGCCTAAGAGCTCCCGGGACGGATCTCCGTCCTTAGCTCTTTTGTCTCACTTTTTATCTTTTATATTTTGTCCTACCTCCTTTCGAAGACAATGGGCTGCTTTTCTGGGCGCCTGATGACCTCAGCTAGCGATCAGAAGTTGTTTTGCGAAGTTTGCTCTGCGTTCAGTTATTCTTTTGATGAATTTGTAGGAGAGAAAGTGGTCTCCCCGTCCTACTCCTCCGCCATCTTGGCTCCTCCTCTCTCCAACTTTCAATAAAAGAACATAAGTCATATGTTAGATAAGCATGGGATATATAATAGCATAAGAATCACAGAAATCTGATTTCAGAAACCCTGGAGAGAAGTAGTGGCTTGAGAGCCTGAGAAGTATAGCAATCTGCCAGGATATTGGGCTTTCATGGGGTACCTAATATGTTTGGATACACTTCCAGTTCAGACATAAGTGAAAATTTCATAATTAAGTGAAAATTATGAAAGCTGCCCAGCTAGGAACTGAAAAGAAAACATAATAACTTGTTGAAAAGAAAGCATCATGTCAACACAGGTGGATTCCCTTCTTTACTTCTTTGAAAATTTGGTATCACTTTGTCTTTTTGTTTGTTTTTGTTTTTTTGCCACTGTATCAGGGCATGATGCTAGTGGGTGCATTGTCTTATTATATACATTCTTTCAAGTTATACACCTTTCTTCTGTTCAGTCTTACTTCTTTGTGGTCCTCTTTTCTCTCTCATCCTTTCTAGATGTCCACATGTTGGTCATCCACGTTAGCTGAAGTCCACAGTTGTGCCATGGTCTGTGGTGCCAGCAGATAATCGAATGAAGATAGGATACAGTAAAGCACAAGTGCTCTCTCCTGCTGCTCCTGTGTCTAAGTTGATGAACAGTGACCAGTCTTAGAAAGGCATTTGCTACTCCATTTATCGGTCCCATTCCTTCCCCCTCTTGTTTTTTTTTTTTTAAGGACCTGATCTTAGGGTTGTAGTTTTTCTGGGTATTCCAATCAGTATACTTTTATGTATATAATTATACTTCTTACAGACACACAAGGGAGATTTGACAGACAGAAGAGGAACAGGCAATGTGAAGATGGTTCAAAGATAAGAATGATGTGGCCACAAGCTAAGGAAAACATGGATTCTGAAAGGCACAATAAGCTGGATAAGGCAAGAAATATTCTCCCACAGTGCTTCCAGAGGGAGCATACTCCTGCTGTAAACTTAACTTTGGACTTGGCCTCCAAAGCTATGAGAGTATGCAATTATTTTGCTTCAATCCATCAAATTGATGATAGTTTGTTGTAGCATCCATAAGAAACTATTACAGATTTTGGTCCTGGGAAGTGGGTGTTGCTGTAGAAAAATGCCTAAAAGCATGGAAGAGGTTTTAAAATGAGATAATGGACAGAGGCTGGGAGAATTTTGAGGTGCATGATGGAAAAAGCCTGGATTCCAGTGAGTGCTCAGAATGAAGTGAGGAGTATGAATAAGAACAATTCTTAGAGAATATATATATAGTCACGAGAGCGTGTTGATACAAATATGAATGTTACTGGTGCTTCTTGTGAGGACTCAGAAGGCAGTGAAGAATATTTTATTCTAAAATAGAGTAAGCATGATTCTTGTTGTATAGGTTGAAAATAGATCTTATAAGTGAAGGCCTCAGATACTTAACTGAGGAGATTTCTAAGTCAACAGTTGAATATGCGGCCTGGGTTCTTTTTTCTGATTGCAGTACAATGCAAGAGAAAAGAGTTAAATTAAGGAAGGAACTGTTAAGGCAAAAGAAACCAGCACTTGATGTTTTGAGAAATTTGCAGCCTATCCAGGTTACAAAAATTGCTAACGTTGGGAGTTTCACTGTTACAAAAGCGTTCTCTGGAGAGAAAGCAAAGGTGAGGCTGGACAACCTTTAGCTTGAAGAGACTGCATGTGGATTCACATGGCAGTTTCAGCAGAAGCCAGGAATAAAGATGGAGTTGTCCAGGAAAGATCTATGGAGGCTCCATTCCTAATGATAAGAATTCCCTTGATATACACAGGAGATCTACCAGCTTTATGAGAGTAATATATCAGCAGACACTTTACAGGCCTAGACTAAAAGGGACAGGGACAGGACAAAATGAAAGAAAGCCATTGGACCCCCCAGGACTTCACAGGCAGGGAATGAGCTGATAGAGCTACTTGTCTGCAAACATCATGGTACCCTTCAAGAAAAAGGATGACTCCAAGGGCAGAGTGCTGATCCTACAGGCAGAGGCTTACAAAGCTTCAGGCAGCAGAGATCTACAAAGCTGCCACAGAGGCCTACCTAGAAGCTGTGGGCCCACAGGGCAAAGCTGGAGGCTTTGAATGGATGCCAGGTAGAAGCTTGAAACACAAGGGATTATTCTCAGGCCTTGAAACCTCATGAAATTCCCTCTGTTGCATTTCACATATTTTTGGGACTAGGTAACCCATTTATTCCTCTCAATTTCTCCCTACTTGAATGGAAATGGTTAGCACTCATCCTATGTCTTTTCTATCATTGTATTTTGAGAGCAGGTAACTTGCTTTTCAGTTCAGTTCAGTCGCTCAGTCGTGTCTGACTCTGTAACCCCAAGAACTGCAGCATACCAGGCCTTCCTGTCCATCACCAACTGCCGGAGGCTACTCAAACTCATGTCCATTGAGTCAGTGATGCCATCCAACCATCTCACCCTCTGTTGTCCCCTTCTCCTCCTGCCCTCAATCTTTCCCAGCATCAGGGTCTTTTCAAATGAGTCAGCTCTCCGCATCAGGTGGCCAAAGTATTGGAGTTTCAGCTTCAGCATCAGTCCTTCCGGGTGAACACCCAGGACTGATCTCCTTTAGGATGGACTGGTTGGATCTCCTTGCAGTCCAAGGGACTCTCAAGAGTCTTCTCCAACACCACAGTTCAAAACCATCAATTCTTTGGTGCTCAGCTTTCTTTATAGTCTAACTCTTACATCCATACATGATTACTAGAAAAACCATAGCCTTGACTAGACAGACCTGTGTTGGCAAAGTAATGTCTCTGTTTTTTAATATGCTATCTAGTTTGGTCATAACTTTCCCTCAAGGAGGAAGCATCTTTTAATTTCATGGCTGCAATCACCATCTGCAGTGATTTTGGAGCCCAGAAAAATGAAGTCTGCCACTGTTTCCACTGTTTCCCCATCTATTTGCCATGAAGTGATGGGACCAGATGCCGTGATCTTACCATATTTAGATGTAATTTTATACTTACAGTTGATGCTGTAGTAGGTGGGGTGGGGGATGTTAGGATGAACTGAGTGCATTTTTTGCATGGGCAGACCTGAATTTGTGGCGCAGAGGATGGGCTATAGCAGTTTAAATTCTGGCCATCCAAAACATATGTCCATATCCAAATCCCTAGAACCTGTGAATATTCTTTTATTTGGAAAAATAGTCTTTGAAGGATCTGGAGATGATATTATTCTGATTACTCAGTTGGACCCTAAATCCATTTACAAGAATCTTTATAAGAGACAGAAGAGAAGACAGGGATAGAGCAGAAAGCAGTGTGAAGACAGAAACAGAGTTTGGAGGGATGTGGCCAGAAGTCAAGGGATGTCAACATCCACCAGGAGCCGAAACAGCCAAGGAAGGATTCTCCCCTAGAGTCTCCAGAGATAGCACAGCTCTGCTGACACCTTAATTTTGCATTTCTCATGTCCAAAACCATGGGAATAAATTTCT
This sequence comes from Dama dama, assembly GCF_033118175.1. NCBI lineage: Eukaryota > Metazoa > Chordata > Mammalia > Artiodactyla > Cervidae > Dama > Dama dama. Next base: position 57,519,215 of record NC_083693.1, read on the forward strand.
CTTGTTTTAAGTCTTGAAGTTTGTGGTAATTTGTGATGGCATCCCTCAGAAACTAACAATATTCCACCTTCAAACTACTTTGTCTGGTGAACTGAAACTTCTTGGCCATGGTTCTAATTTATCCCTTTGGATTATGGTGACAACCAGGCTGACTTCTTGCCCTGTCCTCTGAGTCGGCCAACATCTTCTGGCCTCCCCGGAGGAGCTAATTCCCTGTAGGAGGACACATTTTCTCTCCCTCTCTATCCCCTGTGAATTCCCAAGTTGTTGGGGCACCTCTGGGGTAGCTTCTACTTTCACTTTTTCTTTCTTCTCAAAACACACACCAGCTTAGTACAGCACCCACTCCTACTCTTTGGCCTCATTCCTGTCATCTTACTGCTGCTCTCCGCACTCTGCAGCCCATTTCTCTTGGTAATATACCCCTGCAGGAACTCAATGCACATTTGCATTTTAATGGAAATATAATTGACTTCCATTCAACATTTAAATAATTAAGACCTCACATTTACATTTTAATCTAGATATTTTCTAGCCCTATTTCCCCTAACTTTGGGGGGAAGACATCTTTCCTGACAGGTGACAACTGTAGTTATCAAGCTCTCAGCACCTACTGTGTGCCAAGCATCAGGATAGTTACTCTGTAGCTATCAACTGAATCCTCACAAAAGTCTTTATTTCATTCCCAGTTTGCAAACTAGGACAAAGATAGCAGGAGATTCAAACAAACTCATGTCGTTTATAGAACCACAGTATAGACTGGGTAACCCAAGGTATTTCCTGTCTTACACTTATGTTTTTTTTTTTTATTTTATAGGATCTATTGTTAAAGCCCAAACAGGCAAGTTTTCTCAACCTCTTTTCTCTCGTTTTTCTCAATGACAGAAATAAGAGTAACTCACAGTTGACTTAACTGAGTTCTTACTACTGTCTAGAGTGCTAGACTCTGCATTCATTATCATGTATGATTTTTATAGTAGCCTTATTAGGTGGCTACCAGTTGCTTGAGTACAGATGAAGAAACTAAATATTAAGTTGAATATCTTATCTCAAAATACACAGCTATTTTGATGTAGCACATGTGTTTGAATCCAGATATGTCTGAATACAGAGAATGAGTCCTTAACTACTTAGAAGAGTACAATAACTCAAGTCATCAAAGGTCAGCACAGTCTCTTAGTACATGTAAGACCCCAAGTTAGAGCAAAATAGTGTAACTTTGTAGTCATGCTCAATCATGTCCAACTCTTTGTGATCCTATGGATTGTAGCCTTCTACATCTTCTGTCCATGGGGTTTTTCAGGCAAGAATACTGGAGTGGGTTGCCATTTCCTCCTCCAAGGGATCTTCTTGACCCAGTGATCAAACTCATGTCTTCTGTGTTGCAGGTGAAGTCTTTACTGCTGAGTCCTTGGGGAACTTTGTAGTACTTACATGTATATGTTCAAAAGATACTTTCTGGTCATATATGTATTAATCATTGCTGATCAAAATAAATGTCAGAGTGATATTTATATATCATGATGTTCCAAAAGTCATTTGAGACAACTTTCAGTTAAAAGGTAATTAAAAACTAAATCCAAACTCCAGAAACAGGAGTAATAAGAATAGACCCAAAAATTTTATGTTAAGAATAATATAACAGGTCCAAAATGGAGTTGCTTATGTTAAGCCTCACATCACCAAATTGAGAGTTAGCTTAACTACAGTTTTGGTTCTTCCAGACATGGAATCTTAAATCAGTCAATCAGGAATCAGCAGATCAGTACTAATAATCTGCCTAACAGACCCTTGCCATCCCCTAAAGTGTAGTAACTTTGTGATGTTACTGCTGTTTGGCCTAGTATAACTTCCTTGTTCCTGCTCCTTTCTACTTGTAAAAGTCTTTCATTTTGTGCATTTCCTCAGGCTCCTTTCTGTTTGTTAGATTAGATGTTGCCTTGTTCAAATTGATTTTTGCCCAAATTTAAAGATTTTAATATGCCTTAGTTTACCTCTTAACCAGCACAAACGGGAATGGAGAATGTTATGTGTGCTGTAGCTTGGTTAAATGGTCACAACCTGTTGTTGCTACTCAGTCACCCTGTTGTGTCCAACTCTATGTGACCTCATGGATTGCAGTAGGCCAGACCTCGTGATCCCTCACCATCTCCCGAAGATTGCCTAAGTTCATGTCCATTGCATTGGTGATATCATCCAGCCATCTCATCCTCTGATGCCTTCTCCTTCTGCCCTCAATCTTTCTCAGCATCAGAGACTTTTCCAATGAGTCGGCTGTTCGCACCAGATGACCAAAATTCTGGAGTTTCAACTTCAGCATCAGTCCTTCCAATGAGTATTCAGGGTTGATTTCCTTTAAGATTGACTGATTTTATATCCTTGCTGTCCCAGGGACTTTCAGGAGTCTTCTCCAGCACCACAGTTCAAAGGCATCAATTCTTTGGTGCTCTGCCTTGCTTACAGTCCAGCTCTCATACCTGCACATGACCATTGGGAAGACCATAGCCCTGACTATAGAGGCCTTTGCTGACAGAGTAATTTCTCTGCTTTTCAACTCACTGTCTAGGTTTGTCATAGCTTTTCTGCCAAGAAAAAATTGTCTTTTGATTTCATAGCTGTAGTCACCATCTGCAGTGATTTTAGAGCCCAAGAAGAGGAAATCTCTAACTACTTCCAGAGTTTCCCCTTCTATTTGCCATGAAGTAATGAGGCTGGATGCCATGATCTTAGTTTTTTGATATTCAGTTTTAAGCTGGCTCTTTCACTCTCCTCCCTCACCCTCATCAAGAGGCTCTTTAGCTCCTCTTTGCATTGTGCCATTAAAGTGGTATCATTTGCATATCTGAGGTTGTTGATGTTTCTCCCACCTATCTTGACTCTAGCTTGTAACTCACCCAGCCTGGCATTTCTCATGATGTGCTCAGCACAAAGGTTAAACAAACAGGGTGACAGCATACAGCCCTGTCATACTCCATTCTCGATCTTGAACCAATCAGTTGTTCCATACAGGGTCTTAACTGTTGCTTCTTGACCTGCATACAGATTTCTCAGGAGACAGGTAAGATGGTCTGGCGCTCCCTCTCTTTAAGAGATTTCCACAGCTTGATCCACACAGTCAAAGGCTTTACCGTTGTTGATGAAACAGAGGGAGAAGATTTTCTGGAATTCTCTTGCTTTCTCTATGACCCAGAGAATGTTGGCAATTTGAACTCTGGTTCCTCTGCCTTGTCTAAACCCAGCTTGGACATCTGGAAGTTCTTGTTTGCATAATGCTGAAGCCTAGCACGCAAGATTTTAAGCATGATCTTACTAGCATGGGAGATGAGTGCAATTGTCAGATAGTTAGAACATTCTTTGGCACTACCCTTCTTAGGAATAGGGATGAGGATTGACATTTTCTAGTCCCGTGGCCACTGCTGGGTCTTTCAGATTTGCTGACATATTGAGTGCAACACCTTGATGGAATCATTCTTTAGGGTTTTGAATAGTTCTGCTGAAATTCCATTGCATCCACTAGCTTTATTTTATTTTTTTTAATTAATTATTTTAATTGGAGGCTAATTACTTTACAATATTGTAGTGGTTTTTGTCATACATTGACATGAATCAGCCATGGGTGTACATGTATCCCCCATCCTGAACCCCCCTCCCACCTCCTTCCCCATCCTATCCATCAGGGTCATCCCAGTGGACCGGCCCTGAGGGCCCTGTCTCATGCATCGGACCTGGACTGGCAATCTATTTCACATATGGCAATATATGTATTTCAATGCTATTCTCTCAAGTCATCCCACCCTTGCCTTCTCCCACAGAGTCCAAAAGCCTGTTCTTTACACCTGTGTCTCTTTTGCTGTCTTGCATATAGGGTCATCATTACCATCTTTCTAAATTCCATATATATGCACTAATATACTGTATTGGTGTTTTTCTTTCTGACTGACTTCACTCTGTATAATAGCCTCCAATTTCATTCACCTCATTAGACTGATTCAAATGCATTCTTCTTAATAGTTGAGTAATTCCATTGTGTATACATACCAAAGCTTTCCTATCCATTTGTCTACCGATGGACATCTAGGTGTTTCCATGTCCTGGCCATTGTAAACAGTGCTGTGATGAACACTGGGGTACATGTGTCTATTTCAATTCTGGTTTTCTTGGTGTGTATGCCCAGCAGTGGGATTGCTGGGTCATATGGCAGTTCTATTTCCAGTTTTTTAAAGGAATTTCCACACTGTTCTCCATAGTGGCTGTACTAGTTTGCATTCACACCAACAGTGTAAGAGGGTTCCCTTTTATCCACACTCTCTCCAGCATTTATAGTTTGTAGACTTTTTGATAGCAGCCATTCTGACTGGTGTGAGATGGTACCTCATTGTGGTTTTGATTTGCATTTCTCTGATAATGAGTGATGTTGAGCACCTTTTCATGGGTTTGTTAGCCATCTGTATGTCATCTTTAGAGAAATGTCTGTTTAGTTCTTTGGCCCATTTTTTGATTGGGTCATTTATTTTTCTGGTATTGAGCTGCATGTGCTGCTTGTATATTTTTGAGATTAATTCTTTGTCAGTTGCTTCATTTGCTATTATTTTCTTCCATTTTGAAGGCTGTCCTTTCACCTTGCTTATAGTTTTCTTTGTTGTGCAGAAGCCTTTAAGTTTAATTGGGTCCCATTTGTTTATTTTTGCTTTTATTTCCATTACTCTTGGAGGTGGGTCATAGAGGATTCTGCTGTGATTTATGTTAGACTGTGTTTTGCCTATGTTTCCCTCTAGGAGTTTTATAGTTTCTGGTCTTACATTTAGATATTCAATGCACTTTGAGTTTATTTTTGTGTATGGTGTTAGAAAGTGTTCTAGTTTCATTCTTTTGCAAGTGGTTGACCAGTTTTCCCAGCATCACTTGTTAAAGAGATTGTCTTTTCTCCATTGTATATTCTTGCCTCCTTTGTCAAAGATAAGGTGTCTATAGGTGCTTAGATTTATCTCTGGGCTTTCTATTTTGTTCCATTGATCTTTGTTTCTGTCTTTGTGCCAGTACCAAACTGTCTTGATGACTGTTCCATGTAGTATAGCCTGAAGTCAGGCAGGTTGATTTCTCCAGTTCCTCTCAAGATTGCTTTGGCTATTCAAGGTTTTTTGTATTTCCATACAAATTGTAAAATTATTTGTTCTAGTTCTGTGAAAAATACCGTTGGTAGCTTGATAGAGATTGCATTGAATCTATAGGTTGCTTTGGGTAGTATACTCATTTTCACTATTTTGATTCTTCCCATCCATGAACATGGTATATTACTCCATCTATTTGTGTCATCTTTGATTTCTTTCATCAATGTTTTACAGTTTTCTGTATATAGGTCTTTTGTTTATTTAGGTAGATTTATTCCTAAATATTTTATTCTTTTCATTACAATGGTGAATGGAATTGTTTCCTTAATTTCTCTTTCTGTTTTCTCGTTGTTAGTGTATAGGAATGCAAGGGATTCCTGTGTTTTAATTTTATATCCTGCAACTTTACTATATTCGTTGATTAGCTCTAGTAATTTTCAGGTGGTGTCTTTAGGGTTTTATATGTAGAGGATCATGTCATCTGCCAACATTGAGTTTTACTTCTTCTTTTCCAATCTGGATTCCTTTTATTGCTTTTCTTCTCTGATTGCTATGGCTAAAACTTCCAAAACTATGTTGAATAGTAGTGGTGAGAGTGGACACCCTTGTCTTGTTCCTGACTTGAGGGGAAATGCTTTCAATTTTTCACCATTGAGGATAATGTTTGCTGTGGGTTTATCATATATGGCTTTTATTATGTTGAGGTATGTCCCTTCTATGCATGCTTTCTGGAGGGTTTTTAATCGTAAATGGATGTAGAATTTTGTCAAAGGCTTATTCTGCATCTATTTAGATAATCATATGGTTTTTGTCTTTCAATTTGTTAATGTGGTGTATTACACTGATTGATTTGCAAATATTGAAGAATCCTTGTATCCCCAGGGTAAAGCCCACTTGGTCATGATGTATGATCTTTTTAATATGTTGTTGGATTCTGTTTGCTAGAATTTTGTTGAGCATTTTTGCATCTATATTCATCAGTGATATTGGCCTGTAGCTTTCTTTTTATGTGGCATCTTTGTCTGGTTTTGGTATTAGGGTGATGGTGGCCTCATAGAATGAGTTTGGAAGTTTACCTTCCTCTGCTATTTTCTGGAAGAGTTTGAGTAGGATAGGTGTTAGCTCTTCTCTCAATTTTTGGTAGAATTCACCTATGAAGCCCTCTGATCCTGGGCTTTTGTTTGTTGGAAGATTTCTGATTATAGTTTCAATTTCCATGCTTATGATGGGTCTGTTAAGACTTTCTATTTCATCCTGGTTGAGTTTTGGAAGGTTATACTTTTCTAAAAATTCATCCATTTCTTCCAAGTTGTCCATTTTATTGTCATATAGTTGCTGATAGTAGTCTCTTATGATCCTTTGTATTTCTGTGTTATCTGTTGTGATTTATCTATTTTCATTTCTAATTATGTTGATTTGATTCTTCTCCCTTTTTTTCTTGATGAGTCTGGCTAATGTTTTGTCTATTTTATTTATTGTCTCAAAGAACCAGCTTTTAGTTTTGTTGATTTTTGCTGTAATCTCCTTTGTTTCTTTTTCATTTATTTCTGCCCTGATTTTCATGATTTCTTTCCTTCTACTAATCTGTGGTTCTTCATTTCTTCTTTTTCTAGTTCTTTAAGTGTAAAGTTAGGTTATTTATTTGATTTTTCTCTTGTTTCTTGAGGTAAGCTTGTATTGCTATGAACCTTACTCTTAGCACTGCTTTTACTGAATCCCATAGCTTTTTGGTTGTCGTGTTTTCATTTCCGCCTGTTTCTATGCATATTTTGATTTCTTCTGTGATTTGTTGATTATTCAGAAGTGTGTTGTTTAGCCTCCATATGTTTGTATTTTTAATAGTTTTTTTTTTTCCTGTAGTTGACATCTAATCTTACTGCATTGTTATCAGAAAAGATGCTTGAAATGATTTCATTTTGTTTGAATTTACCAAGGCTAGATTTATGGCCCAAGATGTGATCTATCCTGGAGAAGGTTTTGTGTGCACTTGAGAAAAAGGTGAAATTCATTGTTTTGGGGTTAGATGTCCTATAGATATCAATTAGGTCTAACTGGTCCATTGTATTATTTAAAGTTTGTGTTTCCTTGCTAATTTTCTGTTTGGTTGATCTATCCATAAGGTTTCAGTGGGGTATTAAAGTCTCCCACTATTATTGTATTACTGTTAATTTCCCCTTTCATACTTGTTAGCACTTGCCTTATATATTGTGGTGCTCCTATGTTGGGTGTATATATATTGTTATATCTTCTTGGATTGATCCTTTGATCATTATGTAGTGTCCTTCTTTGTCTCTTTTCACAGCCTTTATTTCAAAGTCTCTTTTATCTGATGTGAGTATTGCTACTCCTGCTTTCTTTTGGTCTCCATTTGTGTGAAATATCTTTTTCCAGCCCTTCACTTTCAGTCTGTATGTGTTCCTTGTTTTGACATGGGTCTCTTGTAGACAGCATATATAGGGGTCTTGTTTTTGTATTCATTCAGCCAGTCTTTGTCTTTTGGTTGGGGCATTCAACCCATTTACATTTAAGGTAATTATTGATAAGTATCCCATTGCCATTTACTTTGTTGTTTTGGGTTTGCATTTATACAACCTTTCTGTGTTTCCTGTCTAGAGAAGATTCTTTAGCATTTGTTGAAGAGCTGGTTTGGTGGTGCTGAATTCTCTCAGCTTTTGCTTGTCTGTAAAGCTTTTGATTTCTCCTTCATATTTGAGTGAGATCCTTACCGGGTATAGTAATCTGAGTTGTGGGTTTTCTCTTTCATCTCTTTAAGTATGTCCTGACTTTCCCTTCTGGCCTGAGGAGTTTCTATTAAAAGATCAGCTGTTATCCTTATGGGAATTCCCTTGTGTGTTATTTGTTGCTTTTCCCTTGCTGCTTTTAATATTTGCTCTTTGTGTTTGATTTTCATTAATTTGATTAATATGTGTCTTGGGGTGTTTTGCCTTGGGTTTATCCTCTTTGGGACTCTCTGAGTTTCTTGGACTTGGGTGGCTATATCCTTCCCCATTTTAGGGAAGTTTTCGATTATTATCTCCTCAAGTATTTTCTCATGGCCTTTCCTTTTGTCTTCTTCTTCTGGGACTCCTGTGATTGAAATGTTGGGGCATTTAACATTGTCCCAGAGGTCTCTGAGGTTGTCCTTATTTATTTTAATTCTCTTCTTCTTTTTTTCCTCTGTTTCATTTATTTGTACCATTCTATCTCCCCTCTCACTTATCCTATCTTCTGCCTCAGTTATTCTACTGTTGGTTCCCTCCAGAGTGCTTTTGATCTCAGTTATTGCATTATTTATTTTTTATTGACTCTTTTTTATTTCTTCTATGTCCTTGTTAAACATTTCTTGCATTTTCTCAATCCTTGTCTCTAGTCTATTTATCTGTAACTCCATTTTGTTTTCAAGATTTTGGATCATCTATACTATCATTATTCTGAATTCTTTTTCAGGTAGACTTCCTATCTCTTTCTCTTTTGTTTGGTTTGGTGGGCATTTATCATGTTCCTTTACCAGCTAAATATTTCTCTGCCTTTTAATTTTGTTTAGATTGCTGTGTTTGGGGTGGGCTTTCTGTAGGCTGGAAGTTTGTGGTTCCTCTTTATTGTGGAGGTTGTGTCCCTATGGGTGGGGTTGGACTAGTAGCTTGTCAAGGTTTCCTGGTTAGAGAAGCTGTGTCTGTGTTCTGGTGAGTGGAGTTGGATCTCTTCTCTCTTGAGTGCAGTGAAGTGTTCAGTAGTGAGTTTTGGGGTACTATGGGTTTGGTGTGACTTTGGGCAACCTGTATTTTAAGGCTCAGGGCTGTGTTCCTGCATTGCTGGAGAATTAGCATGGTATGTCTTGCTCTGGAACTTGTTGGCTCTTGAGTGGAGCTTGGTTTCAGTGTAGGTATGGAGGCTTTTGGATGAGCCCTTGTTGATTAATATTCCCTGGAGTCAGGAATTTTCTGGTGTTCTCAAGTTTTGGATTTAAGCCTCCTGCCTCTGGCTTTCAGTCTTATTCTTACAGTAGCCTCAAGACTTTTCCATCCATACAGCACAGATGATAAAACATCTAGGTTAATGGTGAAAAGATTCTCCACAGTGAGGGACACCCAGAGAGGTTCAGAGAGTTACATAGAGAAGAGAGGAGGGAGATAGAGGTGACCAGGAGAAGTTCAGTTCAGTTCAGTTCAGTCACGTCCAACTCTTTGCGACCCCATGAATTGCAGCATGCCAGGCCTCCCTGTCCATCACCAACTCCCAGAGTCACTCAAACTCATGCCCATCAAGTCGGTGATGCCATCCAGCCATCTCATCCTCTGTTGTCCCCATCTCCTCCTGCCCCCAACCCCTCCCAGCATCAGGGTCTTTTCCATTGAGTCAACTCTTCGCAAAGGTGGCCAAAGTATTGGAGTTTCAGCTTCAGCATCAGTCCTTCCAATGAACACCCAGGCCTGATCTCCTTTAGAATGGACTGGTTGGATCTCCTTGCAGTCCAAGGGACTCTCAAGAGTCTTCTCAAACACCACAGTTCAAAAGCATCAATTTTTTAGTGCTCAGCATTCTTCACAGTCCAACTCTCACATCCATACATGACCACAGTAAAAAGGAGAAGAGGGGGAGTCAAAAGGGAAGAGAGCAAGCTAGCCAGTAATCAGCTCCCTAAGTGTTCTCCACAGCTCAGAACACCCAGAGAGATTCATAGATTTAAGTAGAGAAGAGAAGGGGGAGGGAGGAGATAGAGGTGACCTGCGGGAGAAAAGGGAGAGTAAAAAGGGGAGTGAGCAGTCAAGCCAGTAATCACACCCGTAAGTAAAAATGGGTATTGAAGATTAGATTCTTAAAGGTACAAAATCGATAACAAATACCAAAAAACAAAGATTAAAAATCTAGAGTAGAGTTTAGACTCTCAAAAATACAATATTAAAAATACAAAACAAAATCAATCACAAATATTATAAAATATATATAGATGAAATTTGCTTTAAAAATAGTGGGTTTGTTGTAAGGTAATAGTAGGTTATAAAAATGAAAATTAAAGGTGTAATAAAGTAAAAATTAAAAAATGATAATAGGAAAAATCTATATGTGAAAATATATATACAGTAACTGTAAAAATGTATACAGTCAGCAAAAACAAGACCAGGAGCTGACTGTGGCTCAGATCATGAACTCCTTATTGCCAAATTCAGACTTAAATTGAAGAAAGTAGAGAAAACTACTAGACCATTCTGGTATGACCTATGTAAAATCCTTTACAATTATACAGTGGAAGTGTGAAATAGATTTAAGGGACTAGATCTCATAGACAGCTCCTGATGAATTATGGACAGAGATTCATGATATTGTACAGGAGACAAGGATCAAGACCATGCCCAAGAAAGAGAAATACAAAAAGGCAAAATGGTTGTATGAGGAGGCCTTACAAATAGCTATGAAAAGAAGAGAAGTGAAAAGCAAAGGAGAAAAGGAAAGATATACCCTTTTGAATGCAGAGTTCCAAAGAATAGCAAGGAGAGATAAAAAAGCCTTCCTCAATGATCAGTGCAAAGAAATAGAGGAAAACAATAGAATGGGAAAGACTAGAGATCTCTTCAAGAAAATTAGAGATACCAAGGGAACATCTCATGCAAAAATGGGAACAATGAAGGACAGAAATGGTAGGACCTAACAGAAGCAGAAGATATTAAGAAGAGGTGGCAAGAATACACAGAAGAACTGTACAAAAAAGATCTTCACAACCAAGATAATCATGATGGTGTGATCACTCACCTAGAGCAAGACATCCTGGAATGTGAAGTCAGTGGGCCTTAGAAAGCATCACTATGAACAAAGCTAGTGGAGGTGATGAAATTCCAGCTGAGCTATTTCAAATCCTAAAAGATGATGCTGTGAAAGTGCTGCACTCAATATGCCAGCAAATTTGGAAAACCCAGCAGTGGCCACAGGATTGGAAAAGGCCAGTTTTCATTCCAATCCCAAAGAAAGCCAATGCCAAAGAATGCTCAAACTACCGCACAATTGTACTCATCTCACACGCTAACAAAGCAATGCTCAAAATTCTCCAAGCCAAGCTTCAACAGTACGTGATCTGTGGGTTTCCAGATGTTCAAGCTGGATTTAGGAAAGGCAGAAGAATTAAGGGTCCAATTGCCAACATCCATTGGATCATCAAAAAAGCAAGAGAGTTCCAGAAAAACATCTATTTATTTCTGCTTTATTGACTATGCCAAAGCCTTTGACTGTGTGGATCACAATAAACTGTGGAAAATTCTTCAAGAGATCGGAATACCAGAGCACCTGACCTGCCTCTTGGGAAATCTGTGTGCAGGTCAGGAAGCAACAGTTAGAACTGGACATGGAACAACAGACTGGTCCCAAATTGGAAAAGGAGAACGTCCAGGCTGTATATTGTCACCTTGCTTATTTAACTTATATGCAGAGTGCAACATGAGACATGCTGGGCTGGATGAAGCGCAAGCTGGAATAAAGATTGCTGGGAGAAATCAATAACCTCAGATATGCAGATGACACCACACTTATGGCAGAAAGTAAAGAAGAACTAAAGAGCCACTTGATGAAAGTGAAAGAGGAGAGTGAAAAAGTTGGCTTAAAACTCAGCATTCAGAAGACTAAGATGATGGCATCTGGTCCCATCACTTCACGGCAAATAGATGGGGAATCAGGGGAAACAGTGAAAGACTTTATTTTGGGAGTCTCCAAAATCACTGCAGATGGTGATTTCAGCCATGAAGTTAAAAGACGCTTACTCTTTGGAAGCAAAGTTATGACAAATATAGACAGCATATTAAAAAGCAGAGACATTACTTTGCCAAGAAAGGTCCATCTAGTCAAGGCTATGGTTTTCCCCGTAGTCATGTATGGATGTGAGAGTTGGACTATAAAGAAAACTAAGCACTAAAGAATTGATGCTTTTGAACTGTGGTGTTGGAGAAGACTCTTGAGAGTCCCTTGGACTGCAAGGAGATCCAACCAATCTATCCTAAAGGAAACCAGTCCTGAATATTAACTGGAAGGACTGATGTGGAAGCTGAAACTTCAATACTTTGGCCACCTGATGCTTAGTTATTGTTAACTAAAGGGTTTTAATCTGCTGTCCCTGTCACTTCCAGAGCGGTTCCCTCGTCTTTGTTTATTTTGGCTTACTCTGCAAGTCTCTTCAGTGTCTAATTTCTACCCTGACACAGGGGGTGAAGAGGGTCACTTTTTAAGGCTCACTTGTTCTGTTATGTTGTGTGGAGGGAGGAACACGGCAAAAAAATATCCCCGGCGTGTGTGGAGAGTGCGTGCAGTTTATGGACCACACTGGGTGTACCCCAGCTCACTGCGGGTGTGTTCCTTCCTGGTCTACACTGCTCAGGCTCCAGCTTGCTCTGCAGGGGAACTCTCCAAAGTGGGCCCTGCGTTTCGTGCACTTCCCAGGTCTAAGCTGCTCAGGATCAGGTTCTCGGGTGGCTCCCCAAAGGCACAGACTCAGTTCGCTGTGCGTTTTATCCCCTTCCCAGGTCCGAGCAGCTCAGGTGTCCAGGTGCTTGGCGAGGCACTCTCCCAGGTGGGCCGTGTGTCTTAATCACCTCCCTGGTCCTGGTCCCTCGGTTTCCCGGGTGCGCCACAAGAGCATTGTCTCAGGTGTTCTGTGTGTCTCCTCTGGGGAGCTGATCTCAGGCTGTGACCCTCCTGGTAGATGTCAACCATCCAGGATCCCAGGAAGACTTGGTTAGCAACTGGGAGCCTACTTACAGTTTTTGGTGAAGGATGCCATCTCTGGGGCTGAGATTGCCCCTTGCCTTCTGGCTCTGGCTGTTGCCTGCCTGTCTCTCTGCCTCCGCTGGGGGCAGCGGCCGTTCCACAGCTTGCTAGCTCTCCTTTGGTGTTTGCTTAATCCTTTGTTCTGTGAATGGGCCAGGCTGCACCTTAGGTTGGAGCTTTTCATGGGAAAGTTCTTTCTCTTTTTTCCTCTCTGGTCATTCCACAGTTTGGGTTGCTGTCTTATGTGAACTCACTCCGATTGTTTGCAGGGCGTTCAGGCTGGTCCTTCATGCCTCCCTGTCCAGCCCCTGCTTGCTGGTGGTGGACGCGAGCGTCTGGGCTACTTCTCCACTGGGAGTTGTGGTTAGGCACGTATTCTGTGGGATTTTTTTTTTTTCCTCCTGGTTACGTTGCCTCTGAGATTCCAAAACTGCCCACAGAGTTTCCTGATGTGAGAGGGTTTCCTGCTGTTTGGAAACTTCTCCTTCACGACTCCCTCCCCAGAATGGTTCTCCATCCCTAACTCTTTTGTTTCTCTTTTTGTCTTTTATTTTGTCTTACCTCCTTTCAAAGAGAATGGGCTGCTTTTCTGGGTGCCTGGTGTCCTCTGCCAGCGTTCAGAAGTTGTTTTGTGGATGTTTCTCAGCATTCAAATCATCTTTTGATGAATTTGTGGGGGAGAAAGTGGTCTTCCTGTCCTAATCCTCTGCCATCTTAGGACCGCCCACCTCCACTACCTTTATTAGCAGTGGTGCTTCCAAAGGCCCACTTGGTTTCAGACTCCAGAATGTCTGGCTGTGGTTGGCTGACTGCACCATCGTAGTCGTCCAGTTCACTAAGCTCTTTTTTATACAGTTCTTCCATGTATTCTTTCCGTCCCTTCTTGATCTCTTCAGTGTCTACTAGGTCTCTAGCATTTCTGTCCTTTATTGTGCCCATCTTTGGGTGAAATGTTCATTTGATATTTCCAATTTTCCTGAAAAATCTATAGTCTTTCCCCTTCTGTTGCTTCTTCTTCTGGCTTTATGCACTGTTTATTGAAAGAGGCCTTCTTGTCTCTCCTTGTTCTTTGGAACTCTGTTTAGTTGGTTGTGCAATTTCCTTTCTCCCTTGCTTTTCACGTTTCTTCTTTCTTCAGCTATTTGTAAAGCCTCCTCAGATAAACGCTTTGCCTTCTTGCTTTTCTTTTTCTTTGGGATGGTTTTGTTCACTGCCTCCTGTGCAATATTACAAACCTCCGCCCATAGTTCTTCAGGTACCCTGTTTACTAAGTCTAATCCCTTGAATATATTCTTGGCTAAATGGTCACCACCTAGATATGTGCAAATGTGGTGTTCTTATTCAAAACTCTCCCCAAACTTTACTTAACCTTGAAACACCTAAGCTTCCTTAAGAAGACAGTTCACATTTCAATTTAAATATCAGCCCAATCTTGTGATTTTTTTTTTTTCTTTTTGATAGTCAAATCTTAGCCACTTCCTAATTTATAAGATCAATCTCAGTTTCAGCAGTGTAAGGATGAGTTTCTGGAAGGTGTAAATTTGCAAGGTTCAAGCTTACTTTCTCACACTCTCCTTTCCTCCTGGGCCTGCTTTCCCATCCTTGCCCTGGACTGAGGATGTGTGATATATGACTAGCCTGTGACTGTTCACTGTTGGGGTGGTGACGGATATATCTGCATACATGTGGACACACATCAGTAGGAGGTGAGTTTGCTCTACAGCCCCTCTTGGTCCCTGCTGCACTTGTATGAAACTGGCTATTAATTCTCTGAGTGACCAGTCTGTGTTCTGATTCTGCAGAGTAGGTATTGATCTCCTGGGGTCTCTGCTCAGCTCTGTGTTCACATCTTCAGTTGTCTGACTACCAAATACTAGAAAGATGAGTCCTTTGGCTTCTAGGGTCCTCATGCACGGTTGAGCACCCACACTACTTCCTCTTGATTGAAGAGACTCTCATCAATCTTAGCCATGCCTGCTCTCAGCTTTGCTTGCTTTCACTTGTGTGGTCCCCCACTCCTGGCTGCTTTAGTGACTTAGCACATCAGGAAGAGTGCCACCATTTCCTTCATAGTGGATAGTAGGGAACCATGCAAGGGCCTCCACTCTGCCTCTTACTGAGGGAGTGAATTGAATGACTCCCTCCTCCTCCATAGCAGTAGACAATGCTTTACACTCTGCTACACCAAAATGCAGTGTCCTTTATGCCGTCTAGATGCTGTATATAAAAATATATACAGCATATATACACACATATATAAAAGTGTATACACCATACTATATAAAAGCATCATGGTGCATAGACTGGTCTTTAGAATTTTATGGCACACAATTTTTTTTTTCTTTTTAGCAAGACAAGACAGTTTGCTACATAGTGGGCTTTTGATGGCTTCCCTCCCCACCATTTTTTTCCTCAATTGAAACTCCTCTGTAGCAATCCTAGTGCATTCCATTTAACTCTGGATCTGAACTGAGAGGCCTGTGTTTATAGTTCTAGGTCCTGACTGGACCCTAGTCTCATCTGGAAGCATTCAGAAACTGTAACTCATCAGTGTCCACCCCAAACTAATATGCCAGTATTTTGGGGTATGGGTATTTTCCCAGCATAGCATTTTTAAACCAGTGGGCTAGAGGAAAGCCTAGTGAAGATGAATGAAAATGAAAAGTGAAAGAGTTAGTTTCTCAGTCGTATCCAGCTCTTTATGCCCACGTGTACTGAAGCCTACCAGACTCCTCTGTCCTTGGAATTCTCCAGGTAAGAATACTGGAGTGGGTTGCAATTTCCTTCTCTAGGGAATCTTCCCAACCCAGGGATCAAACCTGGATCTCCCACATTGCAGGCAAATTCTTCACCATCTGAGCCAAGTGAAGATGGATGAATATTCTATTAGCTCATTCAGTTCAGTTGAGTTGCTCAGTCATGTCCAACTCTTTGCGACCCCATGAATCGCAGCACGCCAGGCCTCCCTGTCCATCACCAACTCCCGGAGTTTACTCAAACTCATGTCCATTGAGTCGGTGATGCCATCCAGCCATCTCATCCTCTGTCGTCCCCTTCTCCTCCTGCCCCCAATCCATCATTACGATCTCACAATCTCAGAATAAGATAATATACTAGAAAACCTAAACTGAAGAAGGTAAGATGATTGAATTAAGGATCTTGAGTTTTTAGCTTTCAGGCAGTCAAGCAAAAAGGGAAACAGATTGTACAACACAGCTTTCAGTATCTAATAAAGGACACATTAATAGTTCAGGGTTAAAACTTCTCTGTATAGAAGGCATTGATTGTATGAGTCTTAATCTAAGAGACATTCAAAGACATAATGGTTCATACCATTGATTTACATATATTTACATATATACACATATATTTACATACATATATTTACATATATTGTTATTGCTTTTATTTATTGTGAAAAAGAAACATTACTCTTTGTTCATGGGCTTTTCAATCTACCAGCCCTACTACAAACATCACAATATTGTAATTTCATAAATATTGTTCCTTTATAGCACAATTCATGCTTCTGCACATTATGCAGACAGTACCCTTTATGTATTATACTGCTGAGACAGCAAATATGTGGTTAAACATGCCATAGTTCCACAACACTAATACAAAGTCTGCTCACGTATTGGCTGGGTTTTGTGTTCCAGGGACTTAGAACCGGGGCGGAGGGAGGGTGCCTTATTTGTTTCAAAAAGTAGCAGAAGTATAACAAATGTGGGTATTTGTTTCTGTAAAAATGTCTATATAAACCTAGCTCAACTAGGCCCATAGCTGTCAATCAGCAGTGCAGGAATCAGCCTTAGTCTGTCTCTTTAAGAGTACACATTTTTATCACCATAAATTTCTCTTAGTAAAAATGGAAAAATCAGCCCGCATTTCTTCTCAGGTACTGGCAAATTAGGGGGAAGGAGTTCTATGTCTGGTGAAGCGTTGTATTAAATATAAAAAATTTAGCAAGTCATGTGAAGGTGAGAAGTGTCTTTAAAATCTGTACATTGAAATAGCTTATAGCTAAACACTTATTATGAGACTATATATGTTTTATAACTTCAACCAACATGTGATACCTAGTTATGGGGATAAATCCAATTACCTAGGAAAAGATAAACTTCCAAAGGAAATATCAGTTTCAAGTCTTGGTTTCTAAAACTTCACTGTATATAAAGTCATTTATAATTGTCACTGGTGAAGTCATCATAATTTGTTTTCCTGGTACCTGTGGGCTGGCTAAACCCCTTCTGTTTTTCGATTTTATATTCACCTTTTCCTGCTTTTTTTTTGGAGAGTAAGCAAAAGGAACTTGTAAAAGACATAATATGAGTCATCCTTCAACAAAAGATTTCTCTTGAGATGGTGCTTCTGAGAGTAAATTGCCTTCTTTCTCTTCTGCACAAAATAAGGACTGAGGGTTGTTCATTCTCTCTATTTCTTTGGCTATTGTGCCTATAATCTCTCTCTCTCTCTCTCTCTCTCTCTCTCTCTTAGTTTAGTGGATGGCAATTATGTGCTATTTTTCTAGGTGCCAATTGTCACTGCTGTGTGATATCACAATGGTGGGAGGCAATTGTGTATCTCTTTCTTTTGAGAGGCATGTATATAATCAGTGATTCTATCTATTATGATGGCAAGTGGGTGGTGTCTAGAGCACTCTCATTTTTTAAAATAAAATTATATTTATGCTGGATGTCCAACTGTTTTTTGAACTATGAAAGTTCGACTCTTTGTGAACCCACGAACTATACAGTCTGTGAAATTCTCCAGGCAGAATACTGGAAAGGGTTGACATTCCCTTCTCCAGGGGATCTTCCCAACCCAGGAATCAAACCCAGGTCTCCCACATTGCAGGTGTATTCTTTACCACCTGAGCCACCAGGGAAACCCAAGTTTCTAGTTAATTGAACTAGAAACTTAAAAAAAGAAAGTTAGAAAATAAATGATATATTCCTTATTTCAAGTTTCTTTTTGTTGTTGACCATAAAGAGCAATATGTGGAATTTATAATGAGACTATTTAGAAAGATGGATGCACATTTAAAGTATGATGAAAAAATTACAAAGATTTCTCTTTAGGCAAACCTAGTATTTATTCTTACCACTTCTTAGTAATGGCTTTCCCCCCCTAATTTGTATTCCCTTTTAAAATGTGTTGACTTGGTTTAGGTGTCTGTAATTTTGAGAGCAAAGTACTACACTAGCAGTGTTTCAGACTTGTTCTATGCTTGATGACTACAAAGAAGCAATCTAGAGTAGGATATCAAAGATATTTCAGCTGATGTGCTGAGAAAATCACTTAACCTCTCAGAGTCTGAGTTTTCTAATTTTTAGAATGGGAAATGAATACTTGCTTCATAGGGCTATTGGGATAATTAAATGAGACCTAGTACATAAAAGAACTTATCAAAACATGCCATCTTTCCTATATCTGTGATGATGATAACGGTGATGAAATGTGAGAAGTGAAAAGGACTGCGAGGATCATCTGTCCCAATTCCTTTATTTTATTGGAAGATCAGAGATGGGATGGCCAGGGTCACACACCTTTATGGCTGAACATTGCTAACTCTTTTAGATCACTACTTATGATGTTTTGCTATCTTATTCTACAGAATTTCTGCAGGCAATTCAGAATCCCATGGTTCGTCATCATAGACAGTGTTGGTATTTCATGATTACCTTATGAATGGCAATAGCCACGGCTACAACATTTTTCATCATAACCAGCAAGAACAAGTGAGAATTTCAAAAAGCAACTCTCTTTGCTTCTCCATTTTTTCAGTGAATCTCTGGAATTTAATCCCTGTTGGTCTGAAAGTTCTCCTCTCCAACAATCAATAGCAACTTTAGGGACTGGGGAATGAGTCCAGGATCCTCAGCCTGATTCTGATATGAGGCTAGTGAAACATGTTTTACTCTTTACTTGTTATCTGTAAATTTGTATGCACAATATTAACAAAGAAACATCTGTCTTCATTTTAAAAAGAAAATAATTTTATTGGCTCTAGAAATCATTAATTTATTACAACCTTGCATCATTATTTGTATAGTCACAAAATTTGAAATATTTCAGTATAGTAATATTAGTATTTTGAAGACAAGTTTATACCTCTGTCTCATGGTTTTGGTTTATCTGGATTGTTTCATGATAACTGCTAAGCTAATTTAGTTATGGCGATCTTATAATTCCATAGTGCTCAGGTCCTTCTATTAAATAAATACTGAGCAATTTGATGTATAACCACTCTGTCCAAATTATGTCCTACAAGATTTGACAATAAAGAATTGTACTTAGCATGGATTATTTGGTTGGAAAACTTTGTGCTATGTGTAACAGAAAAGCCCCAACCCTCAAAAGTCTGCACATAAGAAATTAATTTTGTCATGTACAATGGGTTTGCTCCAAGGCTGATTAATTAGGAGATATAATGAAGTCATCAAGGCCTCAGGTTCTTTCTATCTTGTCTCTCTGATATTTTTGTTATTGTGGCTTCTTTTCCACATGACTACAAGACTGTTGCTACAGTCCCAAGAATGACATTGAGACACAATGACATCCAGCAGAACTGTGACCGTTTCCTTGTCTCTTTATGACAATAGAAACTTCTCACAGAAGCCTTCTAGTAGATTTGCTCTTCTATTTCACTAGACAAAGTCATAACACAGGTTGTTATGGGGACTCAAACTATGCTGATTGGCTAGATTAATAAGGTTCCACTTCTGGGCTGGGACTAGGACTAATGTTCATGAGGAAGGAAGAAAGGGGCCATTGCTGTTGGATAGGAAACCAAGAGTGTCTGATGTATACACAAGGAGTTTGATGGTAAATGATGGTAAAACTAGGCAAAAAGGGAAAATAAGAAATTACTCTGAAATAAACTCATAAATAGCATTAATGTTTATCTTCTTGATTTATCTGGAGGAAAAGGAGAAGAAATATAACTTAATTGTGCCATTTAAATGGTTTCTTTTTCTGGTAAATTGTCCTCCTGCTGTTGATGAAGATAATTATTCCATTTGTGTATTAGAGTCCTGCTAGCTTAATAGATCCCTGATGAAATTAGCAGAAAGTATGTGTCTCATTATGTAACTTTATGGACCAAAAAAATATATATTATTAGAGACACCTATAAGTATTTTTATGCCATGTATTTATGTGGTTTTATTCATTTATGTTATCAAAAGCCATTTGGCTAAAGTCCTTATATGAATCCTTCATTTAAAGAGTAGCAATATGAATTGTATCCTGTGGGCTTTTTTTAAAGCATTTTCTGATATTAATTTTGCATTCATTTCTAGCAATTTTTATTTTCTTTTTGGTGGGGTCATCAAATTTGAAGCCAGACTATTAGTGCTTTCAAGGCATAGTAATTTGGACTGTCTTTGAAAGTGAAAGTGTTAGTTGCTCAGTTCTGTCTGACTCTTTGTGACCCCATGACCTGTAGCTCACCAGGTTCTGTCCAAGGAATCCTCAGGCAGGAATACTGGGGTGAGTTGCCATGCACTTTTCAGGGGATCCTCACCACCCAGGGATCAAACCCAGGTCACCTGCCTTGCAGGCCGATTCTTTACTGCTGAGCCACCAGGGACGCCCCTGTAGGTACATCACCAAAGGCATAATCCATGAAAGGAATAATTGAAAATCTGGACTTTGTTAAAATTAAAAACTATGAGAAGACAATATCAAGAGAAGGAAGAAACAAGCCACAGACTGTATGAAAATACTTGCAAAAGACAAAACTGATAAAGGACCATTACCCAAAATACACAAAGAACTCTTAAAACTCAACAGTAAGAAAGCAGCCCAATTAAAAATGGGTATAACTTAACAGACACTTCACCAAAGAAGATACATGTCATCAGGGAAATGCAAATGAAAATAACAGTGAAATATACCTACACACCTATTAAAATGGCCAAGTCTAGAATTCTGACAACACTAAATGCTAGCAAAGATGCAGAACATCATTTGTTACTGGTGGGACTGCAAGATGGTATAGGTAATTTGGAAGACGGTTTGGTAGCTTCTTACAAAAACTGAACATATTCTCATACCATTCAGCAGTCATGCACCTTCATATTTACCCAAAGGAGTTGAAAACTTAATTACACACACAAAAAAATCCACACATAGATGTTTATAGCAGCTTTATTCATAATTGCCAAAACATGGAAGCAGCAGGATGTCCTTCATTAGATGAATGGATAAACAAACTGTGGTACATCCAGACAATGGAAAATTAATAGTGGTAAAAGAAATGAGTTAGCAAGCCATGAAAAGACATGGAAGAACCTTAGATGTTTATTACCAAGCAAAAGAAGCAATCTGAAGAGACTACATAATGTATGATTCCAACTAAATGATATGCTGAGATGGTAATACTATAAAGGTAATAAAAAAGTCAGTGGCTTCCAGGAAGTTCAGGGGAGATGAATAGAGGTGTTTTAGGGAAGTGAAAATGCTTTATGATAGTGCAGTAGTGCATACATGTCATTACACATCTAGTTCAAACCTATAGAATGTATAATACAAGTGTGAATGGTAAAAGTTGGTAATGGGGAGGCTGTGCATGTGTAGTGGTGGGGAATGTGTAGGAAATCTCTGTTCCTTTCTTAATTTTTCTGTGGACCTAAAACTGCTCCCCTGCAAATATTCTTAATGAAGAAATAGCATGTGGAAGAGAATTCAGTTTCTTTCATCTGAGGCCATTCTGGATTCGTCCTAGCTGGTCAAACCCAAAACAGAACTGTTTGTGTTACGTTTACAATTCTTGAAAAATCTACAGTATTATTTTGGCCTTGTAGGTCATTACACCTAGAATTTCTCTTCCTTGACAAAATGTTCCCCTATGATCACTTTTGGAGGTGTGTTTCCTTCTAATTATCTTTGTAATCCTGCCTCATCCATGTGGTGGTTTACTGGATTTGATCTTCAGCAATCTAATTTAGTCTACATATACCTTTTTCCTGAGGAGAATGTTGCTACCTTCATGATTTGAATTAGGTTCAGCAGGCAGATAACTCTGGAATTTATAGGTATACATTTATAACCACTCTTATCTGCATATACAGTGTCTGCTCAACAACTACTATCTTGCATATCCTCTAAGTAAATCAAATTCAACATGGAGAACACTTCCTATCTTATTTCTTGTTTACGTAATCCTGTCATTGAAGCTAATTATCCTACAATTATTTTTCACTTTATGTTTTCTTTTCACTGAGACAACTTCTATCATAACCTTAAGTTTTGTCCCTTTATTTTCAACAAGTCTTAGTAAAAAACTTTTATGTACTTACATTGTAGCCTTTCTGAAGACAATTTTTACGTTTTTATCCTCATTTTTGTTTCTCACACCTCTAATAGATTCTGTGTATCACTGCAGTGATTTTACTAAATATCAGGGAGAAGAGGGAAAACCAAGGATTTAATATTCATTGCAATCCCAATTCTGGAGGAAACTCTGGGCTATGTGTTTTATTCAGTCTTTCATTCAGAATTTTTTTTTTTTTTTTTGGTAATTACGAGAGGCAGTCATTATTCCAGGTACTAATGTCACTAGGATGTGTTGTGTGTACCATTCATAATTTCTGCCTTCACAGAGCTAATAATTTAGTAGATGAGAGACAATGTGCAAGTAAACAAACAAAAAAGCCCTTCCCCCAAACAAAGCCAGTTATGAGACTGATGTGAGTGTATGCTTAAAACTTTTTTTCTTATAGTAACAATATTCTTGAAAAGTTAATTAATACAAAGCTATTCTCCAAAATGAGAAAGTGGATTTTCCTTGCATTGAATACTGTGAAGTAGCCCATGTGGAATAAAGCAGGCAGGTGACTTCAACAGTAATCTAAGGAAAACACCTCAGGAATCTGCTTCATGAAGAGCCAACCCTGTCAAGCTCCATGGTGAGATACTGATGTTTAGAACATACTCAGGAAAAATGTGTTGTAGAAAATGAGCTCACAATCCCAAATCATCAAATAAATGTATAAGACTGATGCCAAAAAGTGTATTACAGAATCTAAAAATAGAAAATCCTGAGCCTAAGAAAACAATTAAAAGAAAGTTTAGAATCTATTTTTGATTCAATCTATTTTTGATTCAATTAAAAAAGTGAACAAGGGCTAGGCATACAGAAGAAAGGAAATTCCATAGAGCTAACAAATGTGGAAAGAAGTGCTCAAACACACATGTTAATTGGAAAAATGCAAATTAAAAAACACAATGAAATATCACTTTATACTTATCAGCCCCCCAAATAGAAAATAGGATAAGTACCAAATGTTAGTTGGGACATGAGACTATAAGAACCCTGGTGAGAATGCAGATTGAAGCAGGCATTCTGGAGGGCAATTTTGCAACACTTAGTCAAATTAAATACTGACATTTCCTATAGCCTGTACATGCCAGGATTTTTTCCTCCCAGAGCAACAGTTCCATAAAGAATGCGTGCAAAGATATTTGTTGTAGGCTTGTTACTGGTAGTGGGGAGCTTAAGGCAACAAACAGATAAATACAATGGAAAAGTATGTAGTGCTTGGGAACTACGGCTAAACAAACATAGAACAACATATATTTCTAAAATATGTAGCTGAGTAAAAATAGCAAGAAATAGAATGAAATTTACAAACCAATAGTATTACATACCCATGCCCAGGAAATTAGCATGGCATATTTTAAATGGCATATACAATGAAAGAGATAATTACCAAAAACTATAGAATGGTTGGTGGTGGAGCAGTGAATGGAGATGAACTTTGGAAGGAGGAAAGGGAGTTTAAAAAATGAGAAAGCTTCACACAGACTAAAAAATAAAATATAAATTGTGAGCTTCCTTTGAGAGATAAAAGGAAATAATCACGTCCAAGAAAAAAAGAATAAAGAGATTAGGAAAATGAACTGGTTAAAGGTTCTGAATGTGAAGAAGCATTTGGAACTACAAAGTGCTATGAAGGAAACCTGGAGAAGGGAATGGCAACCCACTCCAGCATTCTTGCCTAGAGAATCCCATGGACTGAGAAGCCAGGTGGGCTACAGTTTATGGGGTCACAAGAGTCGGACATGACTTAGTGACTAATCCACTCTCACCATGAAGGAAACCAGTCATATACTATCATAGAAAATAATGGTAATGTGAGAAAAGAATCCTACTCAGAGAGCTAGTGTAGTTTAAGCCAAAACCAGTAGGATTGAAAGCAGCCAGCCCGTAAATACTCTTGAGAAGAGCCTCTGAAACAGAAGTTGGCCTGTTTGAGGAATTGAAAGAAGGCCAGTGCAGCTGGTGTGTGGTGAACAGGGGGAGAGAGGTCTAAGAGAAGGTATAATCATAGGCTAAGCCATGTAAATCCTTCGGATTTCATTCCAATTAAAATGAGAAATTCTGCAGGGTATTAAGCAGATGTTAACAAGATTTGGTTTACATTTTTAATTTTTAGGAATTTATTCTACTACTCTGGGTAGAATGAATTAGAAGACAGAAAGAGGAGGGGGAGAAGACTAAGGCATTCTATGAGAAAGCGCTCTCTTGGACTAGCGTGGTGATCTTGGAATTGGAGAGAGAGAGACAACATGTAATTTTCAGAAATAATCAACAGGAATTGAATGAATAGGTTTGGGAGGTGAAGGAGAAGGAAATATGAGGACATTCCCTCAAGTTCCTAGCTTACCTTTTGCTGAGAAAAGACTCGTTAAAGAATATGTTTTGAGGTAAAATCAAGAATTCAGTATCAGACAAGGTAACTTTGGCTTCTTGTGAGACATCCAAGTAAAGATGTCAAATCAAATGCTGAATAGAAAAGACTGGAATACAAAGGATAGGTCTAAGCCAGAGATGTACATGGAAGAGACAGTTTCATAGGGACTGTATTTAAGGCATGGGAAAAATGAGATTAGCCAGACAGAATGTGTAGAGGGAGAAAATAAGGATGTTATGGAGCATCCAGAGGATGTCTGGTAAGGGCAGAGAGTTAGAAAGGAAGACTGAATAGGGGTGACCAAAGAGCAGTGTTTCATGAGAGAAGGAGCTGCAGGAATTGCCAGGAAGTGCATTGTGGACAGGAAGATGGGATCATTCAAATGGCAACATGGAAGCCATCAGTGACCTTAGTAAAAATAATTCCATGTCTGTGAGGGACAAAGGCCAGAGTGGAACAGATTGAGGAGTGAACATAAGAAGGTAAGGTTGAGACTGTATTAAGTGTTGAGTATTGTCAACACTCTTGACAATACTTTGGAGGTCTGTTTCTGAGTAGTTGGGATAATAGGTAGTCAGTTATTTAATAACCTTCACAAACTGACTCTAAACTCTGAGTACTTGCTTTATTCCAGCTATATTCCATTCACTCATTCTCTCAGGTCAGGTTGAATGGAAGTATTTAATTTTTTTAATATAAGCTGATTACTGAATCTCCCAGGGCTCAGTTGTGTCCTACTCTTTGCAACCACATGGACTGTAGCCTGACAGGCTACTCTCTCCATGGAATTTTCCAGGCAAGAATACTGGAGTGGGGTTGCTATGCCCTCCTCCAGAGGATCTTCTGACCCAGGGATCAAACCCATGTCTCTTGCATTGACAGGCAAATTTTTCTTACCATTAGCACCACCTGGGAAGCTCACTGAACCTCCCAATACAGACTAGTAATTTAGCAACCCATGAAACCAATATTCTTGAAGTATTTGTTAAACTTTATTGTTAAACTGTAACAACAAAGATTTTTGTTTATTTTAGCTTTGTTTCAGTTATTTTCTTCTTCCATGGGAGTAGAATTGGTCTATATGTTGTAAAAGAGATGGGAATATCAGACCACCTGACCTAACACCTGAGAAATCTGTAGGCAGGTCAAGAAGCAACAGTTAGAACTGGACATGGAACAACAGACTGGTTCCAAATTGGGAAAGGGGTACGTCAAGGCTGTATATTGTCACCTTGCTTATTTAACTTATATGCAGAGTACATCATGAGAAATGCTGGGCTGGATGAAGCACAAGCTGGAATCAAGATTGCTGGGAGAAAAATAAATAACTTCAGATACACAGATGACACCACCCTTATGGCAGAAAGTGAAGAAGAACCAAAGAGCCTCTTGATGAAAGTGGAAGAGGAGAGTGAAAAAGTTGGCTTAAAACTCAACATTCAGAAAACTAAGATCATGGCATCCGGTCTCATCACTTCATGGCAAATAGATGGGGAAACAATGGAAACAGTGACAGACTTTATTTTTTTGGCTCCAAAATCGCTGCAGATGGTGACTGCAGCCATGAAATTAAAAGATGCTTGCTCCTTGGAAGAAAAGCTATGATTAACCTAGACAGCATGTTAAAAAGCAGAGACATTACTTTGCCAACAAAGGTCTGTCTAGTTAAAGCTATGGTTTTTCCAGTAGTCATGTATGGATGTGAGAGCTGGACTAAAAAGAAAGCTGAGTGCCGATGCTTTTCAACTGTGGTGTTGGAGAAGACTCTTGAGAGTCCCTTGGACTGCAAGGAGATCCAACCAGTCCATCCTAAAGGAAATCAGTCCTGAATATTCATTGGAAGTACTGATGTTGAAGCTGAAGCTCCGATACTTTGGCCACCTGAGCGAAGAACTGACTCATTGGAAAAGACCCTGATGCTGGGAAAGATTGAAGGCAGGAGGAGAACGGGATGATTGGATGACATCACCGACTTGATGGACATGAGTTTGAGTAAGCTCTGGGAGTTGGTGATGGACAGGGAGGCCTGGCATGTTGCAGTCCATGGCATTTCAATGAGTCAGGCATGACTGAGTGACTGAACTGAACTGATTCATAAAGTTGTGAAGTAAGCTGTTGGCATGTTACTTATGTTCTAGTCTGTTGATAACAGTGCCTTTTGTAGACACCAGGACAGTTTCCTAGCTGGATTATCATTTTAATATAGCTTTCTTATTCTAGTTCCTTTGCTTGTGTAATATTCTCATCTTTAAGTGCTCAACTTACATGCTCTAACATGTCCTTTTACTTACATAATTAATTTTTCTAGGTCTAAATTTCCTTCTCTGACCCTGTTGTTTCTACCCCTTTCCTTTGGACCTCTGCTTTACTTTATTTTATCTATAATATTTATTTAGCAATTAAGTTTGTTCTTTACTTGCAATTTTAATGTTATTTTTATTTAATTATTGAGTACTCATTTGTAATACCCAATAATGATTTTGAGTGGCTCCTGAAGACCTTGTAGGCTTGGAAGGTTGGTTTACATTTTGGCTCTCTCTGTGACATCTATCTTACACATATATTTTCTCAGGAAGTATAGATGGTATGTGACATCAGACATTCGACTAGAAAGGAGTTTTTGTGTATTGTCTCTTTTCCTATGTCCTTGATAAACATTAAAAAACTTTAAAGTCAATTTGCCTATGTTCTCACATCCAAAATGTATCACATTAGTAAAAAACAACAACAAAATTTGATAAATGTTTGAAAATCTGAAGTCATGCAGACCAGTTTTAGAACCAACTTCTGTCTTTTACAATTGAGACCATGTTTCTTCTTCTCTCTAATCCCTGCTTCCTCTATCAAATGGAAACAAAACCTACTTCTTTGTGATATTTTAATAAGGTAATTGTGAAAAGTGCATAATAGAATGATAACCATTGAGCTGTTAATTACCATAAAATAGTAGAAGTAAACAATTTTGGCTGCCCAAGTTGAAATCAGGCCCCTAGACTCTTCAGCATATGATCTGGATGATTTATATCAAAGGATTTATTTGACCTATTTTTCAACTTGGGTAGGAATTTTCTCTCATTTACAAACACAGTGCTTGTTACCACTTGAAGAAATTCAATGTGTTTCTGCTGAGCTGAATTTCAAGTGACCACTTAGCCTGCAAATGTGTGTGTGTGACCCTGATTTTAGCATTTCTATCTCTTATGCCAGCTTTTCCAAAATAGCTTCTCACGCAGGTATTCAGGGAAAAAACCTGCTTATATCACATCCAGTTTTAAGTCAGTTCTATGCTACCTACCTTTCTATGTTGTGCTTTGATCTGATCCAGGCTAAAAATGGGGATTAGTGCTGGAAAATTCTTAGAATTCCTTTTCTTCCATCTTTCCTTTCATAGAGCTGTTACCACATTAGATTATAATGACTGAAATGTAGGAAAGCCTTTATTCTATGTTATTTTTGCTAATTCTTATTTACTATTTACAAATTCTAGGTAGTTATAACAGATTTTACTGGGGCATTGAATTTTCTAAAAGAAATTACCATGTGTGAGACATAAAATATATTTTAAATCAAACTGAAATGTCATGTTACTTACAAACCATGGCAAGAAAACAAAAAGATTATGTATATTTCAGATCTTATGGGGGGTACCTAGGAGCCTTCCTCTTCTGCTTTTAGGACCACTTCAAAGTGTTTCATTCTTCAACATGTTTGCATGTAAGTCTTCATACCCCTTTAGGAAATCCCAGTCCTGTCCTTGCTCCTATTATGGGACATGAAAATTTCCCCGCAGGCTGTGGGGCTGGGTTCTCCCCACCAAATCTAGTTTTCTTGGAGGAGTCCCTCCAGCGAGGCAAACCTATGCCTCTCCATTATTTTTCAGTGTCCAATGGGTTACACACACACACATGCACAAAAATACAAAGGGTAAAAGCAAAATCCAAACAGAAACATTTTCCTCAATATAATTATAATCCTTTTTTGTGATTCCTCACCAAAAAAAAAAAAAAAAAAAGTACAAATAGAAACATTTTCCTCCCTGTGGTTATAATCCTGAAGAATCTCCCTTCAACAAATGGAAGAACATGCCTCTGTATGTCTTTATGCTGAGCAGTGTTTGACTTTCCTTGTTTCTCCTACTGTGTTTAGCCTCAGTCTTTCCAGTACATAAATATAAGGAATCATTATAGCATCGAAAACTGTAACACTTCTTTATGATGGTCACCACTTCTTTTTTTTTTTTTTTTTTACCACTTCTTAACTACACAAAACTTATACTGTAACTTGGAGCTTTTAGGAATTCTTAAAATTTTATGTCAGGTCAGGTCTTGGATTATTGTAGATGAAAGCAGACTGTGAATAATCATTATCTTTCATCCAAGCAACTTCCAGGAAATGGGAAGGATGTCTTAAAAGGAAATAATCAACTGAAACTTAGCTGACAATAACCAGAAAACATATCAAGAAGAAAGATCAGAACTGACACCAAAATGTTTCTGTAAGCAAGAAGAAAATATTGGAAGAAAAATGCCACTCATTTAAAAAAAATTATGTTCCTAGACACATAGAAAATAAAAATGAATCTTACCAAGAAGATATAAAACCACTATCAATATTTTGGTGACCATTTGGGTCTACTAACCTATCTATAATTTTCTATTTACTTATCTGAACAAAATTTTGGTCAAGTTACATTAACAAGGGAACTCCCTGGTGGTCTAGTGGTTAGGACTCTGTGCTTTCACTGTGGTGGCCCAGATTCAATCCCTGGATGGGGAACTAAGATCCTACAAGTTATACAAGGCAGGACCATTAAAAAAAAAAGTTGTATTAATCATTTCATAACTCAATTATTTAAATATATAAGTAACAGTGATTCTGCCATGTTATTAAATATTTGAGGACTTGATTTTTGGCTGTGTGATATTCTATAACGATATGGTCTATGGCTTACTTTGTGTAATCAGTCATCTACTGTTGCACAATTAGAAAGATTTCAAAGATGACTTTATAAAAGCATCTTCTGTAATTACTTCTAATAGTAACAGTTGACTTATCTTTGAGTCATTTTCTTGTGAAATAGAAAATTGAGATCTAATAGCTTTTTAAAAAATTTCTTTTGATAATAGCTAGGCCCCTATATGATTAAAAAATCTACCTTTTATGGCTAAATTCACAGATCTATAACAAACTTTTGAAAGCAAGAACAAGTTTAATTCATGGTAATGTGTTTCTACTGGTAATCTTCCCCTTCAAGGTACTGAAAAAAATGGGACTTACAGTAATTATAATCTCTTTTAAGTAACACTGCTGTGTGTATGTCTGTGTGTGTTGTGGGTGTGAGGGGTGTCTGAAGTTCCTTTAAAAGTAAATATAGTAAGAAAATGTCAAGATTTTGACCTGTTTTTTCTGTACGATAGGAATAGTGGAGCAACAACTGTAGTGTCTGTTTATTAACAAGATCCATTTTTCTTTGTTGGTCATCCTGTTGGCATTTCCAGCAGATGGCATTATTACACTAAAGAATCAAGCAGTACAGTCAAGCATGACTTCAGTAAATGCACTTTTTGGAAAGGAAGGGAAGAAGGAAAGGATATATAACTTATTGGAGTCTATTAGGTGTCGGTTCTTTTATACATGTAACTATGCTTAATGCTCACAGTGATTCTTGTAGGTGTAAAGAATCTTGTAAGAATAAATTGAGGCTTAAAGAATTTAAGAAACTTGGTATTCACAAAACAAGGAAGTGACTGGTTTAGGATTATAATCTAGATTTGGCTGATTCAAAGAGCCTGTGATGACAGTTGTGTTCAGAATCTGTGGTATTACAATAAAAATATTCATTCCATAGGAAAAATTTCAAATGAGTGAGATTGATAACTTCCAAAATATTCTCTAGGGGAAAAACATTTAGAGTTTTTTTGTTTTTTAATATTCTCAACTTAAAAGAATTCAGACAAGCATTTCTGGAATAGTGGAGACAAGGACCTTTGAAAATCTACTCCTCTATAAAAGCAATGAATATACTAGCAAAAAAATAAATAAAAATGTAAAAGTCAATGTTTTTAGAACTCTAGGAAATAACCAAAGATTGCAATGATCTGCTAAGTGTTTGTATCAGAAAAAATCACTGAATGTTGGTAATAACAGTAATATCTGTTGTGTTATAATTTGTTATAGTCCTGTTCCCTTCTCCTGAGCACCATGGTAGCTTTGAAATCCAGCAACACTGCAGCCCCAATTGCTGTGAATTTAAGCAGCTAAGAGATCATTGGAGAAGAATGCATTTGGCTATCTCCAGCCCAGGAAAGTCACAAGAAAACAGTAACTATAACTACAACGACAAAAACAGTCATGAAAGCAAACCCTGGGAAGGGAAATCTCGCCTTGAGTTGCCACTAATTTTTGACAAAAAACAAGGTGAACAGAGAAACGGAAATATGGTCCATATAAAGGGGGAGAAATCAATCAATGAAAACTATCTGAGAAAGCTCAGACATTGAACTATTTAATAGAGCTTGAACTTTAAAAAATCTGTGATAAATAAGTTTAAAGAACTAAAGGAAACAATGTCTTAAAAAATTAAAGATGGATTTCCCTGGTGGCACAGTGGGTAAGAATCCACCCACCAATGCAGATGACACGGGTTTGATCCCTGTGTTGGGAAGATCCCACATGTCGTGGGGCAGCTGAGTCCACGTGCCACTACTGAAGCCTATGCACCTACAGCCTGGGCTCCACAAGAGAAGCCACTGCAATGAGAACCACATGCATCACAACTGGGGAGTAGCCCCTACTTGCCACAACTAGAGAAAGCCCACACAAAGCAATGAGGAGCCAGTGCCTCCAAAATGGTAAATAATTTAAAAAATTGAAGGGAAGTATGATAATGATGTAATGCAAATAGAGACTATCAATAATGCAATAAATTTGTTAAAATACCCAAATAGAAATTTTAGTGTTAAGAAATAAATTACTTGAGATGAATATTTACTAGAAGTCTTTAACAGCAGGTCTGAATTGACAGAAGAAAGCATTAATGAATTTAAAGACAGGTCAATTGAAACTATTCAACATGGGCAACTGAAAAAAAAAAAAAATCAAGAGAAAAAGAGCCTCAGTGACCCATGGAATATTATTAAGAATATCAACAAGTGCATAATGGGAGTTCCAGAAGAAAAGGAAAGAAAGAGAGGGGCATGAAGAATATTTGAACATATAAATGATGAAAACTTCCCAAATTTGATGAAAAACAAGAGCCTACACATTAAAAGGGGTTTCCCTGATAGCTCAGAGGTAAAGAATCTGCTTGCCAATGCAGGAGACCTGGGTTTGATTCGTGGGTTGGGAAGATCCCCTTGAGAAGGAAATGGCAACCCACTCTAGTATTCTTGCCTAGGAAATGCCATGGACAGAGGAGCCTGGCAGGCTACAGTCCATGTGGTTGCAAAGAGTTGGACATGACTTAGCAACTAAACAACAATAACAACACATTAAAGGAGATCAGAAATGCCAAAAGAAAAAAAAAAAAAGAAAAATATTCACACCTAGGCAAGTTAATAGTGAAACTGTAGAAAGCTAAAGACAAAGAATAATCTTGAAAGTTGGAAGAAAAAAATGATTTATCATCATCAAACTATCCTCCATAAGATTGACATCTAACAACTAGGAAATAAGACTTTAATGACAGTAAACTGTCTAGATTGAAGAGTTATATATATAGAAATATATATGTATACACACACATTAAGCCCTAGTAAAAAGAAGGAAATAAGAAAGTAATACAGATTAGAGAAGAAATAAGTGAAATGGTAATTTAAAACAGAAGAACCCAGAAAACTAAGTCTTAAAAAAAGATCAACAAAATTGGCAGATTGTTAGCTAGAGTGAACAAGAAATAAAAGAGCTAGTTATTGTTCAGTCGCTAACTTGTGCCCTGACTCTTTGTGACCCCATGGACTGCAACAGGTCAGGCCTCCCTGTCCCTTATAGTCTCCTGGAGTTTGCCCAAGTTCGTGTCCACTGAATCAGTAATGTTAGACTTGTTACAAAAATCAGGAGTGAAAGGGGGTACATCATCATATCACTACCAACATTGCACATATAAAAAATTTTATAAGGAAATTCTATGAACAACTATGGCAACAAAATGCATAACCTGGGTGAAAGAAACAAGTTTCTAGCCAAGTACAAATTACCCAAACTGTTTCAAGGTGAGACTCACATTCACAGATCAGAAAACTCATTATTGTTAAGATGGTGGTACATCTAAAATGGATCAGCTGAGTAAAATCAAGTCCTATCAAAATCCCACCTCTCTTTTTTGGAAACCAACACTGAAAGTCATATGGAAATACAAGGGACCAAGACTCACCAAGACAATCTTGGAAAAGAACAACGTTGAAAGATTTACATTTCTCAATTTCAAAAACGTTCTTTACAAAGCTACAAAAATCAAAACTGTGTGCTGACACAAGATAAATGGAACAGAATATTCCTGAAATAAAACCTGACTTTTGTCAGTTGACTTATGAAATGGGTGTCAAAACAATTCAATGTGTAAATGATTCTGTTTTCAACAAATGACACTAGGACAAGTGAATATTCATTTATGAAAAGATTAAGTTGAACCCCATATCACATCATATAAAAATTAAATCAAAATGGATCAAAGTCATAAATGCAGCAGCTAAAACTATTGATATATAGCTGTTAGAATAAAGAGTAATTTTTTCAAGACCTTGGTTGAGGCAATAGTTTGTTAGATATATCATAAGTACAAAAGACAAAAGAAAAAATCAATTCACTAGACTTCATCAAAAGTAAAATTTGTGTTTCATACACCATCAAGAAAGGAGAAAGACAGTGTACAGAATAGGAGTAAATATTTGCATATCATATATCTGACTTACAAATTTATGTCCAGCAAATAAAATTCACAGCTCAATAATAAAAGGACAAATAACCCAGTTAAAGATTGGCTAAGGATTTGAATAGATATTTCCTCATGGACATAGAGATGACCTATAAGCACATGAATAAATGCTAACATCATTGGTTATTATAATAATACAAATCAGAAAGACAGTGATATATAACACCTACTGATAGCTAAGATTAAAAAATAAAAACAAAAAATCAGGCAATAACAGGTGCCGGGGTATGGAGAAGTTAGTACTTTCATACTTTGCTGCTGGAATTTATGGTACAACAGCTTTTGCAAACTGTTCGACAGTTCTTCCAAACAGTATATATAGAGTTGTTATTAGATTCAGAAATTTCACTCATTGGTATATAGCAAAATGTCAATCCTTGAGTCACCTAAAGTGGATCCTGCAATTACACTCCTAAATATATAACCAAAAATGAAAATATATGTCAATATAAAACCCTGTACACTGATGTTTCAGCAGCATTATTCATGATACCCCAAGTTTAAAGAACCTAAACATCTATCAACTAATGAATGGATAATTAAAATGTGGTATATCAATGCAGTGAAATATTAATCAACAATAAAAGTAATTAAGTACTGATATATGGTACAGCATGGATGAAATTTGAAAACATCATGCTAAGTGAAATAAGCCAACAGAAGACAACATTGTGTATAATTCCATTGATATATTATGTCCAGAATAGGCAAATCTATAGATCCAGGAAGATTAATTGATGCCTAGACCTTGTGGGAGGGGACAGAGAAAGAGAGTGACTGCTAATGGGGATGGGATTTCTTTATGGGGTGATGAAAATGTTTTAAAAGTAGATTGCAGTGGTGATTAACAATTCTGTGAACATACTGAAACCTACTTTAAAAGAGTGAACCTTATGATATGTAAATTATATCCCAATAAAACTTATAAAAATATATAACATAAATGTAGTTTGTCTTTTCAAACTGGGGCAAATGTCCCTATCACTTGGAATGTGTAGGCAGGATATGTATCAAATATTGAGTAACTTCTGGGGGTCAAGGACTTTAGAATAAAATTCACATTTAGAATGATCCTCTTTGTCATATTATTATTATCCTTGTTATTTTATAGAAAAGGAAATATTATGTTTGAGGTTAACTTCTTTCCTTAGGGTCATACATTTAGTAAGTGCTAGGGCCCAAGTCTGTCTTTTATGCAAAGCCTGTGTGCTTTTTATCCTACACCCATAGTTCAATTTAAAGATGTTTAGAACCTCCCTGGCAATCCAGGGGTTAAGATTTCGCCATCCAATGCACGGAGTGTGGATTTGACCCCAGGTCAGGGAGCTAGGATCTCACATGCCTTGCAGCCAAAAAAATCGAAACATTAAAAAAAAAAAAAACACAACAAAAAACCAGAAACAATACTGTAAGAAATTCAACAAAGACTTCAAAGAAATGGTCCACATCAAAAAAGAATCTTAAAAACAAAGATGCTTCCCTGGAACCATGTTCTAACTTTTAGGCTGTACCCAGGTTTTTTGCTCTATAAAGGGTGGTATGGAAATACTTACCCACCCCCATTTTAGCATTTACTATTAGTAAAAACAAGATGAGAAAAATGTCAGTTTTCTCTTCTCATACCACTTTATTAATTACTACTTTCAATGCTGGTCTATCTGTGACATTCTTATTTGGTCCACTACATAGAAATGAGCACTGTGTGGACGGATGGTTCTTGTCTGTCTGCAATCTAAAATTTGACTCCAAAATAAAGAAGGTGAATGTTTGGGAGGAGGGGATTTTCCTTGGTATAAAAATGAGTTGGCTCTCATATCGACTGATGACTTCACTGCCACAAAGCAATTCTGAAATAGTTTTCAAATATATGCATTGGTTTTGGAGTTGGTATTGTTATGTTAAAGTTGAGTTGGCTTTGAGAAAATTATATACGCATCTGTGTGAGATTTGTTAACACTTTCCAATTATAAAGGAATTCTTTGAAGAGGCAAACAACCTTAATGCACTGATAATGATTCTTTGTACAGAACCTTTGAAAAACAAGATACTTATCTCCCTGGGTCTCATGCAAAATGAAGCTCCATATTAGCTACTCCCAAAGGTCCTTTCAGCTCTTTGATTATATGACACTCTGACTAGCATGCCAAGGCACACGTGCAATCCTGCTGAGAGTTCCATGGAATCGTTAATGATTATTCATGGCAAGGGAAGCAGAGGTAACACTGACTCTGAGAACCTATCCTTCTCACTGTAGAAGTGCACTCTTGTGTTACAGTGCTTCTGTGTATGAGAAATGCCACCTGCCAATACTTGAAGGTCTTTGAGCACAAGGGATCGACTCAGTGCTCTTTAGGTTAAAGCATCTCCTGCAAGCCCAGTGGTGTACCTGTGGTGAGGGCAATAGCATGGATGCTCACATTGATGTCTTTTAGAGCTTGTGCTACACGCATCCTGCTTGATCTTTGTTTCCTACTATCAGAGTCATGTCAAATCTAGGATGTCTTCTTATCCTCTTTGTTATTTTTATTTTTTGTTTATGGCTGCTTTGCTTTTAAGCAGAATCTTTGTTGAACTCCACTAAAATGAATGTTCTTCTAGTGCCTTACATATGTCTTTAGTGAGGTTCTATAGTAAAATAATAGTAGATTATTTGAAAAGAGAAAAATGTTCTAATATTATCTCAATTAGCAAGAAAAATTATAGATGATTCACAGAGTCACAAAATAGTTTTTGTTCTTGATCCTTTTTTTTGCCATTGAGAGCAAATTCATTTTTAGCAATATAAACTAAAAATTATTCATTAGTTCTCTGTGAGCATAATAATTAGCAGTCTAAAATTGGGACAATATTTTAAGTTTAACTTTATTTTTAATTAGCAAGATGAGATTAAGTAGGGATAGATCAATGCATTATTTCAAAACCAAATTTGCTTTAAACCCAGTTCTTTTTATTTCAACTTCCAGGGTACTTGGAAGGAGTTAAGGTTGCCGTAAAGGGAAATGATATACTGAGAAGGGTTGAATGGAGTTTCAAAGGGCTAGTCATTTTTTTTTTTTTTTTTTCTGAAGAACTTGGGCTAGCTGTAGTCTAAATCATTGCTACATATAACTTTAAGAGCTTAAAGAATCTAAAAGCCAATAACAATAAACAAAAGAAATACCATTTTGAACCTTTAGAACTCTAGAATTCAGCCTTTTCTCTCTATAATCACACCTCACAGTTGAATTTTTTCCCCTAGTATAAGAAGGATACTCAAAGCTGGTGCACTGGGATAATCCAGAGGGAGGTGGGAGGGGTGTTCAGGATGGGGGACACATGTACACCCGTGGCTGATTGATGTCAATGTATGGCAAAAACCACCACAATATTATAAAGTAATTAGCTCCAATTGAAATAAATAAATTAAAAAATTTTGGAAAATACAAAACACAGAGGATATTAAAAAATTATTTCAGCTAATATTTTGGCATGTATCATCCTAACTATCACAGTCTTAAGAAATTTGTATACTATGTGAATCTAGCTAGTATTTGTGAGGAATTTAGCTAAAAAACAAATATGAGATAATTCTGGGGGCCTTGTTATCAAATGGATCAGTATCCTGAGAGAAACATGTTTATAATTGAAGAAATGTATATATTACTTAGTTTGCCTATGCCCTGGGTCTTGCATAGTGAGGGCTTTTGGGTTGCTTACTAGGGAAAGTTAGATGTGGGCGATGGTCAGTGTTTTATAAGGTAGGAAATACCTTATATTTAGTCTATAGAAATATTATATTGTAAAAAATAGAATATTTTATTGTAACAATGAGCAAAGAACAAATATAGGTACGGATGTCTGGAAGGAAAAAAGGCTGGCTAATCTTGAATTGTCCAATGAGTAACTTAGAAAAAACAAAGAACACGTGTGTGGTTATAGGAATTGTACTTTTTCCCCAATGGTTTTGAGTGGAAAACACTCTTCAGTTGTTTCTCCCTTATATGGATTCTGTACTTTAAACCCCTGAAGAGCCACATAACTCTTTTGATACAACTCTCTGTGCTGCTCTACCTGTATACTTTGCACATTATAAAATATAGTCATTTTAAGTTAACACCTTTAAATTCTGACATATATATTATTGTATTATTATTGGCCAAGGCCTTTGTAAGACGCTGTTATAAAATTTTCTTAGTAAAGAGGCACATTTGGAGAACTGCATAAATATTGATTGAAATACAAGCTGGTACAAGAAAATTACAATTTCCATGGTTTGAGCAAATATTACAGTTCTGCAACAGTGATGATTTTGTCAAATTTAAATTCTCCTAAACAGATATTCTATAATGCTCTTTTGTTTAGGTTAGAGATGGGCATCATATTTAATTGTCCAATTATCTTTTAATGCATCTTTACTAAAGGAGGATATTGTTGAGCAAAACTAGATAGAGGTGATAAGCAAAACTTTACAAAATAGTCTTTTTATTTTATTTTACTAAAATGAAATACTGTAACAATCCTCTTTTGGCTAACAGGGTAAATTATTCTATAACCAAATGAACTCAGTGTACACATGAATAAACATAAATGCATTCATGTGTGCACACACACATGCACACACACACACAAGCCCACAATATTTAGCCATATTGTCAGCTGGTGGAATCAAGCTTGATACAGCTGTTACTTTTGCACTTATTGCATAATATAGTTTAGTTGAGTAATGATAATTATAATGAAAGAAATTGGTTTCCTGTAGTTAACCTCTGGCTTAAGTCCCACATTTAACCTGAATACTGATATGGGTATCTGTGTTTGAGTAAGGTCATGACAAATATACCATTTTTTGAGGTTAAAAAGAGTAGAAACCTAAAGATGTTAAATGCATAAGCAGGTCACATTTCTGCTTCTTTAATTGTGCTTTATAATATTATTGCAAGTGAATAGATAATTTCAGATGTTGCTTGCATTATACTCCTGAGACAGACACTGCAAGAATATAGTTGTCAAGGTATTATAAAACTTTCAGTTAACTTTTTGTTAATATAAGCATTTTCTTTGGATGACAAGACCTTTTCAGAGAGAGTAAAAAACAAAGCTATTTTAAAAACAAAACTGAAGGTCACTGCTCTGCCCTGAGGGAGTGGCATGATTTCTATCTTACAGTAGGACTTGGATGGTTTTTAACAAGACACCTTGAAAGACCTCTTTATGTTGGGAAGCAGGAAGCCTCCAGGGTATGGTTTTGAACGAGACTGATGGCTGGACTGCTCAGCATCAGAAATAAACAGTTACTTGTAGGTGGGCCTGAACTCAGGAGAGAAAAAGAACAGGTCAGAAACATGATAGCAAGTGGGGGACAGTAGAGGAATATCAAGAGTGAGAAATTCCTAGGAGAGGGATGATTAAAAGTTTACATTCAGTTTTTGCTCTTTCTTATCAGGAGCTATAATCATCTGTATCTTGCTCCATCATACACATCTTCAGTAGTGTCTGTTATATACACAATTTTTTAATGTTATAAATAATTGTATTTTATTTTTTTAATTTAATATTTATTTTATGTTGGAGTATCTTTTTGTTTGTTTGTTTGTTTTGCCACCCGGTGGTAATCAATCCACTTACCAATGCAAGAGATGCAAGGCACATGGGTGTGATCCCTGGGTCAGGAAGATCCCCTGGAAGAGGAAATGGCAACCAACCCCAGTATACTTGCTTGGAAGAGTCCATAGACTGAAGAGCCTTGAAGGCTATGGCCCATGGGGTCACAAAGAGTCAGACATGACTGAACATGCACACATAGTTAATTTACAATGTTGTGTTAGTTTCAGATATACAGCAAAGTGATTCAGTTATACATATATATTATCCATTCTTTTCCAGACTCTTTTCCCATATAGATTATTACAGAATACACAAATTTCTTGACTGAATAGTCTTTTGATAAATCAAAGAAAAAGACTGTTCAAGAGGGAGGGCACATATGTATACCTATGGCTGATTCATGTTGATGTTTGACAGATAACAACAAAATTCTGTAAAGCAACTATCCTTTGATTAAAAAATAAATACATTAAAAAAAAAGAGACTGTATGTCTGAGATGGTGCTGAGCAGAGAAGAGTAGAAATGTGTTGGGTCAAACAATTAATGGTGAACACTGAGCAGGAGAGGAGATCATTTTTAGAGGTAATAAAATGCAAGCTTTCAAGTTGTGGCAAAAATTCTCTCTAAGGGATTGGCTTTTCCCTGGACCTGAGATAGGGGTGAGAGGAAATCATAAAGTGAAGAATGACCTTGGCTGACATCTAGATAATCTTGCCTTGGTTGTTTCTGAATTTCCATGCGCAAGTCACTTCTTTTACATTCAAAAAACTTAAACAGCAATTTTAAATGGTGAGAAATTTTTTCTCTCTTGGTGGAGGCAGTGTGACATTTTTGGGCTCATTGGAGTTTCGGAGTATAATAGGGAATCTTTGAAACATTTCAAAAATTTTAAGCCTAACTAACAAAAATTAAATCGCTTTTCATGATAAAGTGGCATGAGCTAACTAATCTGTCAAATATCTCCTCTGTAATAGAATTATATCCATTCAGTTGATAATTCTGTAATGTTATCACATGCTGATAAGAAGCTCTGATTAGCAGTTAGATGTCTTTGATGGAAAAAGAAGGAGAAAACAACTATTAAAAATGTCAGTTGCTATTTCTGCTCCTTCCTCCTGAACTGATGTGAGCTCTCTCATTTGGAATCACCTCTGTTCCTTGAGCAGACAGGCTGTAGAGCAGCAGCAAAGACAGAGACCTTTGACCCCTAAAGGCTACTCCCTCACAGAAGTCTACTTCATTATGAGATGAGTGGAAATGGCTCACCTGTCTTGTAACTATAGGCAGATTCTTAAGGAAATCAGTAGAACTCTCAATAGAGGCATCTATAAATTTATGGTGATGACTGCAGACACAAGGGTCCGTAGAGATTTCTTATATCTCCATGGTTTGAAGAGAAGAGCATGTGTCAAATAGGACCTGAAGTGGTCATTGTTCAGTCATCAGCAAAGCAAATTCTCAGCTGAAAGTCAAGATTCGATCCATCCTTCAGACCCTAGTGAAGTGAAAGTGAAGTCGCTAAGTTGTGTCTGACTCTGCAACCCCATGGACTGTAGCCTACTAGGCTTTTCCATACACGGGATTTTCCAGGCAAGAGTACTGGAATGGGTTGCCATTTCCTTCTCCAGGGGATCTTCCCAACCCAGGGACCTTCCTGCATTGCAGGCAGGCACTTTACCCTCTGAGCCACCAGAGAAGCCCTCAGAAGAAGCAGATATTTTTAACCAAACCTCCTACTGATTCTCCTCCCCACCCTCAACACCCCCCCAGGAGAATCGTGCAATATATATGGTCTTTCTGTTGGCCTGTGAGCTTTTCAATTCATATTCATTATTAGAAAAAGATATAGTCTAGAATCTGATTCCTTGATTTTTTTTTTAAAATAAAAATTTCACCCAATATTTTAAATACCAAGAAAGAGCTAGAAGGATTGTGATGGTCTGGGAATGATATCTAGTCCCATTTTCATCAATAAACTGTCACAGAACACCTTTCACATACAGAAATGCTAGAAGATGCATAATGATACTTTTTAGACCCTTCCCCCCCTCTGAAATAGTCACCTTGAGAATAAACATCATCAACTTTATGTACTCTTGCTCGACAGAGAAAGTGTTATATACATATGAAATGAATGAAGAAGTTTCTTTTTTATCTCTAGAGACTTGGGAAACTAGACCTTGAAGGAAGAGGAGGACAGGCAAGGTGTTGGAAAGGAGAATATGGGGAGAGACATAGCCCTAGACTGGGGCCAACAACTGAGACTTTGAATCTGAGGAAATATCTTCTCTTTGTCGGCAGATAGGACTGGAAAAACATCAGTTTTCATCCCAATCCCAAAGAAAGACCATGTCAAAGAATGCTTAAACTATCGCACAATTGTGCTCATTTCACATGCTGGCAAGGTTATACTCAAAATCCTTCAAGGTAGGCTTCAGCAATATGTGAACCGAGAACTGCCAGATGTACAAGCTGTATTTAGAAAAGGCAGAGGAACCAGAGACCAAATTGCCAACATCTGTTGGATCATACAAAAAACCAGAGAATTCCAGAAAAAATATACTTCTGCTTCACTGACTACATTAAAGCCTTTGTGTGGATCACAATAAGCTGTGGAAAATTCTTAAAGAGATGGGAATACCAGACCACCTTAACTGTCTCCTGAGAAACCTGTAAGGCAGGCCAAGAAGCAACAGTTAGAACTGAACATATCAAAATGGACTGGTTCCAAATTGGGAAAAAAGTACGTCAATGCTGTGTATAGCCACCCTGCTTATTTAACTTACATGCAGAGTAAAGTAAAGTTAGTTGCTCAGTCATGTCTGACTCTTTGCAATCCCATGGACTGTAGCCCACCAGGCTCCTCTGTTCATGGAATTTTTCAGGCAAGAATACTGGAGTGAGTTGCCATTTCCTTCTCCAGGGGATCTTCCCGACCCAGGGATTGAACCCAGGTCTCCAGCATTGCAGGCAGACTCTTTACCGTCTGAGCCACCAGGGAAGCAGAATACATCATGTGAAATGCTGGACTGGATGAAGCTCAAGCTGGCATCAACATTGCTAGGAGAAATATCAACAACCTCAGACATGCAGATGATACCACTCTAATGGCAGAAAGCAAAGAGGAACTAGAGAACTTCTTGATGAGGGTAAAAGAGGAGAGTGAAAAAACTGGCTTAAAACTCAACATTCAAAAAACTAAGATCATGGCATCTGGTCCCATCACTTCATGGCAAATAGATAGGGAAAAAGTGGAAACAGTGGCACATTTTGCTTTCTTGGGCTCCAAAATCACTATGGATGGTGACTACAGCTACAAAATTAAAAGACACTTGCTCCTTGGAAGGAAAGTTATGACAAACCTGGACACTATATTAAAAAATAGAGACATCGCTTTGCTGACC
Organism: Dama dama; assembly: GCF_033118175.1. Taxonomy (NCBI): domain Eukaryota; kingdom Metazoa; phylum Chordata; class Mammalia; order Artiodactyla; family Cervidae; genus Dama; species Dama dama. Next base: position 57,561,691 of record NC_083693.1, read on the forward strand.
AAGGTCTGTATAGTCAAAGGTATGGTTTTTCCAGTAGTCATATATAGATGTGAGATTTGGACCAAAAAGAAGGCTGGGCATCAAAGAACTGATGATTTCAAATCATGGTGCTGGAGAAGACTCTTGAGAGTCCCTTGGACTGCAAGAAGATCAAACCAGTCAATCCTAAAGGAAATCATCCTGAATATTCTTTGGAAGGACTGATGTTGAAGCTGAAGCCTCAATACTTTGGCCACCTGACATGAAGAACTGACTCCTTAGAGAAGACCTGTATGCTGGGAAAGATTGAAGGCAGAAGGAGAAGGGAATGGCAGAGGATGAGATGGTTGGATGGCATCACTGACTTGGACATGAGTTTGAGCAAGCTCCAGGAGTTGGTGATGGACAGGGAAGCTGAATTAGACACGACTGAGTGACTGAACTGAACTGAACTGATTCTTTGGCGGGACTGACTCAGATGTGCTCAGTACTTTGGCCACCTGATGCAAACAACCGACTCATCGGAAAAGACCCTCATGCTAGGAAAGATTGAGGGCAGGAGAAAGGGGCAACAGAGAATGAGATGGTTGGTTGGCATCATCAACTCAATGTACATGAGTTTGAGCAAACTCCAGGAGGTAGTGAAGGACAGGCAAGCCTGTGTGCTACAGTCCATGGGGTCGCAAAGAGTTGGACCTGACTTAGCGATTGAATAACAACAATTTATCACCTCAGTTTGGACCTTTGCCCCAGCTCTGACAGCTCTTAACAATGAATCTTGCAAATATATATATATACATATATATATATATATATTTACCAGAATTACAGTGCTAAATGAGTCATATATTCTTGTGAGTACCCTAATAAAGAATTGTATATATTTTACTTCTAATTTTTAAAAATTTCCATGATAATGACTTTCAAACACATCCATGGAAAAACATCACAGACATTGTTCTCGAAAGTAGCAAATATGACTTCACCACTAATTAATTAGCAATGTCTGCCTTGATATCCCATTGGTGTTGTTTTAAGGACCCTAAATGTTCAAAGTTTGTTCTGTACAAAGTTCCACTGTGAATTATGTTCTATAAGTTCAGATCTTACATGTTATAAAGCAGTAGTTAAGATCCTAGTCCTTGAAGTAAAATTCTGGACTTAATACAAGGCAGAAATAAGACTTAAATGAATCTTTGGGCATGTCATTTAAATTCTTTGAAGCCCAGTTATTTCATCATTTGCCACCTACCAAATGCTTAACAGATACTACTTATATAGAGTTATTTTTATTGCATTATGCTTCCATTGATTTTAAGACAAATCTATTCAGTAAATTAATAAATATTACCCTGTGCTGTTCATCTTTCTTGGGCAAATATTTAGTGTAATTTGTCTTAGAAATGCATTATCAAGTGATGAATACCCTGATTCATATACTTTAAAATTTTTCATTAAAAAAATTTTTTTTTCCATTTATTTTTATTAGTTGGAGGCTAATTACTTTACAACATTGCAGTGGGTTTTGTCATACATTGACATGAATCAGCCATGGAGTTACATGTATTCCCCATCCCGATCCGCCCTCCCACCTCCCTCTCCACCCGATTCCTCTGGGTCTTCCCAGTGCATCAGGCCCGAGCACTTGTCTCATGCATCCCACCTGGGCTGGTGATCTCTTTCACTATAGATAATATACATGCTGTTCTCTCAAAACATCCCACCCTCGCCTTCTCCCACAGAGTCCAAAAGTCTGTTCTGTACATCTGTGTCTCTTTTTCTGTTTTGTGTATAGGGTTATCATTACCATCTTTCTAAATTCCATATATATGTGTTAGTATGCTGTAATGTTCTTATCTTTCTGGCTTACTTCACTCTGTATAATGGGCTCCAGTTTCATCTATCTCATTAGAACTGATTCAAATGAATTCTTTTTAATGGCTGAGTAATATTCCATGGTGTATATGTACCACAGCTTCCTTATCCATTTGTCTGCTAATGGGCATCTAGGTTGCTTCCATGTCCTGGCTATTATAAGCAGTGCTGCGATGAACATTAGGGTGCACGTGTCTCTTTCAGATCTGGTTTCCTCAGTGTGTATGCCCAGAAGTGGGATTGCTGGGTCATATGGCAGTTCTATTTCCAGTTTTTTAAGGAATCTCCACACTATTCTCCATAGTGGCTAATACTAGTTTGCATTCCCACCAACAGTGTAAGAGGGTTCCCTTTTCTCCACACCCTCTCCAGCATTTATTGCTTGTAGACTTTTGGATAGCAGCCATCCTGACTGGCGTGTAATGGTACCTCATTGTGGTTTTGATTTGCATTTCTCTGATAATGAGTGATGTTGAGCATCTTTTCATGTGTTTGTTAGCCATCTGTATGTCTTCTTTGGAGAAATGTCTGTTTAGTTCTTTGGCCCATTTTTTGATTGGGTCATTTATTTTTCTGGAATTGAGCTTCAGGAGTTGCTTGTATATTTTTGAGATTAATCCTTTGTCTGTTTCTTCATTTGCTATTATTTTCTCCCAATCTGAGGGCTGTCTTTTCACCTTACTTATAGTTTCCTTTGTAGTGCAAAAGCTTTTAAGTTTCATTAGGTCCCATTTATTTAGTTTTGCTTTTATTTCCAATATTCTGGGAGGTGGGTCATAGAGGATCTTGCTGTGATTTATGTCGGAGAGTGTTTTGCCTATGTTCTCCTCTAGGAGTTTTATAGTTTCTGGTCTTACATTTAGATCTTTAATCCATTTTGAGTTTATTTTTGTGTATGGTGTTAGAAAGTGTTCTAGTTTCATTCTTTTACAAGTGGTTGACCAGTTTTCCCAGCACCACTTGTTGAAGAGGTTGTCTTTTTTCCATTGTATATCCTTGCCTCCTTTGTCGAAGATAAGGTGTCCATAGGTTCGTGGATTTATCTCTGGGCTTTCTATTCTGTTCTATTGGTCTATATTTCTGTCTTTGTGCCAGTACCATACTGTCTTGATGACTGTGGCTTTGTAGTAGAGTCTGAAGTCAGGCAGGTTGATTCCTCCAGTTCCATTCTTCTTTCTCAAGATTACTTTGGCTATTTGAGGTTTTTCATATTTCCATACAAATTGTGAAATTATTTGTTCTAGTTCTGTGAAAAATACCGTGGGTAGCTTGATAAGGATTGCATTGAATCTATAGATTGCTTTGGGTAGAATAGCCATTTTGACAATATTGATTCTTCCAATCCATGAACACGGTATATTTCTCCATCTGTTTGTGTCCTCTTTGATTTCTTTCATCAGTGTTTTATAGTTTTCTATGTATAGGTCTTTTGTTTCTTTAGGTAGATATACTCCTAAGTATTTCATTCTTTTTGTTGCAATGGTGAATGGTATTGTTTCCTTAATTTCTCTTTCTGTTTTCTCATTGTTAGTGTATAGGAATGCAAGGGATTTCTGTGTGTTAATTTTATATCCTGCAACTTTACTATATTCATTGATTAGCTCTAGTAATTTTCTGGTAGAGTCTTTAGAGTTTTCTATGTAGAAGATCATGTCATCTGCAAACAGCGAGAGTTTTACTTCTTCTTTTCCTATCTGGATTCCTTTTACTTCTTTTTCTGCTCTGATTGCTGTGGCCAAAACTTCCAACACTATGTTGAATAGTAGTGGTGAGAGTGGGCACCCTTGTCTTGTTCCTGATTTCAGGGGAAATGCTTTCAATTTTTCACCATTGAGGATAATGTTTGCTGTGGGTTTGTCATATATAGCTTTTATTATGTTGAGGTATGTTCCTTCTATTCGTGCTTTCTGGAGAGTTTTAATCATAAATGGGTGTTGAATTTTGTCAAAGGCTTTCTCTGCATCTATTGAGATAATCATATGGTTTTTATCTTTCAAGTTGTTAATGTGGTGTATTACATCGATTGATTTGCAGATATTAAAGAATCCTTGCATTCCTGGGATAAAGCCCACTTGGTCATGGTGTATGATTTTTTTAATATGTTGTTGGATTCTTTTTGCTAGAATTTTGTTAAGGATTTTTGCATCTATGTTCATTAGTGATATTGGCCTGTAGCTTTCTTTTTTTGTGGTATCTTTGTCTGGTTTTGGAATTAGGGTGATGGTGGCCTCATAGAATGAGTTTGGAAGTTTCCCTTCTGCAATTTTCTGGAAGAGTTTGAGTAAGATAGGTGTTAGCTCCTCTCTAAATTTTTGGTAGAATTCATCTGTGAAGCCATCTGGTCCTGGGCTTTTGTTTGCTGGAAGATTTCTGATTACAGTTTTGATTTCCTTGCTTGTGATGGGTCTGTTAAGATCTTCTATTTCTTCCTGGTTCAGTTTTGGAAAGTTATACTTTTCTAAGAATTTGTCCATTTCTTCCAAGTTGTCCATTTTATTGCCATAGAGCTGCTGGTAGTAGTCTCTTATGATCCTTGGTATTTCAGTGTTGTCTGTTGTGATCTCTCCATTTTCATTTCTAATTTTGTTAATTTGGTTCTTCTCTCTTTGTTTCTTAATGAGTCTTGCTAATGGTTTGTCAATTTTGTTCATTTTTTCAAAAAACCAGCCTTTAGCTTTGTTGATTTTTGCTATGGTCTCTTTAGTTTCTTTTGCATTTATTCCTGCCCTAGTTTTTATGATTTCTTTCCTTCTACTAACCCTGGGGTTCTTCATTTCTTCCTTCTCTAGTTGCTTTACGTGTAGAGCTAGGTTATTTATTTGACTTTTTTCTTGTTTCTTGATGTAAGCCTGTAATGCTATGAACCTTCCCCTTAGCACTGCTTTTACAGTTTCCCATAGGTTTTGGGTTGTTGTGTTTTCATTTTCATTCATTTCTATGCATATTTTGATTTCTTCTATGATTTGTTGGTTATTCAGAAGCATGTTATTTAGCCTCCATATGTTTGAATTTTTAATAATTTTTTTCCTGTAATTGAGATCTAATCTTACTGCACTGTGGTCAGAAAAATTGATACTGTAAAGAAGAGCAGAGAGTCTTCTGTATTGGAAAAAGAGTTACATTCAATGCTTCAAATTTCTCCAAAATTCTACTGTGGTATATACAATGTTAAAAAACAAAAACAAAAAACATGAATTAATATCTCTTTGGTACATAGAGACCTTAGGAAAGAAAACATTTAGATTAATAGCCAAGTTATTTGCTATTCCCTCACAGATAAAATATTGAAAACAGGCGAATGAATATAAGCAAAGAAAACCTGGCCTGTACTGGCTGAAATGCACAGATTAACCCTATTTCATTGCCAGTTGTGGCAAGTAATGCCTGTGGTAAAGGCAGGGATCTGTGCACAGGTTAATATTTCAACTGTCCAGATTTATGACATTGGTAGAGAGCAGGAAAGCAGCTGTGCTTGGAGAAATGTCTTAGGTGTGAGGAAGGTTGGAGTTAGTGTTATTTGACTAAGAAGATGATATTTGAAGATGATTATTTGTGTTGCCCTGAGAAGCTACAGGAATGTGTACTGAGGAATAAAGTCATGGTGGAGAGTTCTGACAGAACGTGGTCTACTGGAAAAGGGAATGACAAACCACTTCCGTATTCTTGCCTTGAGAATCCCATGAACAGTATGAAAAGACAATAAGATAGGACACTGAAAGATGAACTCCCCAGGTCAGTAAGTAGGTGCCCAATATGCTACTGGAGATCAGTGGAGAAATAACTCCAGAAAGAATGAAGAGACGGAGCCAAAGAAAAAACAACACACAGTTGTGGATGTGACTGGTGATAGAAGCAAGGTCTGATGCTGTAAAGAACAATATTGCATAGGAACCTGGAATGTTAGGTTCATGAATCAAGGCAAATTGGAGGTGGTCAAAGCAAGAGTGAACATTGACATTTTAGGAATCAGCAAACTAAAATGGACTGGAATGGGTGAATTTAAGTCAGATGACCATTATACCTACTACTGTGGGCAAAAATGCCTTAGAAGAAATGGAGTAGCCATCATAGTGAACAAAAGAGTCCAAAATGCAGTACTTGAATGCAGTCTCAAAAACGACAGAATGATCTCTGTTCATTTCCAAGGGAAACCATTCAATATCACGGTAATCTAAGTCTATGCCCTGACCAGTAATGCTGAAGAAACTGAAGTTGAATGGTTCTATGAAGACTGACAAGACCTTCTAGAACTAACACCCAAAAAAGATGTCCGTTTCATTAAAGGGGCTGCTACTGCTAAGTCACTTCAGTCGTGTCCAACTCTGTGCGACCCCATAGACAGCAGCCCACTAGGCTCCTCTGTCCCTGGGATTCTCCAGGCAAGAATACTGGAGTGGGTTGCCATTTCCTTCTCCAATGCTGAAAGTGAAAAGTGAAAGTGAAGTCATTCAGTCGTGTCTGACTCTTAGTGACCCCATGGACTGCAGCCTACCAGGCTCCTCCGTCCATGGAATTTTCCAGGCAAGAGTACTGGAGTGGGGTGCCATTGCCTTCTCCATCATTAAAGGGGACTGGAATGCAAAAGTAGGGCATCAAGAAATACCTGGTGTAACAGACAAATTTGGCCTTGGAGTACAAAATGAGGCAGGGCAAATGCTAATAGAGTTTTGCCAACTCTATTAGCCAAGAGAATGCACTGGTCACAGCAAACACCCTCTTGCAATAACACAAGAGAGGAGTCTACACATGGACATCACCAGAGTGCCTGATGAAATATGGACAGATGTTCATGACATTATACAGGAGACAGGGAGCAAGAGCATCCTCAAGAAAAAAAAATGCAAAAAGGCAAAATGGTTGTCTGAGGAGGCCTTACAAATAGCTATGAAAAGAAGAGAAGCAAAAGTCAAAGAAGAAAAGGAAAGATACACCCATTTGAATGCAGAGTTCCAAAGAATATCAAGGAGAGATGAGAAAACCTTCCCCAGTGATCAGTGCAAAGAAATAGGGGAGAACAATAGAATGGGAAAGACTAGAGATCTCTTCAAGAAAATCAGAGATGCCAAGGGAATTTTCATGCATAGATGGGCACAATAAAGGAGAGAAATGGTATGGACCTAACAGAAGCAGAAGATATTAAGAAGAGGTGGCAAGAATGCACAGAACTGTACAAAAAAGATCTTCATGACCCAGATAATCATGATGGTGTGATCACTCACCTAGAGCCAGACACCTTGGAATGTGAAGTCAAGTGGGCCTTAGGAAGCATCATTATGAACAAAACTAGTGGAGGTGATGTATTCCTGTTGAGTTATATCAAATCCTAAAAGATAATGCTGTGAAAGTGCTGCACTCAATGTGCCAGGAAATTTGGAAAACTCAGCAGTGGCCACAGGACTGGAAAAGGTCAGTTTTCATTCCAATCCCTAAGAAAGGCAATGCCAAAGAATGCTCAAACTACTGCACAATTGCATTCATCTCACATGCTAGCAAAGTAATGCTCAAAATTCTCCAAGCCAGGCTTCAGCAATACGTGAACTGTGAACTTCCAGATGTTCAAGCTGGTTTTAGAAAAGGCAGAGGAACCAGAGATGCAATTGCCAACATCCGTTGGATCATTGAAAAAGCAAGAGAGTTCCAGAAAAACATCTCCTTCTGCTTTATTGACCATGCCAAAGCCTTTGACTGTGTGGACCACAACAAACTGTGGAAAATTCTTCAAGAGATGGGAATACCAGATCACCTGACCTCCTCTTGAGAAATCTGTATGCAAGTCAAGAAGCAACAGTTAGAAATGTACATGGAACAACAGGCTAGTTCCAAATAGGGGAAGGAGTACGTCAAGGCTATATATTGTCACCCTGCTTATTTAACTTACAGCAGAGTACATCATGAGAAACGCTGGGCTGGATGAAGCACAAGTTGGAATCAAGATTACCAGGAGAAACATCAATAACCTCAGATATGCAGATGACAGCACACTTATGGCAGAAAGTGAAGAAGAATTAAAGAGCCTGTTGATGAGTGTGAAAGAGGAGAGTGCAAAAACTGGCTTAAAACTTGACATTCAGAAAACTAAGATCATGGCATCTGGTTCCATCACTTCATGGCAATAGATTGGGAAATAGTAAAAACAGTGACAGATTTTTTGGGGGGGGGGGCTCCAAGATCGCTGCAGATGGTGACTGTAGCCATGAAATTAAAAGACGCTTGCTCCTTGGAAGGAATATTATGACCCACGTAGACAGCATATTAAAAAGCAGAGACATTACTTTGCCAACAAAGGTCCGTCTGGTCAAAGCTGCGGTTTTTCCATTAGTCATATATGGATGTGAGAGTTGGACTATGAAGAAAGTTGAGGGCTGAAGAATTGATGCTTTTGAACTGCAATGTTGGAGAAGACTCTTGAGAGTTCCTTGGACTGCAAGGAGATCCAACCAGTCCGTCCTAAAGGAAATCAGTTCTGAATCTTCATTAGAAGGACTGATGCTGAAGCTGAAACTCCAATACTTTGGCCACCTGATGCAAAGAACTGACTCATTTGAAAAGACCTTGATGCTGGGAAAGATTGAAGTTGGGAGGAGAAGGGGACAGCAGAGGATGAGATGGAATGATAGCATCACTGACTCAGTGGACAGGAGTTGAGTAGTCTCTTGGAGTTGGTGATGGACCGGGAGGCCTGGCGTGCTGCAGTCCATGGGGTTGCAAAAAGTCAGACAGGACTGAGAGACTAAAATGAACTGAACTGAAGGTGTAAATACCTTTAGGCTGACTGCCAGGCAAAGAATTTATCATTTTACTTCCCACATTGGTGAATAATGATTTATGCATTGCAGGTCTTTATTAACTATTTAGTGAACTGAATTGAAAAACAATAACCCAGTTTGCAACTCAAATTTATGCTAATGTTCATAAGTTCAGTTACTAATGTCCACTGATTAAAATCACTGAAACCCTTTGAAATTTTTATGTAATTAAAAATGAGGAAAACAATGAAAAGATACTGAGAGGTTCAGCTTATTCAGTGTGGAGTTTGCCAAATGATCCCCTCTAACTTTATTTGGTTAATATGATTACAGAGTGCTGGGGAGGAAAGGAGGGAGAGGATGGTGTGGTAGAAATTGCCCCATGAATCACTTTTTTGGAATTTCACTTGACAAAAATATATACTGAAAATTTCCAGGTGATTTCTAATTTTTAAGGTATTTTAGACTTCTTAATTTTATATAACTAGCTGTTTCTTTAAATATTTAATAATTTAAGGCAGTTGCTAAATTTAAAATGACTTTCTGTATAAATTTGAGTAATTTGAGGTATTTTTAATGTTGACTTTTAATTCTCTTTTTAAAACTGAAAATTTCAGATATAATATATTTTTTCTTATATTCCTTTAGAATAGTTAACTTTCTCTGTCATCTATATGAGCCAAAGAATATACTGATATGGGTTACCGCCCGACTTCTAGGGGCTATTATTGTATTATAGCTGCCCTATTTTGTCATTCAAAAATATTATACTTTGACTCCAGCGAATTACTTTTATATGCCATTTCAATGTTAGTAGCAGATTAAAAGAGGATAATGTGAAATAAGAGAGTAAATTCTTTTAGAAATATTCTTGATTTAGCTTTAGGTTTTATTCATTACTTTGGTCAAAATAGCCTCAGCTTGATCTTTTTATGTGTGTATTATCTATTTTTAATATATTTGAGACTGAAAGAATAAAGCTTAAGTTTCCAGAAGCAGCCAAATAATCGCACTTTGAATTTATAAAATCTTTTCTTTTTAAGCTGACAGCTGATGAGACATTTGCATTTGAACCTGGCAACATGTAAATTTGAAAGTTTGAATGAACAAGATTGTGAATTAAATGAAGGGGAAAAATATTACTCTTAAAGTTTTTTGGAAACCATTAAATAGGATTACAAACCAATTTATTTTTTAGGCAAATGTTACTTTATCATCTTTTTCAGATCCTTATAATTTTTCTTCAGATTTTTTCCATAAGCTTATCTAATCTTTAGCTGTGATTTTTAATAAATGTTTCTGCTTAGGAATGTATTACAGGTCTTATATCAAGATCTGGTTATAGATTTGGTTTTACAGCTTTTTCCCAGTTTGAATTAAATGATCAAGCCTAATAATTTGGAGGATAGCATAAAGATAAATTACCGACTGAGCTATCAGGGAAGCCCAAATTTTAAATTAGTTACAGATAATGTAAATTTAGTCACCTTTCCAAATGTTTCAATGGTATCCATGGTGGGAGATTAAGCACAATGTCAGATATGAACTAAATTTGGTATTTCTACTGAAACGTGAAGACTTTTTGAATATTAATTAGTAGTTACATGGTTGGTGGCTCAGTGGTAAAAAAAAGAAGCCACCTGTCAATGCAGGAGACATGACTTTAATCCCCTGGGTAGAGAAGGAAATGGCCACCCACTCCAGTATTCTTGCCTGGAAATCCCACAGAGGAGCTTGGTGAGCTACAGTCCATGGGGTCACAAAAGAGTTGGGCATGACTCAGAGCCTAAACACCATCACCACCACCACATTACATGGTTGCTAAGTTGTTTAATACTGGTTTTGAGGATGTCTTTTATCACACATAACATTACTTTTTTTTTTTTTTAATGTGAGGATACTTTATTCCTTTTTGTTAAAACCAGTTGCAACACTAAGCTTCTGGCCCATCCTGCCGATACACAGCCACAAACACTTGCTCATCAGTTGAAGCCTTTAGTAGCATGTTTGAAAAGTGAATAAAAATCCATATAAAACAAATATTCAAATAGTTTTGTTGGAGGAGTGTGTAATTTCCTCAGTTCTGTCTCGCTGCAGCAAAAATTTGAAGCCATGGAAGGACCAGTGTTACAGCTCCAGGTTACAGCTCAGTTTTATTTGGCAAGCAAAGGAAAATTCATCCTCGAGGCGTGAAGGTGGGCCAACCCAAAAGACGCAAAAAGAGAAACCCCCAGCTCAATTTTGGCTCCTCTTTTTAATATGCTTTTTCTCCTCCCCTTGAGCCTACCCTATGTAAATTAGGCTAGCCAGGAGGGCTGTTTGTTTTACCTGAGGTCTTCACTCTGATCCTTGGACCTTCCTTTGTTCTATTTTCACAGGCTTTTCCCTTAGTCTTTTAGCCACGGCCATTCTGGACTCTTTTTCCTATTCTAACTACCTAACAGTTTCCACAGGAACACAAATAAGTGTGACCCCATCTCCCAGTCTTCCACATTGGTGCACCTGTGCCAACCCTACTCATATACATCTCAAAACTAGCAGTAATTAAGTTAAGTAAGTGCTAGTTGCTCAGTCGTGCCCGACTCTGCGACCCCATGGACTGCAGCCCACTAGGCTCCTCTGTCCACGAGATTTTCCCCAATTAAGTTAAATGGTCCCCCCAAAACCTTTAAATCAAGCTAAACTCACAGTTAACAGCTACAGGAGTGGTAACTACACATTAATGTGAGTGGGAGCGCAGTCTGCCGAATGCTGCTTCATGCTGCTCTCCCAGGCCCAGGACAGGGTGCAGGGGGCTGACATCCCGCTCCTCCACTCTGGGTGAGGAGTCCTGGTTTTGGATCTGCTTCATCAGTTGCCATGTTGGCCCTGGCATCACACAGTAGATGGTGGGTCTCTGGAATCCATTGAAGATAGAAGCCGCAGCAACAGTGTAAGCACCCATGTTCTCAAAGAGCATCCAACTGCCCACATGCAGGTTATAGTGCTCAACAATGTGGTCCAGGCCATCACAGATTGGTCCCCAGATGCTGGATGAATAATACTTCTCGTCTGGTTTGGATCTCTTCTGCAGGAGAGTGTGTGTGTGTGATCCTAAAAAATGCAGTTAAATGACCCATATACTCCATCGTTCATGTAATACATAACTGTTTGTTCACTTGACTCCTCTTCATCATCAGAGGCTGTCTGTTCCTTTAATATGAGTTTTTTGGCAATGATATTAACTGCGAGTGTGAAAGCTGATGCAACATAGTATCTGCCCAGCTCACGTATGATTCTCACTCCAGAGTCTGATGGAAAATACTTGTCCAATGCTGGGTTGATTACACTGGTGATCTCCAAATTTAAGCTTTACATCCTCAGAATCAGGAAAGCCACCACCAATATCAAGCAGATACATGTTGAAACCAACCTTAGCTCCTATGTCAAAGACACAGCAGGCATCAGAGATCACCTGCACGAAGGTTTCAGGATCAGTACAGCCACTTCCCACATGGAAGCTGACACCAATGACATCAATATCTAGCTCTATTACCCATTCCAAAAGAAGCCTGTGGCACCAAATTTGACACTGAGGTGACAGACTGCTTTGGAATCATCAGTGGCAATCCGCAAAACCAACTTGGCCTTTGGATGTGCCCTGGCAACTTTCATCAACTTGACTTCACTATCAAAAGTCATCATCTGTACCCCGTTATTGACAGTGTACTTAATCTGAGACACTTGTTTACATGGATTTGCATAGGTAATCCTCTCTGGAGGCACCCCAAGATAGCACCAATTGTATTTCATTCTTGCTGGCACAGTCAAATCCTGTCCCAATGGCAGCTGGCATCTTCACTATGGTTCTACTATCATTGTATTTGACTGCAAAAATGGGGGTGACCCAAGGAAGGGGTTTAAAACCATCTCAGATGTTTCTTTAGAATGTCTCCCAGGTCCGCAACATAGAAGGCATGCTTATCATCATCATCAGAAATTTCATTAATTTTTTGGTCCAGAATGTCCTTGGCAGTAAAGCCTTCATTCAAGAAATGGCAGTCAAACTCTTCATTACTAAAGCTGTTACTGGTTTCTTGATGTCTTTTTGAAACACAACAAACTGCAAATAGGGTCAGTCAGTCAGTCAGTCAGTCAGTTCAGTTGCTCAGTCATGTCTGACTCTTTGAGATTCCATGGATGGCAGGCCGCCAGGCTGCCCTGTCCATCACCAACTCCTGGAGTTTACCCAAACTCATGTCCATTGAGTCAGTGATGCCATCCAACCATCATCCTCTGCCCTCCCCTTCTTCTGCCTTCAATCTTTCCCAACATCAGGTTCTTTTCAAATGAGTCAGCTCTTGGCTAAGGTATTGGAGTTTTGGCTTCAACATCAGTCCTTCCAATGAACACTCAGGACTGATCTCCTTTAGGATGGACTGGTTGGATCTCCTTGCAGTCCAAGAGACTCTCACGGTATAAACAAATATGGAAACCTTAGAGGTGGAATTTAAAAAGATGATGTCAACTTGTCACAAAGGCAATTCTCCAGGAATTTCAAGTCCCACTGAAGATGCGTGTGCCCTCCGTGCAGCAGTGGAAACGTTCGATAAACACACAAACTGCTCTCCACCTCAGAGCGCAGGGGCGTGGCGGGCAGACTCCATCCAGAGGATATTCTGCAGCTTAGCACGCAGGACCACCGGCCGCCCGCCGCCTCGCGCCCTCCTGCAGAGGACTACTGGCGAGGGGGCACTGGAGCGCTGGCAGAGGGGTGGAGGTGGCGGAGGCTGAGGAGGCTGACAAAAGCATATATTACATTTTGATGAAAAACAAAATAGACAGTATTATTAACTTCTTGAATTAAAAGTATAATTAGAAAAGATCCCCCCTAAAACCTGATGGTTAAATTGTTCAATTTAGCTAAAATATAGAGTGGGGAAATATTTTGAGGCACACTAAATAATTTTAAAGTCTGACCACAGCATTTCCTTTTCTTCTTGCCTCCCATTCATACCAATTTACTGTTCCTTCCATTTCCATAACTTACGAGACTATGAAAATCATTTTGGTATTTTACCACTGGGGGATGGTAGAACTAGTTTGTCAAATTTTATGCTGCTTTAACACTTGAGTCTTCCTAATCTTAAAATGAATTTGGAGATATTTGGTTGAATGATGTTTTGGAACCAAATTAGTTTATGACTTTTTAGAGTGAAGGAAGACAGAAACTACCCATTAGTCAAAAAATACTGAATTTGTTTCTGAAACTTCTGTAGTTTTTATAGGCTCTATATAGTTAAGTAATTGATCAACTTGTACAAGTTAACAACAGCCAGCAAGATTGAAACCTTCAACCCTATAGTCACAAAATACTGGATTCTGCAAAAATGGATCCTTCATCGGTTTAGCCTGAGATGACACCATTATACCTGTCAACACCTTGATTGCAACTGATGAGACTCTATGCAGAGGACACATGTGAGACACACCCAGACCTTTTCTCACAGAAACAGAAAAAGTGCATGTTCTTTTAAACTGCCAATTTTGTTAATCCTAATATGTATGCCTAATCATATGCCTAATATGTAATCCTAATACAGAATGTCTATATCACCGTGTGTGTAGAGCTTGAAGGCATCTGTATTAGAGTTCTCCAGAGAAGCAGTGCCAATATGATATGTGTGTGTGTGTATTTATATGGGTGGGATGTGTATATATTCTTTCTCTCTCTCTTCTGTCATAGGTCTACAGGGAGAGATAGAGATGGATTGATTAATTTACCTTAAGGAATTGACTCATGTGAAGGTGGACATTGCCAAGTTCAAAATCTTAAGGGGGTCAGACTGGCATGTTGGAGGCTCAGGGAAGAGTGACCATTCAAGTTCAAAGGCAGTCTGCTGACAGAATTCATTCTTGCTTGGGAGAGGTCATTTTCTGTCCTATTACAGCATCTAGCTGAGGGCCACTGTCATTATAGAGGGCAATCTATTAATACTTTATTCAAAGTTAATAAATTTAAATGTTCACCTCATCCAAAAACCACCCTCACAGAAACATCCAGAATAATATTTGATCAAATATCTGGGCACCATGGTCAAGCTGACACATAAAATTGAGCATCACGAGTTCACCCCTTATCAACTTGACATTCATACACATCTCCTTAAACTGTACTTCATCTCCAAATAAAGACAATAACAGGGTCATACTTCTGTCTAACATACTATAGCTATCCTAAATACAACTTAAAACTCACTGTTTCTCCAGAAGAGGATGCAAAGTCCTTGGGTGATATTTACTTTTGTCCTTGATATTTCATAACTTAAGACACGAAGATGCAAAGTGATGGCACTTGAATAGTACAGTATAAGGTCAATATATTTTAAGTTACATGATAAGGGGATAAAAGAGGGGAGACACGCAAAGTATTTATGTAATACACAATCATACTGATAACAGAATAAGGCAGACACACTCATGACAATTATAGTTTTCATTTCTGTAACTAGTCACATGGTCATAGTCTTAGTCCCTCAGTCATGTCTGACCCTTTGTGACCCCATGGACTGTAGTCCTCCAGGGTCCTCTGTCCGTGGGGATTCTCCAGGCAAGATTACTGCAGTGGGTTGCCATGCTCTCCTCCAGAGGATCTTCCCAACCCAGAGATGAAACTGTGTCTTTTCTTTCCTGAATCGGCAGGCAGGTTCTTTACCACTAGTGTCACCTGGGAAGCCCTCTTTGCCTGGTGGGGTGACTCAAAGCTACTCTCCTGAAGGTCCAGGCCACTAGTAGTACTGCTTGGATTGTTGTTGGTTCTTACTGAGTTTAATCCCAGGTCACTGTTACACTAAGAGATGTCGTAAGGGATCTCCTGTATTTGAGACATACTTTTCCTTACCTCCATTTTAGAGTAGTCGTCCCATTCCTTCTTGGTTGTCAGGCCCAGTCAGCCTAGCTGGAACTGTAACTCCCTTTTCTTGCCTGTTGATTCAGAGGCAGAAGGAACCCAATGTGGCCAGGTGACTGTCTTAACTTCTACTTCAGTGGAATTATTGTTGTGTTTCCTGGTAGATGCATTCCTCCCTTTGGAAGTGACATCTAGATCAGCAGAACATGAGGTCTAGGAGATAGCAAGCAACAGTTTTGCTAGTGGGTCACTTGGGATAGTAGTGAAGTGTGCCACTCCCATTCTGACCTCTTGATTCCTGGCCCTGTGAATCCTGGCTATAGAAGAAACAGTACTATGTGTCAGACACTGATTCAGGACATGTACATCCTCCTGGAGAATCTTGCCCCAGTCCTGAAAGGTATCACCATCTAGGTGACACTCTAACAGAGTCTTCAAAAGGCCATTCTGCCAACTCAATTGCTTCAGGATGGTGGGTAACACAACAAGGCCAGTGAATTACATGAGCGTGGGTTCATTTTCAGATATCATTTGCTATGAAGTGAGTTCCTTGATCAGAAGCAATGCTATTTTGGGACCCCTCCCCCCAAACCCCTTTCTCCCACCCTGGTCCTTCCTCAGCTTTAGAGAAGCTTTCTCTTCCAGATTATTTTCCTTTTGTTCCTATATGCCTTATGGCTGGTGCGATGTGGTGATTTGTTCTTGCTTCATCCTGGAAGCCAACATCAGGGACACTTCTTTTGGATCACCAAAATGCAAACAAACTCTAATAATACATTTTTCATTCAATGAAATCTTTTTTCCCCCAGCTTCTTGGATTATAAATTCAGTGGTCAGAATTTGAAAATCAGTGAACCTTGCACTTGAAATAATGCAAACCTCAAAAACTTTCTTAAATAGAATCTTAAAATTGGTTCTCCTGAAAGCATACTTGTTCTATAATATTTTCCTCTAAAAACCTTTAAGAATTACACATTGCCTATTGCTATTGTGGCATGAACTTTGTAGCCCATGCCTTTCTACTATTATTTTCTGGAATGCTCTTTTTCCATTCTTTCATCTCTACACACACATACCCATACATACATACACTGCCTGCCGCCCCCCCACCCCCGCCCCACACACACCCTCCCTTCTTGCTCTTGAGATACCCACTATTCTTTAGGCTCCATTTCATTTCTAATTTTTCCATGAAGCCATTTCCAATTCCCTTAGTAAATGTTACTCTATTTTTCTTTCAACCTTCATAGCGTGGTTTGTTCCTCTCTTATGGTATTTCTCATAATCTTTTCTTAAATTCACTGTTTCTTATCTTCTTTGTTAGATCATAAGCTATTTGAAGGCAGGGATTGGACTGCTCTGATTCTGGCATTATTTAGGATCTAGATCACTGGCTTGAACATAATAGGTTAGTCCATAGATGATTACAGGATTAAAATGAATGAACGCCTTTTAGCCATGCTCAAGACTCTGCCAAAAATGAGCTGATGTTATCTCAAAAGGGATTTTCAGTGCACTTGGTCACGAAGGAGTTTTCACTTGTGTGTGGAAAATGAAAACATAAAGGTAAGATAGTGAGTTTTCCACAAAGTTAAATGTAACCAATTTAAAGGAAAGCCTTTTATTTTGGGTTGCTCCCCTTTCTACCTGTTGAAGGTTTTTGTCTTTCTTTTATGGTGGTTGGAAGTGCTTATTTTTTAGAAGAATAAAACTCTAGAAATGGTAGATTAGACTCTCCATTTTTTTAATCTCACTTTTATTTTTTAATGGTCTGTGATTTCTAAAGTTTTGGGAACTTCTGCTTCCCAAGATCACCAGACAAAAGAGTGGAAGGATTCTGATAAAACTGGTTATGATGAAAGAAAAATGGACTAAATATAGGGAAAGTAATGGCAGTGGGAACATTCCTAGTAACTAGTTTTGCAACATTTGTCTCAACCCTGTGCAATTAAGAGAAACACAGTTAAGATTTAGGGCTTCCCAATTTGTGCTAATGGTAAAAAATCTGCCTTCCAATGCAGGAGAGACAAGTGATGCAGCTTTGATCCCTGGGTCAGGAGGATCCCCTGGAGGAGGAAATGGCAACCCACTCTAATGTTCTTGCCTGGAAAATTCCATGGAAACAGGAGCCTGGTGGGCTATAGTCCATGGGGCCAAAAAGAGTCGGACACGACTGAGCACCCAAATAAGTAATTAAGTTGTGAAATGTTTTTGTTTGTGGTATAGTCTAAAAGGAAGAGATTTTGTATTATTTACTGGTAGTGCCTCTTTGTATCTTTAGCATTAACAGTTATTTCCTTTAGAGCCCTCTATAACCCAGAGAAAGCTCATGCCTTTCCTAGAATCTGAATTGCACAGTGTTCCTCATCCTTCTGGTGACATTGATTTGATGGTGTATCGTAAACTGTCCAGCAGGACTTTTATTGTCAGTTTAAAATGAAATAATAGCATTGGCAGCAGAATGCCAGTTAGGTATTTGTATGAGTGATTCCAGCTAAAAGGATATGCTGACACTATTTGGTTTTAGTTACACTCTGGTCAGGTGAGAGGGTGAACTTTAAGTCTGAAGCATCCTTATGTGAATATTCTATATGAAGGATTATTTCTGTAATGCGAAATTACTTTTCACTTTGCATGAATCACATCAAATCAAATGAAAGCGATTGCATTAATTCCTTGGGTGATTACACATCTACTCTCTGTGAAGACATGTTGCCAAAATACTGCATTGCAGAAGGACTTGCAAAATCCTAGAGAAGAGGAGGGTTAGATCTGGAAGAGTAAAATTAGCCACTTTGTTTTTCTCTCCTCTGTCATTTTCATTAAGAAAATGAAAAATTGCACAGACCACATGCATTTTAGAGTTGATGAAATTTGTCGTCTGTCCCTGAACCCACTCCATGTTCCCTTAGTGTCTGAATGCAAGTTCCTACAAGCAATAGGAATTTCCATTTTACCTCTCAGGTCCAGTGGCATCTGCTAATAAGGTACTACCCCTGGTCTTCTCTCCTAGGAAGTGAGTGTCACAGGCTCCTGAATGAACTTTTTCTTCATTTCTGTTCTAGTAAAACCTTACTCTTTAGGATAGTTGATCTGAGTTAGATGCTAGCAAAAAAAGCAGTAAAATAAATTTCACACCAAGAAACCATTACTAATAGCTAAGAATGGGTTAGGTATTGCAAGTTCAATTTGTAAAACCAAAAAATGGACTGGCCAGTGTTGGGCTCACAGGAAATCGATTCTGATAGGGATCCCTCCTAAACTGCCTAAAGGCATCCATCAGAGATAAGCTTGAGATATAGGCTATCTTCCTGAATTAAAAATTGAATGGATTCCTGTATAAAACAGAGATATTGCTCTGTATCTAAAGATAATTTTGTCTGTGGAGAATATCCTTAATGTGGGAGATGAATGGAACTCTAGTGAAAACTCTGCTGCTGCTAAGTCACTTCAGTCGTGTCCGACTCTGTGCGATCCCATAGCCGGCAGGCCACCAGGTTCTCCTGTCCCTGGGAGTCTCCAGGCAAGAACACTGGAGTGGGTTGCCATTTCCTTCTCCAGTGTATGAAAGTGAAAAGTGAAAGTGAAGTCGCTCAGTCATGTCTGACTCTTAGCGAGCCCATGGACTGCAGCCTACCAGGCTTCTCTGTCCATCGGGTTTTCTAGGCAAGAGTACTGGAGTGGGGTGCCATTGCCTTCCCCAGTAAGGGCCAATTGAGAACCCTCACTGACAGTACAAACAGTATTTTGAAATGGGGTCCTTGTCTAGATCCATTTAAAATAAGAAATAGATGATCAAAAGGAACAAAAAAATGGAATGAAGGAGAGAGAATTGATGGTTTTAAATATATCAAGTCTTTAAATATTATTTACCAAACATGTTAAATACAGGGTAGGACACTAGTGTTTAAAATATGAAAGATATGGTCTAGAACTCAGAAAGTTCATCTCGAGGGAGTAGGTCTGCAACTAGAGAGTTACCTTATAAATATGTGATAAATGCTATGATAGAAAAAATCGGAAGTATTCTGAGAGCTCAAAGTAGTACCTAGTCTAGATAGGGAGTAGCAAAACAGAGTGCAATATTCTGGAAAGGTTTTATTTTGGTAAAATAATATTAACTGAGTTTTGGAGGCTGAATAAGGATTAACTAGAAGAGTATAAAAGATCTCTCCTACTGTTTTGCTCTCTATCTTAACTGGAAAGTCATTAACCCTGAATTAGTCTTTGTTGTTGATTTTTAAAGTATTTTCTAAGCTTACATGCATAATACAGGATAAATTAAAGGTTGAGAAAGCAAATGGTGTAAAGGTAAAAAGCTTTAAGATTCCTTTTGCATACCCAACAGTGTATACATTTAGGTAATTATGAGTTCGATTACTCATGTACATTTTCACCAGTCCCATAAATGACAAAGGAGAAGAGAAGAGTAAATTCAGCCAGAAACTATTTAAAGTGGTTCAGCAGTCATTAACTACAAAAACTAAATGAAAACACATGAGGTACATTAGGAACTTGGATTCAAGACACAGGAATGGATCTGCAATACAGTCTCTACTTGGGGTTCTCACACCTTATCAGGGCCATAATTATGGACTTCCCTGGTGGCTCAGATGGGGAAGAATCTGCCTGCGATGCAGGAGACATGTGTTTGATTCCTGGGTTGGGAAGATCCCCTGGAGAAGGGCATGGCTATTCATTGCAGTATTCATGCCGGGAGAATTCCATGGACAGAGGAGCCTGGTGGACTACAGTCTAAGGGGTCGCAAACAGTTGGACAAGACTGAGTAACTAACACTTTAACTTCAATAATGTGCCAAGGATTTATAGTCTCCAGGATGAACTTCATATGTCTACATAGAGAATCAATTTTACTGAAAGATTTAGGAAAATATAGTTAGTAGTAAAACAAGAGACACAAAATAGTCCATGATGGATTGAGACAATATATATATTATATATATATATATACATGTGTGTATATATATATAACCTCAGATATGCAGATGACATCACTCTTATGGCAGAAAGTGTAGAGAAAAATAAAGAGCCTCTTGATGAATGTGAAAGAGGAGAGTGAAAAACCTTGCTTAAAACTCAACATTCAAAAAATGAAAATCATGGCATCTGGTCCCATCACTTCAAGGAAAATAGATGGGGAAACAATGTAAATAGTGACAGACTTTATTGTCTTAGGCTCCAAAATCACTGCAGATGATGACTGCAACCATGAAATTAAAAGACGCCTGCTCCTTGTAAGAAAAGCTATGACAAACCTAGACAGAATATTAAAAAGCAGAGACATTGCTTGGCTGACAAAGGTCTATATAGTCCAAGCTTTGGTATTTCCAGCAGTCATGTATGAATATGAGAGTTGGACCATAAAGAAGGCTGAAAGCTGAAGAATTGATGCTTTGAGATGTGGTGTTGGAGAAGATTCTTGAGAGTCCTTTGGACTGCAAAGAGATCAAACCAATCAATCCTAAAGGAAGTCAATCCTGAATATTCATTAGAAGGGCTGATGCTGAAGCTGAAGCTCCAATACTTTGGCCACCTGATGTGAAGAGTCAGCTCATTAGAGAAGACCTTGATGCTGGGAAATATTGAAGGCAGGTGGAGAAGGGGACGACAGAGGACGAGATGGTTGCGTGGCATCACTGACTCAATGGACATGAGGTTGAGCAAGCTCCTGAGATGGTGAAGGACAGGAAAGCCTAGAGCACTGCAGTCCATGGGGTCATGAAGACTCAGAAATGACTGACTGACTGAGCTATATATATACACTCATATGAAAAAGTAAGTGAAGTGAAATTTGTTCCATCATGTCTGACTCTTTGTCATCCCATGGACTGTAGTCCACCAGGCTCCTTTGTCCTTGGAACTCTACTGTTGTGGTTAGCCATTCCCCTTTTCAGGTGATCTTCCTGACCCAGGGATTGAACCCATGTCTCCTGCATTGCAGGCAGATTCTTTACCATCTGAGCCACTAGGGAAGCCTATACACATGTTTATGTACATATATCTCCTTTACCTATTTGGTTTATTTAGGAAAGTTCTAAAAGACAAAAAGAGAAAAACAGAAAAACTATCACATATTTGATGGTCTTTATTGAATCTCCCTTTTCTTCATTGTTTATAAATATGTTCAAAATGCTATTCGATTCAGAGCACAAATCCTGACTCATAACTCATCTCTCAGTACTTGTAATTGCTGTGCTTTTAAGGTCTTTTAGAACAATTCATTACTCCACTGAACTCTCAACTTGACATTTGCTTTCACTTCCTCTCTCATCATTTTCAGTCATTACAAAGGCTTGTGAAAAAGGTACGAAAAAATAAATATAAAGGAAGCTCGTTCAGTTGGTATCACTCAAAGGACTAATTAGTGATGTAATTGTTTTCATTTTTGGGGTAGATTATGGCATGTAGTACTTTGACATGACCCTGAAGAATATGGGGAATTTTAAGGAATAGAATAACAAAATAATCTTGTCACATACTGTCCCTTAAATTTTAACTGGTCCTAAAGTTCATACTGAAATGCAAGAGGCTCAGAATAGTCAGATAATCCTGACAAAAAGAACAGTTGGAGTAAAAATGTTGGATGATCCAGACTTCCAAATTTTAAAACTTACTACAATAGCCTATAATTCTTAGAAGAAAATGTAAGTAAATTTTCATGACTTTTAGTTAGACTATGGTTTTTAGATAAAAACATGAGCAATGAAATAGGTAAATTTTGGTTTATAAAAATCATATATATTTTATAAGATTTTGTATTTATACTTCTGATGATGCCACCAAATAAATTGAAAATACACACAGAATGGAAGATAATATCTGGAAATCATTTTTAGAGGTCTAGTATCCAGAACATATAAAAGAAGCTTTTACAACTCAGTAGTTAAAAAAATGTGCAAAGAACTTGGAGAGCTACAACTTCAAAGAAAATATGCAAATGGGTCACGAACATTTGAAAAGATGCTAAGTGTCATTAGTTATTAGGCAAAAGCAAATTGCCTACAATGAAATACTATTTCAAACCTACTAGGATTACTAAAATAGACTGGTAATGATAAATGTTGACAAGAATGTGGAGAAACTAAAGTCCTGATACATTGCAGCTAGGACTGTAAAATGGCTGCTGCAACTTTGGAAAAGAATTTAGATGTTCCTGAATGTGTTAAACCTGTATTTATCATATAATACAGCAACTCTACTCTTAGGTATATTCTCAAGAGAAATAAAGTGTATCTCTACTCAAAAACTGGAATGAATGTTCATAGCAGCATTGTTCTTAATAACCAAAGCACAGAAACAAGCTAAATGGCCACCAACTGATAAATCAGTTCAGTTCACTTGCTGAGTTGTGTCTGAGTTTGCAACCCCATGGACTGCAGCACACCAGGCATCCCTGTCCATCACCAGCTGATAAATAGAATCTAGTATATCCATACAATGGAACGTTATGAGGTAATAAAAAATCACATACTGATGTATGCCACAACATGGATGAAGCTTGAAAATATTATACTACATGAAAGAAGACAATCATGAAAGGACACATATTGTATGATTCTGTTGATATGACATGTCTAGAGTAGGTAATTCCTAGAAACTAAGGGTAGATCAGTGTTGTCAGGGGCTGAGGGTGGTGAGAATAAAAGTGACTGTTAATAGGTAAATGGGTTGTTTTGCAGGTGATGAAAATATTCTAAAATTCTTGTAATGGTTGCAAAACCATGTGAATCTGCTAAAAACCCTTGATTTATACACATTAAATGTGTGACTTTTGTGTAATATGAATTATATCAAATCTGTTATACAACAAATTATATGACAAAAAGCAAACATTATCAAACAAAACAATAAAATTACATTTTATTCTTTTTGTAAGAGCCTACACAATGCTTTTATATTCCTTTTCATTTTGATGTTGATTCTCCTAGTGGACCTGAGTTTGGATAGCATGTGTTGCTGCCCACCCCCCCACCCCCCACACACACAATGGTTTACTTGTCACATAGCAAAATTTACTTATTTCTGTAGGCAAAACCATGTTTTTCAAATCTCTAGGCTCCATTTATAACACATTATTTCATATTTCATCATTCTGCTCTTTTTGTTATTCTATCATAGATTTAAATATACATTCTGCCTAATTCTAAAAGAGTACAATGAAGCTTAGTGATCACTTAATTCAAGAAGCTCCCAAGAGTTAAACTCCAACATATGAGTTAAACTCCAATGAATCTGAATCTAGACGCTGGAGAGAAGCTCAAGTCCAGTGAAATAGATCCAAGTTTGAATTTCAGAACTGTCGGTTTTTAGCTGCCCCATTTGTAACACTGACCTAGACACATATGAAAGTGTTTTTGTTCAAACAAAATGAAGTGTAGCTATAGGCTGCCATTGTTGTTAAACAAGGAACTTCTAAATCTTTTAAAGGATAAATGTAACATTAAATTGCCAAAATGATGTACACTACTCATCCTACTGGTACAACATAGATAGCAGTTTCTCCTAATTTGTTTGAGTATTAGTACTATCACTTTTTATCTGAATAATCTTTTTAAGCAATGACGGTTTGTCATTTCAAACCCTAGTGTACTAGCTTTTCATTTTACAGTTTTCTTTGAATTGCAGTTATGAGGTCATGTTATAAATGACTCAAGTCATAACACATGTTTCTATCCATAATGGGCAGATTTATCTTGAATTTAAATATCATTGCACAACATAGACCCAACAAACACAAATTAAATTCATAGATCCTCACAGTGGAAAGGGTAATTTATTGGCCTAAAGTCTCATTGACACATTAACACACAATTCCATCAGTGTGTGCATTTCAGGCTTTATTAGGTTAGGAAGAAAACATGAACATTCACATGACCATGCCACAGATATGGGAGTAAGCAAGCAGATTGGTTTTCTCTGAAAAGTAAGTCAGCACAAATTTTGTTTGAAGTCTTGACATGGATTTTGCTAAGAGAGCTACTTTATGATGAAGATATACCTATGACCAAAAAGGAACACCTCAGAGGGTAAGAATCCACCTGCAATGCAGGAGACACAGGAGATGCAGATTCGGTCCCTGGGTTGGAAAGATCTGCTGGAGAAGGAAATGGCTACCCACTCCAGTGTTCTTGCCTGGAGAATCCCCATGAACAGAGGAGCCTGGAAGGCTACAGCCTAGGGGGTCACACAAAGTCGGACACAACTGAGTGACTAACACTTTATCCATAATTTATATACTTAAATTCAGTGTCTTTCAGAAGCATGTGAAAGAAGACAGGAGGTACACAGTGACTGGAAGTGATGAGGTTCTAGAATATTGCTGTGATGATGCAGGAGGTATGAAGTCTAATCATTTTATTCTGTGGACTTCTCCTTGGAGGGGTAGGCTTGTTAATGCTGTGGCATTTTCAAGTGGTGTGAGCATGTGTGTGTGTATCCTCAGATGTTTAATAACAACAAAAATTGTGTGCATATATATACATTTCATTGAACATGAAACATATTAATTAGGTACAGATCTTCCTCAACTTATGATGGGGTTATTTCCCAATAAACCCATTATAACTTGAAAATATCCTAAGCAGAAAATGCATTTAATACATCTCACCTATTGGATGTCATAGCTTAGCCTAGCCTGCCTCACACATGCTTAGAATATTTATATTGGTCTACAGTTGGGCAAAATCATCTAACACAAACCCATTTTATAATAAGGTATTGAATATCTCATGTAGTTTATTGAAGGCTGAACTAAAAGTGAACAAATAAATGGTTGTAAGTGTATCAGTTGCTTACCTTGTGATCACGTGGCTAACTGGAAGCTGAGGTTCAAGGCTGTTGTCCAGTATCAGTATCCCACTATTGCTAGCCCAAGACAAGTTCAAAATTCAATGTTTGAAGTAGAGTTTCTATTGAATGACTATTGCTTTCAAACATATAACGTTGAAAAATCTTTTTAAATTAATTTATTTATAGTTGGTTGTGCCGGGTCTCCATTGCTACGCGCAGGCTTTCTCTAGTTGCAGTGGGCAGGAGCTGCTCTTCATTGTGGTGCATGAACTTCTCATTGTTGTGACTTCTCTTGTTGTGGGGAGCACAGGTTTTAGATGTCCGGGTTAGTATTTCAGAGCCTTGATAATTTTCATAAAGAATGATGATGGTAGATGCTTACTGAGTACACCAAAGAGGTTAGACATCAAACGCTTTCAGTGTAAGATTGCGACCAACTGTTTTGACTAATTTAAACATTGATTTTTTTGGAATTGACCTCATTGGTCAATTTTCTTTATACTAGTGTTGCTGTAAATAGACATCGATACGCTCAAATATACAGATTTGTTTTCTTTCTCAATTCGTCTCCTTATTTTTCTTTAGTTTCAGTTCTTTGTTTCTGTTGCTCTATTTTGCTTTCCTGTCTCATCCCTCTTTATATTGTCATTCTGGTGTTGTTTACAATGGCATTTCCTTTTGAAATATTTCACTAACCAGGTTCCCTAGGGCATATTTATTTCTTCTAGTTTCCTCTTTTTTTTCTTCCCAAACATCATCCTGCTTATGTTCAATCAAATCAATATGATTAGCCAATTCTTATAATACTCTTCATTGTCATGGAACTAATACTTCATTCTAGAGATTTTTAACTTACACCTCTATTTTGCTTTCCTCTCACATGCGCAGAGACTATACAGGCCCTTCAAAGCTGCATGTTGAACGAGTGTATACAGAAAGAGGGGTTTCCTTGGAAACACTGAATATGGAAAGCCTTTATATCTGCCTGCTCATCAACTAGTGAATTGACAGCTGTTTCTCTGTAAAGTTTGTCAGCTTATTTCAGAATACTATGCACATTGTTAATAGGGAAACGCACAAAACATCAGAGTTGCTTCACTGGATACAGTAATGAGGAAGAGAAAGCTTCCTATGCTTCACAGATAGCATAAAACATTTGTTTTAAAGCCTAAAGAATTTTTCATGGAAGTTTGGCCTCTTTGTCTCTTCATAAGGGAATTTCATTCATGTAGATGGATTTGATGAAATAAAAATAAAAATTACTTTTCATTTGTTTTTCTCTCTTAACATCATTTTTAATTAAAGATAAAATAATGTGATTTTTGCTGATGCTTTTTAAAATTGAGTTTTTTACTAGAATGAAGTACAATAATAATTCACGCTTATGCAAATATATATTATGCTTCTTGAATAATTATGAATGTGTTGATTAGGTTAAAAATCATGAGAAATTATTTTATCTCTTGCTTGTTGCATAGAAGAAATACATATAGGTGACTTTTTGGCAAACTAGATAGACTTCCTTGTGTTTGTAAAGCTTTCTTATAGAATTCAAGTTAATTGTTTAGATTTATTTGATTCTAGCTTTCCCCACCAGCAGTACACAAGGTTTCCCTTTTCTCCACATGCTCACCGACATTTGTTACTTCTTATCTTTTTGATAATGGCCATACAACAGGTGTGAGCTGCTATCTCAGTGTGGCTTTGGTTTGCATTTTCCTGATGGATAGTGATGTTGAGCCTCTTTTCATGTGCCTGTTGGCCACGCGTATGTCTTCTTTGGAAAATTTTCTATTCAGATTCTCTACCTGTTTTTAAATCAGATTTTTTTTTTTTTTTTTTTGTTACTGAGTTGTATGAATTCTTTATTTTGCATGTTAACCCCTTATTAGGTGTGATTTGCAAATATTTTCTCCTATTTGTTTTTTTTTGTTGTTGTTGATTATTTCCCATGCTGTGCAGAAGGTTTTTAGTTTGATAAAGTCCTACTTGCTTATTTTTGCTTTCATTGTTTTGCTTTGCTGTCAAATGAAAACAGTCATCGTTAAGACCCATATCAAGGAGCAAGGGAGTGGGAGAACATGCATGTAGCACCTGCCCTCTGAGGTCTCTGGAGAGGGTTACAGTCAGCCCTTAGATGTGCGTTTAGTTAGAAGCCTGTCCCTCAGGCTGCGGCTGTGAACACAATAGGTCTCTTCCATAGTGACTGGGCATTCCAGTCTCCTGCCTCTTCACTTTGCTCAGGGAGGTGGCTTTTAGAAATCTTTGTGTTTGTTACAGCTCAGTGGGACCTGAGAATCCGACCCCACTGGTTATCAGAGCCAGGTGATCAAGGGGTGTCCCCTGGGTGGCAGCTGCAAACACTGGGGCACCCCAAGTTTTCTGGAAGATAGGCTCCTTTCTGGAAGATGCTGGGGACTTGGAATGAGACCAAGGGAGAATACAAAGATGGCACCCCCCCAGCCTCCATCTTTGGAGAGCATTTCAGTAGGGCCCTAGATTTGTGTTAAATTAAATGCATCTGCCTCTCAAGTCCAAGTTTTAAGATAAGCAACCAGGCCTCTTTCACAGAAAACCATGCATTTCAGGTGGTTACATCTGTGCAGGCTCTGGGATGAGGGGTTAGCCAGATGAATCCATAAGAGCTGGGTAAGAAGTATTTCTTAGATCACTGTAGTCTTATAGATGAAGGCCCGATTGGCTTCCTCCCTACCCCCCCACAACCCCCCCCCCCCCCCCCCCCCGCCAGTTGTCTTTTAGAGCTAGATGCTTTGGGAGTTGATTTCTCAGAGGCAGGTCTTCAAAGCTGGGGTATCAGATGTGGGGTGCAAACCTTTTGCTCTTCAGGGAGAGGTTCAGGGTCTCCAGGTTGTGAGTTTCTTTCCCATTTTTGTTGGCTGTGCTGAGGGTGGGGCTTATGGCCAGATTGTGTCTCAGCCTCTCCTAACCATTTTGATGTGGGTTTTTTCCCTTGTTTGCCTGATGTACAGGAGTTGCTTAAGTATTTTGGAGGTTTGTTTCAGAGGAAATGGTCCTTTATGTACTCTAGTTTCAGTGGGTTGATGAAAAGGTGAATTCAGGATCTTCCTACATTGCCATCTTGAACAGGAACCCACATTAGTTTGAGCTACCTATTAGGTCCAACAGGAGTGAGATATTACTTGGAACTATGGCCCAAGGGTAATCCTGGAAGGTAGATTGCTGCTTCTGCTGTAAACCTTCACCCAGAGCCCACTAAGAAGAGAAGCCAGAAAGTAAAAAGGATGTAGCCAAAAAGCCTAGGCTTCCAAGTCCACAGGCATTTGTAGAAATCTCACCACAGCTGAAAAACTCTATGAGAAAGACCCAGCTCCAGACCCTGAATCCAGGCTCTGGTTCCAAGCCTTCATAACTAGCTTGCTTAGGTTTGGGTGTTTCACAATTACCCATTCCTAAATTTTCTTCAAGATGCCCACAACTTATCAGCATTGGAATGATGGGCGATGGCTTAAGGAGGGAACTTTGCAGAGCTAACAAATTTTCCATCCTTAAATAACTTGTATCTTTCCAGAAACTTTGCCTTAGGCTCCACAGATCAAGTGACCCTGACCCTAGGGGTAATAAGGTATCCAGGTAGCCTGGTGAACTCATCCTTATTTCAGTCCTTTCTTGTCTGTACTTACCAATCGTGTTGACTCTTTCAAGAGCAGGGCCAGGTTAAATCACCTATTTCATATTTGAGAAACAGTGATGACAATATACAGGGTTTAGTTTATGTCACTGTTTGGTTTACTCTTGTACCTGGAAACAGGCAATGGGGAAAATACTCATGTAGTATATATTTCAAGAGCATAAGTTCTCAATATTTCTCCTTGCTTTTCTTGAAGTCTGTATACCCAGAGTTTGTTGGTCTCTGAAGCTTATGAAAAGTGGCATCTGTCACAGTTGCATTTGCTGCCTTTTACTGCATTTTAGGTCAGGGTGGAGTATGTACCACATGCTTCCACCTGTTATCATCTAAGAGAATTCAAGGGTATTGATCCATGCTGCATTCCTCACTAGTTATCTGGCTTACCCAAGGTTTAATTCAGCAGGCCTGACTGTGGCTTGTCACACATGTCTATCTTGAACCCGTCTCTGGCAGGTGGGAATCAATGGAATTGCTTTGAAATAAATTAAGGCTATCTCTCAAACTGGGTAGGTCAGCTTTTCTAAGATATCATACCTGTGCTATGCTGGAGATAAATGGATTCTTGATAAAACCAGGAAAGAAAGGATGCTGGAAGGCAACCAGGCGAGCCCTGAGGAGCCCTGAGTGAGGATCAGAGATATTGATGCATATTTTCAGGCTCAAGATTTTCACCCAGCTGCTGGGTAGTATGTTCAGGTGCTACTTCAAGTTCTACCCATACCTCTGCTGCTTTCTACTCCACGAGAGGTAGGAGAACAGTGCCTACTCCTCTTAGTTCTATTATTTTGTTGTTGTTATTGTTTTTCAGTTGCTAAGTTGTGTCCAACTTTTTGCGACCCCATGGACTGCAGCACTCCAAGCTTACCTGTCTTTCACTGTCTCCTGGAGTTTGCTCAGATTCATGTCCACTGAGTTGGTGATGCTATCCAAACATTTCATCCTCTGTCACCTGCTTCTCCTCCTGCCCTCAACCTTCCCAGCATCAGGGTCTTTTCCAATGAGTTGGTTCTTTGCTTCAGGTGGCCTATAATTTTATTTATTATTTTAGTAGTTCCCAATGATGTTAGTGTCACAGAGAAGGGAAACATCTATTCTAATATTATAAATTTAGAAGTTTGAATCAGAATGGGCTCTGTAGTTAGCATCACTTAAATTTTGCCAGCTTGGTTATATTTATAAAATATCTAGTACATTAGTAATGCCATAAAACTTGTATTCGCTACATTACATGCCCACATTCAATATGTATTGTTATTTTCAACTGTATGCAAATACATGTTTTCTTTCAATGAGGTATTTAAGGTTATTTTACATCAACTCATGCTTTGAAGAATAAATTAAAATATACAGATATACACATATACACATGTAACTACACATGCATGCAAGGAGTACCAAGACATAATAAGAATTAAGAAGGCAGAGCAATCCTAAAAGCATTTACTGTAATTTGAAATGTATTTACTGTCTTAGAGTCTTGGGTTAATGGGATTTTACATTTATGAAAAAAAGTGTTATATATTCACGTGTTTTTGTATTCTTAACAAATGGTGGTCACTGGAAGGTGGGAATGACTAGACAGAAGTGAGCAAAACTTAGGAAAAGAGGGAACAGAAAATACAGGCTTTCTTGGAGCTGAGATGGTAGAGAGTACAGATGAGAAGTATGTTGAAATAGCTTTTGCTCTTTTGTTATTGGCCATCTATCTACTTCTCAGCTATATGTATTTCTGACTTTTTATATTTTTTCCAATTGGTTGCTGGGGTAAAGTTTCCTATTATTGTAGTGTGGCATTAAAATGGATTATCAAATCCTTTTATTATAGGTATCTTTATGGAAACAAATGGAAATGAAAGAATTTATTCTTTTGGGTATTCTTTTGATATTTGTAGAAACCAAGTACCTGAAATTACTAATAAGTTTGACTATGTGCAGATGTGAACTAAAGCTGGAATCATCTCCCACCCTTTCTGAGGCACAACAATACCCGTTTTGTACATGAAATATTTTGCATTCTGCTTTTATGATTATTATTAAAAATCCTTAATTTCTGAATTGGTCCTCTTCCTGTGGTTTTGGAGTAACACCTCATTTTCTCAGGTGCAGTGATACTTTGTGAGCCAGAGAACATAAGCTAACACTGGAGCCATGAAGAGAGCATAGAATGGATTGATTGTTATCAACATCTAAAACTCACTCAGATTTCTCTGACATTCAACAATATGTAATAGTTTCCTGCAGAGTAGTTAGAGATCAGTAGTATATGTTTGAAGAATATGACTTGATTAACATTAGTTTTGAATGACTGAATCAATTTAAAATTCTATGTTTCTATGACCGGGGTCATTTATATCTAAAAATAATGCTATGTTAAAATTTTTGCCTGGTTCAACGTACTGCTAATCAGTTTCTTTTTCC
Organism: Dama dama; assembly: GCF_033118175.1. Taxonomy (NCBI): domain Eukaryota; kingdom Metazoa; phylum Chordata; class Mammalia; order Artiodactyla; family Cervidae; genus Dama; species Dama dama. Next base: position 57,593,078 of record NC_083693.1, read on the forward strand.
GTCTTTGTCTCTCGACTCTCTGTCTCTTTGGTCTCATGTTTACCACTCTCATGTCCGGTTTTTCTCCCTTACTGCCATTCCTATCTCTCCTTTCGTATGAGGTTAATGAGTATAGATCTACCTGCTCTCAACTATAAATCTAATATATCAAGTAGGCATAAAATGTGTTCTGTGAGTTGGGGTTAGGGCAGTGGAAAAGCCAGCACTGGTGATCACTGGCTGTGTACACCCAGCCCAAAGGTATTAGGACAACTAGTATAGTTCTCTGAAAGAAGAGAGGTTGAGCAAGATGGTAAAACCTGAGCTAGATTTGGAAATAGGAAAGCAATAGTTCAGGGCACTATCTCAGAGGGAAGCTGAAATATCACTAAAATGAGACAGAGCTGTTTAAGCCCAGTTTCCACACATAACTCCTTATATAACTGGGAAAATGTAAATTGGCCACACTCCTGCCAGAGTAGACAGTGCCCTTCAATGAAAAGGAAAAGAATAAAATAAAACATTTGCACAGTGCTGATACATAGGCTAAATGTTTTTTTGCCATCTACTTCCAGTTGCAGTCCATCACAATCAGATGCTATAGTCTGTTTAAAATCTGAGCTGGAAAAACTCTTGGGTCTATTGTGGTTTACTTGAAATTAGAGTGATTTTCATAAAACTTAATTCATTCTAAATTTAATTCTTCTAATATGCTTCCCAGGAAGCAGTCTAGTTCATACCTTTGCGAAGGAAAACTGAAAAGACAACAAGAGCTACAGAAATGTAAGAAACGCTTTTAGCAGTTTTTTTCATAACACGGATTCTACTTAATTAGCAGATAAGATCCAAGAAGAAAATTTTTTTTTTATGTACAGTGTTTGTCAATGCAAAAGTATGTCTTCTTCCACTGTCTAAAAATTTGAAACATATTTAAGGTATATAATTTAAAATCAATGATATACTGTTAGCTTTTCAAGGTTCCTGCCTATATTTATGAAACTGTGGGTGAAAAAGTCAAGTATCAGTGAAAGCGTTGGCATCAAGGTAGGCGTTGACATCCTTGAGATCCAGGCATTCTTTCACATAGGCAGGGAATGAACAAATGCAGGTGCACAATACGAAAGGGATTATTTTTCCTTTTTTTCCCTCTATTTCTATAACTTCCAGATGTTGGAAGTGATGAGTGAACTAGAAGAAAAGGGTGGGGCAGTGTGGTGGTGATTGGAACAAGACAAAGAAATTATACTTAGAGAAGGAGATCAGCAAGACCTATGTCTTTATTCAACTGCCAAACAAATAAATAAATGAGAAAGGGTGACCAAAACAGCATACACATTTTTAAGCATGATAGTACATAAAACAAGCTTATTATAAATTTACCAATTTGTTGGTCCATGATGGCAGGTTTGGAGGGTGTTGAAACAAAGCAAGATCTATAAGACTTCTGTGAGAAGATAAAAGATAAAAAAGGAAATGAACAAAAAGTTTGGAATTGAGATTGCTTGTGAAAATAAAGATCTGGAGAAGTACATTTAAAGGCCACAGTTTTGAGATGTAGTTTCCACGATAGTTTGTTATACTCTTCAGAATGACAGATTTTCTTCCCCATTTTTTTCAGTCAAAAACTATTTAATGAGTATTTGCTAGGTGCCAGGCACTGTTTCAAGTTGTGAATAATTCAGACTTCCCACACACAGGAGGTTAATTTGGCCTAGATTTTCTGGTGTTGATAAGTGACGTATAAAATAAAATAGGACAGACAAGGGGAGGGAAGAGCTTTAGCTAGCGTAATGCAGAAAAGTATCTCTGAGAGTGTTGACTTGAGTAATGTGGAGTCAGTTGTGCAAAATTCTGAAAAGAAGCATCCATAACAGAAGAAATAGGAAGATCAAAGGCTTCTGTGATGGGAAGGATCTTTGCTTCTTAAAGAGACAGAAATAAGGACAGTGTTGGTAAAGTCTAGTGAATATGAAGAGAGATTAGATCAGAGAGGTAGGCAAGGGTCAGATTATACAGGATCTTAGAAGTTAGGGGCTTCCCATGTGGCACTGGTTGTAAAGAACCCACTTGCCAATGCAGGAGACATAAGAGTCATGGGTTTGACCCCTGGGTCAGGAAGATCCCATGGAGGAGGGCACAGCAACCCACTCTAGTATTCTCCTGGAGAATTCCATGGACAGAGAAACCTGGTGGGCTACAGAGAGTCACAAACAGTTGGACATGACTGCGTGACTAACACTTAGAAATTGTGGTAAAGCTTTATTCTGGTTGCCATGGGATGCCATTGGTGAGTTTCTAGAAAGGTAGGCAGCATTGATATAAAGACCCCAAAACACTGTGGAGGATAAATCTTTGTGGATTAAGAATGAGAGATAGGGACGTCTCTTAGGAAGTTAATGTATTATTCCAGGTGAGAGATAATGATGGTTTGGACTAGGTTGTAGTAATAAAGAAAGCTGAGTGCCAAAGAATTGATGCTTTTGAACTGGGGTGTTGGAGAAGACTCTCGAGGGTCCCTTGGACTGCAAGGAGATCCAACCAGTCCATTTTAAAGGAAATCAGTCCTGGCTATTCATTGGAAGGACTGATGCTGAAGCTGAAACTCCAATACTTTGGCCAACTGATGTGAAGAATTGACTCCTTGGAAAAAACCCTGATGCTGGGAAAGATTGAGGGCAGGAGGAGAAGGGGACGACAGAGGATGAGATGGCTGGATGGCATCACCGACTCAATGGACATGAGTTTGAATAAACTCCAGGATTTGGTGATGGACAGGGAGGCCTGGCACGCTGCAGTCCATGTGGTTGCAAAGAGTCAGACACAACTGAGCAACTGAACTGAACTGTAGTAATAAACAAGGTGAGAAATGACCCATCTGGGGAGGTAGGTTTGAAATAGTGACAGGAAGAGTTAGTGATTGATTAGTTAATGTGTGAGAAAAAAATAAGAGTATTCAAGGATTAAGCCAAGCTTTTACATTTGAGATACCAGAGGAATGTGTACACCATTTACTGAGATATGTAAGGTCTGAAGCTAAGTGCATTTCTCAGGGTAGAATTTGTATTCTACTTGGGCTTTATTAGGCTGCAATGGTGATAACAAGTAAGTCGTTGGTTTATGAATTTGAATCATAGGTGAATTGACCAGTCTGGAGATGTAACTTAGAGGGTCATCAGCATAAATATTATTTATAGCCATTTGGTAAAAGTCATCTAAAGAGAGAAGATCAAGTAAAGGGTCAATGAGAGTCTTCAGAAGAAGTCCAACATTTAAAAGTTTGACAGGGGAGAAGGAGGAGACAATAAAGGCAACTGGGAAGGTGTAAGCAGGGAATTGGCAGGAAAATCTGTTACGTGTAATTACCTAGTTGTATGTAAAGATTTTCAATAAAGAAAAAAGAGCCTATAGGTCAAACTGTTGAGAAGCGGAAGATAAAGAGGGAGAACTAAACATGAGTAAACTACCTCTTTCTAATGTAATATTAATATATTCTTCCCAACTTGGGCCACTCAGCTTCTGTTGGTGGAGCCCTGACTCAGGGTCAAGGAAGCAATCCTACTTCTAGGTCAGTAATTCATACTCTGAGGATCTTGTTGTTCAGTCTCTAAATCATATCCGACTCTTTGTGATCCCATGGACTTCAGCAAGCCAGGCTTCCCTGTCTTTCATTATCTCTCGGAATTTGCTCAAACTCATGTCCATTGAGTCGGTGATGCCATCCAACCATCTCATCCTCTGTGGCCCCCTTCTCCCCCTGCCCTCAATCTTTCCCAGCATCAGGGTCTTTTCCAATGAGTTGGTTGTTTGCATCAGGTGACCAAAGTATTGGAGCTTCAGCATCAGTCTTTCCAGTGAATATTCAGGGTTGATATCCTTTAGGATGGACTGGTTTGATTGCCTTGCTGTCCAAGGGACTCTCAAGAGTCTTTTCTAGCACCACAATCCAAAGACATCAATTCTTGGCACTCAGCCTTCTTTATAGTCCAACTCTCGCATCCATACATGACTGCTGGAAAAACCATAGCTTTGATGAGACAGACCTTTGTTGACAAAGTGATGTCTTTGCTTTTCAATATGCTGTCTAGGTTTGTCACAGCTTTTTTTCCCAAGGAGCAAGCATCTTTTAATTTCATGGCAGCATTTACCATCAGTGATTTTGAAGCCCAAGAAAATAAAGTCTGCCACTGTTTTTATTTAACTTTATTAACCTATTTTCTGATTGTTGGTTTGTTCCTCAATGACTAGGGTGACCATATGGCCCAGTTTGCTCAAGAAAGTCTCAGATAAGGCTTTTTAGGGCTCCATTTTATGACCCAAAGTGTATACTAAATTATATGGTCATCCTATCATCAATCCTATGAGTCTGAAACAACAGGGGCAAGGACTCAGTTACAAGGAAACTATATTCTGTTTATGTAAAGTCAAAACAATATTTGCTGCCTTTGACTTGCAAAGCAGTTGAGTCATGGGAAGGCTTTAGAAATTTGGCGAAATTCCACATGTGAGCTGATAGTGACAGGTCTGGTCAGGTACAGTGAAACGGGATGTTCCAAACTGCATTTCAGTGTGGATGGCATTGAGGGTCAAGAAAGGAAATAATCTTATATTCATATTGCTCTCTGCAGGTTCAAGAGAGACCTCGCTAGGTGTTCTTAATTTGGCTCCGGATTGATTTCAGAGCTTTCCAGCATTTTACATGCATTGTACATATTGAACATGATAATATATTTGCTGTTCAGTAGAGTAAATGTTCTCCAAGGCTTTGACTTGCCTGGAGGACATGAGTGCTCAGCATGTGAGTAACCCATTCATGACACAGGGAAAGATGTGTGAAGACACACTTCTTAGAAGGCAGGTGAGGGAGTCCTGAATAGTTTTACAGGAGGCAGGAGGAATAGACTCTGTGATACAGAACTGAAAATGCCTGCCCAGTGAGAGTGGACACTATGCTTTCAAGTGGAGGCTCCCAAGTGGGACATCACTACCAGGGGGTAATGTACTGCTTGAAAAAAAAAGAAGGCACTTCAAATTAGAATTAGTGAGTGCTATGCATCACCATTATAAATTTTCTATAGATTGAGGAAAGACAGTATATTTTCCAATGCTATTCTCTAGGAGAATAAATTATTGGTGTTGGTGGACCTCTATCTCTTCTGTTGACTGGTACAATCAAAATCTTAATGGGCTAAGTCTTCCACTTGAGTTTATGTTCATAACTCTTGGATTTTAAAAAGCAAAACCAGTTGCAGACTGACTTTAACTACAGTCCCACTTACCTTTGAGCTTCTGAGCATTGGGCTCTATGAACTGTTACCTATGATAATGGTTCCATGGTCTGGGAATTGGCTCAGTTTCTAAACCTGGAGGGTATAGGTCCAGAGTTGAGAAAATCTTGTCTTACTAAAGCTTTGAATTCTTCAAAGTAAGGCTCAAGAGAAACTTATTACTAAACAGTTCAACTAGTTAATTCCTAAAAGACTGTACTGATTCCAGTGAAAGAGCCAAAACTTCAGCTGCTAAAAGAACCCTAACCATAACAGCTGAGACTGAGCAGAATTAGAAGGGTAGGAGGGAGATATTTATTGAATGTTAATTAATTCACAAACACAAGATATTTTGAGTTTGGCCTTTGTTGAGACTTTAAATTTGGATCTTAACTCGCAGAGAGATTTCATTTTTAGATTTAGTTTCTCACAGGAAATTTTACAATGGAAGGAGTTTTATATTCAAATGTGAGGCCTCTCTTATAATGGTGATATTTAATTATTGGAATCTCTTAATATTGTCAAGGGATCTTTCTGAAGAACCCCTACTAGGTTCTATGAGATCTATGTGGTTGTATATAAAATTCAGGATGGGAAATATCATAGACAGTGAAATTTTAGAACTTGAGTGTAAAGTGGATATGCCACAGAGGATTTCTGATTAACCTTTGCTCTAACAAAATTCCTTCAGTGAAATAATAACAGTGTTCTGGATTTACATGTATTCCCAATCCCGATCCCCCCTCCCACCTCGCTCTCCACCCGATTCCTCTGGGTCTTCCCAGTGCACCAGGCCGGAGCACTTGTCTCGTGCATCCCACCTGGGCTGGTGATCTGTTTCACCATAGATAGTATACATGCTGTTCTTTTGAAATATCCCACCCTCACATTCTCCCACAAATCCATGGCTGATTCATATCAATGTATGACAAAACCCACTAGAAAAAAAAAAATAATAATAATAAAAACAACAACAACAACAAAAAAAAAAACAGTGTTCTGCAATGCCTGCCTGCCTGCAGTCTTCAAACTGCCTATACTTGGACTCCTGCCAGTTGACTTCTCCGGTGCTATTTTAAGATACATTCTAATTTTGGATTCAGTATGAAATTATTGCTAATGGTCTTTCCACCTTATATGCAATTCCTGGCATTCAACTTTCCTTAATATGGTTATCTCCAAGTACTTAACTTGGTATTAATTATTCTGTGCTAAACTATTCCTTTTCTTTCTTGATGTGTCCCATTGCCATCCCAAACTATTGATCACAGAGTTGTTATCCCGTGACCTAAGCTTTTCAAGGTGACCCAAGCCATAGCTTAATATGATGTGTTTATATCCAATCTGGGCTAGAAGAAGGTAGCTTGACCTTATTTATTAAAAAGAATGTTTGTTACAAGAGTACATGGAATAAAAGTTGAAAACAAAAAACTACTACCCAGTAGTAGGTAGTGAGAAAAAAACTGAAATTTGATATTTTGAGATCAACTCATTGCTTTGTGGAAGGAATAATAGTCAAAGTCAACAGTTTCTTTCCTCCCACTCCTTCCCTTTTTCTTTCTGCAGAGCTGGAATGTAGACTCCGTAGACTTAGCTCCAGAGCCAGGGGTCCAAACCTCTGTGATTCACTACCGCTCTGTGTTGTTCAGTCGCTAAGTCTTGTCTGACTCTTTGTGACCCCATGGACTGTAGCACACCAGGCTTCCCTGTCCTTCACTATCTCCCAGAGTTTGCTCAGATACATGTCCATTGAGTTGGTGATGCTATCTAACCATCTCATCCTCTGCTGCCCTCTTCTCCTTTTGCCTTCGATCTTTCCCAGCATCAGGGTCTTTTCCAATGAGTTGACTCTGCATCAGGTGGCCAAACTATTCAGCATCTCTGTTCATTATGCTCTATTCCACATGACCTGCCTCCTCCATGACTTTTATTAATTCATTCCTAGGGCTGGGAGGCTGGTTTCTTTGAACAAGGCGAGAATGATAAATACTGTCCAAACTGCAAATGCCAGGTATTATGGAACACAATTCAGAGTTTAACTGTGGAGCAACAAAAACTCTAGTTATTTAAAATATCGTATTTTTTTTTCTTGGATCCCGTATTAGTTGGCCACAGACTTGAGTCAGCAAGAGCTGATTTAGGTTTCCTTCCCAGATCTGCCTGTCACTGCGTGATCTGTGGAAAGCTACTTCAACTCTTAGGGCTTCAGCTTTTCATCTGTAAAATAAGGAGGTAGATCTACTTTCCATTGAGCTTTTATGAGGATAGCAATGATGCTTAAGCACAAAGCTAGGCCCTGGCAGGAGATCAATAAGTGGGAAGTATTTATAGGAGTGACCTTGCTCCATATTCTGTGAGGACTCTTGGCAAAAAGTCCATTTTTAAAGAACTTCCTTCCTTTCTTCATCCTGGGGTGTTTTAATTTTTAAGGAAAACCCACCTTAGGTGGAAAATCTGTTTACTTAGGGGGAGAAGTTAATGCTGGTGCAGATATTTAACTTCTTGCTAAGTTTTCTTACCTGCTGGATTTTGTCAAGAGATTAGCACTGTAAAAAAGAGGCAAAGAAGTCTTCCCTCAGGGATAAGACTCAAACTAAAGGTTTGTAATTTATTTGAGATAGTGGGTACTCATTTCATGCACTACAATTTTCTTTCTTCCTTCCTTCTTTCCTTCCTTCCTTTTATTGTGAGGTTTGCTCTATATAGAGAAATGTCTTAATTCAATAATCTATTTCATTTTCTACTGACTGTGAGGATTCCTTTAGGGGAATAGGACTATGATTCTTATGAAAAGAAAGGATTTAGCATAGTAATAGACTGTATACAAATATGGGAGTCACTGGGAAAATGAAGTTCTGGAAGGAAGTATTCAGGGATCAGAGAGGGTCACTTACCAGGTTCCATCTAAAACAGTGTCATGAATGCAAGTCAAAACCTTAAGGTAAAAACAAAATGCCAAACATATCCAACTACCAAAATGGAGCCATGAAGAAAGGGTCTTTGGAGAACTCTACGCATTAGTACAGACCAAGTGTTTGGTGGTGAACCAGGAGCCAACTTTGATCAGCAAAATGGATTCAGAAGCTGGACATGAATGGAGGACAGTGAGGGCAAGCTGAGCCCTACTGGGCTCTTCTCTCTCTCTCTCTATATATATATATATATATTTAAAAATTTTTTTGGTCTATCTACCTGACCGTAACAATCTTGAGAATGATGCGAAGCTTCTTTGTTTCCTCCTCCCAAATGTCAAAGAAGTCCTACTTTTAGTGAGCTCTTCTTACATGAAACTATGCCAAGAAAGGAATTCTAGAAAACATAGTTTCCATTTTAACTAAACTACCACAATAAAAGTGGGTTATTTCCAGTTGTGTTAAGCAGAATAATGGTCCCTCAAAGATGTCCCAGAACATGTAAATGTGTTACCTTATGTGGCAAAGTAGACTTGAGGATTTTACAGATGTGATTGAGGTTAAGGACCATGAGATGAGGTTGTCTGAATGGACCTAATCTAATCTTATTTAGAAGGGAGAACTTTTCCAGGCTATGGTTAGAGGAGTGTGACTGTGGAAGAATGATCAAAGATATGCAGTGTTGCTAGTTTGGAATTAGTGGAAGGAAGATAGCCACAGAAAATGGATGGCTTCTAGAAGCTGGAAAAAATGAGAGAACAGATTCTCCCTAGAGCCTTCAGCAAGGAATGCAGCCCTGATGACAAACAATGAAGCTAGAAAACATGCCATGTCTGATTTCAGTCCTTGGAAATTTCTTGAGATGTGTTTGGTGGACTAGTATATAGTCAAAGTATATATATAAAAAGTCATGTATATGCAAAATTTCATATATATATATATCTCCAAAGAGTTGAAGAATACACATTAAAATTTTTTTTTCTCTCCCTCTCAGAAATGTGAATTCAAGGGTTGATTTCTAGAGTTTTAATGCAGCATTTATGATTAGTATTACCTGCTAAGAGTCTCTCCAATAAACTCTTAAGAATAATATTATAGTGGCACCATTCCTAGGAAGCCATATTTTCAGTCTGTGGGTCATTCATAGTTTCCTGTGGTTTATACTTCTGAAAAGTCCTTTGGACTAACTGATGGTAATCTTGAGTATACACATTAAAACTTTCTGCTATTACGATAAATTAGATCATGAAAGGGCAGAGTCAAAGACAGGGTGAGATCCATAGGTGCAGGAAACATCTGGTAACCAGCTTACTACAGCCAATTCCAGTATAAAAAAAAAAAAAAAAAAAAAAAGGCATCTAAGATTTACGTGATTGCTATGTATACTCAGAGTCCCATCTGCATTTTAATAATGGCATTGCTTCCAAAGCATTTAAAAGTTATGAACCTTGAAAACATATCTGTACAATCTTTATACACATTTGTTCTATCAGTTCCATTGGCTGGAAGGTCTAAGCAAGGGCTGCAGTTTCAACTATTTTTGCAGATTTGATGTCTGGCAGGGGGTTAGACTTGAGTAGGACTGAGGAGAAGAAGAATGGTGGGTGTTTTTAGTCATGAGTAAGGTGTGAATAGCCTGAAGAATCATGAGATAAAATAGATTTTCTAAAACTAAGTCAGCAGAGGCCCCAGTTTACTCTGCTGCTGCCACCACTGCACCCAAACCAGAAGGATTAACTTTTGCTCCGGGGCCAATGAGCGACTATGGTAAGTAATATCTCATATCCATTGTAAGTGTGCCCCAAGCTTGACCTGATCTTCCAGGCACAATTAGAAAAGATGCAACTGGGAAGTCCAAAGGAGGCTTTCTCTGTGAGTTATTTAAATTATAAAAGACAACCAAGGAAAAGCCTTTTCCTATCGGCATTTCTCACATCAGAAAAGTTAGGAATTTGATATCCAGATAGCCTACCTATGGAACCAAGAAATCCTTTTAGTATTTACCCAGGTAAAGTCATGAATAGTTTCCAGTATTTGGGAAGAAAGAGATTTTTCATTTTTTCCTGACGTGATAGCCTAGACAATGCACTTAGGTCTAAAAAAAGTGGAGTTCATAGGTCTTTGACAAAGATTTCACTTTGTCTTTCTTTTATGGTAATGCTATTCTCAAATGAAGAGGATTAATTCTATAAGACTCTCAGAGAGCATAATAGAAGATCATTAACATATTGTATATGAGTGGATTGCTGGGAACAAAAAGTCTCTAAGTTTATGATTAAGTATTAAGTAAGTAGTAAGTGAGTACTTCAGTAAACCCTGGGGCATGACTATTCAAGTGTATTATTGATTTTCCCAAATGAATGCAAATACTAGATGCTGTAAGTATGGGTGTAAGTGTACACTGAAAAATACTGAGTGTAGATCTAACACCATAAAGTAAACAGCTGTCAGTGATCAAGGCTGAGATGATATTGGCACTGGGGACCACAGGGAAGCAGAGAAGCACAATCTTTTAAAACTTTTAAAACTTGTACAAATCACTTGTTGTTTTTGTTGTTGTTCAGCCGCTAAGTATTGTCTGACTCTTTGGGACCCTGTGGACTGCAGCACACCAGGCTTCCCCATCCTTCACTATCTCCATGAGTTTGCTCCAACTCATGTCCATTGAGTCAGTGATGCCATCCAATCATCTTATCCTCTGTCTCTGCCTTCACTTGTCCTCAATCTTTCCCAGCATCAGGGTCTTTTCCAATGAGTTGCCTCTTCTTATCAGGTGGCCAAAGTATTGGAGCTCAGCTCAGCATCAGTCCTTCCAATGAATATCAGTAGTTGCATCTATTTGTCTTCTTAATGGGTAGAGCTGGAGCGGTATGGGGTCTAATAAAGGGACTAATGATTTGTTTCAGAAGATATATAAATATAATGGGCCATAGCACTTCAGTAGTCTTTTTAGTGGGTCTTTGGCTAGTTTCAAGGGTTTGGTCAAATCAATTGAGATCATTAAGCATTCACCTTCATTTATGTGTCCCATGTCAGAACTGTTTCAAGCCTAGAAGGTCTTGGAGACAGATTCAGATCTTGAGGTATCAATAGAAGAGGTTTCAAGTAACAATTGTGCTTTTGTCAAACTATGGACTAAGAATATTTAGAAAGTGGCTGTCTGATCCAAATATAACTGGGGCATCTCACTTCTGAAGTAGATTTTGTTCCAGCAGATTCACTGGAGTGAACTCCCTAAGCAGAAAAGCAGGTTGATTATATTACAGTGTTTCACACAGGCAGGAATGGAGACAGAAAGTAGTCAAGATGAAAACAGAAGTTTGAGGGGTACTTGAAATCCTTACCATAAAATATTTTTGTTGGTCCAAGGAAGGAATAATAAAAACGTCATAAGATCAGTTAGTTTGGAATATAGTGTTTTTGCCAATTGCATGAAAAATTCTGCTTTCTGTGGTAAGAGTAGTTTTAGGTAGAATGGAGATGCTATATCCTTGGAGGATGTTTTTCTGTTAGACAGATTTGTCCTTTGTCTTTTGATATTTTTTGATATCTTCTGAGTAAAGGCTGTGTCCATTTTTCTTATAATATGAACTTTTTGTCTAGATTAGACATCAAAGTGCCCTTGTTGCTTAATCTGAACAGGTATTAATTTGATCTGCATATTTTCTTTTTTTGTAGTCAAAGTATCTTCAAAATATTTTTGCTTTGTTACTAACTCTTGTAATTCAGATAGGAGGTAAATAGTATATTTTCTAACTACATCTGCCACTTCAGTTTTAAAATCATGCGCAAAGAAGATGCACAGTATAGATCATATATTTTCTCTGTTGAGATTGGTATGATGTCTAAAGATAGTAGTTCCATGGCCTTGAAAGTCTGGAATAAGCTTGATTTTTCCCTGTTTACAGGCCTGAACTTTTGACTGAGCATCTTTGATGGAAAAGAGGTCAGAGATAGCAGCTAAGAGATCTTGGCACTGTTTTATACCTATTTTGTTGTTAAGTTCAATTTTAATCCATAGATTTGATATAATTTTGTAATCATTGATTTTACTTTTAAAGAAAGCTACATTTTTGCATCTCTGAGCTTCATAAGATGATAAATTAATTGATAAAGGTCAAAAAGTCTCAAACTATATGACCCAAGGACAGTTCTGTTTTTCACTGATTTTTTCTTTTCAAATTGAGAGTTAAGAAAGTTGCTTGTGTCGGTCTGACTTTGAAAAATATTTGGAGATATAATTCCACTGGAGTTAGGGTGTTCTTTCTCACTTATATGGGATGAATTTGGGGGGAGGGCAGTTTAGGAAGGGGCAGTAGAGGGAAAGAAAAGGGTCCACTGGAGGTGCAGCAAAGGAACAGATCAAGGAGAAGATAATCAATGTATATGGGCCAGGAGGCAGGCCAGCCCTGAGCTGGATAAGAAGGAGAGGAGACTTTAAGTTTGGATTTTAGATCCTGGATGTTCTCATTAATCTTTTTAAAGGTCCTCTTAAGGGAAGAAACTTTAATTTTCCCCATTTTTTAATAGCCTCTCCATACCAATTTTTAAGGTGCTGACAGAGGGATATTTGGAGTCATTGAGCTCTTTGATGCTAGGACATAACATGAGGGGTTCTAAGATGTATATCTAAAAGTTTCCTATGTTCTCCTCTAGGAGTTTTATAGTTTCTGGTCTTACATTTAGATCTTTAATCCATTTTGAGTTTATTTTTGTGTATGGTGTTAGAAAGTGTTCTAGTTTCATTCTTTTACAAGTGGTTGACCAGTTTTCCCAGCACCACTTGTTAAAGAGGTTGTCTTTTTTCCATTGTATATCCTTGCCTCCTTTGTCAAAAATAAGGTGTCCATAGGTTCGTGGATTTATCTCTGGGCTTTCTATTCTGTTCCATTGATCTATATTTCTGTCTTTGTGCCAGTACCATACTGTCTTGATGACTGTGGCTTTGTAGTAGAGTCTGAAGTCAGGCAGGTTGATTCCTCCAGCTCCATTCTTCTTTCTCAAGATTACTTTGGCTATTCGAGGTTTTTTGTATTTCCATACAAATTGTGAAATTCTTTGGTCTAGTTCTGTGAAAAATACCGTTGGTAGCTTGATAGGGATTGCATTGAATCTATAGACTGCTTTGGGTAGAATAGCCATTTTGACAATATTAATTCTTCCAATCCATGAACACGGTATGTTTCTCCATCTGTTTGTGTCCTCTTTGATTTCTTTCATCAGTGTTTTATAGTTTTCTATGTATAGGTCCTTTGTTTCTTTAGGTAGATATACTCCTAAGTATTTTATTCTTTTTGTTGCAATGGTGAATGGTATTGTTTCCTTAATTTCTCTGTCTGTTTTTTCATTGTTAGTATATAGGAATGCAAGGGATTTCTGTGTGTTAATTTTATATCCTGCAACTTTACTATATTCATTGATTAGCTCTAGTAATTTTCTGGTAGAATCTTTAGGGTTTTCTATGTAGAGGATCATGTCATCTGCAAACAGTGAGAGTTTTACTTCTTCTTTTCCTATCTGGATTCCTTTTACTTCTTTTTCTGCTCTGATTGCTGTGGCCAGCACTTCCAACACTATGTTGAATAGTAGTGGTGAGAGTGGGCACCCTTGTCTTGTTCCTGATTTCAGGGGAAATGCCTTCAATTTTTCACCATTGAGGGTGATGCTTGCTGTGGGTTTGTCATATATAGCTTTTATTATGTTGAGGTATGTTCCTTCTATTCCTGCTTTTTGGAGAGTTTTAATCATAAATGAGTGTTGAATTTTGTCAAAGGCTTTCTCTGCATCTATTGAGATAATCATATGGTTTTTATCTTTCAATTTGTTAATGTGGTGTATTACATTGATTGATTTGCGGATATTAAAGAATCCTTGCATTCCTGGGATAAAGCCCACTTGGTCATGGTGTATGATTTTTTTAATATGTTGTTGGATTCTTTTTGCTAGAATTTTGTTAAGGATTTTTGCATCTATGTTCATCAGTGATATTGGCCTGTAGTTTTCTTTTTTTGTGGCATCTTTGTCTGGTTTTGGAATTAGGGTGATGGTGGCCTCATAGAATGAGTTTGGAAGCTTACCTTCTTCTGCAATTTTCTGGAAGAGTTTGAGTAAGATAGGTGTTAGCTCTTCTCTAAATTTTTGGTAGAATTCAGCTGTGAAGCCATCTGGTCCTGGGCTTTTGTTTGCTGGAAGATTTTTGATGACAGTTTCGATTTCCTTGCTTGTGATGGGTCTGTTAAGATCTTCTATTTCTTCCTGGTTCAGTTTTGGAAAGTTATACTTTTCTAAGAATTTGTCCATTTCATCCAAGTTGTCCATTTTATTGGCATAGAGCTGCTGGTAGTAGTCTCTTATGATCCTTTGTATTTCAGTGTTGTCTGTTGTGATCTCTCCATTTTCATTTCTAATTTTGTTAATTTGGTTCTTCTCTCTTTGTTTCTTAATGAGTCTTGCTAATGGTTTGTCAATTTTGTTTATTTTTTCAAAAAACCAGCTTTTAGCTTTGTTGATTTTTGCTATGGTCTCTTTAGTTTCTTTTGCATTTATTTCTGCCCTGATTTTTAAGATTTCTTTCCTTCTGCTAACTCTGGGGTTCTTCATTTCTTCCTTCTCTAATTGCTTTAGGTGTAGAGTTAGGTTATTTAATTGGTTTTTTTCCTGTTTCTTGATGTAAGCCTGTAATGCTATGAACCTTCCCCTTAGCACTGCTTTTACAGTGTCCCATAGGTTTTGGGTTGTTGTGTTTTCATTTTCATTCATTTCTATACATATTTTGATTTCTTTTTTGATTTCTTCTATGATTTGTTGGTTATTCAGAAGCGTGTTATTTAGCCTCCATATGTTTGAAGTTTTAACAATTTTTTCCCTGTAATTGAGATCTAATCTTACTGCACTGTGGTCAGAAAAGATGACTGGAATGATTTCAATTTTTTTGAATTTTCCAAGACCAGATTTATGGCCCAGGATGTGATCTATTCTGGAGAATGTTCCGTGTGCACTTGAGAAAAAGGTGAAGTTGATTGTTTTGGGGTGAAATGTCCTATAGATATCAATTAGGTCTAGCTGGTCCATTGTGTCATTTAAGGTTTGTGTTTCCTTGTTAATTTTCTGTTTAGTTGATCTATCCATAGTTGTGAGTGGGGTATTAAAGTCTCCCACTATTATTGTGTTACTATTAATTTCCTCTTTCATACTTGTTAGCGTTTGCCGTACATATTGCAGAGGAGAACATAGGCAAAACACTCTCCGACATAAATCAAAGCAAGATCCTCTATGACCCACCTCCCAGAATATTGGAAATAAAAGCAAAACTAAACAAATGGGACCTAATGAAACTTAAAAGCTTTTGCACTACAAAGGAAACTATAAGTAAGGTGAAAAGACAGCCCTCAGATTGGGAGAAAATAATAGCAAATGAAGAAACAGACAAAGGATTAATCTCAAAAATATACAAGCAACTCCTGAAGCTCAATTCCAGAAAAATAAATGACCCAATCAAAAAATGGGCCAAAGAACTAAACAGACATTTCTCCAAAGAAGACATACAGATGGCTAACAAACACATGAAAAGATGCTCAACATCACTCATTATCAGAGAAATGCAAATCAAAACCACAATGAGGTACCATTACACGCCAGTCAGGATGGCTGCTATCCAAAAGTCTACAAGCAATAAATGCTGGAGAGGGTGTGGAGAAAAGGGAACCCTCTTACACTGTTGGTGGGAATGCAAACTAGTACAGCCGCTATGGAAAACAGTGTGGAGATTCCTTAAAAAACTGGAAATAGAACTGCCATATGACCCAGCAATCCCACTTCTGGGCATACACACTGAGGAAACCAGATCTGAAAGAGACACGTGCACCCCAATGTTCATCACAGCACTGTTTATAATAGCCAGGACATGGAAGCAACCTAGATGCCCATCAGCAGATGAATGGATAAGGAAGCTGTGGTACATATACACCATGGAATATTACTCAGCCATTAAAAAGAATTCATTTGAACCAGTCCTAATGAGATGGATGAAGCTGGAGCCCCTTATACAGAGTGAAGTAAGCCAGAAAGATAAAGAACATTACAGCATACTGACACATGTATATGGAATTTAGAAAGGTGATAACGATAACCCTATATGCAGAACAGAAAAAGAGACACAGAAACACAGAACAGACTTTTGAATTTTGTGGGAGAATGTGAGGGTGGGATATTTCAAAAGAACAGCATGTATACTATCTATGGTGAAACAGATCACCAGCCCAGGTGGGATGCACGAGACAAGTGCTCGGGCCTGGTGCACTGGGAAGACCCAGAGGAATCGGGTGGAGAGGGAGGTGGGAGGGGGGATCGGGATTGGGAATACATGTAAATCCATGGCTGATTCATATCAATGTATGACAAAACCCACTGGGAAAAAAAAATAATAATAAAAAAAAAAATAAAAAAAAAATAAAAAAAATAAAAAATAAAAGTTTCCATGATGCCTAGTGAAGTTCTAGATTGCTCTTGGTGAAAATCCTACCAGAATTTCCAAATATTTAGTGCTATTTTGTGTCATTGACAGTTGTATCTGGTTGATGATCCATAGTCACATTGAATGACTAGAACCTACCCATTTTCAAATGACACTAAGGTGAACATTCAGTGCCTAAGAATCTCAGGACTATTCCCCCAACTCATTCATGAATACTCTGAGTAGTTAAGTGAATCAAATAAAAGGCTTTTACAAAAGAAAATTAGAGGAAGATTAAAGCCTTAAGTAGTGCATATGCAAAGGATGAATTTCTTGTCAGGAGCCAGATGGACTTTCATGCAGTCACTAGGACTCAGAGGAGCAACAACTCAGGGCAAACGTATATGTTCAGTATGTGATGTCTACCTGGAGGTTCATTTCTCTTTCTTCTGCCTCAGAACTTTTCACCCATGGCCACTTGTTAGAACAATCAGAAGAGCTTTAAAAGTATCAGTGCCAAGCATCACCCTACCCCAAATGTATAATTTGGAATCAATATTTTTTTAAAGCTCCCTAAGCAATTCTAATATGTATTAAGAAACACTGCAAGTCAACAAGTTGCTGCAAAAATTCAGACAATTTCTGTCCTAAATAGGAAAACCTGGTTTGGGGTTTATATTAAAAAAAAAAAATTAGTTTTTCCTCACTGTTTTAATATGTATTAATAACAGTTTTTGACAAGTGAATTATCTTTGTGTGGTTCACCTATGGAGTCTATGAAAACTCTGAAGGTTTCCAACTGAGGAAAAGCTAAGAGTAAGAGTTGGGCAAGGATTTCTCTTTGAATATTTGAGCCTTTTAGTGCTAGAGTAAGTTAGCAAGATCACAGAAGGACACTTTATGATATTCATTACTTCCTTTCTCTATTTGATAAACCTACATTCAAGATCAGAATATGTTCAACTATTTCATTTTCAACCCTAGAAACATATCAGCAGAATGCCTCTAGGTGTTTATTTTGCTGCTGACCTTGACTATAAGAATACCGTTGCTAATTTTTATTTCATAAGCTAGTCTGGCAACTGAATTCTTTAAACTTTTTATTTTTTAAAAGAGACACTTTCAAATATTAACTCTAATTTTTATTGTCATAACTACCATAGACGCGAGAATGGCAGAATGATGAAAATCAATGTAAAAGAGGTTTAGATCTGTAGAGATGGGGAGATGCACTCGCTCTGCTGTTTCCCTTTAAAAAATTAGGTGTTGAGTCCTCTAATGTACAAGGCATTTGATGACAGAGGATCACTGTCCTAAAGGTGCCAAAGTAGCTGTTATAGAAACCAAGGTATATGTGTCATAGCATGAAATTTCATTACTATATGTTCATTTTGTTAAGTTATAAGGACTTATGATAAAATATTTAAAGTATTTTCTTGTAGATTTGCTCCAACAAAAGACTATTGTTCAAGGACCACTAATCTTTGGTTGATACAGATATAAAATCTTCAGCAACAATTAAAGAATACTGCTAAAATGAGTGCTGATTATTATATAAACATTTATTCTAAGTAATTAAATTTAATACTTCCTATGTAAAAAAAGAAAAAAAGGGCTTCCCTTGGTGGCTCAGTGCGTAAAGTTTATATAGCAAATACCATGGCAAAATAAAGTTGCTTTAATTGATAACCAACATTCTTTTTAAAATTAAAATACTGAAAGACTTAATGATTTCTTCCTCTCTCTCTCCTTCCCTTTATCCATCCATCCATCTATCATCTTTCTTGTTCGTTGTTGTTCAGTTGCTATGTCATGTCCAACTCTCTGGGACCCCATGGACTGCAGCATGCCAGGCTCCTCTGTCCTTCCCTATCTCCCAGAGTTTTCTCAAATTCATATTCATTGAGTTGGTGATGCTATTTAACCATCTCATCCTCTCTGTCCCTTTCTCCTTTTGTCCTCAGTCTTTCCCAGCATCAGTCTTTTCCAATGGGTCAGCTCTTTTATTTTTCTAGTGACTTTTAACTGAATTATGGCCAGTAGGATGTCCTCAGAGGTTATGTGTCCTGCTATGATGTTTAGTTTTCTCTGTTAACTTGGCTAGGTTATAGTACTTAATGATTTAAGCAAACACTAATCTAGAAGTGTTTGTAAAGGTATTTTGTATAGGTGTGGTTAACATCTGTAGTCAGTTGACTTAAGTAAAGGAGATTGCCCTCAAATGAGTGGGTAGATCTAATCCAATCAGCGAAGATTTTAAGAACAAAAATTCAGTTTCCCAGAGGAAAAAAATTCTGCCTCAAGACTTTGAAGTCAACTCCTGCCTAAGTCATGCCAGCCTGCTCTCTGAATTTTTTTTTTCCTGCTCTCTGAATTTTAAACTTGTCAGCTCCCACTATTCTGTGAGCCAATTCTTTAAAGTAAAATTTATTTTATTAAAATTATTTTATTTAAATCACTGCCTGATTTGCAGAGCAGAATTGTTTCTCTCGGAGCTTCCCTGGAGGCTCAGATGGTAAAGAATCCACCTGCAATGCAGGAGACCTGGGTTTGATCTTTGGGTAGGGAAGATCCCTTGGAGAATGGAATGGCAACCCACTCCAGTCTTCTTGCCTGGAGAATATCATGGACAGAGGAGCCTGGTTGGCTATAGTCCATGGGGTTGCAGAGTCAGACACAACTGAGTGACTTTCACTTTCATTATTTCTCTCTGCAGAGGTTTTCAAAAGTTTTTAATTATTACAATATAGAGTTACTTGGTGTATAGATTTATGCACATTTTAAGAAATAAAGAAAAACTTTTGAGCTTTTTTTGGCAGGAAGAATGAATAAATATTTACTAAAATTTTATATTAAGACATGAAGTGAAGTGAAAGTCACTCAGTTATGTCCAACTTTTGTGACCCCATGGACTGTATAGTCCATGGAATTCTCCAGGCCAGAATACTGGAGTGTATAGCCTTTCCCTTCTCCAGGAGATCTTCCCAACCCAGGGATGGAACCCAGGTCTCCAGCATTGGAGGCAGATCTTTTACCAGCTGAGCCACAAGGGAAACCCACATTAAGACATATTGACCAAATAACATGGACAGATTAAACACGTCATTTCTTTCTTAAATAAATTTAATGAAGAAGTCAAAGCATGAAAAAAGTGTGTAGTTTAGTTAATACTAACGTGAAATGTTGATTCCTTAGTTGCGACAAATGCACTATAGTAGTATAAGATAGTAATATAATATATTCATAGTAGGTAATATGTTAACAATAGGGGAAATTGAGTGTAAGAGACATATGGGGGCCATACTAGTATAGTAACTTTTCTGTTAATCTAAAACCATTCTAAAATTAAAAGCAATTAAAATTTTAAAAAGTCAAAACAAAGATAGCTTAAGAAAAAAATCATATCCTTTAATTAGATTTCAAAGATAAGTCCAACTAGCTAGTAGACCATAATTCTCAGGAAAGCAGGTTCACACAATCTCTTTCTATTAAAAAAATAGACTGTATTTTCAGGAATTTTTCTGGTAGACATGTGATTAGAACAGAAATGTAAGATGATATTAATAAGTGCATGCTCAGTCATTCAGTTGTGTCTGACCCTTTGCAACTCTATGGACTGCCTGCAGCCCACCAGGTTCCTCTGTCCATAGGATTTTCCAGGCAAGAATATTGGAGTAGGTTGCCATTTCCTACTCCATAGGATCTTCCTGACCCAGGGATCAAACCTGCATATCTTGTATTGCAGGCTAATTCTTTACTCCTAAGCCACTGGGAAGCCCCCAGTGACTCTGAGAGATTTTCTGAGACTGTCTTCTCTCAACTGATACTTCAGACATAGTCAGAATGTTCAACTTTGCCGTCTTTAGCCAAGGGTCTTGGATAGAATAATGTATCTCCTTTTTCTATCTCTCCCTGGCAGACCATCTGCCTTTTGTTCATAAAGTAAATCTCTTTCCAGAGTAGGTAAAATAAATTGAGGTTGCTATTAAAACATTAGAGTTCTTCCAATTCTACTTTCCTGAGATTATTTTGAAACCAGTGTTTTCAAGTTTAGGTTGTTTCCATTTCTTTTTTCAACACTTTGAAGAGTCTCTCTCTCTCTCTCTCTCTCTCTCTCTCTATATATATATATATATATATATATATATATATATATATATAGCTTTATATACTTTCTGGCTAATTTAATAAGATAATTTCCCCAAGATTTAGGCCTATAAATATTCATGTAAGGATTTTGTGGTTTCATTAAATTTCACTATAGAATATTTGTATTCATTTATGTATCCAAAAGGAGTGACTGGGAATGCTCATTTCCTAACATACTTGATGACCATTTGGCTTTAACACTACTTATATTTTTTAAAATGTGCAAAACCAAGACCAACTTGGTTTTAATATTAATTTGTTGATGACTTGTGAGGGTAAACATATTATCAGATGTTTGTCATTACTTTTTCCTTACGAATTGCTAATTACTTTGTTTAGGGTTTTGATAGTCAGAAATTAATTTCTATAAACTTGATTCATCTGTATACAGACTCTTCTTCTGGTGCTGGAAAAACTTGCTTTCTGAGCCTGAAGCCCTGCACAGTGGTGAATTCACCCAGAGAGCCACCTTGACTCCCAACCTCCTCAGGCGACACCTTTCTTTCTTAAGTCGTGTTTGATATTTGAAATTAGGAGAGAAATGGCTGCTTCTTACCTTTCTGTTGTGCTCTACACCCATGACTTTTCCAAACCTTAACATCCCCTTTTTTTTTTCTTCACCCAGTTTTATTCTCACAATTAGCCACCTGTCAGCCATATGTATTTTTTCCCCAAATGCCCATCACCACTGTCAATGTGGTCATTTCACTTTAAACTTCAATTTACATGTGCCAAAGCCTCCATCCTCCTCTAACCCCCACTTAAGAAACATGGTATATTTTGGTTCTCACTCTAAAATATCTTTTTAAAAAGTTCCAAGAACATAAGTAATGTTAATTTAAGCTGTTCCTTAAGAGCATATGTGCTGCAGTAGGATTTTGTTTTAGTCCTTTAGCAAAGACTGAACTAGAATGCTGGATGTTGCTGATTCTTCCTTACTGTCCATACAGATAAAAATTTGTGCTCAAAAAGCTTTCCTCAAAGCTATTTCTTTTAGGTCTTTCATGTTGCATATAAATACCTGCTTCTTACCCTGTTCCCATATGGCATTTGAAGTCTTATGAAATTCCCCTTGATATTTATTTTTGCTTTCCCTCACGACTCCTTTACTAGTGAGGAATAATTTATAGGATCTCCAAAGTTCCTCAGTCACTGTCTTGAAGCAGAATGCTATTTAAATATATTTTAGAAGAGCTGTTTGTAAAATGAAAATGAATGTCATATCAGGCTTTATGGATGTTCTGTATAAAGAATAGATTCAGCCTTAGAAACTGTAGTGTTATCATTTTCAGGTATTGTCTGAGCTGTGGCAAATATTCTCTATCCACAAGATATTATGTAAATGTAACACAGCAAGTTAAACTTTCTGACTTTTAAAAGACTTGAGTTTTGTGCTGAACCAAAAGGCCAAGAAAAAGCAAGAAATAGTCAGTTTATACACTCTCTCTCCCTCTCTACCACAGTGTTCTAATCAATCCCTTCCTAAACATTAACCCCCCAAAATTACCAAGACAGAGTACTTGTTCCACCATGGTGGACAAGTTTCATAAAATTTTCACTGCTCTCTGCTTCTCCTCTCCTGCTATAGTTTGTTTGTCCATGTTTTATCTTAACATAGGACTTGACCAATGTGATTATGTCCTTAGTTTTTGGGACTGATGATTTCATTGGCTTAGCGGCTTTGCGAATTTCAATTAAGTGTACTGGAAAGTTTTAACTTCTCGGGACCCTTGGGATCAGGGGATCTGTGACTTCATGGTTTTCTCCTATACTGAAAACAGTTATTTTTCCTGGGTCTTCCCATCAAGTCCTTTTAGGATTATTTGTTTTTGTTTCTTTGACTAGGCTGTATTTTTTGAGTGAAGTGCTATATCATACATAATTATGTTCCCTACTTCTCACATAACTCCATTCTGTAATAAGTTTAAAACAAGGGTTTTATAAATAAAAGTGATAATTTTTTAGGGCTTTTCTCTATGCCATGTCCAAATTGAGTATTACCTAAATGGAATTCTCATTTAATTTATTACATACCTTGAGTGGGAGATTCTGTAATTGTCTTCATTTTTATGATGATGATCTGAAGCGTAGAGGGGAAAGTTAAATATATTATCAAGCGATATATGGTAAATAAGTGATACAGCTAGGATTTGAATAAATAAATGCTCTTACCTTTAAGCACTCTTCTGTGCTGTTCCTCATGAACAAATGAATAGACAAATAGTGCTTCCAGATTAACTTTGACTTGAACCTTTAAATGCCTCAAAAATAGAATTTTGGCCATTGGCACCAATATAAAAGTATAGATCTACTAAAATATAAAAGTATAGATCTACTATCAGATGATGAAGACTACAGAAGTATCGAGCTATCTCTGTTGATGAGTAATTAAATATCTCAAATTTGGGCAGAGAATCAGAAGGAAGAGATGTTTTAAAAAGTATGATTATTTAATAAATCTAATAATAAACTCTAAATACTTAAAACTTCTTGTGGCATGTATATGCAACTTACATGCTTATAAACTGCACATCTAGGGCCTTTATTATTCTGTGCTCCAGTGTAGTGGTGATTGTGCTTATCTTGACCTTTTCTTGGGATTTTAGTTTAACTGCAAATCATATCTGGTGAGGACTTTAAGTGGAAATCATTTGGAATTACAGTACCTGCAATGCCTCTGAAACACATTAAAAAGAACAATGGTTGTGATAAAGTATTCACAGCTTCTAAAAAATACATTCATTTATGTCTGATGAGCATCGCTGAGCAGTAGTTTTATTTAAATTACCTTTATATTTCCTTGCTTCTGTTGATTTCCAAGCAGTAGGATCCTGTAGCCACACTTCCCTTGGACAACCCAAAAGTGAGACGCCTATATAAAACCCAGATATTTAACTGACTGCTCCAAACAATGACTTTGAAAATGCAAAGGTGTTTTGATGAAAGACCAACAAGTAAAATTTTCTATCAAATGCATTCTTAGAGAATAACTTTTTCAATTGTTCATCTTGTTGAAAGATATGAATATATTCAGAAAATCCTCAAATGAATTTATGATGCAGTCTGAAAGCACAAATAGCATATCACTATGACAGCAAACAGGGTTAAACGGGAAGCTAGCCACAGTGCCACAGGAGTTTAGTCTAGGTTCCTGATTAATTCTTTCATTGCACTGTGTGATTTGTGATTGCTCATGAGATGGCAGTGGATTTCATGACATGCAGCACAGAGTTACCTTATAAGCTCTTTTGTTCACTTCTTTCGGCTGCTGCATCTTTAACTTGGGCTGCCAGCTGGCATCTGGAATGTCAGCTCTGCAATATGTTAAGACCAACAGAGAGAGAATGGGGTGATTAGATCTCATCATTTAACGTATTCATTTGTAGGGACATTTGTGCAGAAGTTTTTTCTTTATCAGTAGTGAATATAGGGAAAGTCATTCCTCCATTATTTGAAACATAATGAAATCATCTATTACTTCTCTGCTATTAACTCTAATTTGAAATAATCTACTCCAGTGTGCCTAAATTCACTTGTGGTGAGGATGGAAATAACAATCCAATTGGAAAACTGGGTGAACTATCTTTAAAATGGATGCATAAATCTCATTATTTGATTAAAATATATATATATATACATGTATCTTTGGAATGTGCTTCTATGTTGAGATTGTGGGAAAAGTCTAAATTGCTGAAATGCCAGTCTTTCTAATGAAATCTTTTCATCTAATATAAACATCCCTAGGGACCACTTTTGACTTTGTTTCTTATCCTAGGTACTTGAAAATGTTTACTGTCTGGGTCAAGATATTTTCTAACCCAGAAAGTAGATTTTCCCTGTTTTATATTGAAAAATGAAATGCCATTTTTTAGATTATTTGAAAAGACAACTGAATATACATTTTCATTAGAATTCTGCAGTCATAATGGAATTTGAAGGAGATTAATGAAAACTGGCAAATATGATATATCTTTAATCTGGGAGACAAGATAACATATAAAAATGACTAATGTAAACATCAAATATACATAAAATTGCTAAAGAAAATGGCAATTTTCTGTCTGCCTCCAAATATTAGGGCTTTCTTCCAAACTGCAAAACACCTTTAGCTCATATTAAAATTGCTATGAACATTATATATACATACATTAGAATGGCTAATCTTTGAGCATCCATCTTGACTGATTAAAGATATTTCACACTTGTTTGAAAATCATTAAAAATTAATACCATACTATTATGATAATTAAGAGTCTCATACAACAAAAATAAAACATGGAAATGAGTGTTTGTGATAGGTCATATAAATGTAAAACCTAAAAATTTATTGCTTGGTATTTTAAGTTAGCAGTTTAGATAATTTTATTAGTCAGACTGACACTTAAGGCAGAGTTAAAATTGGAGTTATGAATTTGCCCTCTATTAATCCTACTGTTGGAGAAGGCAATGGCATCCCACTCCAGTTCTCTTGCCTGGAAAATGCTATGGATGGAGGAGCCTGGTAGGCTGCAGTCCATGGGGTCGCTAGGAGTTGGACACGACTGAGCGACTTCACTTTCACTTTTTTCTTTCATGCATTGGAGAAGGAAATGGCAACCCACCCCAGTGTTCTTGCCTGGAGAATCCCAGGGTCAGGGGAGCCTGGTGGGCTGCCGTCTATGGGGTCGCATGGAGTCGGACCCGACTGAAGCGACTTAGCAGCAATCCTACTGTATGTAAAGTATAGCTGGTCAGAGGGTGTCTGCTTTGCAGTTAATCAAGTGTGGTTTGTGGATAACGCAGGAGAGCAGAGTTTATACTGACCAGTTGAAAGGCTGTGATCTCAAATGGATCCCTGCATTTCTGTCTTCCTTTCCTCATCACTAGCCACTGAGGCTCTACAGCCCTGACCGCACAGTTGAGAGTGCAGATTATCAGACAAAGACGTTACTGAGATGTTTGCTCTCAATTCTGTTTGGAATAGACAGACATATGTAAGTCCTGTACTTCTCATTCCTAAATAAACCACCAAGGCATGATGAGTCATCTTACTTCTACACAGTAGTCATCTGTCATGAGAGTAGGCCTTGCAGTGGACCTAAGCTGTCCTTCATGTAAATAAAACTTCAATGATATTTGTCTACTTATTACAAGAAAATTTTGAGAATAAATGAACATTATGAGGAATATATATATATATATATATATATATATAGTATATGTGTGTATATATATGGTGTGTGTGTGTGTGTGTGTGTATAATTGTCAACAGCATGAGATTAGTAAATAAGGTATTAAAGAGCTGTCTGTATAGCCTTGAGCTGACTACATAATTTTTTAAAGATTATTTAGCATCTTTTAAGTAAGGATATTCATAGTATATGACAGGATTGTTGTGAGATTGAAATAAGACAATATTATAAATTCATTAACATGATGCCTAGCATAGTAAGTGCTCTATAAATTATTTAAAATTTATGTAACAAAATAATTGAAGTCAAGCAAACTGAGACTAAAAATAGAATCTCAGACATTATAGACAACATATAATTTCTTAAGTCATCACCATATGGCTATGTAAGTATTTCCACAAAATCCTGTAGAGTGAAACAACAAATATTTTAAAATCTTTAAATGCTG
Organism: Dama dama; assembly: GCF_033118175.1. Lineage (NCBI taxonomy): Eukaryota > Metazoa > Chordata > Mammalia > Artiodactyla > Cervidae > Dama > Dama dama. Next base: position 57,619,453 of record NC_083693.1, read on the forward strand.
TTTCCCACATAAAACTGATGTCTGAGAGAAAATCTACAGGGTTTTCCTCACTAAAAAAAGTCATCTTTTAACTGTTTTCCTTAAGATATACAATTTTAACTACAAATGTAGAATATGTAGAAGGCACTCACTCTTCATTTTATCATGGTCTTTCCAAACACATTACCTATTCCTTCTAGAAGTTTATACTTTGGCAATGAAGTATATTTGTACATATATAACTATGTACATATATACACATATATACATATGTGTGTGTGATTGAGGTTTTCAACAAGCCCTCTATGTAAAAGAACTTTTCTAAATTGTCAAATTAGTTTGCTTTTCGTAAAATAATGTTTTTATGCCATAGTTGTAAAGCATTTGAGCTGTAACTAGTCAGCTATATATGATTTAATTTCTATTTTCATTTCTTTGCATTCCTGGGTGAAACATTTCCTATTTAAATCAGATAAGCATTTTCTAATGTGCCAGGGTTTTACTTAGTTGACTGGGCATATGGTGGCTTAATTCACCTATTCGTCTCCTGCCCCACTTTCAGACATGTGCTAATAGCAATCATTGTTTCCACATCTTGTAAACTGAGCATCCTGAGTCTACATCTCTGTTTAAAAAAAAACACACACAAAAAAACCCTGTGGTATAATATCCAAGCTGCTACTGGAAAGGATTAGAATGTGTAAACAGAATGAGGACACATCTTTTAATATAATCTTTGAAATTTAAACAGCTATTGCCAGTGAAAAGAGTAATTTCCTTCTGCTTGCCTCCAAAGATTAGTACTCTATTTCACATAGCAAACGAGAAAGACTCTTATGTTGCTACTTTTGATTAGGAAAAGCAGCCACAAGCAGATGAAAGATCAGAAAAAAACCTCTAAAAATACTCTTTTCTTCACCAGCAATGGAACTTGGGAGCTTTGAACCAATTAAAGATGTTTTTCATTGTAAGTCTCTACTTCTTGGGTGTCGAATATCCATTCAAAGCTGGGTTGAAAATCTAGGAATGTGCATAAATCTCATACTGGCTCAAGTAGGTCCAAAATATTCCAGCCACTCATGGAGGCAGTGAGGGCCGTGTTTTCATCTCAGTCTGAGATGTCTTAAGCTGCCAAGACACTAGAAGGGCAATTTTATCCCAAGATGTCGTTCATAACACAGATGCCAGAGTCAGCCACTGACATCCCTGGCTAGTCCTGTGGAACTCCAGTTAACAGCTGGCTGCTTGGCTTGCCAAAGAATCCACAGTTTTTTGAACTCCTGCCTTTCTTCTGGCTTCCAGCCTTTGCAAAGAGAAAGCACACAGTCATTCCGTTTTCACAGCTGCAAAGAAAATCAGAAGCTGGCGAGTAAGGATGATTTGTGGGTTGAAGGAAGGAAGATTTGTTTTCAATGATACAATCAAGGACACCATTAGCATGGAGTAGGGCTCCTCAGGTGGTGCTAGTGGTAAAGAATCCACCTGCCAATGCAGGAGACACAAGGGACACGGGTTAGATCCCTAGGTTGGGAAGACCCTCTGGAGTAGGTAGGAACTGGCAACCCACTCAGTATTCTTGCCTGGAAAATTCTATGGACAGAAGAGCCTGGCAGACTACAGTCCATGGGCCCCCAGAGAATTGGACACAACTGAGCATGCACAAACATATTTGAGAGCAAACAAATAAAAGGAGCCCATTTCTTGGAAGTTATAGGCTCTTAGCAGCAAGGCTGGGCTATCAGATATCATTTATGTATGAAAAAATATGGATCTTGTCCCTTGTCCTGCTGGTAGAGAGACACAGCCTTGCGTACCCCTCCTCACCCTTGTGAACATCATATGTGCAGAACCTGAATCTCAGAGCCAGTGGGTTGCATGAGGGGACGTTGGAGGAAGGTGGTCAAACGTTACAAATTTCCAGTTATAAGATAAATAAATACTAGAGATGTCACGTAGAACGTGATGACTCTAGCTAACACTGTGTATGATACATAGGAAAGTTAAGAGAGTAAATCTTAAAATGGATCCCAAGTAAAAAGTTTTTTCTTCTTCCTTTTCTTTTTATTGTATCTACATGAGAAGACTGTGGTTAGCTGAATCTACTATGGTAATCATTTCACAAAATATGAAAATCAAACCATCATGCTGTATGTCTTAGACTTATACATGATCTGTGACAATTATTTCTCAATAAAACTGAAAAAAAAAAATGGATCAGAAACACTGCTGGACCAAAAAGATGGCAGAGGCTGTAGGGAAAAGGCAGCAAATTTAGAATGACTGGCAGAGACAGAGGTTACTGGGAAAAAAATAAAGAATAACCCACATCTTACAAAAAAAAGGTAGGATTCCAACATGACCTGATTGGGATTTTACTCCGTTATGATACATTTAACTTTAGTTTAAGCCAATTGGTTTATAAGAAATTATAAAAGCATTCCCAAATTAGACCCTAACACTTAAAAATAGGTCAACACATTCAATAGCTTGTAAGGCCAATGAGGGTGCTTGTCTTAATTCCAGCCATATCATCAGTATATAGTATGTTATTGGTACAAAATAAGGGTTCAATAGATATTATTGACAGAAAGAAGGAAGGAGGGGATTAAGAAAAGGCAGGAGGGAGAGAGGAAAAGAGAAGGTGTGAAAGACTTAGAAACCTTCTAAAAACGTAATGTAAAATGCGAGGCTGGATGAAGCACAAGCTGGGATCAAGATTTCTGGGAGAAATATCAATAATCTTAGACATGCAGATGATACCACCCTTATGGCAGAAAGTGAAGAGGAACTAAAAAACCTCTTGGTGAAAGTGAAAGAGGAGTGTGAAAAACCTGACTTAAAACTCAACATTCAAACAACTAAGATCATGGCATCCAGTCCCATCACTTCGTGGCAAATAGATGGGGAAAGAGTGGAAACAGTGACAGACTTTATTTTTTTGGGCTCCAAAATTGCTGCTGATGGGACTGCAGCCATGAATTTAAAAGACCCTTGCTCCTTGGAAGAAAAGCTATGACCAACCTAGACAACATATTAAAAAGCAGAGACATTACTTTGCCAACAAAGGTCCGTCTAGTCAAAGCCATGGTTTTCCCAGTAGTCATGTATGGATATGAGAGTTGGACTATGAAGAAAGCTGAGCACTGAAGAACTGATGCTTTTGAACTATGGTGTTGGTGAAGACTCTTGAGAGTCCCTTGGACTGCAAGGAGATCCAACCAGACAATCCTGAAGGAGATCAGCCCTGGATGTTCATTGGAAGGACTGATGCTGAAGCTGAAACTCCAATACTTTGGCCATCTGATGCGAAGAACTGACTCATTGGTAAAGACCCTGATGCTAGGAAAGATTGAAGGCAGGAACAGAAGGGGATGGCAGAGGACGAGATGGTTGGATGGCATCACTGACTCTATGGACATGTAAGCTCTGGGAGTTGGTGATGGACAGGGAAGCCTGGCATGCTGCAGTCCATGGGGTTGCAGAGTCGAACACGATTTAGCAACTGAACTGAACTGAAAAACATGATAACATTTAGAAACTAAAGCTAGATTTTGAAATTTGTAACATAGCTTTTCACCTGCAGATTTATATATAATTTTAGCACAAAAGATAAAGATCACAATTTTGATCCACCTGTTCCTGTTAAAATAATTATTTTACTGAGGGGAAAAATGAATGCACTAAAAGCAAACTAAAGTGTCATCTGGGAATACTGAGTGAGGCTCATAATATGCAACAATAACTAAAAATTCAAAGGCCAGATGGCTTATAGCAAGGAAGATAAAATAGTTGTTATAGGGATTAGATGAAAATCAACAGAACATTATAGCCAAAAGCCACAAAATTGATAGCAACAGCACATAGAGGGGAAAAATATTTATTTAAATGTTGAAAGTTTGGATTCCAAAATAGGCTACACTTTATTTAGTTTCCAAATAATCTATTTTATTCTAATTTAAGTAAATTATGTTTATTGGTTATCTATTAACATGTCAGGAACCCTATTTGAAAAAAAAAACAAAATTTGCTAATGACTACAAATATATCCGGAAAATGAGCTAGAACTCAGAAGTATTATGGTAAAAGTAAAAATTAGCCACTTTGACACAGAAGCAACAAGAATTCAAGTTGCAGCTGGTGTTGTGGGATGTCCTGGGATATGATTTAATGCATAAATGAATGTACTTTGGATAGATAATGAAAAACTTGTCTCAAGAGGGATTGTATCTATAAAATTTAGAATTACAAGACAAAGGCAAAAACACTGGCTCAGAATTGAGTGATCTAAGGTCAAAATCTGCCTATGACTCTGGTGGAATTAGGAAACCAGACTTCATCAAAACCACACAGTAGAGATCGCTGCAACTTTAATAATATTTATTAATGATATAGTTGTGAGTATTCAACATATTCTCAATGAGATATTTGAACCTGGAACAATATGAGGTGCCATATAAGGAAGTAATAACTGTCAGAGTCATTACCATTGCTGTACTTGAATTAGGAATTTTCTTATATTGATAAACTGTGCAGATAAAAAGGGGGATAACAGCAGGAGTGAAGGTGAAAGAGTGTGCATGTAGAAAATTGTGTAGTAAGGCTAACTGGATGGGCTTCCTAGGTGGGTCAGTGGTAAAGAACCTGCCTGCCATTGCAGGATTTGCCAGAGATGCAAATTCAACCCCTGGGTTAGGAAGATCCCCTGGAGGAGGAAATGACAACCCACTCCAGTATTCTTGCGTGGAGAATTCCATGGTCAGAGGAGCCTGGTGGGCTAGAGTCCATGCGGTTGCAAAGAGTTATACATGACTGAGTGATGGAACGCACACACACACACAGAAGGCTAACTGGTGACAGATTTCCACTGAACTGTTTAGACCCAGTAAAAATTGTTTTCTGTGGGGGAAAAGTATTTCAGTGCCAGACCCCTGAGAAGAAAAAACATCTTGACTTTCAACACACCAAAGTTTCCCATATAATGTTCTATTAACTTCCTTCCTTTGTGGTTGACATCTTAACACAAAGATATTATTGAACAGATATCACAGAATCCTTACAGACAAGATAAACTTGTACTAGACATCTAGCTTTTATACTAAGTCTCTCAAAATAGTAATTATTGGGGCTGTTCTACCATGGGAGATGATTTGTTTTTACTTCCTGCTAGAGCTGTCGGCTTACATCTTGTCAACCTATGCTGTGTAGGTGTATGTACATCTATATGGAAAGGTATGGAAATTTTTTAATCTGTTACAGAAAAATTCTGAACCCATTTGTGAGTTAAGTGTGCATTCCTGACATTAAATTTAAAATGTAAATAATTATTTCATTTTTTTTAACTGATGGTTTTCCCTTCTGTGGCAGTGGTGGTCTTCGGCCACACAATACAGGAGACATCAGAGACCATGGCCATAGCAGAAGGCCACACACTTCAAATTTATGCTCTCGAGTAGTTTGTATGCCATTTGTCTTTTTGACTGAACAGTGCACGCTGGCACAGTATTAGATTCTGTGAGCACATCAAAGAGATATAAGATATTATTCTTGTCCCTCAGGCCTGAGTTGTTTTACTGCACTTTTCTCAAATGAAAACATAATGAAACCCCTGAATTGGTTAACTTTAGGGGAAGAGTAGCATGCTTTTCTTTTCTTAGGATCTCACAAAAGATTTCAGCTCACTTATTCCCTTCAGATAGAAGGATTGAACGGCCTGCATATGGATTTAGGGGGAGAAAGCAGTTTGAGCAAGGTGGGGGCATCTCAGCACTTCACTGAGAAGAGTGAAGTGATTCCAGATAAGGTGTTGAAAGCCTGTAAAACTCACCTACGACAAAGGCAAGAGCACCTTTATTTGTGATTTCTAGCCCGCAGTTCTGTGGCATAGATTCCTGATGCATTTTTATAGATTTTATTGGCTACCTTTAAATGCTTTCTTGAGAGTTCCTTTTCATACTTTCATAATTTGCTGAAACTGTCTAAGGCAGAGGACAAGTTTGGGATGTGATGAGGGATGGGGTGGGGTCCTACACTTATTTTACATGCTGTGAGCCAAGCTGAATGATTTTTAAGGTATCATGTCACAGATACATATCAAGATAGTGATTCTGGGTTTCGCAAAATGGAAAGAAGATAAACTGCCTGCATATTAGCATAGAAGGAAATATGGAGTCTATTTCTAATCAGGGAATACTTTGTCAATATGCATATTAGCATTATGAGTATATTAAAACACTGGAGGGATTTTAAAGTAGGGGCAGACAATAGGCATTTATTCGCTAAGTTATACTCAGTATTCAACAAGGAGAAAAAGAGAAGATGAGTCTGGAAGTATGGATGGGAAAAACTGAGGAAATTTACTGTTTTACTAAAACTATTATCATAAGGGATCAGGAGCAAGGAGGAAAATTAGCAATCAGGTGGGTGTAGACTCTTGAGGGAGGCAAAATTGTAGTCTGTAAGGGAGTATGTAAATATAATGTAAACATAGAATATTTTCACTTAATGGCATTTTCTGATTTTCAAAATTCAGCTTTGGCACCTGACTATGATCTGAGGTTTTATTTTTATTTCTTTCATCACTCACATTTTAATTTTCAAAGTTTTAGTGATTGAAGCATAACTTGATAAAATATTTTCTGAGGCCTCACAGTCAGAAGTTGAAGCCACAAGCTTCTGCAATCTTCAATAATTTTATGCTAAGTACTTGGGAACATGAGCTCTTCATTTGAATTAAGGATGGAGATGTTTCTGGGAATAAAGAGCCACTTGTTATTGGTCTCCTGGCCAAAATCAAACCAAATGGACTGTGAAATGATTGTGTTCATAAAAAGGCATGTAATAAAGGCCAGTGTGAGTATAATAGGAAATTTTCACTATCTACAGAATCAGTAGAAATGTTATGTTAATAAATCTGGTATACTGGATTGTTTTTTTTAACTCTATATATGCCTTAAATGACCATGTTATTGTATCTTTAGACTTGAAGTTGAACAGAGCTCTGCAATAATGTTTCATTCCTGAAAATAAAATGAGTCCTTTCCCTCTTTTCCTGTAGAAATGCTTTAAGCTTATATGTATTCACTAGATTTTTAATATTGTATTATTCCCTGTTTAGAGCTTTTATTCAGGAAAATGTAAGCTTAAGATGTTCATTTATTGGGCAATTTAGTTGAGGACAAGTTATACTTGGAGTATTTTAAAATAGAAAATGACTCCTAGCCCTCTTGTTCCCTTCATTAGACTGGAGGGGAAAAAAAGAACTAAAAATTATCCAGATTTCACAGACACATTTTTAAAAATTTTATGCAACAGATTCTTTATAACATTAGAAAATGTGTTCCAAGCAAGAGCTATTGGAATGGAATTTTCAAAGTCTTAAGGTTTAGAACACATACTTAATACTGTCACAATTCATGGTGAAGTGAGCTAATAAATGCTTTGTGTATCACAAGTGCACATAAATTGAGCATTTGTTGCCTCTACCCAGTTTATAATATAAGAAGGGAAAAGGGCCTGCTCTAGGGTAAATGCTAAAGAAATGGTCTGAACCATTGTAACTTTTTGATTATTGGAATTACCAGGCTGGGTTTATTTATCTTCTCTATTAGCTGCATTTCCTCTCATCAGTATCACCCATCACCCTACTCCCAACCCATCTGATGCCCTTAAACAAATTCTTAATTGGGCAGCACATTGAATTATCTTATTGTATTATATTCCATTATCTTCCAGAGAATGTTCATGAGCATAGAGTTGATATTAAAAGTTCTGATTCCTACTTCTAAAACTATGCATTCTATTCCTAGGTGGATTTATTGTGAAGTTAATAGAAAGCTTAAGCTTCAGATTCCTTTGCTTCTCATGAGAGGGGTTTTAGTAATACATTCATATGGTTGAACACTTCTGTAAATTTTCAGAAATGAAGCATTTTATTTTTTAAAATGAAGTATAGTTAATTTACAGTGCTGTGTTAGCTTCAGGTGTATTTTGAGCAAACTGATTGGAATATATACATATTCTTTAGAAATAAAGTATTTTAAGTGCGATTAGTTAGGCCCCACAATCTTTGAAGGGCTTCCCTGATGGCTCAGCAGTAAGAGAATCCACCTGCAGTGCAGGAGATGTGGGAGATGCAGGTTCAGTCCCTGGGTCAGGAAGATCCCTTGACAGAGGAAATGGCAACCCACTCCAGTATTCTTGCCTGGAAAATCCCACGGAGAGAGAAGCCTGGAAGGCTCGTCCATAGGGTTGTAAGGAGTTGGACACGACTGAGCACACAGCACACCATCTTTTATAACACTGACTTCCTGCTTATTACACTTTTTCTTTACTCAGATGTATTGGAATGGGATGTTTGGGTTGTAGCCAAAGAGATGATGAGCTTAGTGGAATATATTGACGGTTTATGGTCCTTTTCATTTACTATTCGTTTATTTATTTCTTGCTATCCTGGTGCAGGGATGGTGTCCAGAAACACTTTCACTGTGCTGATTTGCCTGACTTGTGAGCCTAAAGTTTAGAGCCAGGAGTCTCACTGTATTGTGTACATGTTCTATATCCCTGGGTAATGAAAGTATATGCACAGTAGAAGAGAAACTAATATTGAGCTATATAGCAGCAAAAGGGTACCCATTTCCAATAACTGGCACACTGGCTAATGAATGTTTTCAATTCAAAGAATATTTAAGATTAGCCACTGCACAATAAAACTTGAAATACTGTGAAGCTGTATAATTTATATATGAAAGAAATTTGAGAGTTTCCCAAATTTGACAATAATCATAAATATTTAAATATTATTATCATGAATAAACTATGAAGTAGAAACATTTTAAGTTGTCAGTATTGAAAATTAAAATAAAAATTCAATATTATGAGAATAAATTTTGATCCCAACTATGCTGGAGGAAAGAGTTTCATATCTCAGATGTTGTTTGCTTTTTATTCTATTTAATATAGAAAGATGAGAGGTTGTTATAATTACAATAAATGGTAGTAAGGGTTGAAAGAATGGTTGTAAGTCCGTAATAAATGGTTTCTAAGAGGAAGGTGTCTTGTTTGCTGAGAAACAGAGAAGTCTCCATTTTCACGTGTTACTTAGAAGTGATTCTTTTCTAGGAAATGTGAGGTCAAAAAGACTAACACTAACTTTCATGTCAGGAGAAGCAGGCATTGATCCTAGTTGGATTATGAAAGAATATTTGAAAGTGAAAATTATGATGAAAGAAAAACAAATTGTGTAGTGAAAAAATTGTACAAACAACACTTAGGAGTAACAGGAGAAAAATTAAAGAATAAAGATTCAGGGAAGTAATTGAAAATAAAAATATTTCTTACTTCAGGAAGAAGCCAAATTGAAGTGAGATATAAAGCAAGGTAGACAAGAAAAGAAAAATTAGTGATAGTAGCAATTTGAGCAACTTTGGACATTAATGCAGAAGCCGGAAAAATTAGAAAGACAGCACTTAAAGCAACAGGATTTCTAAGCACTGCAGAATCTCTGTTACTGTGAGATGTATCAAAACTTTTTAATAAATCCACATACCTATGATCACTTAATCTATGCAAAGGAAGCAAGATACAATATATTAAAAACAGTTTTTTTCAGCAAATGGTGTTGGGAAGACTGGACAACCATATGGAAATCAATGAATTTAGAATATTCCCTTATACTATGTACAAAAATAAACTAAGCCAATGGTTTAAAGACCTAAATTTAAGACATGATAGCATAAAACTCCTAGAAGAGAATATAGGCAAAAAATTCTTGGATATAAATCATAACAATATTTTCTTAGATCAGTTTCTGAAGGCCAAAAATAAAAAGCAAAAATAAGCAGTTGTGACCTAATCAAACTCAGAAGTTTTTGTAGAGCAAAAGAAACCATCAACAAAATGAAAAGACAGCCTATGGAATGGGAGAAAATATTTGCAAATAATGCTACAAATAAGGGGTTAACATCCAAAATATACAAAGAGGTCTTAAAACTCAATATCAAAAAAGCAAACAACCCAACTGAAAAATGGGAAGAAGACCTAAACAGACACTTCTCCAAAAAGACAGATGACCCACAGGCAGATGAAAAGGTGCTCAACATTGTTATTTATTAGAGAAAAGCAAATCAAAGTTACCATGAGGTTTTACCTTGCACCTGTCAGAATGGCTGTCATCAAAAAGTCTACAAAAAATAAATTCTGAAGAGGGTATGGAGAAAAGGGAACCCTCTACACTGTTGGTGGGAATGGAAAACAGTACAGAGGGTCCTTAAAAAAATAAAAATAAAAAATAGAGCTGTGAGAGCTGTGATATGATTTAACAGTCCAGCTCATGGGCACATGGCCAGAAAAAAATCATAACTCAAAGAGATACATGAACCCCAATGTACATTGAGCACCATTTACAACAGTCAGGACAGGGAAGCAACCTAAGTGTCCACTGACAAAGGAATGGATAAAGAAGATGTGGTACCTATATACAGTGGAATATTACTCAGCCATGGAAAAGAATGAAATAACATCGTTTGCAGCAACGTGGGTGAACTTAAGAGACTGTCATACTGAGTGAAGTAAGTCTGACACAGCTCTCTGATATCACTTGTGGAGTGATATCTCAAATATCTGATATCACTTGTGGAGTCTAAAAGAAAGGGTGGAAGTAAACTTATTTACAAAACCGAAGTAGAGTCACGTAGGTAAACAGCTTATGGTTCCAGGGAAATGAGAGGGGAGGGATAAATTGGGAGATTGGGATTGACATATACATGCCATTAGATATAAAACAGGAAACAAGAAGCTGCTATAGGGAACTCTACTCAATACTCTGTAATGACCTAGATGGGAAAAGAATCTTGAAAATAAGAGTGAATATATGTATCTGTATAACTGACTCACTTTGTTGAATACCTGAAACTAATAGAACATTGTAAGTCAAATTTACCCCAAGAAAATTTTTTAAAAATTAAAAAAGGATACATCAACCCCAATGTTCATAGCAGCACTATTTATAATAGCCAAGATATGGAAACAACCCAAGTGCCACGTATACACAAATGGTTTAAGAATATGCAGTATATTTACCTATATACCTGTCATAGTGGATTAAGACCCATCCTAATGACTAACTTGATTAGACTTTAATTCTAAATAAGGCTACATTCATTCACAGGTTCCAGGTGGTAGGACTTTAACATATCTTTTTGAGGGACAGAGATTCTTTGTGACATTGTATTCCTATCTTAGAAAATGGAGTGCCAACTTATTCATTTATTTCACCATTGTAAATGAAGCCTCCTATTATATCTTGTAACATTTTTGTATGTATGAAGCTTTTTGAGTCTTGTGTGCTGTTATATAACTTGCCATTTATAAAATTCTCTACCTAGCTGTGGCAAAATGAAAGTACAATTTGTAAGTTTGAACTGTCCGATTGTTGCAATAAATTATTTTACTTTGTCCTTTGCGATCGTAATATCTATCTTCCTTTCTTTTGTCTAATTGCACTGGTGGGTACCTTCAACACAGTGTTAAACATCAGTGGAAAAATTGGGTAGCTTTTCATTTTTTCCTGACTTTTTTTTAATTAAGATACTAGATTTTGAGTTAAGAGGTGTGTGTGTGTGTGTGTGTGTGTGTGTGTGTGTGTGTGTGTAATACTTGTACATGAACATCTCTCTAGTTTTCTTTATCAGGTTTTGAGAACTATGTTACATACATTTCATAAAAGTAAGTATGAATGTTTTCCTCTGTTTTCTATGATCTAGACCAATTTAAATTTTATTTTATATGTAAGCATTTCTTAATGATAATTGCTATAAAATCACATGGGCCTGATGTTGGGAGAGCTCTTTAATCTCTTACTAGCTATTCTATTGTCTTTATTCAGTCTAAGCCTTTTGTCTCTACTGGAGTCAATTTTGAAAGGTAGTTTTCTACCTTTCAAAAATATCTGTTTCTTCTCTCTTCAACTTTATTTATAAAATTATATAAAATACAAAATGTATTTCCATCTTAACATTAAGTCTTTCAAGTCATCTGAATATTGGATGGTCTTCCATTTATTTAGTTCTCTTAAAATTATGTTCAACAATGTTTTGTAGATTTTAATACACACATCTTATACTTCTTTAAATTTAATCCTAAGTATTTTGTTATGTTTGCTGCTACTGTGAATGAAATTGCTTTCTTAATTGCATTTTGATTGGTCTACTGCTAGAGCATAGAAATTAAATGATTTTGTATATAGATCTCATATCCTACACCTTTGCTAAATTTATTAATTAGTTCTAGGATTATTTTTTTCTATATTACTCAAGATTTTCTGTGTGCAAGAGCACATCATCTATGAATAGGTTTGCTTCTTCCCTTCCAATCTGAATGCCTTTTATTTCTCTTTTGTCTAATTGCTATGGCTAGAACATCCAAGTGAGAGTGGGTATCTTGTTCCTAACTTTAAAGGGAAATTATTCAATCTTTTACCATGAAATATAGTGATAGTTGTGGGTTTTTCAAGATAGCAAGTATCAGGGTGAGGAAGTCATTTTATTTTCTATCCAGTCTTGCATTCCAGGAAAAAGTTCTGCTTGGTCATGGTGAATAATCTTTTTGTTGGATTTGGTTTCTCATTAGTATTTTGTTGAACTTTTGGTCTGTAGCCTTCTTGTGACATCTTTGTCTAGTTTGAGTATCAGTGTAATACTAACTACTGAACAAGTAAGTGTTACTTCTATTTTTTAGAAGACTTTAAGTAGGATTGGTTCCTCTCTAAAGTTTTGAGAGAATTCACCAGTAAAGTCATCTGGGTGTGGGCTTTTATTTGGGATGGTTTTGTATTAGTGTTCTTTTGCTGCTGTAGTCACAAATGTAATGGCTTAAAGAACACAAATATATTATTTTACAATTCTATAGGTTAGAAATCCAGCATATGTCTAAAATCACCATGAGCTAAAATCAAGGTGTTGGCAGTAGTCCCTATATGAGTAGAGCTTTAGAAATGCTGTTCTTAGGAAAGGATCAGTATCAAAAATTTTCAATGAAGAAATTCTTTAAAATAGCACATGTTATACATATGTCAACTTTAAATCTCACACTGTTTATCATGGTTCGTGTTAGTTATTGGCATATATCCATTTTACAGCCAAATTTTGAGTAGCATTTGAAGTGAAACACTGATTGGCATAAATCTTATCACATAGTTGCACTGAAAAGACCTAATTAATAAATTTAGTATGGAAACTATATAGAAAAAATACAGAATTTTGAGTCATAGTAGACTCAATTTAGGTCTTGACCTATTCTGTGATATTTTTATGAACTCAGATTCCCAAACCTTTCTGTAATTCAGAATTTCTGTTTATAAAAAATCTCTGTTTATAAAACAGAATCTCTGTTTATAGAGCTGCTGTGAGGGTATTATGTCAACAATTAGTAGAGCGCCTGAATGCAGTACATGCCCAGTAAATGATAGCTTTTGGATGTTACTAGCTGAAGGAAACTTTGGGTGGAGGAGCCTGGTAGGCTGCAGTCCATGGGGTCGCGAAGAGTCGGACACAACTGAGAGACTTCACTTTCACTTTTTACTTTCATGCATTGGAGAAGGAAATGGCAACCCACTCCAGTGTTCTTGCCTGGAGAATCCCAGGGGTGGGGGAGCCTGGTGGGCTGCGGTCTATGGGGTCGCACAGAGTCGGACACGACTGAAGCGACTTAGCAGCAGCTAAAGGAACCTTTCTTTCCCAGCACAGGATGATATCAACCTTTCTTTGTATCTGGATTTCCAAACCATCAACCTGCTTAGTGATGCTTACTTTAGCATCCATTGAGAGGCACATGTGCGTAACTGCTTCTCAAACTCTTGAGTTCTTTTTCCGAGTCATTGCTCATGTTCACCTACGTATTTACCTTCCTCACTCACTCTGAAAACTTGTAGACTACCTGATTCTAAGAACTTACAAGTTTCACTAGGCAGAAAATAATTTATTTTTTTTTCAGGATTGATTGATAGTTTTTTTTTTTTCTTTATTATGCATCCCTTTTCTCTCTGTGGTTTCTTTTATTAATGAGAACATAGTGGCAATTGTAGGTGATTTACCATTACTGCTGCTGCTGCTAAGTTGCGTCAGTCGTGTCCAACTCTGTGCGACCCCATAGATGGCAGCCCACCAGGCTCCCCCGTCCCTGGGATTCTCCAGGCAAGAACACTGGAGTGGATTGCCATTTCCTTCTCCAATGCATGAAAGAAAAAATGAAAGTGAAATCACTCAGTCGTGTCTGACTCTTAGCGACCCCATGGACTGCAGCCTCCCAGGCTCCTGACCGTCCATGGGATTTTTCAGGCAAGAGTATTACTATGCATTCCTAAATTACTTCATAGGTCTGGTAGATTAGCCTTGGTCTTCTATGCTTATGTCTTCTGATGGTCTTGCTACACATTCAAAAGTTGATACATTTGTCATTTTCAGTGACAATTTCCCCTTCCTATTTTCTGATTCTCCCTTGAGCATAATTTTTCAGTAGCAAGTTTCCTGTTTTTCATTGTAGCAGTCAGAGGGACCTATGCTTTTTTCCATCAACTTTCTGGTAGAAAGAGTGTGGAGTGTGTGCACTTAATCTGGGCTTGATTTTAGGAACAACTGTGTCCAGAACAGAATTTGCAGCAACTGAGGCAAAATCAAAGTGATGGCTAAAGTCCACTCATTTGTGGACTCAGTGTATGCCAGGGAGAGGTGGAAGCATTGTTCTGGTAGTTTTGCTTTTGGCCTTCTAGAGCTGCTTTGCTTTTTGGCCATTTTCCAAAATGTTTCTTTTTTTTACCTAATATATCAATAGTTGGTCTCCCCTTAATGTAACAAAGAATCCCATTAGATGAAAAGCTTTCTGCATAATCTGGCCCTATTCTTCTTGATAGCTTCATCACCTCACTTGCCATTCCTAACTAACTACTTTGTTACAGTTGCACTGAATTTCATGCTACTTTATAAATAGTAAGCTCACATTTTCAGTAACATCTGTATTGGCTTTCTGTTATTGCCATAACAAATTATGAAAAATTTAATGGCTTAATCTGCACAAAATTTTATATTACAATTCTGTAAATTACAAATCTAATCCAGGTATCACTGTGCTAAAATAAAGACATAAACAGGGCTATTCTCCTTTCTGTCTTCTCTGAGGCATGGTATATTTACTTGCTTATTTGAGTCGTTGGGGGAACTTAGTCCCTTGTGGTTTCAGCACTGTGGTCCCTTTTTCTTACTGGCTATAAACTAAGGGTCATTCTCAGCTTCTACAGGCCACAGAATACTTATTTCATTCATCTACAAAGCCAGTAATGGTAGTTCAAGTCCTTCTCATCTATCTGAGTCCTCTTTCATCATCACATCTTTCTTTGACCGCAGCCAGGAAATAATTTTCCTGGAGAAATTATACTGTTAAATATATACGTATATATGTGAAGGAAGGACAGTTTGCTTCTCATAGGTTCCAGTGAAGGTGTAGTCACTCAGTCATGTCTGACTCTTTGCGACCCCATGGACTACAACCTTCCTTTATGTATATATATGTATTTATATATATATGTATGTATGTATTTACTATATATATATGTATTTACAGTATAATTTCTCCATCTCAGATTCCATATTCTTAATCATATCTGTAAAGTCTCTAGTGTGTATAAAGTAACATATTCACAAGCTCCAGGCATTAGAACATGGATATCTTGAGGGAATATTATTCTACCTACTATGGTCTACCTTCTGGCTCCAAAAGATTCACATTCTTCCCATATAAAAACTATATACAACACATCCCAATATCCTCAAAAGTCTTAATGCATTATAGCATCAACTTAAAGGCCAAAGTCTTATCTGTACCTCATAAAGTAAAAAATCCATGTATCATCATCTGTATTATCTAAATTAGACATATTTTAGATGCTCTGATAATCTCTTCCTGGTACAATTTCTCTCCATCTATGGTCATGGGAAACTAAAGAACAAAGATCTGCTGCCATAATACATGGTGAGACAGGAATAGGTTAATATTTTCATATATGTGGTTCATAAATGGATAAAATGGAAGGAAAAAAGTACTCACCAGTCCCAAGAACTTTTGAAACTCAGCCTGGCAAACTCCACTAGATTTCAAGAGCTGGGGATAATGCTGTATGTTTCATCATTCTACTGTCTAGGCTCTAGCATCTCCCATCTGAGTCATTGTTTTCTCATGAAAAATATCGTGTTTGCACCTGGGTAGTTTTATCAGTCTGTTTCCTGCCATTAATATTTGGAGCATGAGAGGGTACACAGCTACACCCTTCTTTCATTTTCTACTCTCTTTGTCCTTTTCAGTCCAAGTTGGTGGTGTTTCTTCTTGCATAAAGTACTTGAAACCTTGTGAATCTTCTATTTATGCCACAGAGATTCCTGTCCAGGAGCTCTGCAGGATTAGGCTGGAACGGGCCACACCTGCTTTCCATAGCGATCTGATGACAGTGGCCCTGGGCTGTGTGTTTCTTAGGACTCTCTTCCAGACCTGCTGCTCTTAGCAATCTTTTTCCTGTCTGTGCCTCCCTGAGCTCCTGAAAGTCTCCAGTGTTTGTAAGAGATGATATCATCTAGCGACTCTCACTGTGAGGACACAGGAGTCCCTGCCCTTCCGTTCACAGGGGTGCTGGAAATAAAGACACTCCAGGTTTGACGAGTCTCTCTGGTAGACTGGAGACCTCGTGGGAAGAAACCTCTACCCAGATGTGGTTGGTCGGCTGCTGTCCCGAGGGGTGTTTGCTTTCTGCTGTCCGCGATCATTTATGGATCAACCGTTAGTTGAACATTTCAGCCCTTTTGGTCTACAGCACCTGGGCCTGTAGAACTCCATGATCGATGTATCTACCTACACAGCCTTCTGTCTTACTGCGCCAAGTTGCTGAATCTCAGCCTGGAAGGCCTCCGGCTTTTGGATCCCATTCTCGATAATCTTGCTCTGAACACAGATTTACTGCGACTAAACCTTTCGGGTGTTCTGGATTCTCTGAATCTGTCCTGAAGACTTTGCTGAGCAGCTGTTCCAGACTGGATGAGCTGAACCTCTCTTGGTGCTGTGACTTTGAATCTCAGTGAATATCGAAAGAATCTGCAGAGATCAGATGTCTCTACCTTAGTTGTAAGATGTCCCAATCTTGTCCACCTAGACTTTAGTGATAGTGTCATGCTGAAAAATGACTGCCTTCCAGAATTTTAACAACTCAACTACCTCCAACACCTACCACTCAGTTGGTGCTTTAACATAATACCTGAAACTTTACTTGAATTTGGAGAAATTCCTGGATTAAAAACACTACAAGTCTTTGGAATTGTGTCAGATGGTACTCTTCAACTGTTAAAGGAAGCCCTCCCTCATCTACAGGTTAATTGCTCTCATTTCGCCACCATCACCAGGTTGACCACTGGCAACAAGAAGAACCAAGAGACATGGGGCATCAAATGCCAACTGTCACTGAAGAAGCCCAGTTGTCTATGAAGCCTCTATTGCAAGATGGTGTCTTCTCTTTTCTTTGAACAGGGCAAGTAGGCAGGAAGCCCAATTGTGAAGAGCTCAGCTATCTTTATTCTTGGTTTTCCATTGCCTTCTTTACAAGTATGTTAGAGACCATTGGAGAGAGAAAACTATGAAATGTTGCTTTTTAGAAATGACTAGGAAAGCTTTTGTCACTGCTATACCCTGAAGAGCCTAAGCTCTATGCTTTTTGAAGTTTTAGGGAGAGTGAGCCTATAATTTCAAGATACCTTAAATAGCAAAATTTGAACCACATCTTCAGGTGCCCTTTTTTGTAAATCTATTTAGAATCAAGCTTAAAAATCACCACCAGCAAATCATTTTCATAGCCTATATGGCAACTGAACTTTCTTCTATTTAATTTTTCACACTGCTTTATCATAAGACATAGGTTGCAAAAAATAATAAGCTATTTGTACTGTAAGCTGAAAAGAATGAGGATCTTTCTTGTTTGTAGCAATCTCTTCTGAGGATAGCAAGAAAAATAGGCATTTCAAATGTGCCTTTAGATTAGCAATTGGGTTGATGGAAACAAATATCCCAGGTCATTCACCTTAAAACCTAAATAAAGAAAAAATTGACCAACCAGAGGTATAGAATTGGTACAGATTTTAAAGACTCAAGAGACAGTTTTCTATAACAGTTTAACCTGGGGTATCCTCTAATGCACATTAATGAAGATTCCTTTATGTACATTTTCCCCCCTGGAGGAGGAAATGGCAACCGACTCCAGTATTTTTGCTTAGAGAATACCATGGTCAGAGGAGCCTGGCGGGCTACAGTCCATGGGGTCGCAAAAAGTCAGGACACGACTGAGCGACTAATACTTTTATTTTCTTTATGTACTGTGTTCCCAGCGTTCTGATTTAGCTGAGGAAATTGAATTGTGGACTTCTGACTTTATGATCAAATTATCTTAACCTGGGTTCTTTAGCTTTTAAAATAACTTGCTTTGTTTTAGAGAGGTGGGAACCAGTCAGTCTCCGGTTCTTGAAATGTTGTATGGAATTCTGAACTGCGGATGACTGCCATTTTCCTTTTGCTGAGGTTCTTGAAGTTATTTTTATTTTACTCTGGAATCAAGTATTTTAAATGGGCTATTTTATTTTTAATGGCCTTCCACAATGATTGTTTCTAACAACCCGTTTCATAAAGTTCTGGACCTGGAGTTCCCTAAGAACTGCATGTTCCTTTCAATTAGGAATATACACTAGAAGCAGGTGTGTGTTCTGTACAGTTTCAGAGCAATAAGCACAGCTGGAACCTGCATAAAAGTTAAAACTCTGGTGCTGAACCTTTTGATAGCATCAGTGATATTTTGTTTTAAAAAAACATAGAAGCAAAAGGATTAAAATCTACTTAAAAAAAAAAACACAAAACACTAATTTCTTGTTTAAATCGATGACTTTCCCATATGTTCAAAATGGAGCAAAAAGCCCAAACTCATCATTTCCTTTAAAATTGCTTTTTTAAAAAATCAGATCTTTCAAATGATAGAAACAAGGGTGTGAAGTAAAGTGCCCTTATCTGCTCAACCCTAAGGAAGAACATTTTTACAAAGTAGTGTTATATGGGAAATGATTAGGTTTCAGTCTTGCAGTAGTTTAAAAGTGCTACATACTATTTGAAATGATTGTTTACAGATTAGTGAGATGGAATGGAGGGAGGATCCAGTTGGCATCTGATTTCCAGATACCCTCACACATACAGTACTTCCAAACTCAAGTCCGGCCATAAGCTATTTTGCTAACACATCAGAGTAATATGTATTTTAGTATGTGATTTCTACTTTTATAGACTTGTTTTAAAATAAAACACATTTTTTATAAAAAATGAAAAAAAAGATTCCTGTCCATAGCAAGAGGCTTGTCCATAGATCTTCCTGGACAATCTCATCCTCACTTATGACTGCTCACATGGATGAGGGACCATGCCCTTCAGCTTCCTTGCTGTTCAGTCATTCATTCGCATCCTGCTATCTGCCACCCCATGAACTGCATAGCATGCCAGACTTCCCTATCACCAACTCCTAGAGCTTTCTCAAACTCATGTCCATGGAGTTGGTGATGCCATCCAACCATCTCATCCTCTGTCTTCCCCTTCTCCTTCCGCCTTCAGTCTTTCCCAGCATCAGGGTCTTTTCCAATGAGTCAGTTCTTCACATCAGGTGGCCAAAGTATTGGAATTTCAGCTTCAGCATCAGTCCTTCCAATGAATATTCAGGGTTAATTTCCTTCAGGATTGACTGGTTTGGTCTCCTTGCATTCCAAGGGACTCTCAAGAGCCTTCTCCAACGCCACAGTTCAAGAGCATCAATTCTTTGGTGGTCAGCCTTCTTTATGGTCCAACTCTCACATCCATACATGGCTACTGGAAAAACTTTTGCTTTGACTATGCGGACCTTTGTTGGCAATGTAATGTCTCTGCTTTTTAACTTCCTAGATTCTTTTAAGTTTAAATGAGATGTGATCCAGACTCCTTAGTCTTTTTAAAGAGCCTTATTATGTGACTGAATACTCTGACCTTTTGATCTTTCGGAGGTATAGGCAAAAGATTGTACAATCATGCACTAGGTTTTTTGTCTAGAGCATACTTTCTCTTAATTTTTAGTATCTTTTGCAATCTGGATAGCCTGGAAATTTCTCAAATCCTCGAGTCCTCCTTCCTCTTTATTTAACAATTTAACCTAAATTTATCTCATTCTTCTCACTTTTCATTATAAATATCTAGAAGATCATTCAACACTTTCCCCAACTAAATATGTAAGTGTTGCTGTACTTTCAACATTTTGCCTGGAAAATCTCAGCTAAATGTTCAGTTTTGTCATTTACAAAGTCTGCTTTCCGCGTAACAGCAAGACATACTTCTACCAAACTTACTGCCACTTAAGACAGGATCCAGTTTCTACTCTTCTCACTTCATTCTTAGCTCTCATTGGCAGTAACTTTCACGTCCATATTTCTTAACAGTTTATTCATAATGATTCACATATTTTCTGAAACAATTTCGATTTTTTTTATCACACGTCTCACCTTATTCTAAGTCTTCAGCAACAGAGTCACTAACATCTATATTTCTTACAATCTATTCAAAGCAATCCAGGCATTTTCTATCATGCTTCTCAAGACAGATGCATGAGAAAAGAAATGTTAGCAAATTATAAATTTTAAAAACTTGTGACTATGTTAAAGTTTTCAAAATCCAGAAAACTAGCATACTATGTTTTATTAATAAACTGACTGAGAAACCTCTGTGATACTTTCCCTCCTCTATTTTTTGATAACCTCATCCAAATAACTTAAAAATATAAATTTTATTAGAGAGAAGAAAAAGATAATTCTGTTATTCCTCTAACATAAATGATTATTTTTTTCTTATTTTGATATGCTAGAAATATTTCTTTTTGCTTCACAATCTGTTATTGGAAATCCCATGTAAAATTTTAGAATTATTATAAAATTTGGGTAAAATCCTTTTCAAGTATTTTCTTTTCTGAATTGTAAGATTTCAAGGAACATACAGTTTTCTTGGGTATTCTCCCATCTCAAATACTATTTGAACTGTTCACGGACATTCATCAGCTGGTCACTGATTCTTTATAACAGCTCTATATTATATTGTTTGTTGTTGTTGCAGTTGTTAATGTCACCATTTTGTGTCAATTGAGAAGTAATGTTAAATATATTTCCCTTATGTTCATATGATTTCACTTCTTGTCATGAATTGGATAATCAAAAATACAAGGGCCTAGTCAATACAACAACACCAATTTAGCAATGAATTTAAAAAGGAGTTCCTCATTGAAACCCATATTTTTCAGTCCATTTCAGTTTCAAGGTGGCATTTTGTGAACCATTTTAAGAAACTGTCAAGCTTCAGGAGAACAAGATGAAACAGATATATAAAGATGTGATCTGATACTTTAGAATATTTAAATGTGTGACCTCACACATACATTCAATCTTTATAGTGGTACTTCTGCAAATACAGAAATTCTGAAAAATTCTATTTTGTATGATTCTCATAAAATATTTTTCTCTGGTCATAACTGTGTAAACTGTATCATTGAGCATAATTAGGATAGAAAAGAACTGTTTTGAATAGGTGGCAATGAGTATGAAATTTTGTGTCTACAATCTTATACGTATGATTGCTAGAAGAATTTTCCACATACTAAATTATTGTTTAGTACATTTAAACCCTTGTTTCTCTTCTGTTACCCATAGTTTTACTCCGGGATGCCCTCGAGTGTGTTTATTTGCAAATTGTGACCTTGTCCCTGTGTGTCACAATGCCAGATCAATCATCCCATCAGTAGTGGGACTATAGGAAAAGGACTAGCTATATAACAACCATACACAGAAGTGGTACATATATTCCATTAAGCTCAATCTAATCATGTCCTCAAATTATCTTCATTTGGATCCCCGAAATACCTGCAGCCATCCCAGCACCACTAAACAGCGGAATTATGATGAAGAGGAAGTTGAAGTAACAAATTGCAGTCAGCTAAAATATCTTATTTTGGCAAATTTTACAGAAAAATGATTCATGTAGTATATTTTCAGGACCCCTCCCAAGCCGTTGAAGGGCTCTAGAGGGCCATAAATAGAGGGCCATAAGACTTTAAGGAAAAATTTCTCCTCTAAGAAACTGATTCATCCTATGTCTTTTGTAACTTCGTGCGAAGTTGCTTCAGTGGTGTCCGGCTCTTTGTGCCACACGGGCTGCAGCCCACCAGACTCCCCTGTCCATGGGATTCTCCAGGCAAGAATATTGGAGTGGGTTGCCATTTCTTCCTCCAAAGAATCTTCCCGACCCAGGGATCGAAACTTTGTCTCTTTTGTCTCCTGCATTGGCAGGCAGGTTCTTTACCATTAGCACCGTCTGGGAAGCCCCATTTGATGGCAACTCCATTAAGAAAAATGGAGTGATTTTTACTTAATTTTTAAATTCACTCTCCCTGTGCTAAAGTGCTAAAGTCAAGTCCGACGTAAATACTTCAAGTATACTCAGATTCCAAACTTTATTACTGTGACTTGATTTTCCATTGACTCTCATTTGTATATTTTAATAATGTCCTAATGTAGATAGAGAGACAGTGGAAACAGTGCCAGACTTTATTTTTTTGGGCTCCAAAATCACTGCAGATGGTGACTGCCTCCATGAAATTAATAGATGCTTACTCCTTGCAAGGAAAGTAATGACCAACCTGGATAGCATATTAAAAAGCAGAGACATTACTTTGCCAACAAAGGTCCATCTGGTCAAGGCTATGGTTTTTCCAGTGGTTATGTATGGATGTGAGAGTTGGACTGTGAAGAAAGCTGAGCACCAAAAAATTGATGCTTTTGAACTGTGGTGTTGGAGAAGACTGTTGAGAGTCCCTTGGACTGCAAGGAGATCCAACCAGTCCATCCTAAAGGAGATCAGTCCTGGGTGTTCATTGGAAGGACTGATGCTGAAGCTGAAACTCCAATACTTTGGCCACCTCATGCAAAGAGTTAACTCATTTGAAAAGACCCTGACGCTGGGAGGGATTGGGGGCAGGAGGAGAAGGGGACGACAGAGGATGAGATGGCTGGATGGCATCACCGACTCGATGGACATGGGTTTGAATAAACTCCGGGAGTTTGTGATGGACAGGGAGGCCTGGCGTGCTGCGATTCATGGGGTCACAAAGAGTCAGACACGACTGAGCAATTGAACTGAATGTATTTCTCTTCTTTTGCTTTTCCTTTTCCTTTCATCTACTCTCAACATGCCAATATGACTGCTACATTTAACATTCAGTTATATCTAAATTGGATCATGGTGCTTCTCTGCTCAGCACCCATGACTGGTCATCTTAAGTAAAAGCCAGGGTCATTACTGTGGCCAAGAGGCCTAGACCCCTCTCTTCTTGGCCTCATCTCCTTTTACCCTCACCCTCCTTTGCTACAACCACCCTGGGCTCTTCACGGCCTCACACACGTCAGGCAGTTGCACAGCTTATGATCTTAGCCCTCGCAGCTCCCACTGCCTGGAGGAACTGTGTCCACATGTTCCCAGGGCTTGTCCTCTCGCTTCTGTCAGGACTTTACTCAAAAGTCACCTCATTGAGGATCTCCCTGGCCATCTTATCTATAATTTCACCCTTGTCTACTGCCACAGATTCTTCAGATAGCTTTTCTTGCCCTCTTTATTTTTAGTAATTATCATTTGCTAAATGAATATATGCTTTATTTTTGTTTGTGTATTTTTCTTACACATAGTCTTTACCTACCACTAAAAAATAATCTCTGTGAAGCAAATGTATTTGTCCCTTTTGTTCACAGTGCCCTTCTAATGCATAGACGGGTGTATAGCCTAAAGTAGGTGCTCAATAAATATTTTAAATGAATATTTTTAAATAAATGACTTATTGACTTGGAGAATACACAGTCACCTTTTATTTATCAACCTCTTGAGTTGTTCTCAAGTCCTTCAAAATAGAACTTATAATGTCAGTGTGTTACAATATTTTGCAATGACCTACAAAGTATCGTCATCGTCATATGATTGTTTTTTTAATTTTCTTCTTTACTGTACACCTCTTGGGTCAGGGTCTGTGACACAATCATCTTTATATTCTTGGTGTGTAGTTTATCAACTGTAATGCAGTAAGCTTTTGAATAATATACATCAAAATAATCCTAAAATTAAGCGATCACATTGCCTAAATACCGATGATAAATTTTATTCTAAGACACAGAGGTAAGAGTTGTTCTCTCCTCCAGATAAAAAGGAGTTGACAGGTCAAATATTTAATTGTAAAGCCTAAGTTAGACAATCCTTGGAGTTCCATGTTCAGCAAGAAAGTAGCTCAGAAGTTATAATCAGTAGCTATAATAGAAGTTATAATAGTAGCTCAGACGTTATAATACAGTAGCTCAGAAGTTATAATCAGAGACAAGCCCATAATGGATTATTCGGTTAAACTAGTTGTTTACAAATCATGAGGCATGTAATAAAGGCCGTTTTTGGTCTAAAAGGCCTTTCAATATTTTTCTTGTCAATGGAAAGGGGAGAATCACTTGAAATGTTCAAGAGATCCTATTCACTTGTGGATTACACTCTGGGGCAGCATCTCCCAAAGTGTATAGAGAAAATTACATTCATGGGATGTTGATTTGATGAAATAGGTTAAATGAAAAGAAGCAGGAAGGACCTAACAGGTGAAAGAAAGTTAAAATGATTTCTTTACTGCAGGATTTCTCCCAACCTTTATTTATTTATGGCCGTGCTGGGTCTTCATAGCTGCACGCAGGCTTTCTTTAGTTGCGGTGAGTGGGGGCCAGTCTTTGTTGCGGTGTGCGGGCTCTCCCATTGCAGTAGCCTCTCTCGTTGCGGGGCACAGGCTGTAGACACATAGGCTTCAGTAGCTGTGGCTCACGGGCTCCAGAGCACAGGCTCAGTGGCTGTGGCTCATGGACTTCGCTGCACAGTGGCATGTGGGATCTTCCTGGACCAGGGATAGATCCTGCGTCCCCTGAGTTGGCAGGTGGATTCTTAACTACTAGACCACCAGGGAAGCCCTTCCCCAGCCTTGGATATGTGTGATAATTCACCAAGAAATGAGTACAGAAGCCCATATTCTTTAAAAGACTTTGTTCAGAGAACCCCTTTATTTGCTTTTCCTTGCATCTTTACTTTGAGATACATTTTAGAGGTATCTCCATAAACAGCAAATCCTGATGTGTCTTAACATCTCAGAAAAAGAGACCCACAACAGAGACCCTGGCTTTGGGTAATGGTCTCCACAGGTTGTTACCATGTGCTGTGACAGTGTTCTAACTCAAACTGTCTTCCTTTCACACAATGCCTTAACAGTCATTCATATTTACTACTGAGATACATATTTCATTGCTTTATTCATTCAGTGATTTTTTTTCCCTTTAAAAAGACCCATCAGCTGATAGTTGACAGGATCTTCTAATGCTACCTGAAAGTGAGTAATTCTGAGCAACTATATTAGAGTAGTCCCCCTATGGATACTAATGGTTCAAACTACTGTAATCATTTTGCCAACCACTGTAGGTATTGTTGTCAGGCCCCGTGATGTGATCTAAATACTTTGCAAATATGAAACATTTTTCTGTTAACCCTGTTTGGGACTGTCGGCATTCTGATTATATCATTTGGCAGAGGCCACTTTTTCCAACAGAATATTCTCTATATCTGAAATATTACACAAGACAGTATGGCAGCTGTGTGAAAACCTGGTTGATTTTGAAGTGATCTCCAGCTTTATGATTGTCTGAGTTTCAAAATAGAATGAGTATGATTACAGCCTACATAAAATGTTACAGGCTACAGAAAAGCTGGCTTCAAATCAAATGCCAAATAATGCTACGTTGTTTGTACTTTAGAGTTGTTGAAACATTTAGAAAACACTGGGTTTGACTTCACAAACATTTATTGAGCACTCACTGTATGCAAAACAGTTTGTTTCCTGCTAATAATCCCTGGAGCAAAAATAGTCTCACTGTTTAATCAAGAAGCATTTATGGTACACCCAGTGAGACGGTTCTTTTCAATACCACTGTAATTCTGTGTAGCTAATATTCATCCAGGCCATATAAGAAATGTGTGAAGATAATTAAATGAGTGTAATTGGGAAAGGATCAGTAATGCTGAAAACTTAGTCACTCTAACTTCACATCAATTCCCCTTTTGATGAACTGGGCAAGTGAGATGTGATTTGACAGGGTTGGATGCTGAGAGAGGAATTATGCCAATAATTTCACCTATTAGAGATTAATTCCCAATGAATTAGAAATTGAGTGATTAAAACCAAACAGAAAGTAAAGAGTTTATCTAAGTCAAGACTGTCAGTTCTGAGACCCAGAAGAGAACATAAAACATCTATCCAGTGTCAGCAAGGTGAACGCTTAAATGAGTCTGGGTGTGGAGGGAGCTAGAATGGGCTCAGATGTCATGATGCAGTTCAGGGAGAGGGTCCAGGGCCAAAAACTGAATCGTACCATACTTGATATTTGATAAATATCAACAAGTGGATGAAGACATGAACTCAAGTTAAGACTAGGAAACCAAATCAGAAAATCCAGGAAATCATTAGAGACAAGAACAGCATCAGCAAAAGTTAATGTGCTGGTTTGAAACAGAGGGACAACCTAGAGGGGAGAAAACACTGGCATTTGTTCTTTTGTTTACATTTAGAAAATAATGCAAGGAAATGTCAGGCTTCAGGGACTCCTCAGGTGGTGGAGATTCAAGACTGATACATATGAATTCTTCCTTTCTGAAAACAGGCCCCTGAGAAAAGCAATCTCTGAGTTTGTACCTATTCCATCATCAAAGCAGGAAAGAACTAGGGTTTGTCCAATCTGCTTCTGTTTATCTGGGGATTTGGAAAAAGATCATTCTGGAGAATGGAAGGCAGAAATTCCCACCCACCAGCCCCTCTCCACCTATATTTTGGTGCTTTTCCTCACTTGGGCTGTTGATCACTTTTTTATATCTTTATCTAGGAAATTGGAAGGGGCAGTGGTCTGTGGTGAGGTAGACAAATGCTTATGGAAGAAGAATAAGGATCATTTTAGGCTTAATTTCAGCTGTGTGCCCTAGAGTCAAAATAAACATTGCATCAAGATCTATTTATGGCAGCAAAGCTTATTGCCAAAATACAGATTGTATTGCTAGTATGTATGATATTGTAAGTGTTCTTAGTTGCCAAGATTTCATATGATCTCTGCAATCAGGGAAAGCTAAGAAGTAAAAAATTTATTGAATTCCTTAGTATATTATTAAGAGATATCAACACAATTCAAGAAATATTCATTGATAGCCCTAGAAAGCAAGGTGGGCATTTCCTTCCATCGTGGAGCTAACAGTTTAGCCTAAATACATATAATCAGTAAGAACCAACTCAAGTGTTAAAAAAGAAGGCCTATGGAAAAACTCAGCAGTCTCTTTTAAGGTGCTTAATATAGTATTGTGAGTTAAGGACATCTTTCCTGTATAACTAATAATTAAACTGAAACTTAAAAACCTGATAATCTGATGAATAAAAGAAATCATGAAATGAGTGTGATGGTATCACTGTAGGTGGGGCAAGTCAATAACTATCACTCATGAACACTTGGAGTGTGTCAGACATTTCGTGTATCTTAGGTCATTTAATCATGACCACAGCCTCAGAAGATGGATACTAGCATCTCCTAGGAAGACTGATGGATTTTCCCAGTGCTGAACATCTAATGATGTAGAGACTGCCTTCACATACAGGTCTGATTTCAAAGCTCCCCATGCCTTTTATCTCAAAGTCCTTTACCAGTGCCTTGCATGTGTAAGAGCTCAGTCCCTTTATTCATAGCCAACTCTTTGCAATCTTATGGACTGTAGCCTTCCAGGCTCCTCTGTCCATGGGATTCTCCAGGCAAGAATACTTGAGTGGGTAGCCATTCTCTTCTCCAGGGGATATTCTAGACCCAGGGATTCAACCCTGGTCCCCCATATTGCAGGTAGATTCTTTACCATCTGAGCCACCAGGAAAGCGCAATACATACAAGGAGATAAAAGAAATTCAGTGGTTGTAATTTTGATGCCTTTGAGGCCTGCATCGCATCCCTTAGCCACTTTTGATTTTAACTGCAGCTGGATGCCCAGCCAACAGTGCACTTCAAGCATGAATAACACACCATGTTTTACTGCCTCTGGGCTTTCCCGGAAGCCATGGGAATTTTCTTATCTTTGGTGAGTTTGTGCAGGTTAATTAGAGGGTTAATACTCTCTGAAGTAACCCTTATAGAATGGAGGAGAGTTGGCTGGTGGATAAAGGCCCCAGTCTTCTCTCCTTGGAGGGACAGTTCTAGTGCACCTTCCACATGACTCCTTGTAAGGCCCTGGGGTACTAAGACCCAGCTGTTGACACAGGTAACCAGCTTAATAAGGAATGATCTGCTTTTCTTGTTTCCCTTTCTCACTCTTTCCACTCCTTTCCTCTTGCTTTCTGAGATTATCTCCCAGTGAAATCACCTGCATCCCAGGCCTTGTTTCAGGTTATACTATTGGAGAAATTCAAACTAAGATAATGGCCTTAAGCATTGACTTTTTAGTAACAATTTTACACTGCATTCCTATTGGAATCTGCTTTATCTTCAGCAAAAAGTATGTTTCTTGTATTTTACCACCATATGGGAATCTTCAGATACTTTATTAAAAAAAAAAGAGCATAACATGCTTAAAATATCAAATAAAATCTTGGGGAAATTCAACTACTGAGTAAAGTGTCATTGGAAACATCTATTAGAGAAACACAATTGAAGAGTTAAAGTATCAAAGGCTAAATATTAATAGTACTAAGTATATTTATGAAGCCAGCATTGTATCTGGAAAAATTATATATACCAATCCCATTGAGTTTGTATAATTGCATTGATATTTATTTGACCATCTCACTGATATTATAAAAAGTAACTTCCTATAGCCATTTTAAGCTGCTACTTCTTGTCAATTGCTGCGGCCAGTGCAGCCGGTAGGGATCAAAAGTGGTTGACACACAGTTTGGAAAAAGGAAATAGACAGAAGTAAGGTTTTAAATATGGGACTGGGGGACTCAAGACCTCTATCGCTTTTACTGAGCTCTTGGTAGGCAGAAAGTATCTGGTTTTTAGACAGCATAAGATTCCCATGCGCCCAGTCATGTCCCAGAGTTAATGTTCTTCTTTGTACTTTGATGCTGTCTCCTAGAACCAAGGGCATCACACAGCCGGGGTCAGCAGTCCTGGCATGAACATGGAGGAACAATCAGCGCATGTTGCAAGCAGCATTCTGAACCTGCACTGACCTGGCGTTCCAAGGTCCACACTATGTACCTCCTTAGCTCAGCAAGGCATGATGACCCCAACTAATCAGCCCCATGGACTTTTTGTTGAGATTATACATAGTTGCTATATCTCGCTTTTATTCTTTTCCCATGCTGTTCTTCTCATGGCTTAGCCAGAGCAACAGGCGGTCGACTATTAACCCCTTCAGTCAATGACTTTTAAATTTGTGTTCTTTGAATCAGTGTGTTGTATAGATGGTACCAGTGATTTATAATTTCTCTGAGTAAGTAAACCTCCTCATGATCTAGTTTCCTTATAAAATGCCACATGTTTTTCAGAAAATATAGTCTTCCAGGCTTTCTGTCACTCACATATATTTCAGGAGTAATTGCTGTAGTAAAAGGTTTGTGTTTGAAGGGTTTCTATGTTTTTCTGTCTCCTTTAAGTGTCAAATATAGGAACATAGAGAAAGCAAACATCTTGTATTGAACAATCTGTCATTCATTGGTTGGTGATGGATGGGGTGAGACTTGTTCAGCCAGTAAATTCACATCCATTTTCTCAGAAAGCTTTTTGACATAGTTTTGTAAAGTTCTCCCTTGATGTAAAACATTATCCCCTTCTCCCTGTTACTCCTCTTTTTCCATTTCCTCCTCCCTGTTCTACAAGGCAGTGAGATTTCAATTACCTTGTAGGCCTTTTTAAAAATCAAACACATCTGATGTATTCAGCGAAAGTCAGTGCCTTGATAATCTAGAACTTTCCAAAGAAAATAAATTATGGGTTTTCTCCTCTTAAAATTCATTAAAATGAGTTGCAAGCAAAGGTAATTATTTGTCTCACATACTGAGAAACAGGTGTACATGCTATTTGGAGATCCAAATGAACTTGCCAATTAGTGCATTAGGTTTATGTGCAAATGTAGGCTAACTTAATTGCTGTGTCTGAGAAAATTTGGCTGTTTTATAAAGTAAGTTTGGAAAATAACACTGCTAGTCATTCACGAGCCGTGATGATAGACTTTTAACAGGCAAGTGGAGAATGGCCACACGCTGCATCCACATCTGGACCTTTTGGGGATGCCAAATTTGCAATGTCCTGTGTTCTGCCCCCTCAGTTAACACTTTGCACTATTGCATGTGCCACTTGGGATCATGATACTGCTTGGAGCACAGAGCTACAGAAAGATAGCTCTGACAGAGCATATATGTGGAGGTGATGGGAAATATGTAACAATATGATGTTGCATTTTAGAAGAATTTAATAAGCCAGAAAAGGACAGGAAAGCAAGGCCTCCCATATCTGATACCAGTATTGCATTTCAAGAGAATTGGCAAAAATTAAGAAACATCCATCTTAAATAATCTTGCTAAAGATTAATGCTGAGATGTCTGATTTCATTTCCTTTTTCTTTTAATTTTAATCTCATGGAAGAGAGCGAGGGGAAGGAGGTTAACTTTCTGAATATTATTGTCTGAAGTGTGAATTGTGATATTTTTAGGCCAGAAAGATTATTGATGTTTGGCGGAGTGAATTTCCATGAAGCAAGCAAGCGATGTATAAGACAACTGATGATTTAGGATCAGCATTTATGCCATGTAGGCTACAATTTGGCAATACATAAATAGCACCTCTTATGAAAAATGCTGGTGCTCTCATAACCCAGCCACTTGTTTGAGTAGCTCTGTGCTTTGTTAAGAACAGTAAGAGGTTATAAAGGTATGCAAGTGGTGTCTTTGTAATGATAACAAATGGCAAGTTAGACTTTCCTGAAAATGTTTTATCAATTGTAAATATTGGGTTAACTCAGTGCTGTGTGGCTTTTGTAGCAAATGATCTGAAATAATTGTTTTTTAAATGTGATTTTTGACAATACCAGTATTCTTAGGACACTAGTCATAAAAGTGTAGAAGGACAGAATGTATTAGCAGAAGAAGTTAGTGTTATCTAGTTCCTCCTATTTAGAAAAATTTAGAGTCTGGAACACCTGCAGGCTGTTACTTGGCCTGTACACAAAACAGTCAATTGATATTTTAGAACGATATGCTACTTAATAGGCAGAATGTTTTTTCATTAAAAAAATATTACTTAGACATCTTTTTTACTATATCTTGGGAGAAATAAAATTAAATTCAAATTTATAATTGGTTCTGCCATCCCTCAAAAAGCATCAAAACTAGTTGTTAGAAGAAACATATTTACATGAATTAAATGGCAATGAAAAAGTCATGAATACATGGAAAATACAGTTACTTTATATGCTATTAATATTTTTTCAGAGCAGCTTTTCCCTCATCTCACACCTTCTTGACTGAAACAATGATGACCCCTCTCCATTCCCACCCTTTGAATAACTTTTTGATATTTCTTAACAAAGAAAAGACTTTTGCCCTATTCAATGTTAATGACTTGACTGCCGTACTTCTTTGGTCCAATTAACAGCACACAGAAGGAGAAGAGCTCAGATGCTGTTATAAGACACCTAATATAAATCTCTCTGGTGTAACATCACTAATGAATATGTTTTTGTTTTCTATTTCTAACGTTGTCTCTTAATCCTCTTTTTTCACATGTATGCTTTTCCTTGTTTAGAGCTAAGTCCATGTTTCATATAAAGGAAATGTTTGTTTGGAAGCTAAAAGAGCAGTAGGTAAAACTTACAGTGGGTTTTAAGTTTGGTATCGATGAGAGATTTCATTAAAGTGAATGGGCCAGAATTAAATAGCCATTCAGTCTGTATTAAAACTGTATAAGATCTGAATGTTTCTAACATTTATTTACCATATTCTAGAGACAAAAGTAAGCATTTTTGAGAGGTATAACTGTGTTCTGCTGGTATAATAGTCTGTTCTGTTTGTTAATCATAGGCTTCCAGCTGCTTCTTAATGAGATACAACCATAATTCAGAGAAAAATAGACTAAGAAACCAAGACTATTAGTGGCGAATGATGTAATAAGAGTTAGAGAGAAAAGAATATGAGCCACAAAAGGATTTTTTACCACGCTCCACTGTAGTATGCTGTGATTGTGGGCAGGCACAAATTGAGATTCAACATTACATTCAAAAGTTACCAACTGTTAAATTGGCAACTTTATGATTGAAAAAAGAGAGACTTAAAAAAAAGGTCTTTCAACTCTGAATAAAAGTATTTCTTAGATTGATATATGTGGCTTTTTAACTTTTTCTGGATAAATAAAAAGATTTTTCATGCAAGTTCTTTAAATTATAATTACTGTCAAGCATGCTTAAGCCCAATAGATTAACTTAGAAATTGTGTAATTCTTCAAATGTTAAAAATTGACTATTTTTATCTAATATTATCTGGATATTTTAGTATGTAATCACAAACAAGTTAGACTTATCACCTAGCCAATGCCAGCTATGTTTTAGATATGTGCATAAATAGACAAGCAAATAGGACTCTAGTAGACGGGTAGAAAGGTGTCTACTCTCTTAAAAGATGCTGGAATAATCTGTCTCTCATCTTGTAGGAGAAAGTCTTTGCACGATAAGTACCCAACATATTTAGTGCTTAGTTGAAGGACTTGGAAGAACTCACTGAGCATAAGTATTTGGTGCACAATTAATAGGTTAGCCTTGAACAGGTTCTGCGAGATATAGACAGTCAGTCACGGGGAAATTTCTGCCTTTCATGATGATGTTTAGTGGAATTTTGATTAGAAACAATTTTACCTGAAATGAGAAGCTAAACACATAGCAGATGAAATCATACAGTACACATTTATTGGCAAGGTAGTTTTTAAAGGTATAGGATAAAAGCATCTAGATACTCGTTTGTTTTGTTTGTGCCTTTCAAGAGTCTGTTTCCCAGTCATGTGTAAGTTCTGGTGGCTCTGTGGTGGGGTTAATGGTGACCTCCTCCAAGAGGGATTATGCCATATCCAATTCTGCAGCACCCAGAGCCCCTGCCCCTGCAGCAGGCCCCTGCTGACCTGTACCTACTCAGAAGACACTCACAATTCTATCTCAGTCTCTGTGGGATCTCTGGGTCCTGGTGTGTACAAGGTATGTTTGGGCTCTCTGAGCAACTCTGGCAGTTATGGGGTTTTATTTTAATGTGATTTTGCCCCTCCTACCATCTAGCTGTGGCTTCTCTGCCCTTGGACACAGGGTATATCCTCACAGTAGTTCCAGCATCACGTAGCCACCACTCCAGCACTGTGAAGCTGCTGCTCCAGCGCCTACAGTCTTGCTGGGGCTCTTGAACCCAGGAGAAAGGAGCAGAAAATGCACTGGTCATAGCAAACACCCTCTTGCAACAACACAAGAGAATACTCTACACGTGGACATCACCAGATGGTCAATACTGAAATCAGATAGATTATATTATTTGCAGCCAAAGATGGAGAAGCTCTATACAATCAGCAAAAACAAGACCAGGAGCTGACTGTGGCTCAGATCATAAACACCTTATTGCCAAAATCAGACTTAAATTGAAAAAAGTAGGAAAAACCACTAGACCATTCAGGTATGACATTAATCAAATATCTTCTGATATAGAGTAGAAATGACAAATAGATTCAAGGGATTAGATCTGATTGAGTACCTGAAGAACTATGGATGGGGTTTGTGACATTGTACAGGAGGCAGTGATCAAGACCATCCCCAAGAAAAAGAAATGAAAAAAAGCAAAAGGGTTGTCCTAGGAGGCCTTACAAATAGCTGTGGAAAGAAGAGAAGTGAAAAGCAAAGGAGAAAAGGAAAGATATATCCATTTGAATGCAGAGTTCCAAAGACTAGCAAGGAGAGGTAAGAAGGCCTTCCTTAGTGATCAATGCAAAGAAATAGAGGAACACAATAGAATGGGAGAGACTAGAGATCTCTTCAAGAAAATTAGAGACACCAAGGGAATATTTCATGCAAAGATGGGCACAATAAAGGACGGAAATGGTGTGGACCTAACAGAAGAAGAGGATGTTAAAAAGAGGTAGCAATAATACACAGAAGACCTATACAAAAAAGATCTTCATGACCCAGATAACCACGATGGTGTGATCATTCACCTAGAGCCAGACATCCTGGAATATGAAGTCAAGTGGGCTTTAGGAAGCATCACCACAAACAAAGGTAGTGGAGGTGATGGAATTCCAGTTGAGATATTTCAAATCCTAAACGATGATGTTGTGAAAGTGCTGCACTCAATATGTCAGCAAATTTGGAAAACTCAGCAGTAGCCACAGGACTGGAAAAGGTCAGTGTTCATTACAATCCCAAAGAAAGGCAATGGCAAAGGATACTCAAACTACCGTACATTGTACTCATCTCACACTTTAGCAAAGTAATGCTCCAAATTCTCCAAGCCAGGCTACTACAGTACATGAACCGTGAACTTCCAGATGTTCAACCTGGATTTAGAAAAGGCAGAGGAACCAGAAATCAAATTGCCAACAGCTATGGGATCATTGAAAAAGTGAGTGAGTTCCAGAAAAACATCTACTTCTGCTTTATTGACTATGCCAAAACCTTTGACTGTGTGGATCAAAATAAAATGTGGAAAATTCTTAAAGAGATGGGAATACAGATCACCTGACCTGCCTTCTGAGAAATCTGTATGCAGGTCAAGAAGCAACAGTTAGAACTGGACATGGAACAACAGACTGGCTCCAAATTGGGAAAAGAGTACGTCAAGGCTGCATATTGTCACCCTGATTATTTAACCTATATGCAGAGTACATCATGAGAAATGCTGGACTGAATGAAGCACAAGCTGGAATCAAGACTGCTAGTAGAAATATCAATAACTTCAGATATGCAGAAGACACCACCCTTATGGCAGAAAGTGAAGAAGAACTAAAGCATCTCTTGATGAAAGTGAAAGAGGAAAGTGAAACAGTTGGCTTAAAACTTAACATTCTGGAAACTAAGATCATGGCATCTGGTCCCATCACTTCATGGGGAATAGATAGGGGAACAGTGGCAGATTATATTTTTGGGGGCTCCAAAATCACTGCAGATGGTGACTGCAGCCATGAAATTAAAAGACACTTGCTCCTTAAAAGATAAATTATGACCAACCTAGACAGCATATTAAAAGCAGAGACATTACTTTGCCAGCAAAAGTCCATTAGTCATAGCTATGGTTTTTCCAGTAGTCACGTATGGATGTGAGTCACATATGGATTATAAAGAAAGCTGAACACCGAAGAATTGATGCTTTTGAACTGTGGTGTTGAAGAAGACTGTTGAGAGTCCCTTGGACTGCAAGGAGATCCAACCAGTCCATCCTAAAGGAGATCAGCCCTGGGTGTTCATTGGAAGGACTGATGCAGAAGCTGAAACTCTAATACTTTGGCCACCAGATGTGAAGAATTGACTTTGGAAAAGACCCTGATGCTGGGAAAGATTGAAGGCAGAAGGAGAAGGGGAAGACAGAGGATGAGATGGTTGGATGACATCCCTGACTCAATGGACATGAGTTTTGGTCAGCTCTGGGATTTGGTGATGGACAGGGAAGCCTGGCGGCTGCTGTCCATGAGTTCTCAAAATCCAACCCAACTCAGCGACTGAGCTCAACTCAACTCAGATATTCATTGGTTTTCTCTGGAAGCTATACATTTGCTGCAAAAATATGAGTAAGTAACCAATTAGAGGCAATCTAAACTATCAAAATAAGAAAATTTTGTCACACATTTAATAAAAAATGCATCTAGATGAAAGCGATTTGCATTGATTTTTCATATATAAGGTCTAACATCCCTCTTGTTTTTAAAATTAATTTTTATTGGAATATTTACAATGTCCTGTTAGTTTCTACTGTACATCAAAGTAAATCAGCTATACATATACATATGTTCCCTTTTTTAAGAAAAATTTCCTTCCCATTTAGTTCACCACAGAACGCTGAGTTCCCTGAGCTATAAAGCAGGTTCTCCTATTTAAAAGCAGCAACTTAAACTGATGGAAGTAAAAATGCTCTGTTCCTCACACCATTTCCATATATCCTCATACATTAATTAGCACTCTTTGTAAGCTTTGTTGAGTCCTTTAATTTTTCTGTACTCCATTTCTCCTGTAGAAACGAGAGACCACTCTGACACGAAACATGTGATCATTTTCCCTTCGAGATCTCTAGGAGAGAAATTTTATAATCACTCTCAATAAAAATTTCATTGTTTTAATCACCCATATGCAAGGTATATATATTTTCATCTTGGCATCTAGTATTTAAAAAATCTATGTAATAGGTTAAACTGTTTTCCTTTAACTCTGAGCTTTAAGGGTCTAGGAAATAGCAGCAGAATCCCCTTGAAATTACTCTTTACGTTCTAGCAGACAGTTCTGCTTTCCTTCAGGTGAAATGCTTCTGCCGTGCTGACATTTATATGAAGTAGCTCTCTGTTGTTTCAGTAGATGCTAAATAATTCATTCAAGTGGTGCCTCTGGTTCCGAAGAAAATGTTTCTTTAGTACAAGCCCTGCTTTTCCTCAGGAGCAGTTACCGTATTTGAAACAAGTCAAAAAGGGGTATAATGAAAAAAAGCTGGGGAGGTATTTGTCCACAAAGTTAGGTGTATGCAATCATAAATAATTTCACTTTCTCATTCTGTAACTTCACTTAGAGGTGTTTTTCTCATTAATGAGGGAACTCACCTAAATTGCTATACATGTTACTTGGAACTTTTGTAAATTAGTCAGTTTACTTTAATATTGACATAGACTTTCTTAGGTCTAAGTACTGCTTCTGACTCTGACACTTGGGTGACCTTGAATAAATCTTTTCATATTTAGTGGCCTGAGTTTTCATAGCTTTAGTAAAGTATTAGCTGTGAGGCTATGTGTGTATGTGTCCTTGAGAGTGGTCTTGCATGTAAAAATTACTAACTAGAGATTAATTTTGGCTTAAGAAATTCACCTTCAATTACTAAAGTTCTAAACAAAAAACTAATTCTTAAATTTCGTTTGGACAAAATTTTTTATCAAAAAGTTTTCAAAATTGAAGTATACTTGATTTATAATGTGTTAGTTTCAGGTGTACGGCAAAGCTATTTAGTTATACATAGATACATATATATACTTTTTCAGATTCTTTTCCATGATAGGTTATTATAAGATATTAAATATAGTTCCCTGTGCTGTACAGTAGGCCCTTGTTGTTCATCTATTTTATATGCAGTAGTATGTATCTGTTAGTCCCAAACTCTTAAAGCATCTTTTTCCCTCCCTTTCTTCTCTTTCTCCTTGTGAAAGCATAAGCTTGTTCTGTGTCTGTGATAGGAATATATGTTACTTCAACCAATGTTGGGAGTACCTCCAATATAATTTTTGGGGTAAACTTCCTACTTTCTGGAGATAATACATATTCAAGCACAAAGACTGGATTCTTATTAAAATTACCCTACAATTTCTAGATGCAAGTTGTCATATATTTGCATTCAAGTTGCAGATCAATTACATAATTCTTCTGTCTACCCATAGGTTCATATATATTGCTCCCATGATTTGAGTTTTTTTTTTCAAATCTTAATATATATGAGTGTATTTTCCAGAAAACTTATAGACATTTGCCCTTGTTGAAATCTTTATTATTGTTTCTTGAATCATACTGATTTATGGGTTTTATAATAATAAATGATTAAGGTTTAGATACCTTTAATTGTTCCAAATGATTATTTTGTTATAACTTTGAAAGTCATCCAAATGACATAAAATAATTTAGCAATGTTTTCAACATTAATACTCAACTCACTTAAAAATTGATTGTGCTTATACTATGCAAAAGACCATTTCCAGGCATTCGGAAAAATAAACAGTTCATCATGAACTGGCCTTTTAGAGAGCTAAAATTAAAGAGGAAATAAACATTTTAGAGTAGAATTCAAGTATAATGAAATACCAGGTGTTACCACAGATATAAAAATACTAATAGAGTGTTTGAAAGGAGCATTTTATATAATTTACTAGGAAAAACTAGGTTGGCATCTTAGAGAAAGAAATTTATGGTTGAGTTTTGAAGAACTGACAGCTAAGAGGGCAAGAAGTGGATATTATGAAAAACTTTAAAGTAGCAGATATTTAACAAAGCCAAAAATTTTGAAGATCATTAGATGTATTATGGGAATAACTGTATAGAGAAGAAGAGATGAGAGTGAAGTAATATTAATGAAGCATGTATATCCTCCCACTGAAAATAACTTTGAATGCCAGAAGAGAATCAGAACTTCATTCTATATTCATAACGAACATAACTCTAATAATCATGCACTGGGTAGATTTGAGAGTATTACGTACTAAGAAACTAAGAGCTTAGAAAAGAAGATAGTGGTGAAAAGTATACAATGAGGGAGCTAGTCATATAGAACTTGGATGTGACGGGTGATTTTGCAAGGTGTTAACTGGTGAAAGAAGAGAGAGATCTGATTATTAAGATTCAAAAAAGTATGAACATGTATATCAATTTATGCATGCGTGTGTGCATGCTCATTCACTCAGTTGTGTCCCACTCTCTGTGACCCCAGAGACTGCAACCTGCCACGGTCCTCTGTCCATGGGATTGCTGTTGTTGTTCAGTAGCCCAGTCATGTCTGACTCTTTGCAACCCCATGGACTGTTCACGCCAGGCCTCTCTGTCCTTCACCATCTCCCCAAATTTGCCCAAGTTCATGTCCATTGCATCAGTGATGCCATCCAGGCATTTCATCCTCTGATGCCCTCTTCTCCTTCTGCCTTCAATCTTTCCCAGCATCAGGGACTTTTCCAGTGAGTCAGCTGCTCACATCAGATGATCAAAATACTGGAGTTTCAACTTCAGCGTCAGTCCTTCCAATGAGTATTCATAGTTGATTTCCCTTAAGATTGACTGGTTTGACCTCCTCGCTGTCCAAAGCATTCTCAGGAGTCTTCTCCAGCACCACAATAAGGCATCAGTTCTACAGCGCTCTGCCTTCGTTATGGTCCAGGTCTCACAACTGTACATCACCACTGGGGAGACCATAGCATTGCCTCTATGGACCTTTGTTGGCAGAGTAATGTCTCTGGTTTTCAACACACTGTCTAGGTTTGTCATAGCTTTCCTGCAAAGAAGCAAATGTCTTCTGATTTCATGAGTGCAGTCACCATCCACAGTGATTTTAGAGCCCAAGAAGAGGAAATCTGTCACTATTTCCCACTTTTCCCCTTCTATTTGCCATGAAGTAATGGGGCTGGATGCCATGATCTTAGTTTTCTTAATATTTAGTTTTAAGCTGGCTCTTTCATGCTACTCTTTCACCCTCATCAAGAGTCTCTTTAGTTCCTCTTCACTTTCTGCCATTAGAGTGGTATCATCCGCATATCTGAGGTTGTTGACATTTCTCCTGCCTAT
Organism: Dama dama; assembly: GCF_033118175.1. Taxonomy (NCBI): domain Eukaryota; kingdom Metazoa; phylum Chordata; class Mammalia; order Artiodactyla; family Cervidae; genus Dama; species Dama dama. Next base: position 57,659,113 of record NC_083693.1, read on the forward strand.
CTTGATTCCAGCTTGTAACTCACCCGGTCTGGCATTTCTCGTGATGTGCTCAGTATATAGATTAAACAAACAGGGTGACTGCAGACAACCCTGTCATACTCCTTTCTCAATCTTGAACCAATCAGTTGTTCCATACAGGGTCCTAAATGTTGCTTCTTGACCTGCATACAGATTTCTCAGGAGACAGGTCAGGTGGTCTGGTATTCCCATCTCTTTAAGAGCTTTCCACAGTTTATTATGATCTACACAGTCAAAGGCTTTGACTTTTAATCAATGGAACAGAGATAGATGGTTTTTTTTGAATTCCCTAGCTTTCTCTATGATCCAGCGAATGATCTCTGGTTCCTCTTTTTTATTTTCTAAATCCAACTTGGACATCCGGAAGTTTTCAGTTTGCATAATGCTGACCTGATTAGCACATTCTTTAGTACTACCCTTCTTGGGAACTGGGATGAGAATTGACCTTTTCCAATCCTGTGGCCACTTCTGGGTCTTCCAGATTTGCTGACATATTGAATGCAACACCTTGATAGCATCACCCTTTAGGATTTTGAATAGTTCTACTGGAATTTCATTGCATCCACTAGCTTTATTAATAGCAATACTTCCCAGCAGTCCATGGGGGATATCCCAGCAAGAACACTGGAGTGGGCAACCATTCCCTTCTCCAGGGTATCTTCCCAATCCAGGGATCAAACACAGGTTTCCTGCATTGAAGGTAGATTCTTTACCATCTGAACCACCAGGAAAGTCCTACATCAACTCAACCTCATTATAAACAAGGGGGGAAGGAAAAAGAGAAGGATGAGCACAGCAAGAGGAGTCAGGACGAGAGTCTGTGAAAAAGCAACCAGATTTGAAGAAAGGTAACCGTGATTCAGAATAGCCTAGAGGAAAGGGAAATATGGGTGGTGACTGAATGTATCTGATGCTGTAGAGATGAGATAATAATTTTAGGAAGGTATGATCAGAGCTCAACTTCATGAGTGGAAAAGAAAAGAGAAATAGAAGACGCAGAAGATACAAAAGCCTTGTCAGTAAGTTTTGTGTTAAAGGAAAATGAAAGGGAATGCATAAGACTTTGAGCAGGGTCAGTAATTGGGTGAAAATGGGGAATGCGAGACTATTAGCAGGTAATACCCAAGAACCCAATGAAAAGGGAGTGATTGAACACAAAGAAGGAAATACAAACACATTTAGGAGTTGACAAGGCAGAATAAACATCTCAATAGAGGCTGTGTTAGAGTGGAGATGGGGATGGAGGAAGAGTCTGAGGGCAGGACATCTAATGTCTCCTGAGCCTGGAGGAGAATAAAGGATTGATTCAGATTTCCAGGGTTTTGAGGTAAAGAGAAGAAGAAAAATTTAGGGAATTATTAGTTGTGCTCAGTGCTGTGAATGATTAGTCAGAAATGGTTAGTTAGTAGGGGATAGGTGGGATCATTTTCCTTTCCATGCCTTCAGTAATAACTTTTCTGTTTCAACATGCTTGAGAAGTAAAATGAAATCCAACACTACATTTTATAGTTACTTATCATCATTGATTTTTATGGTACCTCTGGTAGGAAATAATCAGGCAGATACATCCTAATGCTTAAAATTGAATTCATTTTAATACTCGAAATGTTACTGTTGTATCCATTTTAAACAATTTTATTTTGTATTTTGAAATTTCATTATATGTTGGTATAAATAATGAAATTTGTTAAAATGCCTTTGATGGGGAAGTTTAAGTATCTGTGTGTTAATAATTATAGAAATCAACTCACCAATAGCAAAATTGGGAAAATCACAAATAGGCTATTCACAAAAGATATAATGCAAATGAAAATTCAGCCTCAGTGGTTAGCAATATGGAAAGTAATTATATTTTTGATCTACTGGTAGAGATATTTTTAAAAAGTGACAGTGCTCAGTTTTGGTGAGAATGGAGTGTAAAATAATATCCTGGGACAGGGCATTAACAAACCTCCAGGACCGTTGGTATGTAAGTTCATCTGACTTGAGTTTGAAAGTTCTGCTTGTCCTTTTTATCTCACCTGAAAACAGAATAATATGGACAATAGACATTTTGAATAATGAGTAGATTTTACTACTTATATTATTTTACTTATTATTATTACTAATATCCTTGGTAACAGTTTTATGGAGTAAGTTTTTCCGTCGCTAGATACCCAGTTACGGAAAACTCAGATGTGAAACACAAAGGAAAGCAACTTTTTCCTCCAAGCTTTAATCCAACCTGAAAATTGACATGTAATGTTCAAACATATTTATATCCTATGACTGAAGTAACTGAATCAAATCCATTTGAAGATAAATAAAAGAAACTTTAGGCTTGAGCTTGTTTCTGTTCCATCTTTACAGTCTCAAGAAGGTTGGTGGTGGTGATAGTTTAGTCTCTAAGTCGTGTCCAACTCTTGCGACCCCATGGGCTGTAGTTTGCCAGGCTCCTCTGTCCATGGGATTCTCCAGGCAAGAATACTGGAGTGGGTTGCCATTCCCTTCTCCAGGGGATCTTCCCGACCCAGGAATCAAACTCGGGTGTCCTGCATTGCAGGCAGATTCTTTACCGACTGAGCTATGAGGGAAGCCCTCTCGAGAAGATTAGGTCATAGGAATGCAGAACATACTTTGGAAAAATCTTGGACTTTTGGCTTAAAAATTTTCTCATGAATGCAAGGACTTTAAATTATTTTATCTCTACCATGATAATAGATGGAATGGTGGGATTTGTATACTACTGGCACAAAGGGAGGAACTAAGAAAGTAAAAAGCAGCTTTACTATTGAGCTGGAGTAAGATGAAGTTACTATTGAGATGGAGTATAGATGAAGCCAGCTGCAAAGTTAGTATGAGACAACTTCCCCCCAAAACATGCTACAGATATTGTGTCATAGCCACTTCTTTAATGGGCATTACTCTTATTCACTGAGAATTATAGTTCTCCAAAATCTTAAGCTGCTAGAAACTTGGCTGTTTAAAATGATATCAATATGAGAAACACATTTCATTCTTGACAGGAGTCTCTAAGTCATTTTGATGTTGAGAAACAGCTTTGATGTACAACCCAAAGGCATAGCTTCTTCACATAGGAAGTTTCTGGATACAATATGCCACATTTACGTTGACTTTGTATTTCATAAGAAATAGGGCCATGGATCCACTTTCTTTGATAATTTTCATATTTTGGGTTACTTTCCCATTCATCTAAGTTGTTGAATTGTTGGAATTGTACATAACATTCTCATGCTATCCTTTTTATTTCAGTAGGATTTATATTGAGGTTTTATCTTTCTAATTTATTGATTTCTATGCTTATCATTACTATTTTCTTCTTTCTAACTTGGTTTTCATTTGCTCTTTACCTAGTTACTTAAGGTGGTTATTTAGATCTTTGACTTGTGAGCATTATTCATTTTTTAATATAAACATTGAATGTTACAAATTTAACTCTGACGACTGCTTTGGCTTCATTCCAAAAATTTTGCATTTTTATATTTATGTTTTTGTGTTTGTATTTTTATATATTTTATGACTTCAATTATTTTATATAGTTTTATGTTATGGCTCAAAATATGGTCAATACTGATGACTGTTCATGTGTACTTCAAGAAAGTTTACTGTGTTTTGTTTGGTAAATATGCTTTACTGGTGTGTTCTGTAAATATTAGTAAGAATAAGTTGGTTAACGTTGTTTAGTTATTCCATATCCTGATTTTCTGTCTACTACTATCAGTCATAGAGAGACATGTTGAAATCTTCAAAGTAAGTTTTTATTCATTTCAGTCTATCCATTTTTTGCTTCATGTATTTTGAAGCTCTGATACTGACTGCATAAACATTTAATATTTCCATGTCTTCTTAATGAATTCACTCTGTAATCATTAACTAGTTTCCTTCATTATCCCTGTTAATAGTCTTTGCTTTCAAATCTATTTTATTCAATACTAAAATAATAATTTCAGCTTCCTTTTATTTAGTGTTAGTCTGGTACACCTTTTTCCATCACTTTTCTTTCATTCACTTTATAATTAAAATGAGCTACTTATATAATGCAAGAGTTGAGTTTTGCTTTTGATCAAGCCTAACAATTGTGATCATTTTTTTTTTTTTTTGAGCATTTGGATCATTTACGTTTAATGTAATTATTGATATGATGGGGTCTCCTGTTGTTTTGATTTTAATATTTCATGTTACATTTTATATCTATCATTTAATAACTTTGTTTTTAGAGTTTGTTCTAAAGTTTACTATTTTTTAACTTATAACAGTCTACTTTGAGATAATATATTACAACTTTGTTTAAAGACATTGCAACAATATCCTGTTCCTCACCTCATACTTGTGCTTTAGCTGTCATATATATATATATTTTACATATGTTACAAACTATGCAAGTCACTGTTTTTATTTTTGCTTCAAGATGTCAGTTATCTTTTAAATAATTTAAACATCAGAAAAATATTTAAACTTACTAACATATTTACAGTATCCCGTGTTTTCCATTTCCTTGGATAAATCCAAATTTTTATTTAATATCCATTTTCTTCTGCCTTAAACAGTTTTTAGAATATACATTGCAGTGGACGTCTTCTGGAAATAAATATTTTCAGCTTACATTTTTTTTGCCTGAAATTATTTTTCATGCTCATTTTGAAAGATTTTTTTTCTCTGAATATAAAACTCTGAGTAAACATGCTTATTAACAAAATTTAGCACATTAAAGGTAGTGTTTATTTCCTTTTAGTTTGAATTATTTCTAATGAGAAACCTGTAATCTTGCTTATCTTTGTTCTATGTAATATCTTTTCCCTGTCTACTTTGAGGAGTTTTTTTCTTCAACTTTGGATTTTAGCAAGCTGATTATGGTGAGCCTTGCTATATTTTATTTCGAGTTTATCCTGCTTTGGAATCTGTGGGCTTCTAATTTTCATACTTTAGGTATTCAGGGCTTTAATTTCTTCATTTTTATCTGCCTTCCATTCCTCCAGGACTCAAACTGTACATATTTTGAACTGCTTGATATTGTCCATTTAGTCTGTTTTTTCTTGTTTCAGTCTCTTTCCTTCCCATATTTCATTTTGTATAGTTTCTCCATTGATTTTTTCCCTATATCTTTCAATCTGTTGTTAAACTCATCCAATGTATTGTCATCTCAAATCTTGAATTTTTTAACCTTTAGATCTTATATTTCAGTTCAGTTCAGTTGCTCAGTCGTGTCCTACTCTTTGTGACCCCATAGACCGCAGTACGCCAGGCTTCCCTGTCCATCACCAACTCCCGGAGTGTACTCAAACTCATGTCCATCGAGTCAGTGATGCCATCCAGCCATTTCATACTGTCGTCCCCTTCTCCTCCCGCCTTCAGTCTTTCCCAGCATTCTCTTCATTATGGTTGGTCATGTCTATACTACATTCTTAAACATGTGAAGAATGTATGTGTTGTTTTAATATCCTTACCTGCCAATACTGTTACCTCAGTCATTTTGTCTGTTTCTATTGCCTGACTTATCTCCTGGTTATGAATTATTGTTATTATTTTCTGCTTCCTTGCATGGTTCAACATAACTGATCAGATCCAAGGCACTGGAAGTTCTGGGCTGTGTGTTAGAGCTTTTGTTATGCGGGATAGAGTTCTGGTATTGAATTACTTGGGTCACTGTCAGTTGTGGTCTGCTTTGAAGACTTCATTCTTGGCTTTTGATGTCATTAAACCACACTATAAAGAAACAGCCTGTGAACTTAATCTGATAGCATGTCTTATGAAGCCACACTATGCTGGCTTGTAAAAACAAACTATTCCCAGCTTTGTGTGAGCTTTGGGAATTTTTATGTCTCCTCATTTTGATTATTGTTTCTCAGATTACATAGTTTCCACGTAAGAATGTGCAGGTTTGTATCCAGCTAAGATGTGAGGGGACTGAAGATTTCCAGAGCACTCTCTATGCAACTAGCTCCTTTTTCTTTGGTGCTCTGTACCATATATTCTAAATAATTTGATCTCTCAAAATCTAATCCTGTCCCCTCTGCTCAATGAGACCTCAGGCTCAATGGTACTTTCCTCCTCTCTTTGCTGAAGATTGGAAAGTAGCTCTGGGCAATAAACTGTATAATTTTAGGTCCTGTCCTTTCTCACAAGGAGCATGGTCCTTAACTGCTTGTTGTCTAATGTTTTAAAATCTTTTTTAAAATATATTTGTCTAGTTGTCTAATGTAAGACTATAAATCCAATTTCTGTTCCTCCAACTTGGCTGGAAGCAAAAGTCCTTTAACATTCATTTCAATTCAGCTACTAACTTTCATTTTTCATTAATCCTTCTTATGTCATCATTTGCCATTTAAAATTTTCTCTGATAGGTAATTTACAGCCTATTCAATTCTTTGTGTTTCTTCTTATTTTTAATTAAAGCCAAGTCATTTTTGCTTTTTAGGATCTAGGCTGTACATTCAGCAAGATCATTGTATCAGGGAGGAATGGTTATTAATTTTGAAAAATAATGAAAATTCTGAACAACTCAAGTGTAAACCGTTATCAGAGTCTCTGCCAAGGACTGACATCATAGTCCTATATATGTTCTTACTGAGGTTAAGCAATTAAAAAAAATCAAGAACTATTTTTCCATGCCTGAGTATATTTAAAGGAAAAACAATGTCTCTGCTTTTTATATTATGCCTTACTTAGTGCTATGTGCCACTCTTGATGCACAGAGTTAACCTTTTAAAAATAATCAAGCATCAACTCACATTTTATCAGTGGTTCTTATTCTGGATATGTTCCATAGGTACATTTGGGGGGCTACTTGGAACCTTGCAAATTGATGGAATATTTTGTGTATGTTTATTGATTCTATATTTCTATCTAGTGGTACAGGACCCAGTGATACAGAAATGTTTTAAGAATTGCAAATGACATTATAGATTATAACCTAGCTATTTCTTATGCATGTATTTCTGATTTGAAGGAATCTCTAATTTTTAAAATTAATTTATTGATTTTATTTTATCTTTTGCTTTCCTTCATTGTTTTTTAAAAATTCTATATATTTAGAATTTGTAATTACAAAGAAATGATTTGCAGCTTTTAAAAAGGGCCTGTTAATCTTATTCAAGTCTTCAGAGATAATGTCAATTTTTCTTAAACTTCCATTAGAATGTGATCCCTGCTATTATTTTAAAGAATGATGGGGAATAATGCCTGGCAAGAAATAACTAGAATTTATAGTTTCACTAGGATTTCCAAGCCTTATCAGAAGATTCTGTTACTTCTCTGAAATCTCAGTATTATTTAGGGGGAGGAAGCTAGAAATTAAAGAAAAATAATACCTCTAGCCTACAATATGCTTTTCCTCTAGTAATAACAATACAATGATCATATTTGTTAATGTGAAGGACATATCAATTTAAAGGAAATAATCTGTTAACTGAAAAATAGTTGTAGTGATGAATATTAAATCTCTTTTGGCAATGTTTCACAGAACATGTCTTTGTACTAAAAATATATTTTTTAAAAGCTTTTTTCTTCTCAAGTTGACACAAAGGAGTTTGGCCTTTTTTACTGTATTGCTAAAATTAAAATATGAATGTTTTGTATATTTTAATACATTTATTGAGGCATAACTTGATTTACATACCATAAAATTCATGCATTTTAATTGACAGTTTACTGATTTTTAGTAACTTTATAGAGTTGTGTAACTATTATTACATTCTAATTTTAGAACACTTCCATCATCCCCCAGATTCTCTCACACCAAGTCTGCAGTTAACTCTCCTCTTATATCCAGTTTCAGGTAAACACTAATCAGGTTTCTTTCTCTAGATTTGCCTTTTCTAGAAATTTCATAAAGATGAAAACATAAAATATGTAATCATCTAGATTTGAGTTCCTTCATTAAGTTTTGTAGTTTTGAGGTTCATCCATATTGGTAGTGTAATTCCAAGTCTTTTCCTTTTAATTGCTCTAGGCTGCATTCTAAATCAACGTTAAAGTTAAGAGTTGCATTAGCAGGATATTTTTGTCAATTTATTTTCAAAATACTATATGTGTATTTGTTGTCCAGTTGCTAAGTCATATCTGACTCTCTGTGACCCCTTGGATTGCAGCACGCCAGGCACCTCTGTCATTCTCTGTCTCCCAAGGTTTGCTCAAATTCATATTGAGTATATGAAATATTTTACAAAAAACCTTTAAAAATATTTAAGGGGATTTTGAATTACAAGAGTCATACTTAATAACTAAAGGCAATTGTAGGTAACAAATGCTCATATAATACCCCCTGCTTTAAACAATGGGATTATATAGATATTTAAAACATACCTATTTCCCTGAAGTTGACTCTATAGAAAAACTCATGTTCTTTCTCGTGCCATTAAAAAATTCATTTATTTCTTGCTGTGTAATAAAATACTTTATAGTAATAGATTAAAGCAGGGTTCACAAATTATAGAGTATGGGCTAAATCTGGTGCACAACCTGTTTTTGTATGACCTGTGAACTAAGAACCATCTTTATATTTAAATAATTGCTTATTTAAAAAAACTATATTACTTCTGTATAAAAAACTATATTACTTCTCATAGTTCAGAGAGGTGATTCTTGCTTTGAGTCTTTCATGTGGTAACAGTCAGCTCTTGACTCGGGCTACATGCTCGACCTTCATTCATATGACGCTTCCTGTCTTGTACTTCATATTCTCACAACATAGTATCTGGATTCTTAAATGGAGCATCCCTTGCTAAACATTCTAAGAGATCTATGTAGAAACTGCAAAGTTTTTTTGGAAGTCATGGAGTATAATTTCTGCTGCCCTCTATTGAATATATAACAACAGTTAAAATCCAGTGTAGGAGGTATGTATCACTTTGAGCAGGGGATGAACTGGAAAGTATGGTTTACTGGGGGGACCACTTCCTCGAAGACTAACTTTCACAGTGCCTCCTTCTGAATCCTGATGACTCTTTTCCTTCCGAAGTGCAAAATACACTCAGCCCTCCCCAAGACTCTCAAAGTTTTATGTTACTAGATGATCAGGACCAGATTTAAGGTCCAGAATCTAAATCAGGTTGTAGTATGAATGAGACTGGTCAAGAAAGATGCTTCTTAATCTGAAGGTCTGTAAATCAAAGAGACAAATTATCTGCTTCCCACATAACCAACACAGAGTAAGGGGACATGATTAATGCCGTAGGCATATCTGACTAAAACAGGAAATAGGAGGCACATAGAAGTTATTCTTCTACAGCAATTCTGAAATCCAGCTGGGCTCAGGTGATAATTCACCTTGCTTTGACTGTAGGAAACATATGGTGATTAAGGCCCAGTTTTGCACCCTGGGGTTTCTTTACTTCTGGTTTTGGCTTTATGCTCTGGGCTCTTGGCTTCAAGCTGATCATTCTTTCTTTTTCATAAGATGTGCCGCAGGCTGTCAGATGAGAGTTCATAGAAATTTGAAGGGCCTGAGACATCTTTTCATTTTGACTGTCTGTCCCTTTCAGTAAAAACTGATACAAATATTTTAATAGTTTGGTTTTTAAGCATCATTGTATTATGTACATGTATAAGTTGGCTTCATTAGATAGACTCACATCTATATTTCTTGTGGAGATAGTTTCTTCTCTGTTCTGGACTGCCCTTGTGATTTTTAAGAGTCCTTTTCTACTAAAGAGGGTATAAAAGGCAAGTCTCTCAAATTCATAGCCAATCTTTTTTCCCAGGCAAGAAAAATCTAAGAAGCATACCTTAAGGTCTTTGGAAAACATTTTGGCTAGCCGAGAGGGTCTAGAAGGCATGCCCTTATTATTCTTAGTAATCCTATTTTTTTTTTCTAGTTGTGAAGGTCTACAAGAACTGCCTTAAATCTTTCTGAAGTTTCAGCAAAGGGTCTTACAGATGCTCTCTTAGTCTCAAATTTATCCCGAGGCCACATTTTACAAAAAGAACTCTGAATATGATCTTTGCCCAAATGCCTTTTCTTACTTTGAGAAACTTCTGCTGCCTAGAAAGACTAGGTTGGAGAAATGGTTTTGTATTTTAAGCAAGCAAGTCCTTGTTTCTTATACCTCCTATAAATTCTGATAAAAAATTAAAAAGTGCCTTCTGAAATTCCATTTTCTCTATTTTTTCACATTGTAGGAGAGCAAAATTTGCCATCGCAAAACATGTCTCTGTGGTGTGTGGATTATTTTAAGCTGAAAACGATCAAAGCCCAAAAGACTCAGGAAGAATCTTTGACTTTCCCCCAGCCATCTAAACGAATGTAGATAGAGGACCTATTTCAGGAAGGGAGCTATCACCATAGATAATAATTAATAAAATATGAATGAGGTGTGACAGACAGGAAGGAGTCCAGAAAAATCTGCTTAATATTTCTTTCTGTGTCTCACTGTCTCTGTATGGCCTAGCAAACATTTCTTTACCAAACATCTGTTTTTCCATTTTTGAGTAATTACCCCTCTCTGAAGTCCCAAATCACTACCTTCAACATCCTCTTTTGTTTTTAGCTCAAGATGAAATTTAAGGTGAGGGCTTTGGTTATTTTGGTGAGTCACTCAATTTTCCTAAGTCTCTCTCATGTACAACTGACCCTTGAACAACACAGATTTGAACTGTGCAGGTCTGCTTACATACAAATTCTTTTCAGTAGAGAATACTACAGTGGATGTTTGAATTCATGGATGTAGGACCATGAATATGAAGGAATTGCATATAAAGGAACTGTACACAGAGGGCCAACTATTAATCATATGTGGATTTTCAAGCCTGTAGAAGTTTGGCATCCCTAACCCCTGCATTGTTCAAGGGTCAATTGTATACATGTTATTAAACTTTTGTTTGATTTTCTCCAGTTACACACACACTCTCTCTCTCATGTCAATTTAATTTTCGATCAGTCAGAAGAGCTTAAAAGGGTAGAGGAAAATTTATTCCTCCCCAACTATTGTACTAAAATAAACAAGTTGGCACTGTGATATTATGCCAGAAAAAAAAAAACAAAAAAAAAAAACCTCCTGAGCTATATCAAATATCTCATTAGGTAAATTTTTGATACCAAAAGCAGTAATGTTGTTCAGTTGCCAAGTCATGTCTGACTCTTTGTGACCCCATGGACTGCAGCATACCAGCCCTCCGTGTCCTTCATGATCTCTTGGAGTTTGCCCAATTTCATGTCAATTTAATTGGTGATGCTATCCAATCATCTCGTCCTCTGTCACCTTATTCTCCTGCCTTCAATCTTTCCCAGCAGCAGGGTCTTCCAATGAGTAGGCTGTTTGCATCAGCTGGTCAAAGTATTGGAGCTTCAGCATCAGTCCTTCTAAAGAGTATTCAGAGTTGACTCCCTTTAGCATTGACTGGTTTGATCTCCTTTCTGTCCAAGAGACTCTCAAGAGTCTTTTCCAGCACGACAATCTGAAAACATTAATTCCTCAGCATTCTGCCTTCTTTACTGTCCAGCTCTCACATCCGTACATGACACTGGAAAGACCATAACCTTGAATATATGGACCTTTGTTGGCAAAGTGATATCTTTGCTTTTTAATACACTGTTTAGGTTTGTCATAGCTTTCTGCCAAGAAGCAGTCACCTAATTTCATGGCTGCAGTCACCATCCGCAGTGATTTTAGAGCCCAAGAGAAAATCTGTCACTGCTTTCACCTTTCCTTCTTCTATTTGTCACGAAGTGATGGGACTGGATGCCATTATCTTAGTTTTTTAATATTGAGTTGTAAGCCAGCTTTTGCACTCTCCTCTTTCACCCTCATCAAGAGATTCTTTAGTTCCTCTTTTCTTTCTGCCATTAGTGTGGTATCATCTGCAGAAATAGAACAGTCTACCCAGAGTGTGGGTAATGAAGGAGTACACTGTCTGTAGAGAACTTAAAAACGATACTGAAATTAACTAAAAGTTATTCTTAATTAATCACCACTAAGCAACAATTATAAACCATGTCACTGAGGAGAGGTGCTCCTCTGATAAGACTTTCTACTCTGGTACTCTCATGATTATATTATATGGCAAAAGGGAGTTATAGATATAATAGGTTGAATTACTCAAAGAAGTAATATCCTTTGTGGGGCTCACCTAATCAGATGAGCTCCTGAAACAGGAAAAGTGTATCTGTAAATTGGACAGAAGTCAGAAAGATGCAATTCTGCTCACCTTGAAAAAACACACTTCTGCTGTGAACTTCCTATGAGGGCCGTATGATTTAAGCTTGGCCACACTCTGAACAGAGAGCCTGACATACACATATTGTGAGACAATAAGTGAGTGCTGTTTCAAGGCACTAAATTTATTGTAATTTGGTGCATGTCAATAGAAAAATAATACTTCTGGTTTATATTTTGTTATGCTGTGGTTTTGTATGGGATGAGGGTTAAGAAATGTGGAATGATAGTAAGCTATAAAACTCATTGCACTATCACATAAATAGTTACAACTATTTAAGTGCTAAATGTTTCTAAAGGAGAACAGAAGTACTCTAAAGGATAAATATAACATCCTTTGAAAATACAGATGATGAAGCAGTTGCTTTTTCTTGAAGGTTTTGTGGCAAGATGCATTTGAATGAGGCTTTGAAGGATGAGTAATAGTTGGTCAGGTTGACAAAAGAGGACAGGACATCCTAGGATGAACAGCTTGAGTTGTTTGTTCCCCTGAGTAAAAGTTAAGTACTTGGAATTATGGAGAAGAAACAAACTGAGCATTTAGGTGATCTTAATGTATAGTTACATTTACCACAAAGAATCCAATTTTACAGAGTACAATAGTTCATTTGTATTTATGGATAAAAATAATTTATTTTCAAAATGGGTATGCATGCTATATCACTTCAGTCATGTCCAGCTCTTTTGTGACCCTATGGACTGAAGCCGGCTAGACTCCTCTGTCCATGGGATCCTCAAGGCAAGAATACTGGAGTGGGTTGCCATGCACTCTTCCAAGGGAACATCCAGATCCAAGGATGGAACCCATGTCTCTTACGTCTCCTGCATTGGCAGGCAGGCTCTTTACCACTAGCACCACCTGGGAAGCCCTAAAAATGTGTATAGCTTTCAGGAAAAAAAATGCATTTGTAATTATTAAAATCAATTTCTGTGTTTCTGGATTTTCTTATCAGTTAATATCACATAAAGTGTCAAGCTGGGACAGGTTAAAGAATATGGAAATAGAAGTAATGAATATTTTCTCAGCTATGACAGCAGTCTTCACAAAAGTGGTATTTATATCTAACTTTAAAGGGTGGCATATTTTATATAGATATATATACTCCTTAGAAATCTCTATAAGAAATCATGAGATTTATGGTATATGACATGCTGTTTTATGTTTATTTTTTTTTGTTTTATGTTTAAAATGTTTTATGTTATCAATATGAAACTATATATACTCTCTTTAAACATATCATATTTTTTAAACCGGATTTTTATTTTCATTTTTTATTTTTTTGATATAGAGCCTTATGAGCTGTTTGTAAATTTTGGACATTAATCCCTTGTTGGCCACATTGATTGCCAATATTTTCTTCCACTCTGTGGGTGGTCTTTTAGTTTTGTTTATGGTATACTTTGCTGTGCATAAGCCTTTGAGTTTAGTTATAAATATGTCCTTTTGTCTATTTTTAATTCCATAACTCTAGGTAGGGCTGGATCAAAAAAGATACTGTTGCAATTCATGTCGAAGAATGTTCTGCTTATGTTTTCCTCTAAGGATTTTATAGTATCAGGTCTTACTTTCAGGTCTTTAACCCAATTTGAATTTATTTTTGTGAATGGTATTAAAAATGATCTGAATGATCTAATTTCATTCTTTTACATGCAGCTGTCCAGTTTTCCCAGCATCATTTATTGAATATTATGTTTTCTCTATTTTGTAATCTTGCCTTCTTTGCTGTAGATTAATTGACCATAGGTGTGTGGGTTTATTTCTAGGATTTCTATCCTGTTGCATTGATATGTAGTTCTATTTTTGTGCCAGCATCTGTTTTGAGAACTGTAGTTTTGTACTCTGAAGCAGGGAGCCTAATTCCCCCAGCTCTGTTCTTCTTTCTCAAGATTATTTTGAACTATTTTAGGCCTTTTGTGTCTCCATACAAACTTTAAGATTCTTTTGGTTCTAATTCTGTGAAAAATGCCATTGACAATTTGATAGGAATTGCATTGAATCTGTAGATCACCTTGGGTAGTATAGTCATTTTGACATTCAATTCTTCCAATCCAAGAACATGGTATATTTTTCCATGTCTATGTGTCACCTTCTGTTTATTTCATCAGCATCTTATAGTTCTCTAAGTGCCACTCTTCTGCCTCTATAGGTAGGTTTATTTTTAGGTATTTTATTCTTCTTGCTGGGATGGTAAATGGGATTGTTTTTTTCTCTTTCTGATTGTTCATTGTTAAGTGTGTAGAAATGCAACAGATTTTTGCATATTAATTTTGTATCCTGCAACTTTAACCAAATTTCACTGTTGAGCTCTAGTAATTTTCTGGTACCACCTTTATGATTTTCTATGTATAGTATTAGGTCATCTGCAAACAGTGACAGTTTTACTCCTTTTCCAGTTTGGATTTCTTTTTCTTCTCTTATTGCCATGGCTAGGACTTCCAAAGTTATGTTGAATGAAAGTGGCAAGAGTGGACATACTTATCTTATTTCTGTTCTTAAAGGAAATGCTTTCAGCTTTTTAACAGTTGACTATGATGTTGACTGTGGGTTTGTCATATATGGCCTTCATTATGTTGAAGTATGTTCTCTTTATGCCCACTTTCTGGAGAGTTTTCATCATAAATGTCTGTTGAATTTTGTCAAAAGCTTTTTATGCAAATATTGAGATAATTGTATGGATTTTATTCTTCAGTTTTTTGATGTGGTGTATCACACTGATTGATTTGTGGATATTGAAAAATACTTGCATCCCTGGGATAAGTCGCACTTGATTGTAGTGTATGATCCTTTTACTGTATTGTTGGATTTGATTTGCTAGTATTTTGTTGAGGATTTTTATTTATGTTTGTGTTCATCAGTGACATTGACCTGTAATTTTTTTTGTGTGTAGTATCTTTGTCTGGTCCTGGACTTGTGTTTGTTACAAGTCTTTTAAATCACAGTTTCAGTTTCAGAACTTGTGATTTGTCTGTTCACATTTGCTATTTCTTCCTGGTTCAGTCTTGAAAGCGTGTACATTTATAAGAATTTGTTCATTTCTTCTAGGTTGTCCATTTTATTGGTATATAGTTGCTTGTAGTAGTCTCTTATGATCCTTTGTATTTCTTTTATTTTTCTTGATGAGTCTGGCTAAAGGTTTATCAATTTTGTTTATTTTTTCAAAGTTTAGAGCCATTGATAGTTTCCATTGCTTTCTTTGTTTCTATTTCATTTATTTCCAATCTAATCTTTAGGATTTCTTTCCTTCTACTAAATTTGAGTTTTGCTTGTTCTTCTTTCTCTGTTTGCTTTAGGTGTAAGGTTAGGTTTTTGTTTGTGATTTTCCTTGAAAATATAATTTTAAAAAGTGAGAAAGCCTACAGAATGTTTGGTACATCATAAATGAACTAATTTATGCATTATATGGATTCCAGAAGGTGAAGAGAAAGAGAAGGGGGAAGAAAGCTTATTTTAAAAAAACAATAGCTGCTATATCTAAAACAGATAACCAAATAGATTAACAGATACTGTATAGCAAAGGGAACTCATCTCAATATTCTATAATACCCTAAATAGGAAAAGAATTTGAAAAATGATAGATACATGTATATGTACAACTGAATCACTCTGTTGTACACCTGAAACTAACACAACATTGTTAATCAACTACACTCCAATATAAAAGAAAAAGTTTAAAAAACATAACCCATAATAAAATTATTTTACATTTGCACATTTCATGTCAATTATAAGGGGGAATTAATTATTTAATCATAATGTATAAGAAAGTGATTTCAGATTAAACAAGAAGTTTGAAATACTTCTATTTGTCATTGCATTGTGTTTCATTTAAATAGAAAATCTATAGAAAAGATATAGCAAGAAAAAATTGAATGACAAGAAAATTTAACAAATTCTGGACATACAACAATAACATTCAGATACCAAGACAAAAGAAATAAATTATTATTGTGTTTTCCCCTCTCTAACTTAACAGTGCTGCAGAAATGAGCCCAGGCACTTTTTGCAGTGAGCAAGGAAAATATGAGTTAGCAATAGTTAAATTTGAAGTTTGTTTTATAGAGGATGTATTTAGGGGGGCTACTGGGATAAAGCTCATATTTTTTCTCACTTCATCTCCTTATCTCAACTTTAAACAATCTTATACCATAACTATAGTGACTTCTGTCTCAGATGAGGAAATTGAGGCTTAGAGAACCTCATAGAATTATAAAATCTCCTATTTGAAATGGAACACAGAAGTCCTCTAAACTATTCCCTCTCCTAGTGTACATCCCTAAGTCACCAAAATCCTCATGTGACATCCTATGAATATTTAAGATTTCACTACTTTAAGATGTCATTACTTTTTAAAGGTAGCTTTATTAGGCTTGATATTTAGAAAGCATCTTCATTTTGAATTAAAAGACCTTTGGAAGCACATGGATTAATATGTTTCATATAAAACAGACTATCAGATATTTAAAGGTAGGTCTCATTATTGAAGTCCGCTATCCAGTAGGCTGATTCTTTAAATAACAGTTGAGTGGGGGTTAAAGTTCAGGTCTCATTCTACCCATACTTCTTTTTCACCTCTCAATGCTGTCTAAGGGCGATCCAGGATATTTATGTATGAGAAGGCAAGTCATCATTGCCTTCAATTAAAATCTCAGAAATTTTTACTAGTAGTTCTATATAGTTGAATTTCAAAAAACATTCTATATAAAGGTTTACATCCAGAAGTTTTAATAGAAATTATATGATATTAGAAGTTACGTTAATTTATACAGTTTCCAAAAGAACCTTACAATTTATAGAGTGCATCAGAGCTAGTTGAAACAGCTTTCTGGAGTAATTGGGTATGCTATTTCTAGGAATAAAGAAAGGAGTAAATTACATTTAAACCCATTTCTTATTTGACCAACTATAACAGAGATGCAGTATGTACAGACTGGCTCATGCATTTTTTTCTCTTCATTGTAATGATCAGTTAGGAAACAAAGCTACTAGATAGGAAAATATCTTGTCTCTGCCTTTCTAAACTCTCCAGGGAAGATAACACTTGCAAAGGCATTTTTAGCCAGAATATTATGAGAGTCTTAACAGTTGACATGCATGCTAAGTCACTTCAGTCATATCTGACTCTGATCCTATGGACTGTAGCCCACCAGGCTCTTCTGTCCATGGGATTCTCCAGGCAAGAATACTGGAGTGGATGGCCATGCCCTTCTCCAGGGGATCTTCCTGACCCAGGGATCGAACCTGGGTTTCCTACAGGCAGATTCTTTACCATCTGAGCCACCAGGGAAGGTCTTAACAGTTGACAGATGTGATTAACTCCCATTTTGTCATGATTATACTGGAATGGAAAAGATGTGTCATTAGAGAAGAGAAGGTCTGCCAGCTAATTAGCACATTAGATGTTCCATCAGCTTTGCTGTTTTCTGCAGACAGTACAATTCAGTATATTCAAATTGATTTATTTGGCATAAAGAAATGAAGCTGCCTTTTATATTTGAACTTGTATAGGTGAAAACATGTTATAGTGTGCTATATACTAACAAATTCATATGTTAAAAAGCTGCTAGCTAGAGCAATTCAATTGTATTAGGAAGTGGAGCCTTTGGGAGGTGATTAGGTCACCAAGGTAGAACCATTAAGAATGGGATTCATGACCTTAAAACAATCCAGAGAACCAGTTGGCTTGCCACTTCTGCTGTGTGAAGATATAATAAGTCTGTGACCTGGAAGAGGGCTCTTACCTGACCATGCTGGCACCCTGATCTCTGACTCTACCAGTCTTCAGAACTATGAGAAATAAATTTCTAACGTTTATAAGCTACCCAGTAGGTAGTATTTTGATAGGGCAGCCTGAACAGACTAAGACACAATGTGAAAGATACTGTGAATTATGTTCGGGGCAGATTTGCATTTCTTTACTTTCATTGGTATTTCATTAATTCTAATTTCATATTCCTGTTTATACCTGAGTCCAATATAAATGCCACAAAGTATGCTATATCTGCCTTTTAAAAGATGTATTTAAGTTTAGAAAATAATAAAAACACATAATTATGTCATTTTACCCATTTTTAACAGAGGAAAAAAATGCCTCATTCTTTAAAATATATTTTTATTGGAGTATAGTTGATTTACAAAATTGTGTTTCAGATGTACAGCAAAGTGAACCAGCTACGCATACATATATATCCACTCCTTTTAGGATCTTTTTCCCATATAGGTCATTACATAGTACTGTACTATACAGTATCTATTTTATATATAGTAGTGCATATAAGTCAATTCCAGACTCCAAATTTATCCCTTCTGCACTTTCCCTTTGGTAAACATAGGCTTGTTTTCTACATCTGTGACTCTATTTCTGTTTTGTAAATAAGTTCATTTGTGCCATTAGTTTAGATTCCACATATAAGTGATACTATATATTTATCTTTCTGTCTGACTGACTTCACTCAGTATGACACTCTCTAGGTCCATTCATGTTGCAAATGGGAAAATGCCTCATTCCTGCACAATATAGTATTATAAGAAGGTCACTGTAGAACTACCATTTCTAAATGATTTTATGTGGAATACTGAATGGTTTTGTAAAAAATAATTACAGTTCAGTTACTAGAAGTATATAATTTTGCTACATGTTGGTCAGGAAAAAAAATTATAAAGGATTATGAAAAGGATCTGTTCTAGTGCTGTATGTCTAGGTTTCCAGGATCTTACTCTAAGTTCTATGAACAAAAATAAATACATCTGAACTAGGATTATGAACTGACTAGTCTTGTTAATGTTTACTTTTCAAAGTAAATCTTAACCTGAGAATACTGGTTTCTTACACTTACTGAAAAAAATGCAAATTAGACAAATGTAGAAAGTTATGGACTTGGAAAGTGAGATATACAAAACCAGAAAATAATAAAAAAGACTTTTAGTGAGTTTATGCAACTCAGTAGTCCTTTCTCCTTTCTTCTCCTAATTGCTTGCCTTATTCTGTTGCTGCTAAGTCATTTCAGTCGTGTCCGACTCTGTGTGACCCCATAGATGGAAGCCCACCAGGCTCCCCCGTCCCTGGGATTCTCCAGGCAAGAACACTGGAGTGGGTTGCCATTTCCTTATCCAATGCATGAAAGTGAAAAGTGAAAGTGAAGTTGCTTAGTCATGTCCGACTCTTAGCGACCTCGTGGACTGCAGCCTACCAGGCTCCTCTGTCCATGCGATTTTCCAGGCAAGAGTACTGGAGTGTGCCTTATTCTACAGAGTAGCAATTAAAGACATTGCATACCTCCGCTTTCCTTTCTCTGTGTTGACTCATTTCCCTTGCTTACAAACATTCAGAGGCCTCTTTTATCTTAAATGAGGAAATCTTTACCTGATCTTGCCTATCTGTCTTTAAATGAGAGCCTCTGTCATTAAATGAGACTTTTACATTCATATACCACACACCATCCGATCTATAAATGACTTAAACAGCCCTGGCTATTCAAAGCTAAATAACCAATGTCAAGTCCTGTATCTAAGTTTTGCATCTCATTTTCCATCTTCACTTTCAGGAATTGTCACTATCTTTTCTCTAATATACTCAACATTTTTTTTTTAAGTGGAATTTCCCCCCTACTAGTATAAAAAAATATTTTCACGTTTGTATCCATTAAAAATCAAACAGCACATCTTAATCCTCTTCCCCTACTGTGCCCCTCCCCCAAGTTCTTTCCCCAATGGAATGGGGATTAAGAGGTACAAACTACTACCTATAAAGTAAATAAGCTACAAGGATATGTTTTACGGTACAGGGAGTATAGCCAGTATTTTATAATAACTTTAAATGGAATATACTCTACAAAAATATTAACTCACTATATTGTATATTGGAGAAGGAAATGGCAACCGACTCCAGTATTCTTGCCTGGAGAATTCCATGGACAGAGGAGCCTGGCAGACTACTGTCCATGGTGTTGCGAAGAGTCGGAGACGTCTGAGTGACTATCACTCACTCACTTACATTGTACATAGGGAACTAATCCAATATTATAAATCAAGTGTACTTTAATAAAAACAAAATCAAACAATACATGTATAAAATCCCTTAGTTTACTACTTACCCCCATCACTACTAGCTACTTTATCATCTCCTTCCTTTAAGAATCAAATATATTTTGAGAATTACCATTTTTGTCTCTTTAATAAATCATACTGGAAAATTAGACACACAAATCACAGCAATAGGAAGAAACTGGAATACCATCTTACACTATATAGAAATCTCAAAAGGCATTAAAGATTCAAAAGTAAGACCACAGACCCTAAATTCTAGGTGGTAAGCTCCTTGACATCAGATGTGGTGTTTTGTTTTGCTTTTTTAATTTGACACAAAAAGTGAATGTTTTTTACTGTCTGACCTACCAGGGAAGCCCCAAGGTGAGTGAAACAAAAGAAAAAAATGAACAAGTGAGATGATATCAAACCAAAAAGCTTCTGCTTAGGAAAGGAAACCATTAACAAAATGAAAAGAAAACCTATCAAATAGGAGAAAGTATTTGCAAATCATATATCTAAATAAGGGTTGATTAATATCCAAAATATATAAAGAATTAGTACAACTCAATAGGAAAAAACAATTTAATGAAAAAGTGAGCAGAGAGTTCTGCTGACCACTGCCAAGGACAGGCCCTCTAGTCATTTGTTTCAATCCAAGGAGGAAGGTCCATGTGGCAAGCAATACCAAGCTTCCACTGAGTCAGAGATCTCCGTTGTGTTCTTGTACACTGGCTTTTGGAACTCAAGTAAAAGGCCTTACATTTCAGGTGAAATTCCTCTTGGTAGATTGGACCTAGGCTGGTCTTTGGAGAGAGATCAAGTCCTGAGCCTTTGGAGTGGGAGCCCTGACTCCAGGACCCTAGAAAACCAGAGAACTAACCCTAGGTAGTATCAAATAGTGAGAACTCACACAAAGGAAACCACTTGAATACAAGATCCATCATAACCCAACCACCAGTAGCACCCTCTGTAGGAAGCCTTATTTAACAACAAACAAAACAAAAAGACAAACACAATCATCAGCAGATAGGATTTTCACCTCACTCAGCCTTGCCCATCAGAGGGAAAACAAACAAAAACAGCAGAAATCTCACCCTATACGAAGCTCACACAAACCACTGGACCAACCTTAGGTGGGCAGAAACCAAAAGGAAGAAAGAATTCAACCATGAAGCCTAGGAATAGGAGACCTCAAACACAAGAAGTTAAAAAAAAATAATAATGAAAAGGCAGAGAAATACTAGACAAATGAAGGAACAAACTAGAAACACAGAAGTCCAAATAAATGAAGAGGAAATGGGCAAACTACCCGAAAAAGAAATCAGAATAATGATAGTAAAGATAACAAAAAAACTTGAAAACAAAATGTAGAAAATGCAAGAATCAATTAACAAAGACCTAGAAGAATTAAAGAACAAACATACAGAGACAAACAACACAATTACTGAAATTAAGAATACTCTAGAAGGAATTAATAGCAGAATATCTGAAGCAGAAGAGTGAATCAGTGAGCTAGAAGATAAAATGGTGGAAATAACTTCTGAAGAGCAGAATAAAGCAAAAAGAATGAAAAGAACTGAGGTTAGTCTCAGAGGCCTCTGGGACAATATCAAATGCACCAACATTCAAATTATAGGGGTCCCAGAAGAAGAAGAGAAAAAGAAAGGGTATGAGAAAATTTTTGAAGAGATTATAGTTGAAAATTTCCCCAACATGAAAAAGGAAATGGTCAATCAAATCCAAGAGGTGCAAAGAGTCCCATACAGGATAAACCCAAGGAGAAACACGCCAAGATACATACTAATTAAACTAACAAAGACTAAACACAAACAAAGAATATTTAAAGCAGCAAGGGAGAAGCAACAAGTAACATGCAAGGGAAACTCCATTCACTTAACAGCTGATCTTTCAGCAGAAACTCTACAGGCCAGAAGGGAATGGCAGAATATATTTAAAGTACTGAAAGGGGAAAATCTACAACCAAGATTACTGTACCCAGCAAGGACCTCATTCAAAATTGATGGAGAAATAAAAAGCTTTACAGAAAAGCAAAAGTTAAGAGAATTCAGTACCATCAAACCAGCTTTACAACAAATGTTAAACGGACTTATATAGTCAAGAAATACAACAGAACAACCCCAAACAATTAAGAAAATGGCAATAGGAACATATATATCAATAATCAATTTAAATGTAAATGGAAAAATGCTTCAACCAGAAGATACAGACTGGCTGAAAGGATACAAAAACAAGACCCATTTATATGCTGTCTACAAGAAACCCACTTCAGACCTAAAGACATGTATAGACTGAAAGTGAGAGGATGGAAAAATATATTCCATGCAAATGGGAAGCAAAAGAAAGCTGGAGGAGCAATCCTCATATCAGACAATATAGACCTTTAAAATAAAGAATGTTACAAGAGATAAGGAAGGACACTACATAATGATCAAGGGATCAATCCAAGAGGAAGACATAACAATTGTAAATATCTATGAACCCAACATAGGAGCACCTCAATACATAAGACAAACACTAACAGACATAAAAGGAGAAATTGACAGTAACACAATAATAGTAGGAGACGTTAACATCCCATTCACACCAATGGACAGATCATCAAAACAGAAAATGAATAAGGAAACACAAGTCTTAAATGACACATTAGATGAGATGTATCTCATTGATATCTTCAGGACATTCCATCCAAATACAGAAGTATACACTTTCTTCTCAAGTGCACATGGAACATTCTCCAGGATAGACTACACCTTCGGTCACAAATAAAACCTCAGGAAATTTAAGAAAATTGAAATCATATCAAGCTTCTTCTCCGACCACAATGCTATGAGACTAGACATCAATTACAAGAAAAAAACTGTAAGAAACACAAACACATGGAGATTAAACAACACGTTTCTAAATAACCAACAGGTTACTGAAGAAATCCAAAGGGAAATCAAAACATTTCTAGAAACAAATGACAGTGAAAACACTCAAAACCTATGCAATGCAGCAAAAGCAGTTCTAAAAGGGAAATTTATAGCAATACAATCCTACCTCAAGAAATAAGAAAAATGTTGAATAGACAATCTAACTTTACACCTAAAACAACTGGAAAAAGAAGAACAAAAAACCCCAAAATTAGTAGAAGGAAAGAAATTATAAAGATTTCCTTATGAGCAGAAATAAAAAGAAATGAAAGAAACAATAGTAAAAATTAATAAAACTAAAAGCTTGTTCTTTAAGAAGATAAAAAAAAAAAAAAATGACAAGCCTTTAGCCAGACGCATCAAGAAAAAAAAGAGAGAAGAATCAAATCAACAAAATGACAAATGAAAAATGAGAGGTTACAACAGACAATGCAGAAATACAAAGGATTATAACAGGGAAGCCTGGTGTGCTGCAGTCCATAGGGTTGCAAAGGGTAGGACATGACCAAGTGACTGAATTGAACTGAATAAGAGACTATTATGAACAACTATATGGCAATAAAATGGATAACCTGGAAGAAATGGACAGATTCTTAGAAAAGTTCAATCTTCCAAGACTGAACCAGGAAGAAATAGAAATTATGAACAACTAATTACAAGCACTGAAATTGAAGCTATGATCAAAAATCTCCCAGAAAACAAAAGCCCAGGACCAGGGGTGGCTTCACAGGAGAATTCTATCAAACATTTAGAGAAGAACTAACGCCTATTCTTCTAAAACTCTTTCCAAAAATTGCAGAGGAAGGAACACTTCCAAACTCATTCTATGAGGCCACCATCACCCTGATACCAAAACCAGACAAAGACAACACACACACACACACACACAAAAACTATGGGCCAATATCACTGATGAACACAGGGGCAAAAATCCTCAACAAAATTTTAGCAAACAGAATTCAGCAATACATCAAAAAGCTCATATATCATGATCAAGCTCGATTTATTCGAGGAATACAAGGATTCTTCAATAAATGCAAATCAATCAATGTGATACATATTAACAAATTGAAAGATAAAAATCGTATGACAATCTTAATAGATGCAGAAAAGGCCTTTGACAAAATTCAGCACCTATTTATGACTAAAACTCTTCAAAAAAATGGGCATAGAAGGAACCTACCTCAAAATAGTAAAGGCCATATATGATAAACCTACAGCTAACATTATTCTCAATGGTGGAAAACTGAAAGCATTTTCCCCAAGATCAGGAACAAGACAAGAGTGTTCACTTTCACCACTTTTATTCAACATAGTTCTGGAAGTCCTAGCTACAGAAATCAGAGAAGAAAAAGAAATAAGAGGAATCCAAATCAGAAAAGAAGTAAAGCTTTTACTGTTTGCAGATGATATGATACTGTACACAGAAGACCCTAAAGATAGTATAAGAAAATTAGTAGAGCTAATCAGTGAATTTAGAAAAGCTGCAGGGTACAAAATCAATACACAGAAATCACTTGCATTTCTATATACTTACTATGAAAAATCAGAAGAGAAATTAAGGAATCAATTCCATTCACCATTGCAACAAAAAGAATGAAATATCTAGGGATAAACTTACTTAAGGAGACAAAAGAACTGTACACAGAAAATTATAAGACACTAATGAAATAAAAAAATGTCATATACAGATGGAGAGATATTCCATGTTCCTGGGGTAGGAAGAATCAATATTGTGAAAATGACTATATTACCAAATGCAATCTACAAATTCAATGCAACCCCAATCAAATCACCAATGGTGTTTTTCACAAAACTAGAACAAAAATTTTCATAATTCATGTGGAAACACAAAAGACCCCTAATAGCCAAAGCAGTCCTGAGAAAGAAAAATGAAGCTGGAGGAATCAACTTTCCTGACTTCAGATTATACTACAAAGCTACAGTCATCAAGACAGTATGGTACTGGCACAAAAACAGAAATATAGACTAATGGAACAAGACAGAAAGTTCAGAAAGAAATCCATGCACCTATGGGCACCTTATTTTTGACAAAGGAGGCAAGAACATACAATGGGGCAAAGACAGCCTCTTCGATAAATGGTGCTGGGAAATGTACAGCTAGAAGAATGTAAAAGAATGAAATTAGAACACTTCCAAATATCATGCACAAAGATAAAGTCAAAATGGATTAAAGACCTAAATGTAAGACCAGAAACTATAAACCTCTTAGAGGAAAACATAAGCAGAACACTCGATGACATAATTCAAAGCAAGATCCTCTATGACCTACCTCCTAGAGTAACAGAAATAAAAATGAAAGTAATCAAGTGGGACCTGATTAAACTTAAAAGCTTTTGCACAGCAAAGGAAACAATAAGCAAGGTGAAAAGACAACCCTCAAAATAGGAGAAAGTAGTAGCAAATGAAACAACTGACAAAGAATTAATTTCCAAAATATACAAGCAGCTCATACAACTCAGTGCCAGAAAAACAAACAACCCAATCAAAAAGTGGGGAAAAGACCTAAACAGACATTCTCCAAAGGAGACATACAGATTGCTAACAAACACATGAAAAGATGCTCAACATTGCTCATTCTTAGAGAAATGCAAATCAAAACTGCAATGAGATATCACCTCACACCAGTCAGAATGGCCATCATCAAAAAGTCTACAAACAATAAATGCTGGAGAGGGTGTGGAGAAAAGGGAACACTCTTGCACTCAGTGTGAATGTAAATTGATACAGCCACTATGGAAGATGGTATGGAGATTCTTTAAAAAAAAAAAAAAAAAAACTATGAATAAAATCACCATATGACCCAGCAACCCCACTCCTAGGCACATACTCCGAGGAAACCAACATTGAAAAAGGCACATGTATCCCATTGTTCATTGCAGCACTACTTAGAATAGCTAGAACATGGAAGCAACCTAGATGTCCATCAACAGATGAATGGATAAAGAACTTGTGGTACATATACACAATGGAATATTACTAAGCCATAAAAAGGAATGCATTTGAGTCAGTTCTGATGAGGTGGATGAACATAGAACCTATTATACAGAGTGAAGTGAGTCAGAAAGAGAAAGACAAATACTGTATTCTAATGCATATATACATAATCTAGAAAAATAGTACTGAAGAATTCATTTTCAGGGCAGCAGTGGAGAAACAGACAGAGAGAGTAGACTTATGGACATGGGGAGAGGAGAGGAGAGGGTGAGATGTATGGAAAGAGTAACATGGAACCTTACATTACCATATGTGAAATAGAGAGCCAATGGGAAATTGCTGTAATGGCTCAGGAAACTCAAACAGGGGCTCTGTATCAACCTAGGGTGATATGGGGCGGGAGATGGGAGGGAGGTTCAAAAGGGAGGGGATATATGTATACCTATGGCTGATTCATGTTGAGGTTTGACAGAAAACAGCAAAATTCTGTAAAACAATTATCCTCCAATTAAAAAAAATACAAAGAAAAATGAGCAGAGAATCTGAGTAGACATTTTCCCACAGAAAGTATACAGGTGACCAACAAGATCAATAGTCATCAAAGAAACGCAAATCAAAACCCCAGTGAGGTACCACCTCAGACCAGTCACAATGGCTATTATAAAAAAGACAAGGAATAACAAGTGTTGGCAAGAATGTAGAGAAAAGGGAACCCTTGTACACTTTGGGGGGGGGGGGAATGTAAATTGGTGCAGCCACTGTGGAAAAAAATATGGAAGCTCTTCAAAATATTAAAACTAGAGCTATCAGATGATCCAGAAATTCCACTTGTGGACATTTATTTAAAGAAAATGAAAACACTAATTCAAAAATACATATGTGTCCACATATTCATTGCAACATTATTTACAATTGCCAAGATATGGAAACAATGTAAGTGTCCATCAATGGATAAATGACTACATAAGATGCTCTGTATATATATATATATATATATATATATATATATACCATGGAATATTAATCAGCCATAGGAAAAATGAAAACTTACTATCTGAGGCAGCATGGATAGAACTTGAAGGTATTCATTAAATGAAATAAGTCAGAGAAAGACAAATCTTGTATAACTTCATTTATATGTGGAATCTAAAAACAAATAAAACAACAACAGAACGAAGCCCATGGACACAGAGAACAGACTGGTGGTTGCCAGAGGTGAGGGTTGGAGTGTGGCCAAATAGGTGTAGGAAGTCAAATGGTACAAACTCCCAGTTATAAAATAAATAAGTCATGGAGATAGAAAGCACAGCATGGTGACTATAGTTAATACTGTATTGCATATTTTAAAGTTGTTAAGAGAGTAGATCTTAAAAATTTTTACTGCAAAAAAAGAAAAAAAATTATTTTCTCAGACTTTCTTTATTCACTGTACCTGACCCCTGCCTCAAGTCATTGCAATCTAGCTTCCTGCCCATTTGCAGCCCTGGTGTGGTATGAGCTCAGTCAGTAAAGAATCCACCTGCAATGCAAGAGACCCAAGTTTGATTCCTGGGTCAGGCCGATCCCCTGGAAAAGGAAGTGGCAACCCACTGCAGTATTCTTCCATGGACAGAGGAGCCTGGCAGGCTACAGTCCATGGGGTCACAAGAGTTAGACACAACTGAGCAACCAAACCACCACACAGTACTCAGTAATTTCACCAATGACCTCCCTGCTGCCTATCCTGATGGCTCTTTACAGTGATGTCTCTAATATTTCAGAATAATATGAAACTGATGACTACCCTTCTCCTCCTGGAAAACTACTTTTCTCAAGCTTCCATGTTAAAACCCTTTCTCTTCTGGTTTTTCTTCTGAATCTGTATCCATTCCTTCTCATTCTTGTCTGCGTGTTTCTTATTTTCTCATTCTTCACTCACTATTCTCATTTTGTTTTGATCCAATGCTCTGAATACCACCTATATGGAGATGAAGACTAGACTCATTTTTTCTTCTAATTTCACCCTTCCTATTGTTAACTGAAGAATGTCACCATCCTGTCACAAAAACACAGGAACAAGACTGACACCCTTTTCTTTTTCCCTCGTCACCATTACTTAGTGCTTTAACAAACCCTGCCAAAATTTCCTTTCAAATATTGCTTGTCCCTTTATTCTCCGACTCCACTACAATCACTGCCACCCTTAATCAAGCTATGAAGATCTATTGATTGGAAGATACTAGTGTCTTGACTGTCTAACTGTATTTATTCAGCCCATCTTTAATTAGTTCTTTATATTGCAAATGTTAATTTGATTATGTTGCTATGTCTCCCATCCTTAAAATCCTTTGGTAATGTCTCATTGCTATTTGATTAAAGATGATTCATTTGATATGAACTATTAAGACCCTACATGGTCTGTAAACAGCTAAGGAGCTCTTGGTTTCTTTGCTCCCATCACACTGCACCCTTCAATCCTTTGTATTCAATATATTTTCTCCAAATACTCTTTATTTAATGCTTTAATTTCAAGTTACAATTCAAGCATTTCTTTCTTAAAGCAGCCTTTTCTATCTCCATGCAAGAACCAGTCATCCTATGATAGAAGCCTGATAACTCTTGCTTTTAGCACTTCCTCCAGTTAGGACTTTGCATTTTTATTCGTGATTATTAAATGTCTACCTTTGTTACTCAACTTTCAGTTCAATCAAGAAAAGACATTAAGATTTTTGTTCCTTATCATTACATAATGATTACATTATATAATGATTTTTCAAGAAATTTTTTATTGTGATTTCATAAATGCTTCCTTGCATTAATTTCCAACTACTTTCTAGAGAGTTTGTAACTCCAGATTCCATCCTGCTGTCCTGATTCTGCTTTTGTCCCTTTGGTCCTGGCTGTTTCTTCTCTTCTCCATGGTTCTTCACTCTGAGCACTCTTTCAAGAACTTCATTTGGATCTTTCCTCTGCTACTTTATTCTGAGAACTCATAGACTAGGTAGTTCACCAAGGTCCATAAGAATTCCAGAACTTGGGCAGAACCTGGTTGCTACTTAGAATTACCATTCTCCTTTTTCCTTAAGAAAATCTTGAATACATGTTTTTTACTCAGTTTACTTACTGTTCAGTACAGTTACTCAGTCATGTCTGACTCTCTGTGACCCCAAGGACTGCAGCACACCAGGCTTCCCTGTCCATCACCAACTCCCAGAGCCTACTCAAACTCACGTCCATTGAGTCGGTGATGCCATTCAACAATTTCACCCTCTGTCGACCCTTCTCCTCCTGTCTTCAATCTTTCCCAGCATCAGGGTCTTTTCAAATGAGTCAGTTTTTTGTATCAGGTGGCCAAAATATTGGAGCTCCAGCTTCAGCATCAGACTTTCCAATGAATATTCAGGACTGATTTCATTTAGGATGGACTGGTTGGATCTCCTTGCAGTCCAAGGGACTCTCAACAGTCTTCTCCAACACCACAGTTCAAAAGCATCAATTCTTTGGCACTCAGCTTTCTTTATGGTCCAACTCTCACATGCATACATGACTACTGGAAAAACCATAGCTTTGACTAGATGGACTTTTGTTGGCAAAGTAATGTCTCTGCTTTTTAACATGCTGTCTAGGTTGGTCATAACTTTTCTTCCAAGGAGCAAGTGTCTTTTAATTTCATGCCTGCAGTCACAATCTACAGTGAGTTTTGGAGCACCATACCCCTCCCCCCCCCCCAAAAAAAAAAAATCTTGTCACTGTTTCCATTGCTTCCCCATCTATTTGCCATGAAGTGATGGGACCGGATGCCATGATCTTAGTTTTCTGAATGTTGAGTTTTAAGGCAACTTTTTCACTCTCCTCTTTCACATTCATCAAGAAGCTCTTTAGCTCTTCTTCACTTTCTGCCTTAAGTGTGGTGTCATCTGCATATCTGAGGTTATTGGTGTTTCTCCCAGCAATCTTGATTCCAGCTTGTGCTTCATCCAGTCCAGCATTTCTCATGATATACTCTGCATGTAAGTTAAATAAGCAGGGTGACAATATGCAGCCTTGACGTACACCTCTTCCTAACTGGAATCAGTCTGTTGTTCCATGTCCAGTTCTAACTGTTGCTTCCTGACCTGCATACAGATTTCTCAGGAGGCAGGTCAGGTGCTCTGGTATTCCCAGCTCTTTCAGAATTTCCCACAGTTTGTTGTGATCCACACATCAAAGGCTTTGGCATAGTCAATAAAGAAGAAGTAGATGTTTTTCTGGAACTCTCTTGCTTTTTTGATGATCCAGTGGATGTTGGCAATTTGATCTCTGGTTCCTCTGCCTTTTCTAATTCCAGCTTGAATATTTGGAAGTTCACAGTTTACGTACTGTTGAAGCCTGGCTTGGAGAATTTGGAGCATTACTTTGCTAGCGTGTGAGATGAATGCAATTGTGTGGTAGTGTGAACATTCTTTGGCATTGCCTTTCTTTGGGATTGGAATGAAAACTGACCTTTTCCAGTCCTGTGGCCACTGCTGAGTTTTCCAAATTTGCTGGCATATTGAGCTGCAGCACATTCACAGCATCATCTTTTAGAATTTGAAATAGTTCAACTGGAATCCTACCACTAGCTTTGTTTTTAGTGATGCTTCCTAAGGCCCACTTGTCTTTGCATTCCAGGATGTCTGGCTCTAGGTGAGTGATCACACCATTGTGATTATCTGGGTTGTGAAGATCTTTTTTGTATAGTTCTTCTGTGTATTCTTGCCACCTCTTCTTAATATCTTCTGCTTCTGTTAGGTCCATACCATTTCTGTCCTTTATTGTGTCCATGTTTGCATGAAACAAACATGGTATATTTAATTTTCTTGAAGAGATCTCTAGTTTTTCCCATTCTGTTGGTTTCTTATATTTCTTTGCAATGATCACTGAGGAAGGCTTTCTTCTGTCTCCTAGCTCGTCTTTGGAACTCTGCATTCAAATGCATATATCTTTTCTTTTCTCCTTTGCTTTTTGCTTCTCTTCTTTTCACAGCTATTTGTAAGGTCTCCTCTGACAACCATTTCGCCTTTTTGTGTTTCTTTTTGTTGGGGATGGTCTTGGTCCCTGCCTCCTGTACAATGTCAAAAACCTCTGTCCATAGTTCTTCAGGCACTGTGTCTATCAGATCTAATCCTTGAATCTATTTGTCACTTCCACTGTATAATCATAAGGGATTGACTTACTGTACTCCCCCTTTATTTATTCATACCTTATCTGTCTGAAACTTTTAGCTTCTGATAGTATACGCGTTCTTATGGGCACTATCAATTATCTCAATGATGTTTGAGCTTTTCAAATACAGGGCATTTGCTCAATGAGATTTTTAAAATATTGGTTGCCATCTTATTTATCACTCGCTATTTAATTATAACTGTTCCTTGAAAGTTGGTTTCTTTGGTCCTTTGAATTTTTTTATTTCTTATGTCTCTGATAACTCTATAGCTATGGCTTTGATTTTAGAAGCTTTGTTAAGATATAATTCACATGCCATACAATTCACTCATTTGAAGTGTACAATTCAATAGCTTTTAGTGTAGTCACAGGGTATATATATATATATATATATATATATATATATTATAATATATATATATATATTACCATAGTTTTTAATAAGATTTTTATTCCTCCATAGCCCTTAGCCATCACCTTTCAATTCTCCCTACCTCTTTCCATCCAGTCCTTGTTAACCACTAATCTACTTTGTTTCTATATTTGCCTATTCTGGCATTTCCTTTAATTAGTCACAGAACATGTTGTCCCTTGTGATTAGCTTTATAGCAATGATTTTAAACTATACTACCTTGTCAATTTCTCAATTATTTAATACTAGACATAACTCCTCTTCTGAATTCCAGTATTGAGTTGACAAATGCAAATTCTATATAAGTCATTCTTAGCACAATTTAACATAACTAAAAAACTGTTGACTTTAGTTTTCAACTATCTTGCTTATGTTTATGTCTGTCAATGTATGTGATATCACTTCTCTGGTGGTTCAGAGAGTAAAGAATCTGCCTGCAATGCAGGAGACCCAGGTTTGATTCCGGGGTTTGGAAGATCCCCTGGAGAAGGAAATGGCAACCACTCCAGTATTCCTGCCTGGAGAATTCCATGGATAGAGGAGCCTAGTAGGCTATAGTCATGGGATCACAGAGTTGGATATGACTGAGCAAGTACCACACAAATACATGTGACATCACAAATACTATTATTCTTCTCCAGACCTCATACTTTCTGTTACCCTGTCTATTCAGTGCCTAGCATATGGGTATTAGATTTATTTTTTTGAGTGAATGAATGATTCAATGATTGGATGTATGAGTTTACCTTCTCTCCACTCTCATATCAATTAAATGTCCAAACATTTAATTCCTTAGGTTTGCTGCCCAGTGTCTTTCCACCCCAAAGCCATGGAGCTTCTAATTTCATATTCTTAAAATACCACTTCCCTATGTAGCATATTGTTATATGCTAAACTTATGCTGGGAAAACAGTCTTGTGCAATTCAAACAACAAAAGATTTAAGGTCATAGGATCTGGCCCCAAGTCCTAATCTCATTACTTCCCTGCTGTGCCATTATGGATTGGTTATTACAGCTTTTTTTATTTTTTTGACTGATCGAGCTCCTCTTCTATAAACTGAAAGAGATGGCATTAGTTATGCTTATTTCAAGAAAACCTGAAAAAATCTGCAGTACCTAAAACAGTACCTAGTATATCACAGGTACTCAAAAAAATTGGTAGAAAAAGATTTTGAAATGTGATCATATATTTTAAATACTATTTTTTTTTTTAAACAAGGGTTGTTGTTCATTCACTCAGTCATATCTGACTCTTTGTGACCCAGCATGCCAGGCTTCCCTGTCCTTCACTATCTCCTGGAGTTTGCTCAAACTCAAGTCCATTGAATCAGTGATGCCATCCAACCATCTCATCCTCTGCCATCTTCTCCTCCTGCCCTTGGTCTTTCTCAGCATCAGGGTATGAGTCAGCTCTTCACATCAGGTAGCCAAAATATTAGAGCTCAGCTTCAGCATCAGTCCTTACAATGAATATTTAGGGTTGATTTCCTTTATGATGGTTGGTTTGATCTCCTTGCTGTCCAAAGGACTCTCAAAAGTCTTTTCCAGCACCACAGTTTGAAAGACCAAGCCTTTGGTGCTCAGCCGACTTTATGGTCCAACTCTCACATCCATACATGACTACTGGAAAAACCATAGCTTTGACTATACAGACCTTTGCCAGCAAAGTGATGTGTCTGTTTTTTAATACGCCATTTAGGTTTGTCATAGCTTTTCTTCCAAAGAGAAAGCATCTTTTAATTTCTTGACTGGAGTCACTGTCCACAGTGCTTTTGGAGCCCAAGAAAATAGTCTGTCAATGTTTCTGTTTCCATTTATCCCCATCTATTAGCCATGAAGTGATGGGACCGGATGCTATCATTTTTGTTTTTTGAATGCTGAGTTTACAGCCAGCTTTTTTCATTCTCCTCTTTTGCCTTCATCAAGAGGCTTTTTAGTTCCTCTTTGCTTTCTACCATTAGGGTGGTGTCATCTGCATGTCTGAGATTATTGATATTTCTCCTGGGAATCTTGATTCTAGCTTGAGCTTCAGGCTGCCCAGCATTTCACATGATGTACTCTACATAGAAGTTAAATAAGCAGGGTGACAATATACAGCCTTGATGTCCTCCTTTCCCAATTCTCAACCAGTCCCGTTGTTCCATGTCCAGTCCTAACTGTTGCTTCTTGACCTGTGTACAGGTTTCTCAGAAGGCATGTAAGCTGGTTTGGTATTTCCATCTCCTGAAGAATTTTCCACAGTTTGTTGTGCTCCTCATAGTCAGAGGCTTTGGTGTAGTCAATGAAGCAGAAATATATTTTTTTTTCTGTAATTCCCTTGCTTTTTCTATGATACAACAGATGCTGGCAATTTGATCTCTGGTTCCTCTGCCTATTCTAAATCAAGCTTGTACATCTGGAAGTTCTCAGTTCATGGACTATTAAAGCATAGCTTGAAGAATTTTCAGCATTACCTTGCTAGCATGTGAAATGAGTACAGCTGTGCAATAGTTTGAACATTCTTTGGCATTGCCCTTCTTTGGGATTAGGATGAAAACTGACCTTTCTCAGTTCTGTGGTCACTGCTGAGTTTCCAAATTTGCTGGCATATTGAGTGCTACAGTTTCACAGCATCATCTTTTAGGATTTGAAATGGCTCAACTGCAATTCTTTCACTTCCAGTGCTTCCTAAGGCGACTTGACTTCATAGTCCAGAATGCCTGGCCCTAGGTGAGTGATCACACCACCATGGTTATCTGGGTCACAAGACCTTTTTTGTACAGTTCCTTGTGTATTCTTGCCACCTCTTTTTAATATCTTCTGCTTCTGTTAGGTTCATACCATTTCTGTCCTTTATTGTACCCATTTTTACAGGAAAATATTCCCCTGGTATCTCTAATTTTCTTGAAGAGATCTCTAGTCTCTCCCATTCTATTATTTTCCTCTTATTTCTTTGCATTGTTCACTTAAGAAATCTTTGCTATCTCTCCTTGCTATTCTTTGGATTTCTGCATTCATATGGGTATCTTTCCT
This sequence comes from Dama dama, assembly GCF_033118175.1. Lineage (NCBI taxonomy): Eukaryota > Metazoa > Chordata > Mammalia > Artiodactyla > Cervidae > Dama > Dama dama. Next base: position 57,693,785 of record NC_083693.1, read on the forward strand.
TTTCTCTTTTCCCTTTCACTTTTATTCTTTTCTCAGCTATTTTTAAGGCCTCTTCAGACAATCATTTGCCTTTTAACATTTCTTTTTCTTGGGGATGGTTTTGTTTTATTTATTTTTATTTATTTATTTTTATTTTTTCAATTATTTTTATTAGTTGGAGGCTAATTACCTCGCAACATTGCAGTGGGTTTTGTCATACATTGACATGAATCAGCCATGGAGTCACATGTATTCCCCATCCCGATTCCCCCTCCCACATCCCCCCCCCACCCGTTTCCCCTGGGTCCTCCCAGTGTAACTGGCCCGAGCATGAGTCTCATGCATCCCACCTAGGCTGGTGATCTGTTTCACCACAGATAATATACATGCTGTTCTCTCGAAACATCCCACGCTCGCCTTCTCCCACAGAGTCCAAAAGTCTGTTCTGTACATCTGTGTCTCTTTTTCTGTTTTGCATATAGGGTTATCATTACCATGTTTCTAAATTCCATATATATGTGTTAGTATGCTGTAATGATCTTTATCTTTCTGGCTTACTTCACTCTGCATAAGGGGCTCCAGTTTCATCCATCTCATTAGAACTGATTCAAATGAATTCTTTTTAACGGCTGAGTAATATTCCATGGTCTATATGTACCAGAGCTTCCTTATCCATTCATCTGCTGATGGGCATCTAGGTTGCTTCCATGTCCTGGCTATTATAAACAGTGCTGCGATGAACATTGGGATACATGTGTCTCTTTCAGATCTGGTTTCCTCAGTGTATATGCCCAAGAGTGGTATTGCTGGGTCATATGGCAGTTCTATTTCCAGTTTTTTAAGAAATCTCCACACTGTTTTCCATAGCGGCTGTACTAGTTTGCATTCCCACCAACAGTGTAAGAGGGTTCCCTTTTCTCCACACCCTCTCCAGCATTTACTGCTTGTAGACTTTTGGATAGCAGCCATCCTGGCTGGCGTGTAATGGTACCTCATTGTGGTTTTGATTTGCATTTCTCTGATAATGAGTGATGTTGAGCATCTTTTCATGTATTTGTTAGCCATCTGTATGTCTTCTTTGGAGAAATGTCTGTTTAGTTCTTTGCCCCATTTTTTGATTGGGTCATTTATTTTTCTGGAATTGAGCTTCAGGAGTTGCTTGTATATTTTTGAGATTAATCCTTTGTCTGTTGCTTCATTTGCTATTATTTTCTCCCAATCTGAGGGCTGTCTTTTCACCTTACTTATAGATTCCTTTGTAGTGCAAAAGCTTTTAAGTTTCATTAGGTCCCATTTGTTTATTTTTGCTTTTATGTCCAATATTCTGGGAGGTGGGTCATGGAGGATCCTGCTGTGATTCATGTCGGAGAGTGTTTTGCCTATGTTCTCCTCTAGGAATTTTATAGTTTCTGGTCTTATATTTAGATCTTTAATCCATTTTGAGTTTATTTTTGTGTATGGTGTTAGAAAGTGTTCTAGTTTCATTCTTTTACAAGTGGTTGACCAGTTTTCCCAGCACCACTTGTTGAAGAGGTTGTCTTTTTTCCATTGTATATCCTTGCCTCCTTTGTCGAAGATAAGGTGTCCATAGGTTCATGGATTTATCTCTGGGCTTTCTATTCTGTTCCATTGATCTATATTTCTGTCTTTGTGCCAGTACCATACTGTCTTGATGACTGTGGCTTTGTAGTAGAGTCTGAAGTCAGGCAGGTTGATTCCTCCAGTTCCATTCTTCTTTCTCAAGATTGCTTTGGCTATTGAAGGTTTTTTGTATGTCCATACAAATTGTGAAATTCTTTGGTCTAGTTCTGTGAAAAATACCGTTGGTAGCTTGATAGGGATTGCATTGAATCTATAGACTGCTTTGGGTAGAATAGCCATTTTGACAATATTGATTCTTCCAATCCATGAACATGGTATGTTTCTCCATCTGTTTGTGTCCTCTTTGATTTCTTTCATCAGTGTTTTATAGTTTTCTATGTATAGGTCATTTGTTTCTCTAGGTAGATGTACTGCTAAGTATTTTATTCTTTTTGTTGCAATGGTGAATGGTATTGTTTCCTTAATTTCTCTTTCTGTTTTCTCATTGTTAGTGTATAGGAATGCAAGGGATTTCTGTGTGTTAATTTTATACCCTGCAACTTTACTATATTCATTGATTAGCTCTAGTAATTTTCTGGTAGAGTCTTTAGGGTTTTTTATGTAGAAGATCATGTCATCTGCAAACAGCGAGAGTTTCACTTCTTCTTTTCCTATCTGGATTCCTTTTACTTCTTTTTCTGCTCTGATTGCTGTGGCCAAAACTTCCAAAACTATGCTGAATAGTAGTGGTGAGAGTGGGCACACTTGTCTTTTTCCTGATTTCAGGGGAAATGCTTTCAATTTTTCACCATTGAGGGTGATGCTTGCTGTGGGTTTGTCATATGTAGCTTTTATTATGTTGAGGTATGTTCCTTCTATTCCTGCTTTCTGGAGAGTTTTAATCATAAATGAGTGTTGAATTTTGTCAAAGGCTTTCTCTGCATCTATTGAGATAATCATATGGCTTTTATCTTTCAATTTGTTAATGTGGTGTATTACATTGATTGATTTGCAGATATTAAAGAATCCTTGCATTCCTGGGATAAAGCCCACTTGGTCATGGTGTATGATTTTTTTAATATGTTGTTGGATTCTGTTTGCTAGAATTTTGTTAAGGAATTTTGCATCTATGTTCATCAGTGATATTGGCCTGTAGTTTTCTTTTTTTGTGGCATCTTTGTCTGGTTTTGGAATTAGGGTGATGGTGGCCTCATAGAATGAGTTTGGAAGTTTACCTTCTTCTGCAATTTTCTGGAAGAGTTTGAGTAAGATAGGTGTTAGCTCGTCTCTAAATTTTTGGTAGAATTCAGCTGTGAAACCATCAGGTCCTGGGCTTTTGTTTGCTGGCAGATTTCTGATGACGGTTTTGATTTCCTTGCTTGTGATGGGTCTGTTAAGATCTTCTATTTCTTCCTGGTTCAGTTTTGGAAAGTTATACTTTTCTAAGAATTTGTCCATTTCTTCCAAGTTGTCCATTTTCTTGCCATAGAGCTGCAGGTAGTAGTCTCTTATGATCCTTTGTATTTCAGCGTTGTCTGTTGTGATCTCTCCATTTTCATTTCTAATTTTGTTAATTTGGTTCTTCTCTCTTTGTTCCTTAATGAGTCTTGCTAATGGTTTGTCAATTTTGTTTATTTTTTCAAAAAACCAGCTTTTAGCTTTGTTGATTTTTGCTATGGTCTCTTTAATTTCTTTTGCATTTATTTCTGCCCTAATTTTTAAGATTTCTTTCCTTCTACTAACCCTGGGGTTCTTCTTGTTTCTTGATGTAAGCCTGTAATGCTATGAACCTTCCCCTTAGCACTGCTTTTACAGTGTCCCATAGGTTTTGGGTTGTTGTCTTTTCATTTTCATTCATTTCTATGCATATTTTTATTTCTTTTTTGATTTCTTCTATGACTTGTTGGTTATTCAGAAGCGTGTTATTTAGCCTCCATATGTTTGAATTTTTAACAATTTTTTCCCTGTAATTGAGATCTAATCTTACTGCACTGTGATCAGAAAAGATAACTGGAATGATTTCAATTTTTTTGAATTTTCCAAGACCAGATTTGTGGCCCATGATGTGATCTATTCTGGAGAAGGTTCCGTGTGCACTTGAGAAAAAGGTGTAGTTGATTGTCTTGGGGTGAAATGTCCTATAGATATCAATTAGGTCTAGCTGGTCCATTGTGTCATTTAAGGTTTGTGTTTCCTTGTTAATTTTCTGTTTAGTTGATCTATCCATAGTTGTGAGTGGGGTATTAAAGTCTCCCACTATTACTGTGTTACTATTAATTTCCTCTTTCATACTCGTTAGCATTTGCCGTACGTATTGCGGTGCTCCTATGTTAGGTGCATATATATTTATAATTGTTATATCCTCTTCTTGGATTGATCCTTTGATCATTATGTAGGTCCTTCTTTGTCTCTTTTCACATCCTTTATTTGAAAGTCTATTTTATCTGATATGAGTATTGTGACTCCTGCTTTCTTTTGTTCTCCGTTTGCGTGAAATATTTTTTTCCAGCCCTTCACTTTTAGTCTGTATGTGTCTCGTGTTTTGAGGTGGGTCTCTTGTAGACAGCATATATACGGGTCTTGTTTTTGTATCCATTCAGCCAATCTTTGTCTTATGGTTGGGGTATTCAACTCATTTACATTTAAGGTAATTATTGATAGGTATGGTCACGTTGCCATTTACTTTGTTGTTTTGGGTTCACGTTTATACAACCTTTCTGTGTTTCCTGTCTAGAGAAGATCCTTTAGCATTTGTTGAAGAGCTGGTTTGGTGGTGCTGAATTCTCTCAGCTTTTGCTTGTCTGTAACGCTTTTGAATTCTCCTTCATATCTGAATGAGATCCTTGCTGGGTACAGTAATCTAGGTTGTAGGTTATTCTCTTTCATTACCTTAAGTATGTCCTGCCATTCCCTTCTGGCCTGGAGGGTTTCTCTTGATAGATCTGCTGTTATCCTTATGGGAATCCCTTTGTGTGTTATTTGTTGTTTCTCCCTTGCTGCTTTTAATATTTGTTCTTTGTGTTTGATCTTTGTTAATTTGATTAATATGTGTCTTGGGGTGTTTCGCCTTGGGTTTATCCTGTTTGGGACTCTCTGGGTTTCTTGGACTTGGGGGGCTATTTCCTTCCCCATTTTAGGGAAGTTTTCAGCTATTATCTCCTCGAGTATTTTCTCATGGCCTTTCTTTTTGTCTTCTTCTTCTGGGACTCCTATGATTCGAATGTTGGGACATTTCATATTGTCCCAGAGGTCCCTGAGGTTGTCCTCATTTCTTTTGATTCTATTTCCTGTTTTCCTCTCTGCTTCATTTATTTCCTCCATTTTATCTTCTACCTCACTTATCCTATCTTCTGCCTGTGTTATTCTACTCTTGGTTCCCTCCAGAGTGTTTTTGATCTCATTTATTGCATTATTCATTTTTAACTGACTCTTTTTTATTTGTTCTAGGTCTTTTTTTTTTTTTTTTTTTTTATTAGTTGGAGGCTAATTACTTCACAATATTTCAGTGGGTTTAGTCATACATTGATATGAATCAGCCATAGGTTTACACGTATTCCCCATCCCGATCCCCCCTCCCACCTCCCTCTCCACCCAATTCCTCTGGGTCTTCCCAGTGCACCAGGCCCGAGCACTTGTCTCATGCATCCCACCTGGGCTGGTGATCTGTTTCACCATAGATAGTATACATGCTGTTCTTTTGAAATATCCCACCCTCACATTCTCCCACAGAGTTCAAAAGTCTGTTCTGTATTTCTGTGTCTCTCTTTCTGTTTTGCATATAGGGTTATTGTTACCATCTTTCTAAATTCCATATATATGTGTTAGTATGCTGTAATGTTCTTTATCTTTCTGGCTTACTTCACTCTGTATAAGGGGCTCCAGTTTCATCCATCTCACTAGGACTGGTTCAAATGAATTCTTTTTAATGGCTGAGTAATATTCCATGGTGTATATGTACCACAGCTTCCTTATCCACTCATCTGCTGATGGGCATCTAGGTTGCTTCCATGTCCTGGCTATTATAAACAGTGCTGCGATGAACATTGGGGTGCACGTGTCTCTTTCAGATCTGGTTTCCTCAGTGTGTATGCCCAGAAGTGGGATTGCTGGGTCATATGGCAGTTCTATTTCCAGTTTTTTAAGAAATCTCCACACTGTTTTCCATAGCGGCTGTACTAGTTTGCATTCCCACCAACAGTGTAAGAGGGTTCCCTTTTCTCCACACCCTTTCCAGCATTTATTGCTTGTAGACTTTTGGATAGCAGCCACCCTGACTGGCGTGTAATGGTACCTAATTGTGGTTTTGATTTGCATTTCTCTAATAATGAGTGATGTTGAGCATCTTTTCATGTATTTGTTAGCCATCTGTATGTCTTCTTTGTAGAAATATCTGTTTAGTTCTTTGGCCCATTTTATGATTGGGTCATTTATTTTTCTGGAATTGAGCTGCAGGAGTTGCTTGTATATTTTTGAGATTAATCCTTTGTCTGTTTCTTCATTTGCTATTATTTTCTCCCAACCTGAGGGCTGTCTTTTCACCTTACTTATAGATTCCTTTGTAGTGCAAAAGCTTTTAAGTTTCATTATGTCCCATTTATTTAGTTTTGCTTTTATTTCCAATATTCTGGGAGGTGGGTCATGGAGGATCTTGCTGTGATTTATGTCGGAGAGTGTTTTGCCTATGTTCTCCTCTAGGAGTTTTATAGTTTCTGGTTTTACATTTAGATCTTTAATCCATTTTGAGTTTATTTTTGTGTATGGTGTTAGAAAGTGTTCTAGTTTCATTCTTTTACAAGTGGTTGACCAGTTTTCCCAGCACCACTTGTTGAAGAGGTTGTCTTTTTTCCATTGTATATCCTTGCCTCCTTTGTCAAAGATAAGGTGTCCATAGGTTCGTGGATTTATCTCTGGGCTTTCTATTCTGTTCCATTGATCTATATTTCTGTCTTTGTGCCAGTACCATACTGTCTTGATGACTGTGGCTTTGTAGTAGAGTCTGAAGTCAGGCAGGTTGATTCCTCCAGTTCCATTCTTCTTTCTCAAGATTACTTTGGCTATTCGAGGTTTTTTGTATGTCCATACAAATTGTGAAATTCTTTGGTCTAGTTCTGTGAAGAATACCGTTGGTAACTTGATAGGGATTACATTGAATCTATAAATTGCTTTGGGTAGAATAGCCATTTTGACAATATTGATTCTTCCAATCCATGAACATGGTATGTTTCTCCATCTGTTTGTGTCCTCTTTGATTTCTTTCATCAGTGTTTTATAGTTTTCTATGTATAGGTCATTTGTTTCTCTAGGTAGATGTACTCCTAAGTATTTCATTCTTTTCGTCATCTTTTCTGACCACAGTGCAGTAAGATTAGATCTCAATTACAGGAAAAAAATTGTTAAAAATTGAAACATATGGAGGCCAAATAACACGCTTCTGAATAACCAACAAATCATAGAAGAAATCAAAAAAGAAATTAAAATATGTATAGAAATGAATGAAAATGAAAAGACAACAACCCAAAACCTATGGGACACTGTAAAAGCAGTGCTAAGGGGAAGGTTCATAGCATTACAGCCTTGCATCAAGAAACAAGAAAAAAAACAAATAAATAACCTAACTCTACACCTAAAGCAATTAGCGAAGGAAGAAATGAAGAACCCCAGGGTTAGCAGAAGGAAAGAAATCTTCCAGCAAACAAAAGCCCAGAACCAGATGGCGTCACAGCTGAATTCTACCAAAAATTTAGAGAAGAGTTAACACCTATCTTATTCAAACTCTTCCAGAAATTTGCAGATGAAGGTAAGCTTCCAGCTCATTCTATGAGGCCACCATCACCCTAATTCCAAAACCAGACAAAGATGCCACAAAAAAAGAAAACTACAGGCCAATATCACTGATGAACATAGATGCAAAAATCCTTAACAAAATTCTAGCAAACAGAATCCAACAACATATTAAAAAAATCACACCATGACCAAGTGGGCTTTATCCCAGGAATGCAAGGATTCTTTAATATCTGCAAATCAATCAGTGTAATATACCACATTAACAAATTGAAAGATAAAAACCATATGATTATCTCAATAGATGCAGAGAAAGCCTTTGACAAAATTCAACACTCATTTATGATTAAAACTCTCCAGAAAGCAGGAATAGAAGGAACATACCTCAACATAATAAAAGCTATATATGACAAACCCACAGCAAGCATCACCCTCAATGGTGAAAAATTGAAAGCATTTCCCCTGAAATCAGGAAAAAGACAAGGGTGCCCACTCTCACCACTACTGTTCAACATAGTGTTGGAAGTTTTGGCCACAGCAATCAGAGCAGAAAAAGAAGTAAAAGGAATCCAGATAGGAAAAGAAGAAGTGAAACTCTCACTGTTTGCAGATGACATGATCCTCTACATAGAAAACCCTAAAGACTCTACCAGAAAATTACTAGAGCTAATCAATGAATATAGTAAAGTTGCAGGGTATAAAAGTAACACACAGAAATCCCTTGCATTCCTATATACTAACAATGAAAAATCAGAAAGAGAAATTAAGGAAACAATACCATTCACCATTGCAACAAAAGGATTAAAATACTTAGGAGTGTTCTAGGTCTTTATTAAACAATTCTTGCATCTTTTCAATCTTTGTCTCCAGGCTATTTATCTGTAACTTCATTTTGTTTTCAAGATTTTGGATCATTTTTATTATCATTATTCTAAATTCTTTTTCAGGTAGATTCGCTATCCCCTCCTCTTTTGCTTGACTTGGTGGGCATTTTTCATGTTCCTTTACCTGTTGGGTGTTTCTCTGCCTTTTCATCTTGTTTAGATTGCTGTGTCTGGAGTGGGCTTTCTGTATTCTGGAGGTCTGAGGTTCCTTTTTATTGTGGAAGTTTTACCCAGTGGGTGGGGTGGATGATTGGCTTGTCAAGGTTTCCTGGTTAGGGAAGCTTGTGTCGGTGTTCTGGTGCATGGAACTTGATTTCTTCTCTCTGGAGTGCAATGGAGTTCCCAGTGATGAGTTTTGAGATGTGGCTATGTGTTAGGTGTGACCTTGGGCAGCCTGTATGTTGGCATTCAGGGCTATGTTTCTGCGTAGCTGGAGAATTTGCGTGGTATGTCTTGCTCTGGAACTTATTGGCTCTTGGGTGGTGGTTGGTTTCAGTGTAGGTATGGAGGCTTTTGGACGGTCTCTTATTACTTAAAGTTCCATGTAGTCAGGAGTTTTCTGGTGTTCTCGGTTTTTGGGCTTAAGTCTCCTGCCTCTGGATTTCAGTTTTATTCTTCCAGTAGTCTCAAGACTTCTCCTACTATACAGCACTGCTAATAAAACTTCTAGGTTAATGTCGAAAGATTCTCCCCCGTGAGGGATGCCCAGAGAGGTTCACAGAGTTACATGAAGAAGAGGAGAGGGAGGAGGGAGATAGAGATGAGCAGGAGGAGAAAAAGGGGGACTCAAGAGGAGAGAGATCGATCTATGCAGTTGTCTGTTCCCAGAGTGTTCTCTGTAGCCCAGAGTCCCAGAAAGATTCACAGAATTGGATTGGGAAGAGAAGGGGAAAGGAGGAAATAGAGGTGTTCTGAGGTAGAAAAACGAGAGTCCAGATTGGGAGAGAATAATCAACACACTCCTGAATAAAAATGGGAACTGAATACTGGATTCTTAAATGTCCACAATTTATATCATATACTGAAAAACAAAGATTAAAAATCTAGAGTAGAGGTTAGACTCTTAAAAATACTATATTAAAGGCAAAAACCAAAACACACACACACACAAAAATTTTAGAAATATATATGAAGTTCGGTTTAAAAATAGGGCTTCTCTCTTTTTTTTTTTTTGTAAGGTTATAGTGTAATGAAAATGAAAATGAAGGAGTAGTAGAGGAGTAATAGAGGACTTTAAAAGGAGATAAGAGAAAAAGAAAAATAGAAAATAGAAGAGAAAAAGAAAAAAAAAAGAAAGAAAAAAGAAAAAAACACAAGTAAAAAAAAAATAAAAAAAAATTTTTTTCCCCTAGTTAAGAAAATCATAAAAATCTTTGAAAATGAAAGTTAAAGAGTAATGGGGGAGTAATAGGGAATTTTAAAGAAAATAAAAGTGAAAACATAAAAAGGAAAAAGAAATTTTTTTCTTTACTCAAAAAAAAAAAAAAAAAAGTAAAATTATATCTAGGAATTTCTCTAAAGCTGTTGCGGTCAGTGTGGGTTCGGTTCAGTTTCAGATAGCTCCTCGTTCCAGCTTACACTTCTTGATATCTACAGTCCCCTTCCGATGTAGTCGGTGTTACCTACAGGGATTTTAATCTGTTGCACCGGTCCCTTCTTAAGTGGTTCCCTTTGTTTATTTGGCTTCTGTTTGCCGGTCTCTTCCACGCCTAATTTCCGCCCTGACACAGGCAGGCGGAGTTGGTCTCTTATTCAGGTTGCTAGTTCCATCATGCTGCGGGGAGGGGCTGGCGCTGCTTTCTCCGTCTACTGCTGCTCAGGGTCCCGGCTGCTCTATATGGAGCGCGCCCTGCGCTGCGCGCGGTTCCAGCCTCGGGTGTTCCACAAAAGCGCGGAACAGAAAGCTGTGCCTGCTCCCTGTGCCTTCCCCGTCCCAGCGGTTCAGGCAGCCAGGGGCTTGACGGGTGCGGCGCGTCTTCTGCCCTGCGCGGTCCCAGTCTCAGTTTCCGCCCGCGCCGGTCGGGTGCCAGGGCCCTGTGTCTCGCTGCGACCCTCCCGGCGGATGTCGACCATCCAGAATCTCAGGAGGTCTCTGATTAGAAACTGGGGGCCTGTTTGCAGAGCGGCAGGGGATGCGGTCTTTGGGGCCGAGCCTGCCCCTCCCCCCCCACCCCCGCCTCCTGCTTCCGGCGGGGCTGGGCCAGTCCGTAGCCTGCGAGCTCTTCTCTGGACTTTCTCGGTCTCTTTGTTCTGCGAACGGTCGGCAGTGTGTTCGGGCTGGTTAATTTTCTCTCTCTCTTTTACTGTCCCACAGTTTAAGTTGGTAACTCACAAAAGCTCCCCCTGATTGTCCTCAGGGCACTCAGGCCCGGTCCTTACCCTAAGCAATGCCGCCCGCTCCTCTCCGTTCTGCCCCCACTTGCTGGTGGCAGATGCGGGCGTCTGTGGTACTTTTCCGCTGGGAGTTGCTTTTAGGCACGTAATCTGTGAGTTTTATTTATTGTTCCCCTCCCAGTCAGGTTGCCCTCCGAGGTTCAAAAACTTCCCCCAGACCCGCCAGTGCGAGGGTTTCCCGGTGCTTGAAAACTTCCTCTATTAAGAGTCCCTTCCCCGGAGGGATCTCTGTCCTTAGCTCCCCTGTCTCCCCTTTTATCTTTTATATTTTGTCCTACCTCCTTTCGAAGACAACGGGTTGCTTTTCTGGGCACCTGATGACCTCAGCTAGCGATCAGAAGTTGTTTTGTGAAGATTGCTCTGTGTTCAGTTATTCTTTTGATGAATTTGTAGGAGAGAAAGTGGTCTCCCCGTCCTATTCCTCCGCCATCTTGGCTCCTCCGCCATCTTGGCTCCTCCCCCCTTGGGGATGGTTTTGATCACCACCTCATGTACACTGCTGTGAACCTCCATGCATAGTTCTTCAGGAACTCCATCTATCTGATCTAATCCCTTGAATCTGTCACTTCCACTGTATTATCATGAAAATAGTGGTTTCCCCTACTTCAACTTAAGTCTGAATTTTGCAATAAGGAGTTCATGATCTGAGCCACAATCAGCTCCTGGTCTTGTTTGTGCTGACTGTATAGAGCTTCTCCACCTTCGGCTGCAAATAATATGATCAATCTGATTTTGGTATTGACCATCTGTGATTTCCATGTGTAGAGTCATCTCTACACATGGAAGAAGGTGTTTGCTATGACCAGTGCATTCTCTTTGCAAAACTCTGCTAGCCTTTGTCTTGCTTCATTTTGTACTCCAAGGCCAAAGTTGCCTGGTACTCCAGGTATCTCTTGAATTCCTACTTTTGCATTTCAGTCCCCTATGATGAAAAGGACATCTTTATTTTGGTGTTACTTCTAGCAGGTTAGTAGGTCTTCATAGGTACATTCAAATTCACCTTCTTCGGCATTAGTGGTTTGGGCAAGTTTGAATTCCTATGATACTGAATGGTTGCCTTGGAAACGAACAGAGATCTTTCTGTCATTTTTGAGATTGCACCCAAGTACTGCATTTTGGACTCTCCTGTTGACTATGAGGGCTGCTCCATTTCTTCTAAGGGATTCTTGCCCACAGTATTAGATATAATGGTCATTGGAATTAAATTACTCATTCCTGTCCATTTTTGTTCACTGATTTCTAAAATATCGATGTTCACTGTTGCCATCTCCTGTTTGAAAATTTCCAGTTTACCTTGATTCATGGACCTAACATTCCAGGTTCCTATGCAATATTGTTCTTGATAGCCTCAGACTTTACTTTCACTACCAGACACATCTACATTACTACCATGACACAAGGGTGTTATTTCTGCTTTGGCTCAGCCTCTGCATTCCTTCTGGTTAAAAAAGGGTAATTTATTGCTTCACAACGGGTTTGCCACCAGGACACAGGTGTGAAAACCACCGTTAAACCTAAGCAAAAATGGGAAAGGAAAAGACCCACATCCGCATCGCTGCCACTGGGTACGTAGATTCAGGGACGTCTACCATGACTGGCCATCTGATCTACAAATGTGGTGGGATTGCCAAGAGAACAATCGAAAAGTTCAAAAAGGAGGCTGCTGAGATTGGAAAGGGCTCTTCAAATATGCCTGGGTCTTGGACAGACTGAAAGCTGAACGTGAGCATGGTATCACCACTGATATCTCCGTGTGCAAATCTGAGACCAGCACGTACTACGTTACCATCATTGATGCCCCAGGACACAGAGACTTCATAAAAAACATGATTACAGGCACAGCCCAGGCTGACTGTGCTGTCCTGATTGTTGCTGCTGGTGTTGGTGAGCTTGAAGCCAGTGTCTCCAAGAATGGGCAGACCTGTGAGGAAGCCCTTCTGGCTTACACTCTGGGTGTGAAACAACTAATTGTTGGAATTAACAAAGTGGATTCCACTGAGCCACCCTAAAGCCAGAAGAGATACGAGGAAATTGTTAAGGAAGTCAGTCCCTACATTAAGAAAATTAGCTACAACCCTGACATAGTAGCATGTGTGCCAATTCTGGCTGGAATGGTGACAGCTTGCTGGAGCCAAGTGCTAACATGCCATGGTTCAAGGGATGGAAAGTCACCCGTAAGGACGGCAATGCCAGTGGAACCACCCTGCTTGAAGCTCTGGATTGCATCCTGCCACCAGCTCGTCCAACTGGCAAACCTTGTGTTTGACCCTCTAGGATGTCTATAAAATTGGTGGTATTGATATGGCCCCTGTGGGTTGTGGACAGACTGGTGTTCTTAAACCTGGCATGGTAGTCACCTTTGCTCCAGTCAATGTAACAATTGAAGTGAAGTCTGTAGAAATGTACCATGAAGCATTAAGTGAAGCCATTCCTGGGGAAAATGTAGGCTTCAATGTCAAGAATGTGTCTGTCAAAGATGTTCATCATGGCAATGTGGCTGGTGACAGCAAAAACGACCCACCAATGGAAGCAGCTGGCTTCACAGCTCAGGTGACTATTTTGAACCATCCAGGCCAGATCAGTGCTGGATATGCACCTGTGCTGGATTGTCACCCAGCTCACATTGCTTCCAAGTTTGCTGAGCTGAAAGAGAAGATTGATCGTCGTTATGGCAAAAAGCTGGAAGATGGCCCTAAATTCTTGAAACCTGGTGATGCTGCCATCATTGATATGGTTTCTGGCAACCCCAGGTGTGTCGAGACCTTCTCTGACTTTCCTCCTCTGGGCCGTTTTGCTGTGTGCGACATGAGACAGACAGTCGCTGTGGGTGTCATCAAAGCAGCTGGAGATGGCAAGGTCACCAAGCCTGCCCAGAAAGCTCAGAAGGCTGAGTGAATATTATCCCCAATACCTGCCACCCCAGTCTTAATCAGTGGTGGAAGAATGGTCTCAGAACTGTTTGTCTCAATTGGCCATTTAAGTTTAATAGTAAAAGAATGGCTAATGATAACAATGCATCATAAAACCTTCAGAAGGAAAGGAGAATTTTTTTGTGGACCATATGTTTTGTGTATGGCAGTTTAAGTTATTAGTTTTTAAAATCAGTACTTTTTAATGAAAACAACTTGACCAAGAAATCTGTCACAGAATTTGAGACCCGTTAAAAAAAGTTTAATGAGAAAGCTGTGTCTTCTTTGGGTCAACACTGTAACTCCCTATGGTACTAGTTTGCTAAGAGTTGCTCATAACCAATTTCTGGTAAAACAATTTTCAACTTATGGGTTTGTATTTCTAGGGTGGAGCTTCAGGTTTGTTAACGTTGTGTTGAGAACTCATCTGTTTTAATAACATCTTAAGCATTGGTGCAACACTTTCTAGGTTAGGACAGATGAGCAAAGAGTAACTATGTTTTATATGTAAGCTAGTTTGTAAGGTCAGATTCTACAGTATAAAAGCTCCTATTGCATATAAAATTTTGTATGGTTACATAAATAATGAGTAAATCTATGTCATTTAGTTTCCCAGTTATAAGGATGTGCATTCACATTTATAATATTAAGTAGTTAATCTAAAATAGTAGGCTTGAACAGTATTGAGTACTGCCCTGCTAGAGTTAATTGCACACAGGTTCTAGGAAAAATAAAACATGCTGAAGGCTAAAAAAAAAAAGGAGGGGGGTAATTTATTAATTATCCCTGCTTCAAGCACTTAGAAACAAATGAAAGTTTTAAACCATGTTTTAAGAAGATTAAATTCTGTAACCTATAGGCTTAATACAATGCTGCATGGCAAACTTTCATTACAATGCAATGTAATGTAATGTTTCCTCAGTTGAGGAAACAATTCCATGTTTGCAATGTTAGAATATATTTTTCAGTGTGTTTTGAAAAGACTGGAACTTTACTCATGTTTGTGCAGTCTGGTCTCAGAAGTTAGGCTCCTCTTAATATGAGTCGTACTGTGAATTAAGAGGGAGTCTGTCAGGGCCATGTGAGGCAACAGGTCCTGCCTTGGTCTGTGCTGACGACTTCAGTTCAGTTCAGTTCAGTCTATCAGTCGTGTCCAACTCTTTGCAACCCCATGAATCGCAGCACGTCAGGCCTCCCTGTCCATCACCAACTCCCAGAGTTTACTCAAACCCATGTCCATCGAGTCGGTGATGCCATCCAATGATCTCGTCCTCTGTCATCCTCTTCTCCTCCTGCCTCCAATCCCTCTCAGCATCAGGGTCTTTTCCAATGAGTCAACTCTTTGCATGAGGTGGCCAAAGTAATGGAGTTTCAGCTTCAGCATCAGTCCTTCCAATGAACACCCAGGACTGATCTCCTTTAGGATGGACTGGTTGGATCTCCTTGCAGTCCAAGGGACTCTCAAGAGTCTTCTCCAACACCACAGTTCAAAAGCATCAATTTTTCAGCGCTCAGCTTTCTTCACAGTCCAACTCTCACATCCATGCATGACTACTGGAAAAACCATAGCCTTGACTAGACAGACCTTTGTTGGCAAAGTAATGTCTCTACTTTTTAATATGCCATCTAAGTTGGTCATAACTTTCCTTCCAAGGAGTAAGTGTCTTTTAATTTCATGGCTGCAATCACCATCTGCAGTGATTTTGAAGCCCAAAAAGTAAAGTCTGACACTGTCTTAGCAGCTTTCAGATATGCAGTCTAGTATTATTAAAAAGAGTCACCATGTTGCACATTGGATCCACATAATTATTTATAACTGGAAATTTGTACCTTTTCAAAGGTACAAATTTGTACCCCCTTCCTCCATTCCACCTCCCTTATTCTACCCCCACTTGTGGCAATTACTATGCTTTTTTAATCCCTTTCTACATGCTCAGAATATTTTCCTGGATTGCTATAAACACTTCCAGGACCATGGAGGTCCATAATTGTCTCTCTTTTTCTGAAACTCTATAGAATTTGTATTCAAACTCACACCCTTTTGGCACTGACTTGCTTTCCTAATGAAATTATAAAATTCTCCATAGTTTTTCTCCCTCTTTATTCCCACCAGTGGCTAGCATGTTATAAACATGGAATGCAGTCAATATTTGTCTGTTGAATGGATAGACAGAAATTTTCTGTAAGCTAAGAAAAACAGATACCATTAGGGAAAATTCTCTTAGAAGTTTGAGTTGAGCAATTTTAGTAAAAATTATTTTTAAAAAGGACTTAACTTTAAACCCAGAGACAGAAAATACCTAAAAGAACAATGGAACAGTTTATCAGTTAATTGAATTTAGAAATTAGTCATTTTTATATGCATGCAGCGTGCTGGTTCCTACTCTAAGTTCAGATATGAATGCCAACACTGAATTCAAATAGAGCTTTGGTGAATGAGCAACTAGCTCAAGGTCAGCAAGAGACTAAACATGCCTTTTGTCTGTTTTTTAGTCAGTATTATGGAAGTTACAGGTGTAGCTAAAAGGTCATTGTAGCGCCCCCACAATTTGCATTGTCAAGGCTTCTGGGAATATCATTCTACATCGTGATGTCATCTCCTAGGCTGCTGAAGTTTTTAAAGCAGTGAGATTTTATGATCTTAGGAAATGATAGCCCCTCTGCAACCAACTCCTGAAACTTAGAGGAATGACGTAATAATGCCAATGACATTGTGCATCATTATGTAATACTGATCGTTTGAAAACTCTATCCAGGTGAGAGAAACCTATGGATAGATAAGCCTTTCATTAACTGGGCACTCTAAGTCATTCAATTAATATTTATTAATTGATCTTACATTTAATTAAGTGGTTTTGTCTCCACCAAGGTAAAACATTGAACTATTGCATCTCTGTGTATATGTGTAATGGTGGTAATGATGTTGAAACCTGTGTTTTCTGCTCAGCACCTGCTCAAAGTTGTAGATATTTCAGAAATAGAAATACGGTTCATCCCCTCTAGGGACACACAGCTGTAAACCTTGCTTGAGACCTTCTCCAAACCTGGTGATTGAATCCAGTCATTTTAAGTAGAGTGTTTTGAAATCCTGATATAAACACTATAGAATTTTTAAACTCATTTTTATTAATTTTATATTGAATGCACACAAGGCATTCAGAACCAGTCACATGATTGTGTAACTAAAACGCAAATAATGATGATGTTGTTTTTTATAGTCTCATACTTATGCCAGGGGCAACTCTGTGTAGACAGGTCTAATGTCTATGCATGCAAACTTCAAAATCTATCACAGAGATGAGGTGAACAGAGAACATTGGGTTTTCTCCATTTATGTATGGGAAAGAAACACTGATCCTTTCTTTATCTTGCAATGGAATGGAAAGAATCTTGTTTCCATTCTAACCTTTGAAGGGTAAATGAATCTTTCCAAGAGTCATGTAAACCATGGGTCTCCTCCTTTTAAAACCTAAAGATATTACCAAGTTGTAGCTTTCATACCTCTTGAAATGTAAATACCTAGAGAGATAAGGCTCCTGTCTCTCTGGTACCTTGGGGCTTAACCTAAGGACCTCATCTAGAGCATTTGGCACTTTTGGATCAGAGCAGTTAACTAGACTCGTGGCTGCAGAACTAACTCTCATGATGTGTGAAGAATAAAATGCTTCTACGGAACCTGAAAACACACATTCCCAATCTTATGTACACTTCCATGTCTTAGAAGGTCAAGGCTTGTCACAAGAGCACCGAGAAATCTAAGGGCATTTTATCTCCCCAGACTAGATTCAGAGACAGGTGCTTTCAAACATATTACTTGATTGTCATAAGAAGTCTGCACAATAGCTATCATGATGGTAGTTTTTAAAGTTCAGAAGAATGAGATTCAGCAAACAGTGTATTGCAATAAGCCAGGTGAAAAATGATGGTGACTATGATCAGGATTGAAACAGTGGAGATAGTAAAAAGGGGCTGGATTCTAGATGTATCATTTTTTCCTTAACTTTATTGAAATGTAATCTACATATGATAAAGCATGCTCATTAAAAAAAAAGAATGAGGCTCAACAAATTGAAACAACTGGTCTAAGGTTATATAGCTAGATTATTTATTTGTTTAGTAAAAATAAAATTCTGCCTGGTTCCAAGCCTATACTGTTTCTACTATGGCAAGCTAAAGTGAATAAGAGCAATTTTAAGGTTATCTCTTGTCACAAGATTTCTTTGACAAATCAAACAGATTTCATTTTATTTACCATGGCCATATCATAGAAAGTTAAAAACTAAAGAAATATGAATCTGCACTGGCGGCTGGTGTCTGGGTCAACCCTAGGAGGAAAAAAAAAAAAAAAAAAACCCACAAAACTTTAATTGTCATTTTCAAAGGAAAATTTTGTAAGTGTATGATAGACAGGGGACCTTTCTAAAAAGGAAAGTGACTTCAAAATGTGTTATTTGCTGGCTCTAGTTACTTCCTCAGATAGACACATCTTCTCTATCTTTTCAATGACTTCCTATTCTTCCAGGTTAACATGAAGAGACCCATTCTGAAAGCCAAGATAAGTACTGCTAAGAAATCATACAATAGCACATCATAGCTCTAAGAAAAGTTTCTCACATATCTGAAGCCTAAAGATAGAATTTAAATAAAGGAAACATGCTAACACAGGAAAGCTGGGTGTTATTACTATGTGAAGGGCATTTTTCATCCTGAAGTTGAATGCAAGGCAAGAAAAAATTCTTTCTTTTCTTGAAATAATTCCTATAACCTAGGCAGAGCAGATCAAGCAGCAAACTCTTAAATTCCTTAGTACACACCCCTCATTCCATAGCAAAACAAGTCAATCAAATCAAAACAAAACAAAAATTGTGCCTTTATAAGATATTAAGATTTCCTTTGCCTTTTTGAAAAGGGAAAGAAGAAATCAAATTCATAAACTAAAAACTCTTCCAAACTAATTTAGAAAGTTCCAGGAATATTTTAAAACAAATAATACATAATATTTTATAATCTGTCCTCAAAATATACAGTTTTAAATTTTGGTAATTGAGAATGATAGGCAAACATTATCTTTTGTGGAAAGTCAAATGACTGACAGTTGATTCAAGGATTCATTTGAAGAGGAAACAATAATATGAATGATCATTCAAATTGGAATTGAGATCTTGTCTTTTTTTTAACACTGACATGATTTTTTTAAGGAAGGAGAAGTGATAATATAGAGATCTGTGTATAATTGATATCCTCCTAATAAATTACATATGGTAAAAAATTAAAAACATTTGAAGTTCTAAAATATTTGTAAAGCACTTGCTAAGATTATTTCATTTTTAGGAAAGGCTACAAATTATAAGCTGGGACTGAGACAGTTTTGTCAACTGGGACATGGGGAATATACGTATTTATTCTCAAAATATACTAATATTGAACCTAGTCACTTTCCAGATCCACTTTACTATGAAGCTTTCTACCACACAAAGCTTTTTCAGCCTAACCTTCTATGCCTCCGAACCTTTCAGTGCCTCAAGAATCTGCCTGATTTTTATTCCCTAGGCTCAGATTCTTAGTTAAATATACACCTGACTTTATCAAAGAGTGTATTTCATTCATTCATAATTTTCTAGTTTGGTCTTTTCTTTTAGGTTGACAGTTCCTTGACATCATGTGATTTCTCTTACATGCTATGTAGTGCTAGAGAAAAGCCAGTGGAACTAAGATGTTATTTGCATAAAAAAACTGTTAAAAGAAGTTTTTGGAACTACAAGATGTGAGTCATCAGCCCCAAATGAAACGTGATTAAACAATTCGCATAAATAGAGATTGGTCCCAAAGACAGATTCTAAAGAACTGAACACTAAATGGGAGGGTGTCATTTGTTAAATGTGAGATATATGATTGCCCGTTTGTCCCTGACCTTGGAAAAATCAGTGAGTTACATTGACAGTCCTTTGACTAGCTAGGCTTAACATTAGGAGATTTAAAAAGAGCCTTAGCATGCATCAATGAATATCAGTAGAGTCATATTTAAAATAACATATATAATGGAGATCAGATAATGCAGAAGATAAAAAATGCTTAAAATCCTATAGTAACAGAACCTCCAAATGATTTATTCACTAGTTCTACTAAATAATGAAGTTGAAAGTGGTTTCGACTTTTCCCAAGTGAACATGTTACTGTAAGGTACTAAATTACCCCAATTATGACTTAATTTGATATTTAGAGGCAAATGGAATGAGGGGGTAAGAGAAAAAAATCCCCAAAGTATGAGTTAAAACAGGTACAGTAGACATCAGGAAACCTCATGTGATTGCTTTTATAGTAGGTATATAAACTGCTTCTTTCATACATCACAAGATGTAACTCCCTTCTTCCAAAGAGCTAAAACCAATTTATTTCTTTTTTTGAAATGTGTGATAAAATATGAAACCTCTTAAAGACTCAATAAGGTTAAAAACAGATCAGTATTAAATAGGGTACCAGGATTTCTACTACCCACATAAAGTGTAATTCATTGTATTGTAGTTGATAGGAAAGAGGTTTTATGGATAAATTTTTCTTTCCTAATCTGCACAAGTCACTTAAATTTAGTGAAGGCTTTGTATGACATATAAGCAGCTGAGTTGATCTCTTCACATTCTAAGGTTCTCACACCATGGATAATAATTATCTTATAGGCTACCACCCATCTTAAGAAACAAGTCTTGCTAGCCTTTGAACCCTCATATTCTTTCTCTGATGTGTAATGTTCTTTGGTTTATTTTCATCTTTTCTTCCTCTCAAAAGGCTGGTAATTTTTTAAAGCTAGCTCAAGCCAGCTCTAACCTTCATGGATTATGTCATTTGACATATGTCATTGACAATTATGTCAATTCCAATGCATAGTGCCCCATCTATTTGGTAAGAAAGTTATTTTGAGAGGCAGATGAGTAGGGCAGCAACAAAGTCAGCTGTAGATAATTCCAGTGTGTGGAATATTTGCTGGCAATGAAAATCACTATGGAATTCAGTCATTACTGCACTCTGTACTTCCTCTCACACTGACAGAATGGAATGTAAAGCTGAGCTAGGTCAGACCACAAAGGACTGGTCTGACAGTGAAGTTTTACAAGAAAGATGACTTGCCTCCTAAGATTTATTTTCCCCTGGATTATAAATGGGAAACAAATGCTCAGAATAAAAGATACATATGGCATAACAATAAATGTGCAGACACAAAATAAGTGATTGACCTCCCCTCCATCCTTTGGCTTCTCTTTATCTTCCTTAGTTCTTCTTGGAGGTGACTGCTGTTCTTAATCAGAAAACTACTACAGCCTGTTCCTAGAAAGGAAAGAAGCAGATTTAAATTGCAGATAGAAACCAGAAACTCCTTGCCCTTTATATGGATTCTAAGGGCACCTGCCAATTACTCTAGGTTCCATCCAGCACCAAATAAGGCGATTTGTTGCTGAGCCACAGTTACGTAACAGGTACTCTAATATTTCTGATAATACCTTGATCCTACAGGTGCTCTGGCCATGGCCTTCTCCAAAAACATGTTAGCAACAGTGATATTTTGGCATCAGCCAAGAGTGGATTCCTGAAAGAACTGTCTAAGAATGAATTCATTTACAAATAACTCATATACCTGGATGGAGAAGGCAATGGCACCCCACTCCAGTACTCTTGCCTGGAAAATCCCATGGGCAGAGGAGCCTGGTAGGCTGCAGTCCATGGGGTCGCAAAGAGTCAGACATGACTGAGTGACTTCACTTTCACTTTTCACTTTCATGCACTGGAGAAGGAAATGGCAACCTACTCCAGTGTTCTTGCCTGGAGAATCCCAGGGACGGCAGAGCCTGATGGCTATGTGGTTGCCACAGAGTTGGACACGACTGAAGCGACTTAGCAGCAGGAGCAGCATATACCTGGAAAGGAACAACAGATACCACTGCTCAGAGATATAAGCATGTTTACACTTCAGTGCAGTTCAGTCTCTCAGCCATGTCCGACTCTTTGTGACCCCATGGACTGCAGCATGCTAGGCTTCCCCGGCCATCAAATCTTGGAGCTTGCTCAAATTCACATCCATCAAGTCAGCGATGCCATCCAACCATCTCATCCTCTGTCATCCTCTTCTCCCCCTGCCTTCAATCTTTCCCAGCATCAGGGTCTTTTCCAATGAGTCAGTTCTTCACATCAGGTGGCCAAAGTTTTGGAGTTTCAGCTTCAACATCAGTCTTTCCAATGAATATTCAGGACTGATTTCATTTAGGATTGACTGGTTTGATCCCCTTGCAGTCCAAGGAACTCTCAAGAGTCTTCTCTAACACCACAGTTCAAAACCAGTAGTTCTTTGGCGCTCAGCTTCCTTTATGGTCCAACTCTCATATCCATACATGACTACTGGAAAAACCATAGCCTTGACTAGACAGACCTGTGTAAGTGTTTACACTTAATTAATAAAAAAAGAGGGGGACTGCATTTTGTTTAATTGTTAAACACAGTTGTTCCCTCCTTTACTGCCATACCTTGCCTTATCCTGTGAATTAGATTTTTTTTTTTTTTCATTTTGTGCCCTTGTAGAGCATATTTTGCTTCTTTTGGTTCTGGTCAATTGACCAAATTCTCATCTATTGTTTTGTTCTTTTTTATTTCTTGCTCTCCTTTGATTCCTTCAGGATTTCCTACATTTAGATGGTTATGGAAAGTGGCATAGTAAATTGAGTTAATTACACCTTTTTTTTTTGGTTAGGTTGTACATGACACACTGCCCTTGTTGTTGAAAATATCTTACTATCTGGGGAATCCTCACTCTGTTCTAAGGTAATGGACAAAAGTAGATATAACAGGTATCTTAGCTCCTCTTTATATGACTTGTAAACTTTTTCCAAAATTGTGTCTTTTTTACTGCTCCTTTTCCTCTGATCAAGAATCTTGAGTGATTTAAAAAAAAAATTATGCATTAGATATAATCCAAACATCCTCATTGTTCACTTGTAATCCCTTACAACTGTGTCCTAAATTGAAATTAAATTCTCCTATAAGCAATTAATCTTATATATTCACTATTTATGACTTGATTTATATTCTCTTACTTACTTGGAAAAATATTTATTCCTTTTCCTCTAATCTGATATAAACCATAAGCAATTTTTGTATCCAAATCAAATATCACCTTTATGATATTTTATTTTAATTCTCTCCCTCTTCTGAAATCATATATGATTTATATTCTCTGTGGTTCATTTTCTGCTTTTCATAAAGTCTTACTTAGAAACTATCTCCACACATCAAATGCTTTTTCAACTACATTGAAAATATCATTTTAATAAAGTGGTCATTTTTTTAATTACTGCTCTAGTAAGACTTTATGATAGTAAATTGCTTAGGAAATATTCATTTTATTTTTGCTAGACCACCACAGCAGATTATACCACATTGGGTGTAACAGTCTAGTGTAGGAGTTTCCTAGTGATCCCTAAGCAAAGAATAGCTCAGGTAAAAGTGTTAATGCTGGTGCTATCTATCAGGCTGCAGACGCACAGGATGTATTCGTGTGAGGAGACTATGACTTATACTTCAGATTTTTATATCCAACATGACACTCATTTGTCTTTAATCTTTTTTTTTCAGTAGATGCATTGACTGAGATTATGGTGTTACCTTAAAAAATACAAATATAAGTTTGGCAGATAGTTATTGTGAGTCTTTATTAATCTTATTAGCTAATGAATCTGAATTTCAATACTTTACAAAACATCTCTATTTTTGACCAGGACTTATATAGCTTGTGATATCATTTCTCTCCTAATACCATATTGTCAATGTTCCCTCCCCAATTTAGCATTGTACAACATGTATTGAGTCCACCAGTGCTGTGTGACAACGGATATAGAGGGATGATTAACTGGAGAGAAAGGATAACTGTTTGGCATTTATCCTTGGATTTCATTCCTATTTTCTTTTGGCAAGTCTTGTCATCTTATGACCTTAAGCATCCATCATTAAACTCTAAAAAGTGAAAAAAAAAAAAAAATAGCCAACTCTGCTAGATTTGTTGGTGTTAGGGTCTCTCTAACACATCTAACAATAGTAGATAAGCAGGTTACATGATGGCTGGAGAGAGATATAAGTCAGAGACATTTGGAGAGTACAATTCTCACTGATTTGTTGGCAGTAGATAAGGAAAACAAGATTACTGAGGAAATATAAATTTGCTGTACCTATGCTGTAGGTATAGGCAGAGAATACTGAGAACGTTGAGAGAGGCCAGTATACCACCCACTTCTGCCTAATGCCTTTATAAAATGAATAGTTTGGGTTTAAGGTGTTACAGAATATCTAAGTAGGGATAAACTTTAGATAATTGAATGTACATGTATTTCAGTTCAGTTCAAGTCAGTCACTCAGTCGTGTCTGACTCTTTGAGACCTGATGGACTACAGCACGCCAGGCTTCCCTGTCCATCAACTCCTGGAGCTTGCTCAAACTCATGTCCATTGAGTTGGTGATGCTATCAAACCATCTCATCCTCTGTCATCCCTTTCCTCTTCTGCCGTCAATCTTTCCCAGCATCAGGTTCTTTTCCAATGAATCGGCTCTTTGCATTAGAAGGCCAAAGTTTTGGAGCTTCAGCATCAGTCCTTCTAATGAGTATTAAGGGTTGATTTCCTTTCGGATTGACTGGTTTGGTCTCTTTGCTGTCCAAGGGACTGTCAAGAGTCTTCTCCAGCACCAGTTCAAAAGCATCAATCCTTCAGCCTTCAGCTTTCTTTATGGTCTAACTCTCACATCCATACATGACTATTGAAAAAATCATAGCTTTGACTAGATGGACTTTTGTTGGTAAAGTAATGTCTCTGCTTTTTAATATGCTGTTTAGGTATATGTGTTTGGATCCTGATAAAATTGTTAAAAACAACTATACTTACAATATTTTATTAATGGATTTACAATGTAAAATATATAAATTGTGACATTAGAAACATAAAATATATGTGTGGGGGGTAAGTTAAAAGTTCACAGAACATTTCTGTGCAACTATAGTTGTCATCAGCTTAAAATAGACTGTTATAAATATAAGACATGTTATGAAAGTTTCATTGTAATCACAATGCAAAATCCTAGAATAGATACACAGATGATAAAGAGAAAAAGCAAAGCATACTACTACAAAAATCATGAGTTTAGAAATAAAGATTGAGAGAGAGGAAGAAAGCAAAAAAGGAACTAGAAAACAATCAGAAAACAATTATTAAAATGATGACAGTAAGCTTTTACACATTTATAAATATTCTAAATGTAAATTGAACTTATATTATCCAACTAAAAGGCATATAGTGTAAATGGATTTAAAAAAAAGACTCAACTATATTCTACATACAAGAGACTCACTTAAGATTTAAAGATAATCATAGGCTGAAATTGAAGGGACAGGAAAAGATATTCCATGCAAATGGAAGCCAGTTGAGGCAGGGCTCAGTTAGTCAGTCAGTTCAGTTGCTCAGTCGTGTCCGACTCTTTGTGACCCCATGAACCGCAGCACCCCAGGCCTCCTTGTCCATCTCTCACCCCCAGAGTCCACCCAAACCCATGTCCATTGAGTCAGTGATGCCATCCAACCATCTCAGGGCTAGCTATACTTAAGTCAGGCAAAATAGACTTTAAGTCAAAAGAAGGGTAATAAAAAAGATCATTATATAATGGTAAAGAGTCAATTCATCAAGAAGATATAAAGTTTAAATATGTATCCAAATGATACTAATAATAAACAATTATTAAAAGATCTGAAGATAGAAATAACAATGCAAAACAGTAGAGGACTTTCAATATTCCACACTAACAATAGAAAGATCATTCAGATAGAATCAATAAGTAAATAATGGAATTAAGCTATACCAGAACATTCCATCCAACCAACTGCAACAGAACACACATTTTTCTCAAGTGCACAAAAATGTTTCCCAGGGTAAATCATGTTAGTTCACAAAATAAGTTTTAACAAATTTAAAATGATTAAAATTTTATTAAGTATCTTTTTCAAATACATGGTATGAAACTAGAAATCAAAACAGGAGGAAAGCTGGAAAATTCACAACTATGTAGAAAATAAACAGTATACTTACAAACAAACAGCCGAAGAAATAAATATTTTTAGACAAACAGAAATTTAAACCAAAATTTATGACATGGAACACAAACAGTTCTAAGGGCTTGATGATTATAAAAAAAGAAAGAAACAATTTAACATTGTATCTCAAGGAAGAAAAGAAAGAACAGAGGCTAGAATGACAATAGAAATAATCAATGAATTGAGGAGTTGCATTTTTAAAGATAAAATAGACAAAACCCCTTGACATTGGTCTTGACAGTAGAAAAACTAATTCTTTTTTTCCATTACTAATCAATGGGGAAAAAATATAATTCAGTTAAAAATGGGCAAAGGACTTGAATAGACATTTTCCCATTTTTCTATGTGGTGATGAATACATTAATTATCTTGATCTTGGCACTCATTCCACAATGTATATTATAACATATCATTATGTTGTATACTCTAAATAAATACAGTTGCTATTTGTCTATTATCTCCCAATAAAACTGAAGGAAAGTTTATTTCTAATTTGTGGAAAGTCTATGCAGTAATTTAAGGATCCAGGGTTTGTCCTCCTGTGGATCTGTTAATCGAAATGTAGCTTCTGAAATTACTCTGTTCATCTTCATTAAGCTAGCCAGGAGGTCAATGTCATACAGCATAGACAAAGGAGATTTTAATGGATTTTAATTTAGGCAGTAGTATACATTATTTGTTCTCATATTTTGTTAGCTATTGCTTTGTTGTATAGTTGGCCTGAACACAGCTGACTATAAAGGAGTTTGAGAAATTTAGTCTAGATGTGGGCCTGGAAATAAGAGGTTAGACAGACAATTTTCAGGTTTCTTCCACATTCACTAAAGTAAAGTCTTACTTGATGGGCTTTGAAAGTACCTAATTCGAGTTCACATTGAGACCAAATACAGTACAAAAATAATTTTTCCTACATAGGAGTACAGTGAAATCAATTTTTTGGAAGCACTTTAATCCTAGTCCTTCATTTATTTTTGGTTTTGAAAGGTTGAGAAATTATCATTTACTAAGTGCCAAAGTTCTGTAAATGATGAAACCAAACTGATACAAAGAAGATTGCTAGATTCCTCTGAACCCATTTTATAATAAGAGAATTTTGTCTACGGCAGAATTGAGGGAGAACATGCCTTGCGTAAAGACAAATATGAATAACAAATTTATATTGATATTTAATATTCCTAATACAGAGAAAATTTTAATTTAATAGAGGTCTGCCTTCAAAAATAATTTCTAAGATACTAATTAGCAAATAAGGGGACAGGAGTCTATGTAACTAATCAAAAACTTGCATTTTCTTCATTCATTAAAGTGAGATAAAAAGATCAAAACATTTTTCCTGTTTTATCTCTGACTATGCTTTCTTGTCTTGCTCCCTACACTCCCATCCCTCCTACACAAACATGTAAGACAAGTTAATAACCTGAGCAGAAGATGAAAATCATACATAAACAATTTTTTGTTTCCATTTACATGGAAATAAAATAAAATTTGAACCTTAAACAAAACAGCAAAAGAACCATAAATGTTCCCTCATTTTGTGATACATTTATTTTCCCTTGAACGTCTGTTTGAATTCTTTTAGTGACAACAGGTATACAAAATTACTAGTCATTACAGTTGTGACTCACCCTGAAATCTTAAATTTGCAAAAAAAAACAAGATGTAGTCTTTTTCCTTTACTAAGTTAACATCTAAAAAGGGTGGGTTTTATTTATTTATTTATTTTTAAAATTTTTTTTAAATTTTTATTAGTTGGAGCCGAATTACTTCACAACATTGCAGTGGGTTTTGTCATACATTGACATGAATCAGCCATGGAGTTACATGTATTCCCTATCCCGATCCCCCCTCCCACCTCCCTCTCCACCCGATTCCTCTGGGTCTTCCCAGTGACCCAGGCCCGAGCACTTGTCTCATGCATCCCACCTGGGCTGGTCATCTGTTTCACCCTAGATAATATACATGCTGTTATCTCGAAACATCCCACCCTCGCCTTCTCCCACAGACTCCAAAAGTCTGTTCTATACATCTGTGTCTCTTTTTCTGTTTTGCATATAGGGTTATCATTACCATGTTTCTAAATTCCATATATATGTGTTAGTATGCTGTAATGATCTTTATCTTTCTGGCTTACTTCACTCTGTATAATGGGCTCCAGTTTCATCCACCTCGTTAGAACTGATTCAAATGAATTCTTTTTAATGGCTGAGTAATATTCCATGGTGTATATGTACCACAGCTTCCTTATCCATTCATCTGCTGATGGGCATCTAGGCTGCTTCCATGTCCTGGCTATTATAAACAGTGCTGCGATGAACATTGGGGTGCATGTGTCTCTTTCAGATCTGGTTTCCTCAGTGTGTATGCCCAGAAGTGGGATTGCTGGGTCATATGGCAGTTCTATTTCCAGTTTTTTAAGGAATCTCCACACTGTTTTCCATAGTGGCTGTACTAGTTTGCATTCCCACCAACAGTGTAAGAGGGTTCCCTTTTCTCCACACCCTCTCCAGCATTTATTGCTTGTAGACTTTTGGATAGCAGCCACCCTGACTGGCGTGTAATGGTACCTCATTGTGGTTTTGATTTGCATTTCTCTGATAATGAGTGATGTTGAGCATCTTTTCATGTGTTTGTTAGCCATCTGTATGTCTTCTTTGGAGAAATGTCTGTTTAGTTCTTTGGCCCATTGTTTGATTGGGTCATTTATTTTTCTGGAATTGAGCTGCAGGAGTTGCTTGTATATTTTCGAGATTAATCCTTTGTCTGTTTCTTCATTTGCTATTATTTTCTCCCAATCTGAGGGCTGTCTTTTCACCTTACTTACAGATTCCTTTGTAGTGCAAAAGCTTTTAAGTTTCATTAGGTCCCATTTGTTTATTTTTGCTTTTATTTCCAATATTCTGGGAGGTGGGTCATAGAGGATCTTGCTGTGATTTATGTCGGAGAGTGTTTTGCCTATGTTCTCCTCTAGGAGTTTTATAGTTTCTGGTCTTACATTTAGATCTTTAATCCATTTTAAGTTTTTTTTTTTTTTTTTAATTTTTTTATTAGTTGGAGGCTAATTACTTCACAACATTTCAGTGGGTTTTGTCATACATTGATATGAATCAGCCATGGATTTACACGTATTCCCCATCCCGATCCCCGCTTCCACCTCCCTCTCCACCCGATTCCTCTCGAAACATCCCACCCTCGCCTTCTCCTAGAGAGTTCAAAAGTCTGTTCTGTAATTTCTGTGTCTCTTTTTCTGTTTTGCATATAGGGTTATCGTTACCATCTTTCTAAATTCCATATATATGTGTTAGTATGCTGTAATGTTCTTTATCTTTCTGGCTTACTTCACTCTGTATAAGGGGCTCCAGCTTCATCCATCTCATTAGGACTGGTTCAAATGAATTCTTTTTAATGGCTGAGTAATATTCCATGGTGTATATGTACCACAGCTTCCTTATCCATTCATCTGCTGATGGGCATCTAGGTTGCTTCCATGTCCTGGCTATTATAAACAGTGCTGCGATGAACATTGGGGTGCACGTGTCTCTTTCAGATCTGGTTTCCTCAGTGTGTATGCCCAGAAGTGGGATTGCTGGGTCATATGGCAGTTCTATTTCCAGTTTTTTAAGAAATCTCCACACTGTTTTCCATAGCGGCTGTACTAGTTTGCATTCCCACCAACAGTGTAAGAGGGTTCCCTTTCCTCCACACCCTCTCCAGCATTTATTGCTTGTAGACTTTTGGATAGCAGCCATCCTGACTGGCGTGTAATGGTACCTCATTGTGGTTTTGATTTGCATTTCTCTGATAATGAGTGATGTTGAGCATCTTTTCATGTGTTTGTTAGCCATCTGTATGTCTTCTTTGGAGAAATGTCTGTTTAGTTCTTTGGCCCATTTTTTGATTGGGTCATTTATTTTTCGGGAATTGAGCTTCAGGAGTTGCTTGTATATTTTTGAGATTAATCCTTTGTCTGTTTCTTCATTTGCTATTATTTTCTCCCAATCTGAGGGCTGTCTTTTCACCTTACTTATAGTTTCCTTTGTAGTGCAAAAGCTTTTAAGTTTCATTAGGTCCCATTTGTTTATTTTTGCTTTTATTTCCAATATTCTGGGAGGTGGGTCATAGAGGATCTTGCTGTGATTTATGTCGGAGAGTGTTTTGCCTATGTTCTCCTCTAGGAGTTTTATAGTTTCTGGTCTTACATTTAGATCATTAATCCATTTTGAGTTTATTTTTGTGTATGGTATTAGAAAGTGTTCTAGTTTCATCCTTTTACAAGTGGTTGACCAGTTTTCCCAGCACCACTTGTTAAAGAGGTTGTCTTTTTTCCATTGTATATCCTTGCCTCCTTTGTCGAAGATAAGGTGTCCATAGGTTCGTGGATTTATCTCTGGGCTTTCTATTCTGTTCCATTGATCTATATTTCTGTCTTTGTGCCAGTACCATACTGTCTTGATGACTGTGGCTTTGTAGTAGAGTCTGAAGTCAGGCAGGTTGATTCCTCCAGTTCCATTCTTCTTTCTCAAGATTGCTTTGGCTATTGAAGGTTTTTTGTATTTCCATACAAATTGTGAAATTATTTGTTCTGGTTCTGTGAAGAATACCGTTGGTAACTTGATAGGGATTGCATTGAATCTATAGATTGCTTTGGGTAGAATAGCCATTTTGACAATATTGATTCTTCCAATCCATGAACACGGTATGTTTCTCCATCTGTTTGTGTCCTCTTTGATTTCTTTCATCAGTGTTTTATAGTTTTCTATGTATAGGTCTGTTTCTTTAGGTAGATGTACTCCTAAGTATTTCATTCTTTTCGTTGCAATGGTGAATGGTATTGTTTCCTTAATTTCTCTTTCTGTTTTTTCATTGTTAGTGTATAGGAATGCAAGGGATTTCTGTGTGTTAATTTTATACCCTGCAACTTTACTATATTCATTGATTAGCTCTAGTAATTTTCTGGTAGAGTCTTTAGGGTTTTCTATGTAGAGGATCATGTCATCTGCAAACAGCGAGAGTTTCACTTCTTCTTTTCCTATCTGGATTCCTTTTACTTCTTTTTCTGCTCTGATTGCTGTGGCCAAAACTTCCAACACTATGTTGAATAGTAGTGGTGAGAGTGGGCACCCTTGTCTTGTTCCTGATTTCAGGGGAAATGCTTTCAATTTTTCACCATTGAGGGTGATGCTTGCTGTGGGTTTGTCATATATGGCTTTTATTATGTTGAGGTATTTTCCTTCTATTCCTGCTTTCTGGATAGTTTTAATTATAAATGAGTGTTGAATTTTGTCAAAGGCTTTCTCTGCATCTATTGAGATAATCATATGGTTTTTATCTTTCAATTTGTTAATGTGGTGTATTACGTTGATTGATTTGCAGATATTAAAGAATCCTTGCATTCCTGGGATAAAGCCCACTTGGGCATGGTGTATGATTTTTTTAATATGTTGTTGGATTCTGTTTGCTAGAATTTTGTTAAGGATTTTTTGCATCTATGTTCATCAGTGATATTGGCCTGTAATTTTCTTTTTTTGTGGCATCTTTGTCTGGTTTTGGAATTAGGGTGATGGTGGCCTCATAGAATGAGTTTGGAAGTTTACCTTCTGCAATTTTCTGGAAGAGTTTGAGTAAGATAGGTGTTAGCTCTTCTCTGAATTTTTGGTAGAATTCAGCTGTGAAGCCATCAGGGCCTGGGCTTTTGTTTGCTGGAAGATTTCTGATTATAGTTTCGATTTCCGTGCTTGTGATGGGTCTGTTAAGATCTTCTATTTCTTCCTGGTTCAGTTTTGGAAAGTTATACTTTTCTAAGAATTTGTCCATTTCTTCCAAGTTGTCCATTTTATTGGCATAGAGCTGCTGGTAGTAGTCTCTTATGATCCTTTGTATTTCAGTGTTGTCTGTTGTGATCTCTCCATTTTCATTTCTAATTTTGTTAATTTGGTTCTTCTCTCTTTGTTTCTTAATGAGTCTTGCTAATGGTTTGTCACTTTTGTTTATTTTTTCAAAAAACCAGCTTTTAGCTTTGTTGATTTTTACCATGGTCTCTTTAGTTTCTTTTGCGTTTATTTCTGCCCTAATTTTTAAGACTTCTTTCCTTCTACTAACCCTGGGGTTCTTCATTTCTTCCTTCTCTAGTTGCTTTAGGTGTAGGTTATTTATTTGGCTTTTTTCTTGTTTCTTGATGTAAGCCTGTAATGCTATGAACCTTCCCCTTAGCACTGCTTTTAGAGTGTCCCATAGGTTTTGGCTTGTTTTGTTTTCATTTTCATTCATTTCTATGCATATTTTTATTTCTTTTTTGATTTCTTCTATGACTTATTGGTTATTCAGAAGCGTGTTATTTAGCCTCCATATGTTTGAACTTTTAACATTTTTTTTTCCTGTAGTTGAGATCTAATCTTACTGCACTGTGGTCAGAAAAGGTGATTTGAATGATTTCAATTTTTTTGAATTTTCCAAGACCAGATTTGTGGCCCAGAATGTTATCTATTCTGGAGAAGGTTCTGTGTGCACTTCAGAAAAAGGTGAAGTTGATTGTTTTCGGGTGAAATGTCCTATAGATATCCATTATGTCTAGCTGGTCCATTGTGTCATTTAAGGTTTGTGTTTCCTTGTTAATTTTCTGTTTAGTTGATCTATCCATAGTTGTGAGTGGGGTATTAAAGTCTCCCACTGTGTTACTATTAATTTCCTCTTTCATACTCGTTAGTAGTTGCCATACATATTGCGGTGCTCCTATGTTGGGTGCATATATATTTATAATTGTTATATCCTCTTCTTTGATTGATCCTTTGATCATTATATAGTGTCCTTCTTTGTCTCTTTTCACATCCTTTATTTGAAAGTCTATTTTATCTGATATGAGTATTGTGACTCCTGCTTTCTTTTGTTCTCCGTTTGCGTGAAATATTTTTTCCAGCCCTTCACTTTTAGTCTGTATGTGTCTCGTGTTTTGAGGTGGGTCTCTTGTAGACAGCATATATAGGGGTCTTGTTTTTGTATCCATTCAGCCAATCTTTGTCTTTTGGTTGGGGCATTCAACCCATTTACATTTAAGGTAATTATTGATAGGTATGGTCCCGTTGCCATTTACTTTGTTGTTTTGGGTTCACGTTTATACAGCCTTTCTGTGTTTCCTGTCTAGAGAAGATTCTTTTGCATTTGTTGAAGAGCTGGTTGGTGGTGCTGAATTCTCTCAGCTTTTGCTTGTCTGTAATGCTTTTGAATTCTCCTTCATATCTGAATGAGATCCTTGCTGGGTACAGTAATCTAGGTTGTAGGTTATTCTCTTTCATTACCTTAAGTATGTCCTGCCATTCCCTTCTGGCCTGGAGGGTTTCTATTGATAGATCAGCTGTTATCCTTATGGGAATCCCTTTGTGTGTTATTTGTTGTTTCTCCCTTGCTGCTTTTAATATTTGTTCTTTGTGTTTGATCTTTGTTAATTTGATTAATATGTGTCTTGGGGTGTTTCGCCTTGGGTTTATCCTGTTTGGGACTCTCTGGGTTTCTTGGACTTGGGTGGCTATTTCCTTCCCCATTTTAGGGAAGGTTTCAGCTATTATCTCCTTGAGTATTTTCTCATGGCCTTTCTTTTTGTCTTCTTCTTCTGGGACTCCTATGATTCGAATGTTAGGGCATTTCACATTGTCCCAGAGGTCCCTGAGGTTGTCCTCATTTCTTTTGATTATTTTTTCTTTTTTTCCTCTCTGCTTCATTTATTTCCACCATTTTATCTTCTACCTCACTTATCCTATCTCTGTCTCCGTTATTCTACTCTTGCTTCCCTCCAGAGTGTTTTTGATCTCATTTATTGCATTATTCATTTTTAATTGACTCTTTTTTATTTGTTCTAGGTGTTTATTAAACATTTCTTGCATCTTTTCAATCTTTGTCTCCAGGCTATTTATCTGTAACTTCATTTTGTTTTCAAGATTTTGGATCATTTTTATTATCATTATTCTAAATTCTTTTTCAGGTAGATTCCCTATCCCCTCCTCTTTTGTTTGACTTGGTGGGCATTTTTTATGTTCCTTTACCTGTTGGGTGTTTCTCTGCCTTTTCATCTTGTTTAGATTGCTGTGTCTGGAGTGGGCTTTCTGTATTCTGGATGTCTGTGATTCCTTTTTATTGTGGAGGTTTTACCCAGTGGGTGGGGTGGATGATTGGCTTGTCAAGGTTTCCTGGTTAGGGAGGCTTGCGTCGGTGTTCTGGTGTGTGGAACTGGATTTCTTCTCTCTGGAGTGCAATGGAGTGCCCAGTGATGAGTTTTGAGATGTGTCTATGTGTTAGCTGTGACCTTAGGCAGCCTGTATGTTGATGTTCAGGGCTATGTTCCTGTGTTACTGGAGAATTTGCGTGGTCTGTCTTGCTCTGGGACTTATTGGCTCTTGGGTGGTGGTTGGTTTCAGTGTAGGTATGGAGGCTTTTGGATGGTCTCTTACTACTTAAAGTCCATGTAGTCAGGAGTTTTATGGTGTTCTCGGGTTTTGGGCTTAAGTCTCCTGCCTCTGGATTTCAGTTTTATTCTTCCAGTAGTCTCAAGACTTCTCCTACTATACGGCACTGCTAATAAAACTTCTAGGTTAATGGCAAAAGATTCTCCACAGTGAGGGACACCCAGAGAGGTTCACAGAGTTACATGAAGAAGAGGAGAGGGAGGAGGGAGATAGAGATCAGCAGGAGGAGAAAAAGGGGGACTCAAGAGGAGAGAGACCGATCTATGTAGTTGTCTGTTCCCAGAGTGTTCTCCGTAGCCTAGACAAAAGGGTGGGTTTTAGTTAGAAACTGGGGCATTGTGCTTGAACCGTGAACATTCTAACTTGATATCTTAATTATACACATTATTCAAACGAAAAGCTACAGGGACTAAAGTAGAGTAGATGGACGAAAATGACTGAAAAAAATTAGGTTTGTGTACATTACTCTGAAGATTTTTGCATTAATAACTATTAACTATTTAGCATTAATAACTATTTCTTTAAAGAAAGATTGAAACATTGTTTAGATATTTAAAAATATACCTATATTTAGGTATCCTTAAGAACTATATATGAGGCTCCCTAGGTGGCTCAGGGAGAAGGCACTGGCACCCCACTCCAGGACTCTTGCCTGGAAAATCCCATCGACGGAGGAGACTGGTAGGCTGCAGCCCATGGGATTGCTACAAGTCGGACACGACTGAATGACTTCCCTTTCACTTTTCACTTTCATGCATTGGAGAAGGGAGTGGCAACCCACTCCAGTGTTCCTGCCTGGAGAATCCCAGGGACGGCGGAGCCTGGTGGGCTGCCGTCTATGGGGTCGCATAGAGTCGGACACGACTGAAGCGACTTAGCAGCAGCAGCAGCAGGTGGCTCAGTGGTGAAGAATCTCCCTGCTAATGCAGAAGACACTGGAAATGCAGGTCTGGTCCCTGAGTTGGGAAGATCCCCTTGGAAAGAAAAAGGCAAACCACTCCAGTATTTTTGCCTGAACAATCCCATGGACAGAGGAGCCATAGGGTCGCAGTCAGACACCACTGATCATGCACTCAAAAACTATAAGCAGAATGTCCAACAAGTTCTAATTATTGAATACTTTCCTGTATTTCATCATTTCTATAGTTTCCATTCCAAATTTTTCTTGGAACACTTGTCTTTTGCATTCTTCACTCTGGTTACTCAGAGTAACCACAGTGAAAGGTGTGAAATTACATCATGCATGTATTTATGTTTTTTGAATTTCAGGATGAACAGTATGTTCTTGGAGGGGAAGAGGCTGTGGAGAAAAATAATGAAAGACATTCAATCTGCTTTTGTATTTATGGCCCGAGGTGAATCTAAAAAAGAGAGTGAGATTTCTGTTATTGGGGATGAGTGACTGCTTAACATGAGTTTCAGAAGGTCTCTCATTGTCTAAGTATCTTGCAGCCTGAATGTACCTTTAGTACTTGAGGACTCATCATTGAGACACTAATGACTGTAAGTGCCAGTCAAAACTTCCATCTGTTGCCAGCTGACAAAACATCTGTCTGATCCATTGTTGGAGGAAAAGCTACCTTTGGTAGCATTATTGAGTTATGGTCTCTTTACAAAAGTTTTATGGGATGGTCAAAGAAATTAGTCTCTTTGTATATAATTTGATCACATGAAATTCCTTTTTTTTAGGAATTAAGAACTGATTTTAGAACCTTTACCCTGTATAAGATGGGATTCTACTGGAATGGATATATATATATAATGCTGTATCAGTTTTCCTTGTTCCATTTGTATGTTTATTTTGGTCCACATATTAAGTGGGTTTATTTGTATTCTTCTCTTTATTTTTCCAAAGGAAGGGTATTGTCATTCTTTCAGCATCATTTATATGTCCTATTTTTCATGTCTTTACTTGATTCAATGATAGTTTCCGGAACTCAATCTTTAAAAATATTCTCAAAGTAATGAAGTATAAGATTTATAACTTAAAAAAAAAAAAAAAAAAACAGCTCTTAAATCAGAAAATCATACGCCCTAAGTATTACTGGAGAAGGATCCATCAATGCCTGTTAAAATTTATGAAATATTTTATGTTTCCAAATATGTAGAGATTATCATGAACTATCTAGTGTAGAAAATGTTAAAGTATGGGAATGATTTGTAAAGGTTTGAGCTTCAAGAAGATATCTCTTATAGTTAGATTAGGACAGGATACCAAGAAAGAAAAACATGGGAAGTTCAGTAGGAAGCTTTATAATACAGATGACAGTGGTCATCACAGTGGTGAGGCTCTCGACTGTACTGATGGATATTGTGATGGAGGGGTATTGGAACTGTCTGTATTTGTAATATATCATTAAGATATCTTTGAGTGTTTTAAAATAAGCTGGATATATTAATGCAGAAGTAAGGGGCTTTCCTGATGGTTCAGACAATAAAGAATCTGCCTGCAATACAGGAGACCTGCGTTTGATCCCTGGGTTGGGAAGATCTCCTGGAGGAGGGCAACGCCACTCACTCCAGTATGCTTGCCTGGAGAATCCCCATGGACAGAGGAGCCTGGCAGGCTACAGTCCATGGGGTCGCAAAGCGTTGGACATGACTGAGCGACTCAGCACAGAACATGTAAATGATTTATAAATTGACACACATATCTGGGTTTATTCTTGGTGGTGTAT
This sequence comes from Dama dama, assembly GCF_033118175.1. Classification (NCBI taxonomy): domain Eukaryota; kingdom Metazoa; phylum Chordata; class Mammalia; order Artiodactyla; family Cervidae; genus Dama; species Dama dama. The sequence continues at coordinate 57,730,553 of NC_083693.1, forward strand.
TTTCATTTTGGAGCCTGCCAAGCCGGAAATCAATATGAATAAGAGGGGCACCTAAAAGAGGCTTTATGGAAATCAAACCTTTATTTTCTTACAAGCATTTCTTACTGCTTTTAATATGACTATACTTTTCTCCTGTAGACTAAAACTATAGTACAATTTCAAAATTGACTTTGTAGCTACTTACTATAATGTTAAAAGCTTTATCTGCAGTGGATTTGTTATATATAAAGACTTGCAGAGGCTGAGAGATTGCAATAATGATGTATCTCTTGCAAATAATGTATGTCTTGTATCTATAGCATATTTATGTAGGTTGTTGAGTAGGAAAACCTCACTTCTCCTGTGTCTCTCCTTTATTCTCTCTCTCTTTTTTTCTTCTCCTTTTTTTCTTACTGGTGCCACCCTCATAACATTTCTGACACCAAATGCCTAGGTTTATTTTTCCCACATAAACAGTTCTTTCTGACACCAGCTGAGTGTCCCACCGTTTAACTAAATTCTGTCTATCTGGAGATAGCATTAGAACCCACATGATAACGGCTCAGGCTCCCAAGACTGCCCCCCATTACACATGCCAATTATCAAGTATTGGATCTTCGGGTTACCTACAACTATTGTTGAACTTGGCAACAAATCAGAAGTTTCTATGACCTCCTCACCCTTAGATTTGATTATTTGCTACAATGGCTCATGGACTCACAGAAACACTTGTGTTTATCAATGTTTTATAGAATTGAGGAGATAATACAGAAGGGCAATCAGATGAACAGATACATAGGGTGAGGTCTGGGAGGGTCCCAAACACAGGACCTTCTGTCCCCATGCAGTGGAGGTGTGCATGGAAGTGGGAAGACCACTCTTCTAAAGAGTAAAATGTTATCTAGAAAATGTGATGTTCAAAGAAAAATCTATGCATTATTTCCATGCATATTTCTTCTGAAAAGCATAACATGAAAAAGTATATATTTATGTTTGGGATATTCTATCATTTTACTTCAGAATTTTAAAGATATTGTCTTCTTTTAATATGTTATTCCTCAGTGCTGTAAACTATGCTAGGGATGTTTATTGAATACATAATTAGCTGCCAAACAGTAATATATAAAACATTTTAAAGAAAAATCTTCTCAGGTATAGAGCATATGTTAAGTTAGCAAGAAAGGCATTAGTTGACAATAACAACCAGTAATATATATCATACTTTATACCCACTAAATGTGCTTGGTAATGTTTTTTTACAGTTGTAGTTTAACCTATGAAATCGTCATATAATCCTTATAGTGTAGTAACAGCATTTTATCACACCACTGAGACATATTATTGTGGAATCAAAGTTTCTGTATAAGTGAAGGAATTGTAATGAAAACCAATCAAACTAGGCACGCAGAACATGGATATTTCCTTTGTATCAGATAAATGTGTGTCTAAAATATAGAAGGGGTGAACAGACCATTATTAACATTGCATGAATTTTGTTCTTGGCACTTTAACCATCTTCAAGTGTAGGAAACTGTTTCTTTATTTCTGTCTGTAAGTCCAATTATTTGACATTCACCTGAAAGCATTATGATTTCTATCAAGAGGATGCTAGTTTTTTCCAGTTATTTTTAATAACACATTTTAAAATGTATCCCTTTGATAGTCATTGTTGCCCTTTAATATTATAATTAGGCATGCCAAAATCTGACTGCTTCTTATGGAATGAAGCAGTTTTCTCTAGTAAGAGAAGGACACATTTTCAAAAGATAAACACTTCTTGAATTTTTAAAAATTCTATAATGTCTGGATGAATATATCCACAAGGTTTTTGATCTTTTAAACAATTTTGTGTTTCATAATAATTTTTAATTATAACATATAGATAGAGTATATACAATTCCATAATTTATCACCACATGGGCACACTTATAATCTTTACTCTGGTCAAAACAACAACCACCACAATACTACTATCACTCATATGCTCCCCATGTATCTCTTCCCAATTATAAATTCTTATCTTCTTCCTGGAAGAAACCTGTCCTGAGTTGTGCCTCTGATTTGTCTGTTGGTTTATGTCAGTAAATAACTCAAACACACACACACACACACACGTGATTATTTACACACTATTTACTTGTATACAAGAAAAAACAATTAAACAATTATGAACTGGTTTCTTCTAATAAATGCAAAAACATAGTATATATAAGAAAGAAGAGCAATGAAGAAGGAAAAACTACAATTAAAAGAGTGTACTTTATTTTCCTCTCTTTCAGCAAGATGCTGATGATCTGGCAGTAGGTAAAGAGATTAGTTATGGTTTTCTGTCTTTAGACACTGAAATGATAACCAAAGAAACAAATTTCAGTTGTTTAAGGATTCTCCAGAATATGTTGGTTATTTAACCATGGATATGTAAGTAAAAGGATGCCTGTGTAGTCTGACTGCCAGGATCTGTTTTTAGCCCCTCTGTCCCAGTTATGCCAGACCTGTACCATTTCCCATACATAATCATCCACTAAGATAAATGTTTTGGTTGGATAACATATTTCAGAAGTGGAAATAAGTTCTCATAGTGTGTGTGCTGAACTTCAGTGAACACTGCCAAATAGTATGCCAAAATGCATGTACAAATTTAAAATCCCACTGGTCGTTTATGAGAGTTCCAGTTGTTCCATATCTTCTCCAACACGTCTTAAAAGTTTTTATTGAAGTGTAGTTGATTTATCATGATTGTTAATTTCTGCTCTACAGAAAAGTGATTCATACACATATATTCTTTTCAAATATAGGTTATCACAGGATATTGAATATAGTTCCCTGTGCTATACAGGGGGCATGTTCCCTTATAGCTCAGATAGTAAAGAATCTGCCTGCAATGCAGGAGACATGGGTTAGATCCCTGGGTTGGGAAGATACCCTGGAGAAGGAAACTGCAACCCATTCCAGTATTCTTGCCTGGAGAATCCCATGGACAGAGGAGCCTGGAGGGCCACAGTTCCTGAAGTTAATTCAGTAGAACCCTATTATTTATTCTCCAACACTTTTTAACTACCTCTTCTGAAGGGTATCTAACAGTATCTCATTATAAGCTAAATTACATTTTTTAATGGCTTATAGAACATGATGTTAACAGCCTTTCCTCTCATTTCAAGGATAACCTGAGATTCTGACTATTCATTGCATCCTCCCTCCAGCATGAACTCAGTGAGTTTACAGGAGTGTATAGTATACAAATGCTATATACCAACCCAATCACCTGTAGCTCATTGTTGAAACTTTTCACTGAATAATAGATGACTGATGCGTGACATGCAATTGATGAGGCACAGACAAACTGGAAAATGGCAGCTAGTCATATCCTCCTAAAGGAGCTAAAGGGACATCAGTGTGTCTAGAAATGTTAGCTTTACAGGTTTCCAGGCCTAGCTGTTTTTCTCCACTGACTCCATGCACCCCAAGTGGGGAGTTGGACCTTAAAAATCATACCTGGAAGTTATAAGACGCCTGTACATTGTTACTGCACATGTTGTCCTGTATTTTTTTTTTTTTTTGAGGTTTGGGTTCTGAGTAAAACCTATTGTATCTCATGAATTTGTCCATTCATACATAGTTTGTGGTTTCATGAGCCATAGTTACATGAACAATCTGTGGCCACTTGTTCATACTGTTTCAGAAAAGCTTCTTTTCACTTTTTTGGTCCATCATTTTCTATTGGGTTGTCGCCTTTTTCATATTGATTTGAAAGGTTTGCTCTACATTTTTGGTAAGTCCTTTGGCAGTTATATGTATTCTAAAAAACTTCTCCTTGACTTTTCATTCTCCTAATAAAGACTTTAGTCACAGAAAGTTCAAAATTTTAATATAGTTAATATTTTTTTTTTAAATTTTGTTTAGTGCTTCTTGTGTTCTGTTTAAGAAATTTTATTACCACACTAAGGTTATGGAGATATTCTCTAGTGTTAACTTCTAAAGCCTATACACTTTACCGTTTACATTTGGATTTGCAATCCACCTAGAATTTACTTTTGTGTGAAATGAAGTAGCAGTAAGGTTTCATTTTTCCTGTGTGGAACTCAAATTGATCCATTGCCACTTAGTGAAAACACTGCACTTTTCCCACTTTCTCTATACTGCCCCTTTTATTACAGTTGAAGAGAACATATGGATTTGGGTCTGTTTCCAAATGCTCTATTCTGTGCTGTTCATTCATCTCTATCCGTGGCTTTACTGCAGTCTGAATCATTGCTCTTTTGTAGTAAATTTTTATATGTGAGATTGCAAATCTCTTAACCTTGTTCTTATCCAAGAGTATTTTTCTCTTTGCAGTGCTTTGTATTTCTATATGAATTTTAGAATAAGATTATCCATTTCCATACACATGTATACATACAAATATGCCTACAGATACTGTCAGCATTTGGCAGGAGGTAGCACTGAATTTACAAATTATCTTGGGGGGAATTGACATCTTTAAGGTAATAAGACTTCCAATCCATAAACAGTTTGCCCATTAATTTCTTTAGGTCTTTTATACTTTTTCTCACTTAATAATTTTCTGTATAGAAGTCTTACATACTTTTCATTAGGTATATTCCTACATATATGGTATCTATTGATACTCTTTTTTAATGGTATATTTAATGATTTTATCTTCTTCTAAGGCTAGTATATAGAACTTGATTTCATTTTTTTCTATTTATTTTTATTAGTTGGAGGCTAATTACTTTACAATATTGTAGTGGTTTTTGCCATACATTGACATGAATCAGCCATGGGTTTACATGTGTTCCCCATCCTGAACCCCTCTCCCACCTCCCTCCCCTTCCCATCCCTCTGGGTCATCCCAGTGCACCAGCCCCGAGCACTTGTCTCATGCATCCAACCTGGGCTGGTGATCTGTTTCACACTTGATAACATATATGTTTTGATGCTGTTCTCTCAGATCATCCCACCCTTGTCTTCTCCCATAGAGTCCAAAAGTCTATTCTATACATCTGTGTCTCTTTTTCTGTCTTGCATATAGGATTATCGTTACCATCTTTCTAAATTCCATATATATGCGTTAGTATGCTGTATTGGTGTTTATCTTTCTGGCTTACTTCACTCTGTATAATGGGCTCCAGTTTCATCCATCTCATTAGAACTGGTTCAAATGTATTCTTTTTAATAGTTGAGTAATATTCCATTGCGTATATGTACCAGAGCTTTCTTATCCATTTGCCTGCTGATGGGCATCTAGGCTGCTTCCATGTTCTGGCTATTATAAAGAGTGCTGCAATGAACATTGGGGTGCACGTGTCTCTTTCAGATCTGGTTTCCTCGGTGTGTATGCCCAGAAGTGGGATTGCTGGGTCATATGGCAGTTCTATTTCCAGTTTTTTAAGGAATCTCCACACTCTTCTCCAGAGTGGCTGTGCTAGTTTGCATTCCCACCAACAATAAGAGGGTTCCCTTTTCTCCACACCCTCTCCAGCATTTATTGCTTGTAGACTTTTGAATAGCAGCCACCCTGACTGGCGTGTAATGGTACCTCATTGTGGTTTTGATTTGCATTTCTCTGATAATGAGTGATGTTGAGCATCTTTTCATGTGTTTGTTAGCCATCTGTATGTCTTCTTTGGAGAAATGTCTGTTTAGTTCTTTGGCCCATTTTTTGATTGGGTCATTTATTTTTCTGGAATTGAGCTGCAGGAGTTGCTTGTATATTTTTGAGATTAATCCTCTGCCTGTTTCTCCATTTGCTATTATCTTCTCCCATTCTGAAGGCTGTCTTTTCACCTTGCTTATAGTTTCCTTCATTGTGCAATAGTTTCATTAGGTCCCATTTGTTTATTTTTGCTTTTATTTCCAATATTCTGGGAGGTGGGTCATAGAGGATCCTGCTGTGATTCATGGCAGAGAGTGTTTTGCCTATGTTCTCCTCTAGGAGTTTTATAGTTTCTGGTCTTACATTTAGATCTTTAATCCATTTTGAGTTTATTTTTGTGTATGGTATTAGAAAGTGTTCTAGTTTCTTTCTTTTACAAGTGGTTGACCAGTTTTCCCAGCACCACTTGTTAAAGAGATTGTCTTTTTTCCATTGTATATTCTTGCCTCCTTTGTCAAAGATAAGGTGTCCATAGGTTCGTGGATTTATCTCTGGGCTTTCTATTCTGTTCCATTGATCTATATTTCTGTCTTTGTGCCAGTACCATACTGTCTTGATGACTGTGGCTTTGTAGTAGAGTCTGAAGTCAGGCAGGTTGATTCCTCCAGTTCCATTCTTCTTTCTCAAGATTGCTTTGGCTATTGAAGGTTTTTTGTATTTCCATACAAATTGTGAAATTATTTGTTCTGGGTCTGTGAAGAATATCGTTGGTAGCTTGATAGGGATTGCATTGAATCTATAGATTGCTTTGGGTAGAATAGCCATTTTGACAATATTGATTCTTCCAATCCATGAACACGGTATGTTTCTCCATCTGTTTGTGTCCTCTTTGATTTCTTTCATCAGTGTTTTATAGTTTTCTATGTATAGGTCTTTTGTTTCTTTAGGTAGATGTACTCCTAAGTATTTCATTCTTTTCGTTGCAATGGTGAATAGTATTGTTTCCTTAATTTCTCTTTCTGTTTTCTCATTGTTAGTGTATAGGAATGCAAGGGATTTCTGTGTGTTAATTTTATATCCTGCAACTTTACTATATTCATTGATTAGCTCTAGTAATTTTCTGGTAGAGTCTTTAGGGTTTTCTATGTAGAGGATCATGTCATCTGCAAACAGCGAGAGTTTCACTTCTTCTTTTCCTATCTGGATTCCTTTTACTTCTTTTTCTGCTCTGATTGCTGTGGCCAAAACTTCCAACACTATGTTGAATAGTAGTGGTGAGAGTGGGCACCCTTGTCTTGTTCCTGATTTCAGGGGAAATGCTTTCAATTTTTCACCATTGAAGATAATGTTTGCTGTTGGTTTGTCATATATGGCTTTTATTATGTTGAGCTATGTTCCTTCTATTTCTGCTATTGGAGAGTTTTAATCATAAGTAGATGTTGAATTTTGTCAAAGGCTTTTTCTGCATCTATTGAGATAATCATATGGTTTTTATCTTTCAATTTGTTAATGTGGTGTATTACGTTGATTGATTTGCAGATATTAAAGAATCCTTGCATTCCTGGGATAAAGCCCACTTGGTCATAATGTATGATCTTTTTAATATGTTGTTAGATTCTGTTTGCTAGAATTTTAAGGATTTTTGCATCTATGTTCATCAGTGATATTGGCCTGTAGTTCTCTACAGAGAGATAGATCTACATAGTAGTCTGTTCCCTAAGTGTTCTCCATAGCCCAAAACACCCACAGAGACTCACAGAATTGGACTGAGAAGAGAAGGGTGAGGGAGGAAATAGAGGTGATCTGGGGGAGATAAAGGAGAGTCAAAAGGGGGAGAGAGTAATCAACACATTCCTGAGTAAAAATGGTTACTGAATATGGATTCTTAAATATCCAAAATTGATATATAATACTGAAAAACAAAGATTAAAAATCTTGAGTAGAGGTTAGACTCTTAAAAATACAATATTAAAGAGAAAAACAGAAAAAATTTAAGAAATATATATGAAGTTTGCTTTAAAAGTAGGGTCTTTTTTTTTTTTTTGCAAGGTTATAGTGAAATGAAAATGAAAATTAAAGCATAATAGAGGTGTAATAGAGGACTTCAATAGAAAATAAAAGAAAAAAAGAAAAATTAATTAAAAAAAGTAAAAATATATGAAAATGAAAATTAAGGAGTAATAGAGGAGTAATAGGGAATTTTAAAAGAAAACAAAAGAAGAAAAAAAAGTTTTTTGTTTTTTTTTTTTAAATTAAAAAAAAAACAGTAAAAATATATCTAGGAATTCCTCTGCAGCTGTTGCGGGCAGTGTGGGTTTGGTTCAGTTTCAGCTAGCTCCTTGTTCCAGCTTACACTTCTCGATATCTATAGACCCCTTCCGGTGTAGTGGGTGTTAACTACAGGGATTTTAATCTGTTGCACCTGTCACTTCTGAAGCAGTTCCCTTTGTTTATTTGGCTTCTGTTTGCTGAAATTCTGTCTGATTTCCGCCCTGACACAGGCGGGCGGCTGTTCAGTGGTGCTGTGGGGAGAGAGGGGCGCTGCAGACAAATCTCACTGGCCAGTGTGGGGAGCACTCGCAGTATTCCAGCAACACTGGGTTTGCCCCCGCTCACGGGTGTGTGCTCTCCCCGTCTACACTGCTTAGGCTCCCAGCTGCTCTATATGGAGTGGGCCCCGCGTTGCGTGCCGTTCCAGTTTTCAGGTATTTCACAAAAACGCGGACTTGGTTGGGCCTGCGTTTTGTGCCTTCCCCGCCGGAGCAGCTCAGGCCTCCAGGAGCTTGACGAGTGCACTCTCCCCGGGTGCGGTGCGCCTTATCCCCTCCACGGTCCCAGCCTCAGTTTCCGTGCGCGCCTGTCCCGTGGGCCTTGTGTCTGTTCTGGGGAGCTGGTCTCTAGCCGCGACCCTCCCGGCGGACGTCAACCATCCACAATCTCAGGACATCTTTGATTAGAAACTGGGAGCCTGTTTGCAGTTTGGTAGGGGTGCCGTCTCTGGGGCCGAGTTTGCCCCTTTCACCTCCCCACTGCCTCCTGCCTCCAGCGGGGGATGGGCCGGTCCGCGGCCAGCTAGCTCGTCTCTGGAATTGCTCAGTCCTTCCTTTGTTCTTAAGCAATGCCACCCGCTCCTCTCCGTTCAGCCCCCACTTGTTGGTGGCGGATGCGAGCGTCTGGGGTACTTTTCTGCTGGGAGTTGCTTTTAGGCATGTAATATGTGGATTTTATTTTTCCTCCCGGTTAGGTTGCCCTCCAGATTCAAAAACTTCCCCCAGACCCGCCAGTGAGAGGGTTTCCTGGTATTTGGAAACTTTCTCTATTAGGACTCCCTTCCCGGGATGGCTCTCCTTCCCTAACTCTTTTGTCTCTCTTTTTATCTTTTATATTTTGTCCTACCTCCTTTCGAAGACAATGGGCTGCTTTTCTGGGGGCCTGATGTCCTCTGCTAGTGATCAGAAGTTGTTTTGTGCAGTTTGCTCAGCGTTCAACTGTTCTTTCGATGAATTTGTAGAGGAGAAACTGGTCTTCCTGTCCTTTTCCTCTGCCATCTTAGCTCCTCCCCTCATTGCATTTTTATATGTTGAACTTTGATTCAACAATCTTCCAAAATCCCTTCTAATATGTATCTGTAGATTCTTTTGAACTTTCTATATGAAAAAATCATATGACCTACTTAGAATAATATTTTTATTACTTCTTATCTGTTTGGCTTTAATCTGTTTTTCTTGTCTATTTGCATTGGCAAGACCTGTAATACCTGAAAAGAAATAGCAAAGATGGATTGTGATATTTTGGGTATTTTTTAAAATTATAGTGAAATATGCATAATATAAAGTTTACCATATTAGGAATTTTTAAGTGTGCAGTTGATTAGTACTAAGTACATTCAAGTTGTTGTGCAGTCATTACCACCAACCGTCAGAATAATTTTCCTCTTGCAAAACTGAACCTCCAAGCCCTTTAAACAATAACGCCATTGTTTCCTCCCTTCCGCCCTCGGCAATCACCATCCTACTTTCTGTCTCTATGAATTTGACCTACTTACAGAACAGAAGAACCTCTAGGTTCCTCATAAGTGCTTAGGTGCTCAGTTGTGTCCAACTCTTTCTAACTCCATGGACTGTAGCCCGCAGTCTCCTCTGTCCATGGGGATTTTCCAGGCAAGAATACTGGAGTGGGTTGCTACTTCCTCCTCCCAACCCAGGGATCAAACCCAGGTCTCCCACATTGCAGGTGGATTCTTTACCATCTGAGCCACCAGGGAAGCCCTCCTTATATAAGTGGAATGATATAATATTTGATGTTTTGTGATTTATTTCACTTAGCTTATGTTTCAGTGTTCATGCATGATTTAGTATGTGTCAGAATTTGCTTCTTTTTAAAGGTAGAAAGATATTCCATTATATTTATATATTAATACCACATTTGTTTATCTGGTGGCTCAGATAGTAAAAAATCTGCCTACAATTCAGGAGACCCGGGTTGAATCCCTGGGTTGGGAAAACCCTGGGGAAAGAAATGGTAACCCACTCCAGTATTCCTGCCTGGAAAATCCCATGGACAGAGAAGCCTGGCAGGCTACAGTTCATGAGGTCGCAAAGGGCCAGACACGACTGTGTGACTAACACTTCACTTCACTTGTTTATCCACTTATCTGATTTTGGATCCTTGGGTGGTTTCCACCTTTTGGCTACTGTGAATAATACTGTTATGAACATGACTGTAAGCTTGGGTTTTTTAAAGTAAATATGTACTCTCTTCCCACTGTGGATTGATTATGTTTTCCTGCTCTGTTAATGTTGGGGTTGGCACTATGAACTGTTTTGACAAATGCAATGCTAGTAGATGTGACACAAGCAAACTTTAAAACACTTTCTCAGTGGAACTTGTATACTTCTACCATGATCATAAGAAAAATATGACTAAAGCAGCTTTCTGGGCCTTGAAGGATATAAGTCATGTTGAATAGACCTAAACACTACTCCAGACTGAAGCCAAGCTCATTTGGTGATGATCCACAGTTGTTCAAATACAAATGAATAATTGTTATTTTAAGCCAGTATGCTGAGGGGAGGAGTATTATGAATCATTATTATGGCAATACCAACTCTTGATATTTTATCATTAAATATGATTGTTGTAAGTTTTTAAAAAGAGGCCATTTATCATATTAGAAAATCTCTATTTCTAGGTTTATATTTTTCCTTTTAAATATATAATCTTATTGAACTATTTTACATATCATAAAATTCCCAATTTCAAACATTGTAATTCAACTATTTTTAGTAACCTTTCCCTCTTTCTAGTCTTCTAGCTAGCTTGTTTATGAATGGACATAGAGATATCAAATTCTATCACATGTCTTTTCTGTGTCTGTTGAGAATCTTGAATTTTCTAAATACAAGTTTATTTTTTTAATGTGGTGAATTCCATAATTTGAATTTCACATGAAAATAATTATAACTGTACTGTAAAGACAAGATCAGTTCAGTTCAGTTCAGTCGCTCAGTCGTGTCTGACTCTTTGTGACCCCATGAATCGCAGCACGCCAGGCCTCCCTGCCCATTACCAATTCCCAGAGTTTACTCAAACTCATGTCCATTGAGTCGGTGATGCCATCTAGCCATCTCATCCTCTGTTATCCCCTTCTCCTCCTGCCCCCAATCCCTCCCAGCATCAGGATAGTAGTGCTAAATTGTCCTCGTCTATCTTTTGATTTAGTGTTTATGAGATATGTTGTATTCTTATTTTTTTCCTTTTTGTAATGTCCTTATCTTGCTTAGGTATGCTTAGGTATCTAGGTTATTTTGGCCTTATAACATGGGTTGCAAAGCCACCTTTCCCACGTTCTCAAAGCTTGATTAAAATTGGTACTAATTCTTTCTTAAATGTGTGATACAATTCACTGGTGACACAAATATATTTTTCTTCTTTCAAAGAAAATTATGTTTGTGCTAGAAACTCATAAGAGATTTACAAAAAACAAACACAAAGACTAACCCTCTGTGTGGCTAATTTACAAAGCGAATTAATCCCCAAATTTACCAAGTCTGTTTGATACTGTTAGGCGTTGATTAGGAAAGATGGAATCCTTAAATTCTGGATGGGGTCTGTGTTACAGTACCCAAGACCATGCTCCGGCTTGACAGTTCACTAGAAGGACTCACAGGACTCAGAAAAGCTGTTATACTCAGTCATGGTTTACTACAGTGAAAGGATATAGATTAAAATCTGCAATGGGAAAGGACACATGGGGCAAAGTCCAAGAGAAACCAGACACAAGCTTCCAAGTGTTTTTCATTTCCCAGTGGAGTTGCAGAGGGACAGGATTAATTATATCAGTCATGCGTGACAGGAAGTGCAACGTATTGCCGACCAGTGAAGCTGCTCGCCTGAGCTCTGGTGTCCCGGCTTTTTATTAGGGGTCAGTCACGTTGCCATGGAGCACCAAGTCCCCAAGAGCAAAAACAGGTTTTCACCATAAATCACTTTGTTAGAATAAACTTATCTGGTTATCTTAGCCTTGGCATGGCCCATGGCCTCAGGTACACACAAACACATTATCAGGTAGAATATTCCAACAGCTCAGAGGATCTCTCTCCAGGGCTGTCCAAGGGCCAGTCCTAGAGGTTAACTTTTATTTAGAAACATGTTTCCAAAAGAAATTTCTTTGAGATGTGCTGGGTTTGAGTAACCCAGTCCTGTTGAGTTAACTATTTCATGTACACCTTCTTTATCTCATGTAGGACTCTTGTCTTAAAGTCTATTTTATTTAGCTACATCAAGTTTTAGAAATTATTCTTATTGTGCATTTTTTTTTTGTATTTTTGACCTTACTATGTCCTTATATTGAAGATTTGCCTCATAAGTAGCATACAGCGTGTCTCCTTTTTTTTTGGCTGTTAGTTTTTATTCTTCAATTTGAAATTTTAGTCCACTTATATTTTTAAAATTACTGAAATATAAGGTTAAATTGAACATAATCCATATTTTATTTTCCCTTTTCTTATCTTTTTAATATTATGTGTTCTGTGTTAACGGCTATTCCTTTTCTACACTATATTGTTAGATATATCATATTTTACTATTTCTGATCCTAGAAATTAAAATATGAATTCTTGGCATTTTAAGTTTGAAATGTTACAGCTTGTTAAACAATATAAGGATTCTCAACTTCTTAATTTCCTCTTTTGAGTTATGTCCTATTTTTCTTATCTATTTAAATATGGATTCATTTTAAACATCACAGGCTTAGCATGGTAGTTTTATACAATAGTAAGATTGTATTTGCAAATTTCTTGAGAAAGTTGCCTGAGCATACTATAGCAATATTTGACTTTATTACTTTTACAGAAGAAATGTAATCAGATTTCCTCTATAATCAGTTTTGTTCTGCATTTCTTTACTTCATAGATTTACCCACACTTCTACCCATTTATTGTTCTCTATTCCTTTTAGCCTCTCTTAGCTTCCATCTGGGTCATTTTTCTTGTGCCTGGAAGCACTTAGCATTTTCTTCAGAGCAGATCTGCTGGTAATTAACTCTCTCACTTTTTGTTTGTCTGAATATTCGTTTAGGTTGTCTTCATTTTTAAGGAATATTTTGTTAATGGATAATTTTGTTGAGTTTTTCCCCTCTCATTCATTTAGAGTTTTTACTACAATTTAGTTTGACATTTCATGTTTCTTTTGAGAAATCAGTTGGTTTTTCTATTACTCCTTTTGATGTAATGACTTTTTTCCTTGCAGTTTTCTAAGATTTCTTCTCTTTCATTGTGTTTTCCATCAGCATTTATTCTTAAATGTATACATATGTTATTTCTATTTATCCAGAGGATTAGACTATCCACTCCAGTATTCTTGGGCTTCCCTTGTGGCTCAGCTGGTAAAGAATACACCTGCAATGCAGGAGACCTGGGTTCAATCCCTGGGTTGGGGAAATCCCCTGAAGAAGGGAAAGGCTACCCACTCCAGTATTCTGGCCTGGAGAATTCCATGGACTGTATAATTCTTGGGGTTGCAAAGAGTTGGACATGACTGAGTGACTTTCATTCACTTCATGACATGGTATTTATAAAATTTATTTAATATATAGCTTGATATATTTACTCAGTTTGGAAAAATTCTGTGTGTACTCTATTTTATCTTCCAGTCCTTCTATGTCACTCTTTTCTGAATATTCCATCTTTTTTGTGTGTTCTTATGATTTAGCCTCTACATTTTATTCTAAAAAACTTTCAGCTCATTATTCTCTCTTCAACTGTGTATACCAGTTCATTGAGTGTCTTATTTCAATTATTGTGTTTTCAGCTCAAAAATTCTTCCATTTTACTCCTTTTATGGGATAAAATTTTATCTCATGGTATTTAATTCCTTGACATGTTAATTATAGATTAAAGTCCATGTATGACAACTCTATTGTCCTCTGGGGGTATTTTTACTATCTGAGGGTGTTGTCTGTTTGCTTTATTTTTTAGTCCAGTCTTTAGCTTCTGTGTGCTACTCCTTAATTTTAAGAGTTATTTTAAAGCTGATCAAGAGAGTATAATACTGGTATAAAAATAGAGTGATAAATGGAACAGAATAGAGTCTAGATATAAACTTACAGCTATATAGTAAATCTGTTTTCAATAAAGGTACTACAGTAGTTTCCTAAGCTGTTGTAACAAATTATCACAATCTTTGTGGCTTAAAAAAAAAGTACAATATATTCTGTTATGGTTCTGGAGGCCAGAAGTCCAAATTGGGTTTCACTAGGCCAAAATCAGGGTGTATTCAGGGCTGTGTTCCATTCAGGGCTCTAGAGGACAATCAGTTTTCTTGTCCTGTTTGCCGTGGCTGGCTGTATTGCTTGGTTTGTGGCCCTTTCCTCCACCTTCAAAGCCAGTGGCAGGGCATCTTTTCTCTCTGACTGTATTTTGTTCCCCCATCACATGGCCACTTTTTTCTTTCTGTAGTAAAATCTCACAATCCCTTCCTATAAGAACTTTTCTGATGACACTTAGAATCCATCTGGATAATCTGATATAATCTCCCTATCTCAAAATTCTTTAATCTACAAAGTATATTTATATAATGTTACATAAAGTAACATTAATACGTTTCAGGGATTAGGACCTGGATAGGCAACCTACCTAGATGTTAAGGCAATTCAATGGGTTAGCAACATCAACATTTTCAACATATAGTCTTGAAACTCTTGCAGAGCCATAAACTAGTAAGCTTGCTGGCTAGCCAGCCAGCCAGTGACTCACAGGAAGGAAGGAAGATGAGAAGGAGGGAAGAAAGGAAGAGCTCGTTCCCTGATATTATATTACATTTTTAACTTAACATGGATCATTGACTTAAATATGAAAACTGAAACTATGAAACTTTAAGAAAAATTATAGATCTTTGTAATCTTGGATTTTTACAAAATTTCCTAAATATGACAAAAACTCATCAGGTATAAAAGAAAAATCATTAAATTGGACTTCATCAAATTAAAAATTTCTGCTCTCAAAAGACACCATTTTTAAAAAGGGAATCTACAGACTGTGCATAAATATTTGTAAAACATATCTGAGAAAGAACTTGTGTCTAGAATATATAAAGAATTCTTACAACCCATTAAGGCAAATAACCCAATAAAAATGGGCAAATCTCTGCTTTCTTGGGCTTTCCCTGGTGGGTCATATGGTAAGAATCTGCCTGCAATGTGGGAGACCTGGGTTTGATGGAAGATCCCATGGCAGAGGGCATGACTACCCACTCCATTATCCTTTCCTGGAGAATTCCATGGACAGAGGAGCCCGATGGGCTATAGTCCATGGGGTCACAAAGAGTTGGACGCGACTGAGTGATAAGTACAGCTGCTTTCTTGACTCTCTCCCAAATCATTCAACTAAACTCAAACCCTACAATAAGTAGTTTCTAACACTTTCCTACTAAGATTCCGCATATTCCCCATGGTGTACATTATTCTTCATAGCAATGAGGAGTAAACCTAATTTATTAGCTAGAAGGAAGGCATTGAAAGTTAGTAAAAGTTTCAAGATTGTGTTTCAGAGAGACAGAGAACCTCCAAAACTCCTACCATCACATCACACCTAAACCCTGATCTAACATTGACACTAACACCCTCCAGCGTATTATCTGTGTTTCAGTTTAACACTAATATCCCTTTCTGTGCACTAGATCACATTCTCTCTAGCCCATTCAAAGTCATTATTCCAGCAAGTCTCCCCTCAAGGAATAGAAGAGAGCAGCTGGTATTACCATGGACCCCATAGCTAGATTGCATGGACTGAAACTCCAGCTCTGCAACTATTTGTATGACCTGGAGTAACTTAGTTACCTCCTTTGTGTCTTGTCCCAACTTTCACATCTTTTAAGTATAAGGATATTAATAATACTTACATCATAGTACTGTGCAGAATAAATAAGTTATTTTTGTAAGTGATTTATAAGAGGGCTTTGCTGATTGTTAGCATGATAATGATTTTAATTAATATATCTCTTCTGCATCATCAAATTTCATTCTGTTAGATTTTTTTCCACTAATGCACAAATATGATTATTTTCTCCATCACTTAAAAAGTAAACTTCTTAACTCTGCTCTCTCCTCTAAACTCTGCTTTGTCCTCTAGCAACTACCCCATTTTAAAAGTCTCCTTTTTGGCCACATTCCTGAAGGGTGAGCTCTACTTCTTATCTCTAAATTCTTTTTTTCCCAGTCTCAGGTTTTCGCCTCACCTCTCCTCTGAACTTGTTCTTCTCAAAGTTACAAATCATCCCCCAACCCATGTCGCTAAATACAATTCTTAATTCTCAACTTTTATATTACTTGAACAATTAGTATTTTGTATCATTCTACAGTTAATTTCTCCCTTTTTAGATATTCTTTCTTTACTTGGCTTCAAGTACTCCTCACATGTCTACAATCTCTTTGGTCCCATTTTATAGTTATCTTGTTTCTCCCTGGCTTTTAAATATTGGTGAGTGCCAGGGCTTCATCACTGATCCTTTTCTCTTGGTGTCCTCACTTTCTTGATGAGCTCATTTCTTTCAATGACTTCCATCATAGGCCAGTGACTCTTAAATATGCATTCTTGCACAAAGCTACATCCTGAAGTCTAGAATAATAATATACCAATACCCTCCTGACATTGCCAAATCAAAATACTTATACATCAATATCTGGATCTTCCCTCCACAGATATGCGCAGCCAATAGCCTCCCCCTCAATTTCAGTTGGTCTCTATCCCTCTAATTGCTCAGGGTAACTTGGTATTATCCTTGACTCCTCTTTCTCGCATGTGTGTGCGTTCTAAGTTGCTTCATTTGTGGCCAACTCTGCAACTCTATGGACTGCAGCCAGACTTCTGTCCATGGGATTCTCCAGGCAAGAATACTGGGGTGGATTGCCATGCCCTCCTCCAGGGGATCTTCCCGACCTAGGGATTGAACCTGTGTCTCTTATGTCTCCTACACTGGCAGGCAGGTTCTTTACCACTAGCGCCACCTGGGAAGCCCTATCCTGTATCAAATCTTATTGCTCCTGCCTTTAAAACACATCGAGATCTTGACTGCTTCTCATCCCATCAACTTGGTGCAATCTCTCATCATCTCTTGCCGGAATTTCTACAATAGCCTCCAAACACGTAGTCCAGTTCTCTGCCCTTGGTCACTGAAAAATGTAAGTCAGATCATTTTACCTCTCTACTCAAATCATTATCATTTTATTCAAAGTCCTTAAAATTATCTATGAATTCCTTAATTCTTCTCTCTGCTTTCCCCTATCTAGCCAAGAGTTGTTTCAATCCCCTTCCCTATTGGTTTTCTTCTCTTTTTTCATTTGTTTACACTTCAGTCACATTGGTCTCCTTGCCGTATTGTATGGCTTTTGCACTGCAGTCTGTCTTCTCCACATGGCTCCCTCCCTGACAGGTTTCAAGTGCCTGCTCTGATTTCACCTCTACAATGAGGCCAAGTTCTCTCTTACCCTATTTAATCCTGTAGGTGTGCTTTTTATGCGTATAATTCTTAATTCTTTTTGCTATTCTTTGATATTATTTATAGTACCTACACACTGTAATATACTAGAGAGTTGACTTATTCATTGTTTTATTATTTTATTTTCAGTCTCCCTTCTGGAATGTATCTGCCATAAGGGGACAGATATTTACATATTTTTACTAAGATATCTCAAGAACCTGATTAAGTATATGTATGGGTTAAATGAATGAATAAATGAAAATAAAGGGTTGAAAAGGAGTCTCTCTTCTCCTTCCCTTCAACCACAGTACTCTCCTATCTTTGTCTAGGAAGTCCAGTGAAATAAGAAAAGCTTATAAAATTTGGATGAGTAAGAACAAGGGATGTATCAACCACTTCATTGTTCACTGACAAATGCAGACTACTTGTGATTTTATATACACACACACACATATATATAAAGATTTAGATTATTTGTTACAAGTTAGTATTCTAAAGAACTTTTATTTTTAAACTTCTTTATTGCTTAGATGAGTTTGCTACATTTCCAAACATTTGTAATGCTGGATTTTACTTTATATGTTTCTCAAAAGTATTTACTTCATAGTCTAAGTGTGGCGTATCAAGAAGTCAGTGTGTTGTGTAAGCATCTACTTTGAGTTTGTGCAAGATCAAGCTCTCTTTCAGCTCAGCTAAGGCAGGTGGCTCTGTGCCTATCTCCAGGAAAGGCTGACAAATACTGCCCTTTGTCTAAGAAAAGGATGAGGCAGGCAGCTAGGGATTTAAAAGATGATATTTGAATTTCGGAATGCTACTGGAGATATCCAGGGCTAGTCTGTTTACATTTTCTTAGGGATATACCAGGGAATGACATACACCCAGGTTTAATAGGTCACATCCCTGGCTTTGCTAGAAGATCCTGCTGTAAATATGCCCAAGCCCTCCTGAAAACAAGAGTCCTCACACACATCTTGGTGACTCACAATCATAACATAACTGCACGTGCTGAACTGATAAGAAACGACCCCAGGGAATCATTTTTTAGTTTCGTGTGCTCCCAATCTTACTTGTGCTTTCTTTCTGTTAATGGGCTAGATCTTTTACCTTTATTAAGGGCATAATGCATGCATGTAATCTATGTTGATGTTCAGTCACTAAGTCGTGTCCGACTCTTTACCACCCCATGGACTGCAGCACACTAGGCTCCCCTCCTCTGTTATTTCCCAGAGTTTGCTCAAGTTCACATCCCTTGAGTCAGTGATGCTATGCAACCATCTCATCCTTTGCTGCCCCCTTCTCCTTTTGCCTTCAATCTTTCTCAACATCAGGGTCTTTTCCGACAAGTCAGCTTTTCATATCAGGTGGCCAAAGTGTTGAAACTTCAGTCCTTCCAGTGAATATTCAGAGCTGATTTCCTTTAGGATCGACTGGTTTGATCACCTTGCAGTCCAAGGAACCTCTCATAGAGTCTTGTGAAGTCTTCCATTATACTTGTGTATTTGATATAGCAATAGAAAGTATCTATGTTCAGTTTTAATTTATAATTTTATAACATAACTTTTTATAATGCTTAATCAGAAAAGATATATTATTTTCATAGATTATCTGTTGTAAGAAATGGCAAACTTCTCATGTCATTTTTTCTCATTCTTTTGAAACATCAGTAAAATACTTTCAGAAGGACAGGCTGAAAATCAGATTTTCATTATTATGAAGTGACTTGGCCACAGTTCAGTCACTTAATAACTCTTGTATGTCACACAAACTTTTAAGGCCATGCTGTATTTTTTTATGTAAGTCTCTCTTATCTCCTTAATAATATTTTGGGAATAATATTTTGCTATAACTTCTATAACTGTAATTGCCAAATTGATTTTTAAAATTTGCTTCTGTTAAATAATTGAAAATGAATTACTTTTTCCATTTACCCACAAAGTCTAGAAGGAATACTTCCTAGGAATGTTCTCTCTTTGTTAATGTGCTGCATTTACTGGATGATTTTCACACAGCAAGAGAATTCCTAAGATGAAATTTAAGGCAAAGTCATGTCATCATTGATCTCTTGCTCAACAATCCTTGAAGCACTAATAATTCAAAATGGTTACATTATTTCATTACCATGGAAATTGGAAGTGATGGCTGTGACCTTGGAGTATGGGTTGGTGACCCAAAACATGTAATGGATTCAGTGTCTCAGGGTGCTTGGCAATTATGTTTATATAACCTTTGGGGATCAAAGTATTTTGATCCTAAAATGAATCCACTTAAATTTGTTGGTAACCTGCATATTTAGAAAATAACATTGTTACTCTGCTTTTTTCCAGTTGAATACAGATTTAAATTTGTCTAATAAGAGGCTATTATTTGTTGAATCAAAAACAGCATCTGGAAATAATGCTATGCTTTAAAGAAATGTTTGGCTAGAAAACTTCAAAGTAGAAATACTAAGAGTTAGCTCACAGCCATGCTTATTAGTTTATCTGTGCCCTTTATAAACCATGCATTCTTTTCCTATAACATTTTTTTTTAGCTTTTTGAAATAATCCTTTGTCTAGTCCAAAATTTACAATCTCTTTGTGGCAAACATTGGTCATGTGGTCGTCATAGCCATTTCCTCCTCTGAGCCTTCCTTGCAGTTGCAGGGGGAGACTATGACTGATTATGGCCAATAGAATATTGGCAGAGGTGATGAACACCATCTGCAGTCCTAGATCTCTCAGGAGAGTTTCTACACTCTTTTCCCTCTTTTCTCCCATGTAGAAGATTCAGCATAAGACTCTATATCCCTTGGGTAGTATAGCAACATAAACTGTAAGGACCCTTGATTGGTGAATTACTGCTAGTAGGAAATGTAGTTAGAACTCATATCCATTCTATAGTTTGCATGAATGGGGCATACACTTTAACTGTCTTGGTACACTGAGATTTTATGTTAGTTTTTAAAAAAGAAGTTAGCATATACTAACTAATGTGGCACCATACTTTCTGTTATGAAAAACATTTACCATCCCTAAATTGTCACAACTGTGATACAAATTTTGGCATGTCTTTACTGATTAAAGTTTTCTAAATTATATCTTATCTTAAAACACAGGTACACTGATAGGAGATGTAAAAAATAAGATACATTCTAATTGCATTGCTTTATTTTGGGGAGTGGAGAAATGTAGCGATAATGTGTAATTCATCTTACTTCTAGGTTTATGACTACAATTTTAATACAAAATGTTACCTGATTGTCGAACAAATTAAATTTTTAAAAATGATGATCCTAAGCTTTCATATTATCCTTGCATGCGTGCTAAGTTGCTTCAATCACGTCTGACTCTTTGTGACCCTATGGACTGTAGCCTTCCAGGCTCCTCTGTACATGGGATTCTAAGGCAAAAATACTGGAGCGGGTTGTCATGCCCTCCTCCAGGGGATCTTCCCGACTCTGCAGTTGAACTCGTGTCTCTCTTGTCTCCTGCTAGGGCAGGCAGGTTCTTTGCCGCAAACTCCAGCTGAATTCCCTTATTATTATCCTTAAACACTGAAAATCCAGCCAGTCCAATCCATCTATAGCTTCAATACATTTTCCTAGGCTACAATGCTTTTTTCTTTTGCATCTTATCAATGATGTACTTTGCTTTGATAAAACACTGTAAAGAGAGGCACAGTTTCATTCAATATTTACTCAATACAAATTTACCAAAGATCTAATATCTGCCAGATAACATGTTAAGTGCTGAATTATATAGCAGTGAACAAACCATACTTGAATCTTGCCCTAATAAACTTGAGGTCTAGTATGGAAACATTCCCAATAATTAATTATATAAATAACCTATGATTATAATTATCATAAGTAAGTGAACATGTGGAAGAAGCTATGAGAGTGTGTTACAAAGGACATAATTTAATATAGAGAAATGGAGAATACTTACTGAGAAAGGGACGTTTATGTTGAGGCATTATGAAAGAAAAGAAAGAATGAAAGGGAGGAAATGAAGGAAGGAAAGAAAGGGAAAATAAAACACCCCAGACCTGGTTAAGTTTGTAAGGAGATATACCTGTCAGTTTAGCAAGTTTGAAAGTGAAAGTGTTAGTCACTCAGTCATGTCCGACTCTTTGCAACACCATGGACTATAGCCGCCAGGCTCCTCTGTCCATGGAATTCTTCAGGCAAGAATACTGGACTGGGTCACCATTTCCTTCTCCAGGGGATCTTCCCGACACAGGGATGGAACCCAGGTGTCCTGCATTGCAGGCAGGTGCTTTACTGTCTGAGCCACGAGGGAAGCCCTCAGCAAGTTTAGGTTTCCATAAAACTGATCACAAAGCATAGATCTATATTACCCAAAGGGGATTTTTACTCACAAGTTTTATGATGAAGAAAGTTCTTTGAAGAACCATATTTACTTGAGGAATTATTTTCTGAATTCCTCTACAGTTGGTTAAGGTGGGTTCTCCAAACTTCACTGCCCAACATAAAAGCTAATAGCAATTGAGAACACTTTAACTGTTAGAGAAATGAGGCTTTCCTTTATCAGAGAGTGAACTGAAGTGATTTACATCGTAATTTAAAGTTTGAGACTCAGAGACAAGAACATATTTTCCACATTCAACTGGACTTTCACTCAAACTGATACTAAAATCGTCCATTAGATTACAACAGCAGACTGAAGGATCAGGAAATAAGCAGGTCATTTCATACTGGGAGGCCTGAGCATGCTCATTTTTACAGTTTATCCTGTATTGGGTGCCTCTTGTGTACCACGTCTCATACTCTCAGCTTATCTTTACCCTCAGCCATTGCTGGAGTAACAAGTCTGGCATTCTGTACTTCCAGCATCCTGCTGCAGATTCCTCTGAAGCCCCTATGGGAAGATGCCTGAAGAAATCCATTCTGCCTTGACACTGAATGAAAAAGGTTATGCCCGATGGGGCATCCCTTCACTAATGGTACATGGCAGCTGGCAGATAAAATTTCATCCCTTGAGAAAACCATTCTAAATCATTATTAGAAGGTCTTGGCCATACTGAACTATACTTTTCCACAATGGTAGTCAACTTGATAACACATACTGGAATTGGATTTTTCCCTTTTGCTGTTTTACTTTTTTCAATCTGATTCATTAGAATCACATCCAAAAATAAACTACTTTCTTGCAATCCATGTTCTCAGGTTCTGATTTTCGGCAAGGGAGTCTAGACTAAGAGGGAGCCTGACTGATACAAACAAGATACCTTCATAGTTTGCTCTCCCAATGTCAGCTCAATCTGTTAGTGCTCAACAGAAATAAACTATAGCTGTACTTACAGGCACACCTACAGCTGGCCCTGAAAGACAAGGACAAAAGGAAATTCTCCCTGCAGGCATGTCTGTGAGTAAAACATTTATTCATTTACTTTTTATGGAGGGATAAATGGCATGGGTATACACAAGCTACTGGGCAGAGATGAACAGCTTAGCTTATTGATAAGAAGCCTGTGAAAGGAGCAAAATTAGAAAACTGGAGCAAGAGTATTAGGAGAAGAGGCAATCCATCCCTGATGGATTACGAAAGGTGTCTCATTAATGCTTCCTGTAGTACATCTATGGCAGAGGAAAAGTCTCCGTAACAATGTAGATAGTATGACTTGTTCTGTAGATGTCACCATACCTTAAGTTGACCACTCAATTGCAAATGACACCTTTTACCAGTGGGTACTGTGGATACTGGTTTGCTTTCCCTGCCTCTCTGCCTGCATTGCCTGTACCAGCCCCATAGAATGCCTGATTTATTAACTGTATATGTATAATTTAAAATATGCCTAACCTTCAACTCAACAATCTCATTAGTAGAAATTCCACAACAACAAAGACAGTACTTTATATGTGTAAAAATAGTCATGATGGTTTTTAGAAGCAGGAAAATGTGACTTTATAAATAAAATGAAATTTTGAATAGTTGATAAAATAATCATGCAGATATAAATGGAATAATACGGAGTCATTAATGTAATTACATATCTCAAAGATATTGTATTAAAGGAAAAGTTGCGGGGTATTATGGTACCATTGATATTTTTGGTAAATATGGTTACATTTATTTTATTATATATCCTAAAATACAGTTGACCCTTGAACAACAGACAGGGACACCAACTATCTGTGAAGTCAAAAATCTGGTTGTAAGTTTACATTTGGCCCTCTATGTAAGTCATTCTGTATTCATGGATTCAATTAACTGAGAATCATATAGTATGTATTTTATGAAATATGTATTTGATATGTATTTTATCTTCCCAGCCCAGGGATCAAACCCAGGTTTCTTGAATTGCAGGCAGATTCTTAACTGTCTGAGCCACCAGGGAAGCCATGTAATCTGTAGTATATATTCAGTGAAACAAATTCGTATATAAGTGGACCCGTGCAATGGCAACCCATGTTGTTTGGGGGTCAACAAAATGGGTTGTATTTACTGTTTCCATCAGGTTTAAATCTTGGTTAAAAGTGAATTTGGTTGTTGTTTGAGAAAGAAATATGAGCATATAGGTAGACCTATTAAATTAATAGTCTCTTGACTGGCTTCTAGGCAAAAGTAGTTGACCCCTAGTGCATGACCCTAGCTATATACAGGACTGAGCAAAAGGATTTGGAAATTAGAGCTCCGTTTTTGCAGAAGGGGAATTATGAGACAGTGAGTCAATTCAATATAAATGTGTTAATTCTCTCCTGTGTGCTTAGTATGATGTCAGACACTATAGACAGAACAATGAACACAGTACTGGGCCTGCCCCACACAGGTCCGCTTACCTTTCTCAGTCAGATCCCAACAAGGTTTCTTTCGTTACAATTAAACCAGAGGTTCAGGCTGCCTAGAAAAAAGAAAAAGTCATAATGGCTTCAAGTCCCCTTTCCAATACAGTGCTAAGCAGAGTTCAAACATAATCAACACATTGTACCCACTGCTGAAGGTAAAATTCTCCCAAGATGGTTTATCCTAAACCCCAATATGTGTGGCTCTTTGGCGTAGAAGGAGACTACGAGGTGGCTGCCCACATTCTAGAGCCAGATTATCAAGGAAACAAGCAACTGTTGTTTTTTTTTTTTTAATTAGTGACCCTGAGAAACATGCAACTCTTTTTAACACGAAATTACACCTCAAATTTTTCATTTAAGGAATGCTGAATGCTGACATTTAGCTCCTCATTTTTTAAAAAAATTATTTTTTAAATTGAAGTATAGTTGACTATGTTGTGTAAGTTTCTGGTGTACAGCAAGAGTTATAGTTATATACATAGTTATATATATAACTATGTATATATGTTATATATACATATATATTATTCATATTCTTTTATATTATAATTTATTACAGGATATTGAATATAGTTCCCTGCCCCAATTGCCAAATTTTTCTTTAATTTGTAAAAGAAGAACAGAAAGAAAAGATATGATTTCCAAGAAAAGGTTTAAGTAAGACATTTGGTAAATAAGTTTTCCCTTTTTTGGAGTTTATTTTCCAAGAAATGTGTACACAGTTCTTGGTGTATCTAAAGAAAATTGTCACTAACCACATAGGGATAGACATTTCCATTAGTCTGATGCATGGTTATCAAACATTTTGTTCTGTTTTTGTTTATGTGGCTTAAATAAGTCAACATTTACCATATCTGTAAATTAAAATGTGAAATTTAAAAATTTTAAATTAATTTACTTAAAAATAACATGTACACCATGTCAACACAAGTAACATTTTAACGAAAAATCAAATTTTCTAAGAGTGATATTTTTATATATCTGTAAATATCTTAATATTTATCTTTAATAGAGATTCTCATAACTACTTCTGTACTCAGTCTGTTGTATGTTGTTTTAATTTATGTATGTGAAGAAAATCCTGCCTCATAGAAATGTAGAGTTGGAAGTAGAAGCATTTTAATAATCTGTATAGAAATTGTGGCAGTTTGCTGATATATCACTATTTATCAAGTGGTATTTTCTAAAAGATTAGGTGGAATGTGGACTCTGAATCCTTATCAATGAATATTTCATATTCTAGTGCACTGAAATCCATTAGTCTTTGTCTTTAAATAACTATAGAACAACTATATAACATCAATTATATAACATTAGTCATTGGAAAAATACTGATTCACTGAGTTCACAGAAGTTGAAAAACATTAGCATACTTCATTATATATTTAAAAATATTACACATATTAATATAATTTATAAATATCACCATCAATATCATCAGGAGAATATTTAAGTATGGAAAGTTGTCAAGTTCATGCAAGCAGACACAAATTTTCCAAAATTCTAATTCTCACTTAAAAGTTCAAATTTTATCTTTAGCAAGAATTACTGTCAGTTTTCTTTGAAGTAACAGGCTAAGTTTGTTTGTTTTTTTAAAATATCCACCAAATGTCCAAATCTGAATTCTTATGTCTTTTCTGCCATTCTTTCAGTAAAAATGGAGTTCCATGGAAAATGTACTAGTTCAGCTTATGATGGAATCAACAAGTCTTTTCCTTGAGACAATCATTGTATTTTATTATGTAGAACTGTTTTATATGCCTGCTTCCCACTTACACAGAATGTTAAAAAATTATATACTGAGTGGTGAAACTCTAATGAAAGTTTTTTTTTCTTTCCCTATTTCAACAAGAACAGTCAAGTGAAACTTTTTTTTTAATCAGTAGGTCTATGGTGCTGAAGAATGTGATAACCACTAGTGTAGTTTGCAGCACTGCCTTGATTTGTGCTTAGGTGCTGGCAGTTTTAACACATCATTACTTGCTCCATCATTTAATATAGTGGAAAAGGCTATAATGTCTTAGTATCCTAATAAAAAGAGGTTTGACCTTCTATCCCCCGTGAAAGATTCTCAGGTGCTACACTGACCTATTGATTGGTTCATTCTGGTTGAGAAGTAGCATGTTACCAGTTATAATCAGTGAGATATGAGGGTGACCATGTTAAAGGGTGTTTGGACTACTTTTTAAGGGTGTTTCCTACTTTTTAAGTAGATATAATAAAAAAAACCCAGCACTTTTCATCCACAAGGTATTTTCTTTTCTGAATAATAGTGTGTATAAATTTGAGTCTCAGAGTTGCTAAACCAGCCTTAAACCACAACAGTTGTTAAAGAAAAATCTGACACTGAAACAATGCCAAAATAATGATAATAAGGAAGATGGATCCTTGATAATGTCATTGGGCTACCATGAATTAACTAACCATATAGCTGGCTAACCACCATCTATGGTTATGTGAGATGATACATAGCCTTACTATTAGGATACTTCAGAATGGAAATTTTCTGTTACTTTTACTAGGAGACATCTAATGATAAATGCCACTGTTCTTTTATCTTAGAAAAGTAAAAACAGTCACTACATGGTTATAAGAGAAATTCTCCCTGCATCATTTACTATACAAGGAGTAGACCTAATTTTACAGGGAAATCTCTATGATTAAAAGTGGGAAATTATGTCAGATTGCTACAAAAGCAAGTGTACTTGAAACTGAGATACTGCTCAAATTCCTTTGATTACCTATGACTAGAGTTAGAGTTTATTTCTAAGTTATGGGAATCTCTAGGAACAAGCAAAGAGTTTTCAGTTTGTAAAATTATTAGCTATAAAGGTAAAGGAACTTAAAAGAGAGGCAGAGAGGTGCCTCCACAGAGAGGCACCAGGATCAATTAATGTCATCCGGACATTTCATGTTTAGTAACTTGGAGTGTTCATTTACCAATTTCTGCCTGTATCACAAGAGACTGAGATTACCATAAAACATGCAGGATAGAAAAATAAAATGTCCTAAAGTTTCTCTGTGGAATGACATTGATTTCAGTTCAAGTATCTCACTGAAATCACTATTGCCTGGAGGTAAAGTACCTTAATGAAAATTGTCAAGTGAATTAATGAACAGAATCAGACAAAGAAAAATACCTCTGCTGTGACAGTCCTTTGGTTTGCATGGGGAAATTTACCCAAACGCTACCATTTCTACTTACGGTTGAAAAAGTTTTAAATAAACACATTAAGCATGACTTAAAATAGAAGGGAAAAAATGCATGCTTTTTCTTCCTTAGGCCGTGTATAAAAATAAGAAGTTTAAGATAAAGATGGAAAATATTCATTCATAATCAAACTACTCAATCACAGATAGCTTTTTTATACTGTGTTTAGTCTCCTTTAAATAATCTCTTTTTACATAGTTAAAACCACATCACTGTATGCGTATAATTTATATTTTATTCTTTCTGTATTATAGTATTATTCAAATCAATAAAAATGATTGCAAAATTAAACACTGAATAATTTGCATAGGTATAAAGTGATGCTTAAAATTCTCCAAGCCAGGCTTCAGCAATATGTGAACCGTGAACTTCCAGATGTTCAAGCTGGTTTTAGAAAAGACAGAGAAACCAGAGATCAAATTGCCAACATCCGCTGGATCATCAAAAAAGCAAGAGAGTTCCAGAAAAACATCTATTTCTGCTTTATCGACTATGCCAAAGCCTTTAACGTGTGGATCACAATAAACTATGGATAATTCTGAAAGAGATGGGAATACCAGAGCACCTGACCTGCCTATTGAGAAATCTGTATGCAGGTCAGGAAGCAACAGTTAGAACTGGACATGGAACAACAGACTGATTCCAAATAGGAAAAAGAGTACGTCAAGGCTGTATATTGTCACCCTGCTTATTTAACTTATATGCAGAGTACATCAAGAGAAATGCTGGGCTGGATGAAACACAAGCTGGAATTAAGATTGCTGGGAGATATATCAATAACCTCAGATATGCAGATGACACCACCCTTATGGCAGAAAGCGAATAAGAACTGAAGAGCCTCTTTTTGAAAGTGAAAAAGGAGAGTGAAAAAGTTGGCTTAAAACTCAACGTTCAGAAAACTAAGATCATGGCATCCAGTCCCATCACTTCATGGCAAATAGAAGGGGAAACAGTGGAAACAGTGGCTGACTTTATTTTTGGGGGCTTCAAAATCACTGCAGATGGTGACTACAGCCATGAAATTAAGACACTTACTCCCTGGAAGGAAAGTTATGACCAACCTAGACAGCATATTAAAAAGCAAAGACATTACTTTGCCAACAAAGGTATGTCTAGTCAAGGCTATGGTTTTTCCAGTGGTCATGTATGGATGTGAGAGTTGGACTATAAAGAAAGCTGAGCACCGAAGAATTGAAGATTTTGAACTGTGGTGTTGGAGAAGACTCTTGAGAGTCCCTTGGACTACAAGTAGATCCAACCAGTCCATGCTGAAGGAGATCAGTCCTGGGTGTTCATTGGAAGGACTGATGCTGAAGCTGAAACTCCAATACTTTGACCACCTCATGCAAAGAGTTGACTCATTGGGAAAGACCCTGCTGCTGGGAAAGATTGAGGGCAGGAGGAGAAGGGCACGACAGAGGATGAGATGGTTGGATGGCATCACCGACTCAATGGACATGGGTTTGGGTGGACTCCAGGAGTTGGTGATGGACAAGGAAGATCCCCTGAAGAAGGAAATGGTTACCCAATCCAATATTCTTGTCTAAAGAATTCCATGGACAGAGGAGCCTGGTGGGCTACAGTCCATGGGGTCACAAAGAGTCAGACATGGCTGAGTGACTAAGACTTTCACTTTCTTTCATTAACGATGATATATAATACCAGAAGAAATCCTTTGGGACAGTTTCTATATCTAATAAATAGAAGACTACCTACCACTTTATTGTCGTTTTCCAAAGCATAGTTAACAGATCAAATAATATGGAAGATAATGCACTATTATTCAAGTATAATCTAAATGTGTGTTTTCAATACACTGTACCTATTTACATATAAATTTACAGTGTATGTGAGAATGACTATTAATTCTTTTTCATGATTTAAATACTTCATGATAAGTTGAAGAGTTAATAGTGTGATACTGATTGTGTGTGTGTACTCAGTTGTGTCCGACTCTTTGAGACCCCATGAACTGTAAACCACCAGGCTCCTCTGTTCATGGAATTTTCCAGGCAAGAATACTGGAGTGGGTTGCCATTTCCTCCTCCAGGGATTGAACCCATGTCTCCTGCATTAGCAGGCTCTTTTTTTTTTTTTTTTTACTACTAGTCACCTGGAAAGCCCTAGTGTGGTATTACCAGCTTCTTTAATTTTTATAACCATCTGGACATGTGTGTCTAGTATAGAAAATTCCTTGAGCTGTTTATTAATCTATCAGACTGCAAGATGACTGCAAGATGAATTTTGTCTCTAATTTCATTTTTGTCCAATATTTAACATATGACAAATATGAAAGTTGAAATGTTAAAATGATAGGGTCTCAAGTAATTTGAATCACAGAAATATAATCAATAACTGAAATATGAAATACACAAGAAGGAATCAGCAATCGATTAGATGATACAGAACAAAGAATCAGTGAACTGAAATAGTAGAAATCACTCATGCTGAACAGAGAAAGGAAAAAAGAATTTAAAAAATGAGGATAGTTTATGAGCCATCAGACAATATCAAGCATAATTACATTCACATTATAGACATACTAGAAGAAGACAAGAGATTGAAAAGGGGCAGAGAATGTGTTTGTAAACAAAGTAACAGAAAACTCCCCTAAACTGGGAAAGGAAGCAAGCATACAGATCCATGAAGCACAGAGGTTCCCAGACAAGACCATCCTAAACATGACCGCATCAAGACACATTGTATATAAACTGGAAAAAATTAAAGAGACAATATGAAAAGCATCAAGGGAAAAGGAACAAGTAACATACAAGGAAATGCCCATGAGACCATCACTGACTTTTCAGCTAAAACTCTGTTTGCTAGAAGAGAGTGATACACTATATTTAAAGTAATGATGGGTGGATGCATGAGACAAGTGCTCGGGGCTGGTGCACTGGGAAGACCCAGAGGGATAAGGTGGAGAAGGAGATGGGAGCGGGGATCGGGATGGGGAACACATGTAAATCCATGGCTGATTCATGTCAATGTATGGCAAAAACCACTACAATATTGTAAAGTAATTAGCCTCCAACTAATAAAAATAAATGGAAAAAAAATAAAGTGATGAAAGGGGAAAATATCAAATGAACAATACTCTAACTGGCAAAGGTTTCATTCTGATTTGAAGGAGAAATCACAATTTTACAGACAAGCAACAGCTAACAGAATTCAGCGCCACCAAACCGATTTTATAGAAAATGTCAAAGGGACTTCTCTAAGTGGAAAGCAAAAGACCACAATAAGAAATATACATAGAGAACAGGCTCATGGACATGGGTAGAGGGGAGAAGAGGGTGAGATGTATGGAAAGAGTAACATGAAAACTTACATTACTATATGTAAAATAGGTAGCCAATGGGAATTTGCTGTATGGCTCAGGAAACTCAAACAGGGGCTCTGTATCAACCTAGAGGGGTGGGATGGGGAGGGAGATGGGAGGGGATACATGTATACCTATGGTTGATTCATATTGAGGTTGGACAGAAAACAGCAAAATTTTGTAAAGCAATTATACTTCAATAAAAATAATTAAAAACAGAAATATAAAAATTATGAAATGAAAAAACCTCATTGGTAAAGACAAAAATTCAGTAAAAGTAGAAAACCAGCCACTTCTTAAGCAAGTACGAAGGTTAAAAGACAAAAACAGTAAGATCATCTATATGCACAATAAGCAGTTAACGGATGCACAAAAGGATGTAAAATATGATGTGAAAAACAGTAAACATGGGGAGAAAGGAGTGAAAATTCATAGTTGTTAAAATGCTTTCAAATTTAAGAGATCAGCAATTTAAATAATCCTATATAGAGATCACAGAAAAAGCAAGGGAATTTCAGCAAAACATCTATTTCTGCTTCACTGAATATGCTAAAGACTTTGACTGTGTGGATAACAACAAACTGTGGAAAATTCTTCAAGAGATGGGAATACCAGACCACCTGACCTGCCTCCTGTGAAACCTGTATGCAGGTCAAGAAGCAACAATTAGAACCAGACATGGAACAACAGACCGGTTCCAAATTGGGAAAGGAGTATGTCAAGGCTATATATTGTCACCCAGCTTATTTAACTTATATACAGAGTACATCATGTGAAATGCTGGGGTGGATGACTCACAAGTTGGAATCAAGATTGCTGGGAGAAATAACAACTTCAGATATGCAAATGACACCACTCTAATGGCAGAAAGTGAAGAGTAACTAAGGAGCCTCTTGATGGGAGTGGAAAAGCTGGCTTAAAACTGAAAGTAAAAAAGCTAAGATCATGGCATCTGGTCCCATCACTTCATGGCAAATACATGGGGAAAAAGTGGAAGCAGATTTCATTTTCTTAGGCTCCAAAATCACTGCAAATGGTGACTGCAGCCATGAAATTAAAAGATGCTTGCTCCTTGGAATAAAAGCTATAACAAACCTAGACAGTGGGTTCAAAAGCAGAGGCATCACTTTGCCAGAAAAGTTTCATATATTCAAACTATGGTTTCTCCAGTAGTCATGTACAGATGTGAGAGTTGGACCATAAAGAAGGCTGAGCACTGAAGAATTGATCCTTTCAAATTGTGGTGCTGGAGAAGATTGTTGAGAGTCCCTTGGACAGCAAGATCAAACCATTGGATCCTAAAGGAAATTGACCCTGAATATTCATTGGAAGGACTGATGCTGAAGCTGAAGCTCCAATAATTTGGCCACCTGATGTGAAGAGCTGGTTCACTGGAAAATACCCTGAAGCTGGGAAAGATTGTGGGCAGGAGAAGGGGGTGACAGAAGATGAAATGTTTGAATGGCATCAGCTACTCAATGGACATGAGTTAGATTTCATCAAAGAGAAACAACAGAATGCATTCTTTTCAAGTGCACAGGGAACATTCTAAATGATAGATTATGTGCTAGACCACAAAACAAGTCTCAGTAAATTTAAGACTAAAATCTTATCAAGCAATTTTTCTGAACATAATGCTATGAGCCTAGAAATCAACTATAAGAAAAGAAACTCTAAAACACAGAGGTGGAGGCTAAAAACTGTGCTATTTAGCAATCAATGAATCATTGAAATAAAAAAGCAAATCAAAATATACCTGGAGACTAATGAGAAAGAAAATACAATATTCCAAAGTGTATGGGAAGCAGCAAAAGCAGTTCTAAGAGGAAAGTTTATGGCCATAAAAGCCCACCTGAGGAAACAGGAACAATCCCAAATAAACAACCTAACCTTACACCTAAAGGAACTAGAAAAAGAATTAAAAAAACAAAATTCAAAGTTAGTAGAAGAAATCATAAAGATCAGAGCAGAAATAAATTAGAGACAAAAAAAAAAACAATAAAAAAGATCAATGAAGGTAAGAGTTGGTTCTTTGAAAAAGTAAATAAAATTGGTAAATGTTTAGCCACACTTATCATGAAAAAAAGAGGGCCCAATCAATAAAATCAGAAATGAAAAAGAAGAGTTACAATTCACACCACAGAAATACAAAGGTTCATAAGAGATTACTACAATCAACTAAAAATCAATAAAGTGGACAATCTAGAAGAAATGGACAAATTCACAGAAATGTGCTCTCTCTCCAGACTGGGCCAGGAAGAAACGAAGTATAAGCAGACAAATTACCAGTAATGAAATTGAATCAGTAATAAATTCCCCTAAAACAAAAATTGAGGACCAGATGGCATCACAGGTGAATTCTACCACACATTTATAGAAGTTAACACCTGCTCTTCTTGGAAGGAATGCTTCTGAACTTATTCTACAAGGCCATAATCTCTCTGATACCAAAATCAGAGAAAGTTATCACAAAAGAAGAAAATTACAGGCCAATGTCACTGATGAATATAGATGCAAAAATCCTCAACAAAATATTAACATAATGAATTCAACAATACACTAGAAGGATCATACACAAACAATCAAGTGGGGTTAATCCCAGGCTACAAGGATGGTTCTATAATTGGAAATCATCAATGTTATATACCACATTAGCAAACTGAAGAATAAAAATCATATGATCATATCAAAAAAAGCTTTGGATAAAATTCAAGATTTATGATAAAAATTCTCTACGGTGTGGTTATAGAGGGAATACGTGAAAGTTGCTCAGTCGTGTTTGACTCTTTGCGACCCCATGGACTAGCCCTCCAGGCTCCTCTGTCCACAGGATTCGCCAGGCAAGAATACTGGAGTGGGTTGCCATTTCCTTCTCCAAGGAATCTTTCTGACCCAGGGATCGAACCTGGGTCTCCTGCACTGCAGGCAGACTTTTTACCACCTGAATAAAGAGTATATAAAGGGAATATACTTCAATATAATAAAGGCCATTTGGGACAAGCCCACAGATGATTCATAGTCAACAGTGAGAATCTGAAAGCACTTCCTCTAAGTTCAGGAACAAGACAAGATTCCCGTTCTCACCACTTTTATTCAACATAGTATTGGAAGTCCTAACCACAGCAAACGGATAAGAAATAAAAGTAATCCACATTGAAAAGAAAGAAGTAAAACTGTCACTGTTTGCACATGACATGATCCTATACATAGAAAATGCTAACTAAAGATGTGACCAAAAAAACTATTATAACTTATCAATGAATTCAGTAAAGTACTAGGATACAAAATTAATATGAATAACTTTATTTCACCTCTATATATTAACAACAAAATCAGGAAGAGAAATTTGAAAACTACAAATCAATTATAAACTAAGTCAGTAGAAAAACGAGCAAAACACAATAAGCAGTATATAAAAAATAAGAATGATAAATAAACCTAAGAAATAAATTTTTCACTTCATTAGTATTGTATTTATTTCATTGGTATTCATATTGTATTAGTATTTTTTACTTCATTAGTATTACTTAGTATTACTTCATTAGTATTAGGAATATGCTAATTATAGTCAAGAGTGACATAGTGCTTTTTAGAATCTAGGATGACAAAAATTAACAAGAGCTTTTGAAACATGTGAATGAAAGAAAACTAATGTAGTGATGTTGGAATATAATTGGTACAGCTACACTGGAAATCTATTAGGAATTATCTTGTGAAGCTGAATATGGTCATCTGTTAGAGCAATTTCACTTCTAGAATCATTATACAAATACATTTTGCATAGGTGTACCAGGGGATACAAGTAAAAATGTTCACAACTAATAATAACTTTGTTATAAAAGACAGGAAATGACTCATTATTTTGACAGTAGAATGCACACAATGGGATATAAACAACAATGCAAAAAATCTCAATGAACAATGATCTTCAGTAATTTAGAGCAGGTAAATATGTCAAGTGAATTTTTTTCTGAAGGTATCATACAGCATTATTTTCTTATAAAGGTCATAAAGCCCTCAGATTAAACAATGTTTTTAGTGATTAATACATACTCTTTAGAAATAATAACTACAAAAAAGATTTTCTAAAATCACAAAAATGGTGGCAACTGAGATATAGGCAAAGGTACTGCACAGAATCATTATTAGTAATCTTTAACTCTTTGGGATTTGAAATTACATATTTCTATTTAATAACTGATTATGTTAATTCAATTTATATGTTTTGCAAGTATTACATTTAAAATTAAGGTCAGTATACCTAGGGTTTTTTTTAAAAATCCCATATTTGGATCTAGGACTGATTTGTTTTACCAACCGACTTTTGAACAGAGTTTAACACAGTAAAGAATTGCTTCTTTATAATAGGTCACAGTCTTCACTTTATCTGGATTATTTCTGTGAGAAACTATTTTATTCTTTAAATACTTGTCAGGATATCTGAAGATTGAATATATACAGGATATGTATGGTAGTTTTCTATCACAAAGATTTGTTTTATTTACCATTTGGCCTTTTTCAATATAATTTAAAATATTCCTCGTAGAAAATATTCCTAGCAGATTAAGTCTCATTTTAATACTGATTTCAAAGAAATGATAAAAAAAAACCCATCTTGCTGCTTTTCTAAGTACACAGTATCAGCTGTCATTATTGGGTTCTAAATGCATGAACCTAATAAGAATTGATGCTTTTGAACTGTGGTGTTGGAGAAGACTCTTGAGAGTCCCTTGGACAGCAAGGAGATCCAACCAGTCCATCCTAAAGGAAATCAGTCCTGGGTATTCATTGGAAGGACTGATGTTGAAGCTGAAACTCCAATACTTTGGCCACCTGATGCAAAGAGTTGACTTGTTAGAAAAGACCCTGATGCTGGGAAAGGTTGAGGGCAAGAGAAGGGGACAACAGAGGATGAGATGGTTGGATGGCATCACTGACTCGATGCACATGGGTTTGGGTGGACTCCAGGAGTTGGTGATGGACAGGGAGGCCTGGCGTGCTGCGGTTCATGGAGTCGCAAAGAGTCGGACAGGACTGAGCGATTGAACTGAACTGAATATAGAAATACAGGAGGATACAATATTTTGCGAGGAGATGATGTAAACTTGGCATCTTGTTTCTTTTTTCCCGTGATTTTAAATAGCTTGCTGATACAATCCATACTTGCTCAGGTCTATATTTTTGCCTGCCAACCAGCAAGCAAATGTTTCTAGAATGGTGTTGAGCAAGTGAAAGATTGAATCATTGTCAATATAAATAGTGTGCTTTAATTGTACTTTAATATTAAAAGATATCACAATTTATTATGTATAGAATCATTACATAGTTTCTGATAGATACTTTCAAAGGAAGATTTTTCTTCCATTTTTAAGTATTTCATAGTGAGAGTTTATGCTTTTCAAAATTGAATTTTTTTTTTTTTACCATAGCAAGCAACTAGGAAAATAATTAGTGTAATAAGTTATTATGGATAAAACGGTATGTGAGTCAAAAAGATCTCCTGTCTTAAAATTTTGGTTAAAACTGGATAGAAAGTGAACTTATTACATATAATTTTATAATATTTTAGTAACTATTTTTATAAGAGGAAAAATATAAAGAAGACTTCCAAACTATACATATTTACAAGTCTCATAACTAAAATAGTAATTACAATCGGTTTATATAGTTTGACATTTGGGCTTTGCATACAATTGCTTTAAACATTGGGCTGTATTCAGGTGATAGGAAACTTCCCATTTTCATATTCTTTGTCCTTCTGTTTTATGATTTGAATTTGAGCTACTTAAATATTTTCTGAGATGAATATTGCATACAATAAAATGATCCTTCTAGGCTGAACCAACTAGATTAGTTACAGCTCAGGGGAGACTCTGCAAAATAATATTGCTATTGTTGACTGGTGCTTTCCTATTTGCTGTTTTTATTTTTATATTAGTGAAAGTACATTCCATACCAGAGCTTTATAAAAAATAAAAATCATGCCTCCAGCAAAAGTACACTCTGTGTGCTTTAGCACCAAGCAAAATATTCTACAATAAAATCTGATATTTGTGTTCAGCTCTTAAAAGAACCTGATATTCAGACAGTGCATTAGAAAATGGATCAGTCAAATTGGGTGAACCTAAAACATCATCTAAATCAAATCTATTTCATCTTCACATATTAATATTTATTGAATTAATATGCAAATGAATTTAATCACAAATTTTGGCATGCTACTCCAATATGTTACATTTTAAATATCTACATATTCATTACCTTATAAGGTATATTCCAAACCCAGGGACTGAACTCAGGTCTCCCACACTGCAGGTATATTCTTTACCAGCTGAGCGACAAGGGAAGCCCAAGAATACTGGAGTGGGTAGCCTATCC
Source organism: Dama dama (assembly GCF_033118175.1). Classification (NCBI taxonomy): domain Eukaryota; kingdom Metazoa; phylum Chordata; class Mammalia; order Artiodactyla; family Cervidae; genus Dama; species Dama dama. The sequence goes on from NC_083693.1 coordinate 57,767,799, forward strand.
CTCCTTCAGCGGATTTTCCCAACCCTGGAATCGAACTGGGGTCTCCTGCATTGCAGGCAGATTCTTTACCAACTGAGCTATCAGGGAAGCCCATATTAGGCATTCTACCTGAATAAATTATTTAAAAATGTTAATACAACTTAATTGTATTAAATTATGTTAAACTTATACTTTATTTGACATATCTCAAGTCTAAAATTTATAAAAAAGAAAAAAAAATATCAGTTAACCTAATAAATTGTAACTTGATTTGAAATACTAGTAACCCTTTACTATCCATGTGAAGAACTATTATCTCTTTAGGAGATAGTATCTTTAGGAAGATTACTCCCTATACATTATTTGCCATTCTATTTCATTAATAATTTTCTCACAACAACCTTGTCTGGCAGACATAATTACTGCAATTTACCAACTAAACTGCCAGTCAAAGAGATTAAGAAATTTATCTCTGAATTTAAGTAAAATAAAAGTTTACAGTAAAAGTGAAAGTTGCTCAGTCTTGTCCAGCTTTTTGCGACCCCATGGACTTATACAGTTCATGGAATTTTCCAGGCCAGAATACTAGAGTGGGTAGCCTTTCTCTTCTCCAGCGGATCTTCCCAACCCAGGGATTGAATCGGGGTCTCCTGCATTGCAGGCAGATTCTTTACCAACTGAGCCACCAGGGAAGGCCTTCACAGTAAAAGGATCTGCTTTTTAACAAGTTTGTGGACTTTTTACTATTGTAAAAAAGCCTTTTGTTTGACTTACACATTTAACAATCACTTGATAAGAAATGAATTAAATGTGTGATATTAGTTTGAAAGTTGAATGCTTCCTTCATTTTTTTGGTTTGTTTTTTGTGATAAAATAACACGCCACTCGGTAAATATATATAGTGTTGTAATACTGCATCTGTATTAGTCTGTTAGGTGTGCCATAACAGAGGACCATAGACAGGGTGGCTTATACAACCACCATTTATTTTCTTACAGTTCTGGAGGCTAGCATTGCAGAACAAGGTGTCAGCAGGATAGGTTTCATCCGAAGGCCTCTTTCTATGGCTTGTATCTTCTCCATATGTCTTTAAGTGATCTTTCCCTTGGGTAAATCTGTATCTTAATCTTTTATAAGGATACTAGTCTTACCGGATTAGGGCCCATCCTAATAACCTCATCAGGCTTCCCTGGTGGCTCAGATGGTAAAGAATCCACCTACAAAGAAGAAGACCCAGGTTCAATCCCTGGGTTGGAAAGATCCCCTGGAGAACGGAATGGCAGTGGCTTACCACAGGGATGGGGGCACTTGTGGCAGTAGTCCTGGGAGGTACTCCTTGGTGTGAGCCCTCTAGGATTAAAGTTTTACTAAGCACAGCCCTGCCCATGGGGCAAGATCTAGTTTTTCTCATTGCCAGTCCCTCCCATCAGGAAGCTTGCACAAGCCTCTTAGCCTCATCCACCAGAAGGTAGATAGAAGTAAGAATCCCACATCCTCAGAAGAAAAACCACATTCACAGAAATTTATTCATGATTAAAAGAAAGAGGATTATAACCCAGATGAAGGAATAAGATAAAATCCCAGAAAAACAACTTAGTGGAAATAGGCAACCATTCAGAAAAAGAATCCAGAATAATGATAGTGAAGATGATCTTGGATTTCGGAAAAAGGAGAAGATGCAAGAAAAGTTCACTAAAGACCTAGAAGAACTAAAGAACAAACAGAGGTGAACAATATGCTAGAAGGAATCAACAGCAGAATAACTAAGGCAGAGGAATGGGTAAATGACCTGGAAGACAAATGGTAGAAATCACTGAGGCAAAACAGAATACAGAAAAAAGAATGAAAAAAAAAAGAAGGCAGCCTAAGGGACCACTGGAACAACATTAAATGCACCAACATTTGCATTATAGCAGTCCCAGAAGGAGAAGAGAGAGGAAGGACCTGAGAAAATATTTGAAGAGATAAGAGCTAAAAACTTCACTAACATGGAAAAGGAAATAGTCAACGAAGCCCAAGAAACACAGAGATCCAGACAGCATAAACCCTAGGAGGAACACACCAAGACACATAGTAATCAAACTGATGAAAATTGAAGGCAAAGATAAAATATTAAAATCAATAGGGGAAAAATGACAAATAACATATAAGGGAACTCCCATAAGGTTATTAGCTGATTTCTCAACAGAAACTCTACAAGTCAGAAGGGAATGGTACCATATATTTAAAGTGATGAAAGGGAAGAACTTACAAACAATAATACTCTACCCAACAAGACTTACTCAGATTGGACGGAGAAATCAAAAGCTTTAGAGAAAGCAAAAGTTAAGCGAATTCAGCACCACCAAACCAGTTCTACAACAAACGCTAAAGGAACTTCTTTAGGTAGGAAAGAAAAAAGAAAGAAAAGACACATAAAAAATAGACACCTCAAATTAAGAAAATGGTAATAGGACCATACATATCAATGATTACCTCAAATGTAAATGGGTTAAATGCGCCAACAAAAAGACATAGACTTGCAGGGTAGATACAAAAACAAGACTAATAAATATGCTGTCTACAAAAAACATACCTCAAATCTAGGGACACTTACAGACTGAAAGTAAGGGGATGAGAGAAGGTATCCTACACAAATGCAAATAAAAAGAAAGCTGGGGTAGCACATTCATATCAGACAAAATAGAATTTAAAACAAAGCCTATTATAAGAGACAAAGGACACTAAACAATGATCAAGGGTTCAATCCAAGAAGATATAGTAGTTATAAATATGTATGCATATTTTTATGCATAGAAGCACTAACATAGGAGCACCTCAATATGTAAGGTAAATACTAACAACCTTAAAGGGAAAAATCAACAGTAACGTAATAACAGTTGAGGGCCTTTAACACCCTACTGTCATCAATAGACTAATCATCCAGACAGGAAATTCATAAGGAAATATGGGCCTCAAATGATACTTTAGACAAGATGGACTAAGCTGATATTTATAGAGAATTCCATCCAAAAGCAACAGACTACACATTCTTCTCAGGTGCACATGGAACATTCTCCAGGATTGACCACATGCTAGACCACAAGTAGAGCCTTGGTAAATTAAAAGAAATATTAAAATCATATCAAGAATCTTCTCTGATCACAACACTGAGATTAGAAATCAATTACAAGAAAAAAACATATAAAACATAAATATGTAGTGGCTATGGATCACTGAAGAAATCAAAGAGGAAATAAATAAAAAAAATATCTAGAGACAAATAAAGATGAAAGCAAAATGGTCCAAAACTTACAGGATGCAGAAAATGCACTTCTATGAGGGAAGTTTACAGAAATACAGTTTTACCTCAAGAAATAAGAAAAATCTCTATAAATGAATGGGTCATGGGTCTGACATGGGTCTGACAAAATGTGGGCCACTGGAGAAGGGAATGGCAAACCACTTCAGCATTCTTGCCTTGCGAACCTCATGAACAATATGAAAAGGCAAAAAAAGATACAACACTGAAAGATGAACTACCCAGGTCAGTAGGTGCCCAATATGCCACTGGAGAAGAGTGGAGAAATAACCCCAGAAAGAATGAAGAGATGGGTCAAAGCAAAAACAATGCCCAAGTGTGGATGTGTCTGATGGTGGAAGTAAAGTCCAATGCTGTAAAGAAAAATACTGAACAGGAACCTGGAATGTTAGGTCCCTGAATGAAGGTAAATTGGAACTGGTCAAACAGGAGATGGCAAGAGTGAACATCGACACTTCAGGAATCAGTGAACTTAAAATTGACAGCAATGGGTGAATTTTGTTCACATACCATTATATCTACTAATGTGAGCAAGAATCCCTTAGAAGAAATGGAGTAGCCTTCAGGGTCAACAAAACAGCCTGAAATACAGTACTCGGTGCAATTTCAAAAACAACAGAATGATCTTGGTTTGTTCAGTAATCCAACTTTATGCCACAAGTACAAATGCTGAAGAAGCTGAAGCTGAATGGCTCTATGAAGTCCTACAAGACCTTCTAGAACTAACACCAAAAACAAGATGTCCTTTTCATCATAAGGGACTGGAAAGCAATAGTAGGAAATCAAGAGATACCCAGAATAACAGGCATGTTTGGCCTTGTAGTACAAAATGAAGCAGGGCAAAGCCTACCAGAGTTTTGCCAAGAGAACTCACAGGTCATAGCAAACACCCTCTTCCAACAACACAAAAGACGACTCTACACATGGACATCACCAGATGGTCAAAACTGAAATCATATTGATTATATTCTTTGCAGTCAAAGAAAGAGAACCTCCATACAGTCAGCAAAAACAAGCCTGGAACAGACTGTGACTCAGGTCATGAACTCCTTATTACAAAATTCAGACTTAAAAAAACAGTAGGGAACACCACTTGACCACTCAGATATGACATAAATCAACTTCCTTATGATTATACAGTGGAAGTGACAAATAGATGCAGGGGATTAGATCTGATAGACAGAGTGCCTGAAGAGCTATGGGTGGAGGTGTAACACTGTACGGGAGGCAGTGATTAAAAGCATGCTCAGAAAAAGAAATGCAAGAAGGCAAACATGGTGGTCAGATAAGGCCTTACACATAGCTGCGAAAAGAAGAGAAGCAAAAGGCAGAGGAAAAGGGAAAGATATACCCAACTGATGCAGAATTCCAAAGAATAGCAAGGAGAGATAAAGCATTTGTAAGTGAACAATGCAAAGAAACGAAGGGAAAAAAAATAAAATAAAATGGGAAAGACTAGAGATCTCTTCAAGAAAATTAGAGATAGCAAGGGAACATTTCATGCAAAGATGGGCACAATAAAGGAGAGATGATATGGATCTAACAGAAGCAGAAGATATTAAGAAGAGCTGCCAAGAATACACAGAAGAACTATACAAAAAATGTTTCAATGACCCAGACAACCACAGTGGTGTGGTCACTTATCTAGACTCAGACATTCTGAAACGTGAAGTCAAGTGGACTTCAGAAACATTATTACTGCGAACAAAGCTAGTGGAGGTCATGGGATTCTAGCTGAGCTATTTCAAGTCTTAAAAGATGATGCTGTTAAAATGTTGAACTCAATATGCCAGCAAATTTGGAAAACACAGCAGTGGCCACAGGATGTTGTTCACTGGATAAAGGTCAGTTTTCATTCCAATCCCAAACAAGGGTAATGCCAAAAATGTTCAAAATACTGCACAATAGTACTCAATTCGCATGCTAGCAAGGTAATGCTCAAAATCCTTTAAGCTAGGCTTCAACAGTACATGAACCGAGAGCTTCCAGAGGTATAAGCTGGATTTAGAAAAGGCAGAGGAACCAGAGATCAAACTGCCAACATCCTTTGGCTCATAGAAAAAGCAAGGGAATCTCAGAAAAACATCTATTTCTGATTCATTGACTACGCTAAAGCCTTTGACTATGTGGATCACACCAAACTGTGAAAAATTCTTCAGTTCAGTTGCTCAGTAGTGTCCGACTCTTTCTGACCCCATGCACTGCAGCACGCCAGGCCTCCCTGTCCATCACCAACTCCTGGAGTTTACTCAAAGTCATGTCCATTGAGTCGGTAATGCCATCCAACCATCTCATCCTCTGTCATCCTCTTCTTCTCCTGCTTTCAATCTTTCCCAGCATCAGGGTCTTTTCTAATGAGTCAGTTCTTTGCATCACGTGGCCAAGGTATTGTACTTTCAGCTTTAGCGTCAGTCCTTCCAATGAACACCCAGGACTGATCTCCTCTAGGATGGACTGGTTGGATCTCCTTGCAGTCCAAGGGACTCTCAAAAGTCTTCTCCAACACCACAGTTCAAAAGCATCAATTCTTTGGTACTCAGCTTTCTTTATAGTTCAACTCTCACATCCATGCATGACTACTGGAAAAACCATAGCCTTGACTAGACAAACCTTTGTTGGGAAAGTAATGTCTCTGCTTTTTAATATGCTGTCTAAGTGGGTCATAACTTTTCTTCCAAGGAGCAAACATCTTTAATTTCATGGCTATAGTCACCATCTGCAGTGATTTTGGAGCCTCCAAAACATAAAGTCTGTCACTGTTTCCATTGCTTCCCCATCTATTTGCCATGATGTGACGGGACCAGATTCCATGGTCTTAGTTTTTTAAATGTTGAATTTTAAGCCAACTTTTTCATTCTCCTCTCACTTTCAAAAAGAGGCTCTTTAGTTATTCACTTTCTGCCCTAAGGGTGGTGTCATCTGCCTATCTGAGGTTATTGATATTTCTCCCAGCAATCTTGAATCCAGCTTGTGCTTCATCCAGCCCAGCATTTCTTATGAAGTTCTCTGCATATAAGTTAAATAAGCAGGGTGACAATATACAGCCTTGACATACTCTTTTTCCTATTTGGAACCAGTCTGTATTTCCGTGTCCATTTCTAACTGTTGCTTCCTGACCTGCATACAGATTTCTCAAGAGGCAAGTCAGGTGGTCTGGTATTCCCATGTCTTTAAGAATTTTCCATAGTTTGTTGTGATGCATACAATCAAAGCCTTTGATATAGTCAATAAAGCAGAAATAGATGTTTTTCTGGAACTCTCTTGCTTTTTTGATGATCCAATGGTTGTTGGCAATTTGATCTCTCGTTCCTCTGCCTTTTCTAAATCCAGCTTGAACATCTGGAAGTTCACCGTTCACTTACTATTGAAGCCTGGCTTGGAGAATTTTGAGCATTACTTTTCTAGCATGTGAGATCAGTGCAATTGTGTGGTAGTTTAAGCATTCTTTGGTATTGCCTTTCTTTGGGATTGGAATGAAAACTGACCTTTCCCAGTCCTGTGGCCACTGCTGTTTTCCAAATTTGCTGGCATATTGAGTGCAACACTTTCACAGCATCATCTTTTAGGATTTGAAATAGCTCAACTGGAATTTCATCACCTCCACTAGCTTTGTTTGTAGTGATGCTTCCTAAGGCCCACTTGACTTCACATGCCAGGATGTCTGCTCTAGGTTGGTGATCACACCATCATGATTATCTGGGTTTGAAGATCTTTTTTGTATAGTTCTTCTGTGTGTGCTTGCCACCTCTTCTTAATATCTTCTGCTTCTATTAGGTCCCTACCAATTCTGTCCTTTATTGTGCCCATCTTTGCATGAAATGTTCCCTTGGTATCCATAATTCTAGACTTTCCCATGTATTGTTTTCCTCTATTTCTTTGCATTGATGGCTGAGGAAGGCTTTCTTATCTCTCTTTGCTATTCTTTGGAACTCTCTGTTCAAATGGGTATATCTTTCCTTTCCTCCTTTTCCTTTCACTTCTCTTCTATTCACAGCTATTTGGCCTCCTCAGACAACCATTTATCTTCTTGCATTTCTTTTCCTTGGGGATGGTCTTAATCACTGCCTCCTCTACAATGTCACAAACCTCTGTCCATAGTTCTTCAGGCACTCTGTCTATCATATCTAATCCCTTGAATCTATTTTTCACTTCCACTGTACAATCATAAGGGATTTGATTTAGGAAAATTCTTAGAGAGATGGGAATACCAGACCACCTTTCCTGCCCATGCAAAACCTGTATGCACCTCAAGAAACAACAGTTAGAACCAGGCACAGAACAATGGACTGGTTCCAAATTGGACAGGGAGTACTAGTCAAGGCAGTCTATTGTTACCCTGCTTATTTAAATTCTATGCAGAGTACATCATGTGAAATGCAAGGCTGGATGAAGCATCAGCTGGAATCAAGATTCCCAGGAGAAATATCAGTAACCTCATATGTGCAGATGACACCACCCTTATGGCAGAAAGTAAAGAGGAACTAAAGAGCCTCTTGATGAGGGTAAAAGAGGAGAGTGAAAAAGTTGGCTTAAAACTCAGTGTTCAAAAACCTAAGATCCTAGCATCCAGTACATTCACTTTATGGCAAATAGATGGGAAAAATAATGGAAACAGTGTCAGACTTTATTTACTTGAACTCTGAAATCACTCTGGACCATGACTGCAACCATGAAATTAAAATAGGCTTACTCCTTTGAAGAAAAACTATGACAAACCTAGACAGCAGATTCAGAAACAGACACACCACTTTACTGTCAAAGGTACATATAGTCAAAGTTATAATTTTTCCAGTAGTCATGTACAGATGTGAGAGTTGGACCATAAAGAAGACTGAGTGCCAAAGAAATGATAGTTTTTAACTGTGGTACTGGAGAAGACTCTTGAGAGTTCCTTGGACTGCAAGGAGATCATACCAGTCAATTCTAAAGGAAATTAGCCCTGAATATTCACTGGAAGGACTGATGCTGATGCTGAAGCTCCAGTACTTTGGCCACCTGATGCAAACAGCTGACTCATTGGAACAGAATCTGATGTTGGAAATGACTGAGGACAGGAGGAGAAGGGGGCAACAGAGGATGAAATGGTTGGATGGCATCATGGATTCAATGGACAAGAGTTTCAGCAAACTCCTGGAGACAGTCAAGGACAGGGAAGCCTGGCGTGCTACAATCCATGAGGTTGCAAAGAGTCAGACATGACTGAGCAACTGAAGTGTAACAACTTTATACCTAAAACAAGTAAAGAAAGAAGTACAAACAAATCGTAATGTTAGTAGAAGGAAAGAAATCAAAGATCAGAGCAGAAACAAATGAAATACAGACAAAACAATTGCAAAGGTGAATGAAACTAAAAGCTGGTTCTTTAAAAAGATAAACAAAATTGATAAACCTTTAGCTTGACATATCAATAGATAGGAAGGGAACTCAAATAAATTAAATTAGAATAAAAAAGGAGAAGCTGCACCTGACTTCACAGAAATACAAAGGATCATATAATAACACTGTGAACAATTGTATGCAATAAAATGAAAAACTGGGAAGAAATAGATAAACTCTTAGGAAGGTATAATACGTCTCCCAAGACTGAACCAGGAAGAAATAGAAAATATGAACAGACCAATTACAAGCATTGAAATTGAAACTGTGATTTTAAAACTCCCAGAAAACAAAGGATCTGATGACTTCACAGATGAATTTTGTCAAACATTTAGAGAAGCATTAACATATCCTTCTGAAATTGTTCCAAACAATTGCAGAGGAAGAAAAAATTTAAAATACATTCTATTGGGTTACCATCACTGTGATATCAAAACCAGACAAAGATACCACAAATGAAGAAATTTACATGCCAGTATCACCAATGAATGCTGATGTAAAATCCTCAACAAAATACCAGCAATTTGAATCCAACAATACATTAAAAAGATCATACACCATGATTAAGTGGGATTCATCTCAGGGATAAAAGGGTTTTTTGATATCTGCAAATAAATTAGTGTGATACAGCACAGAAACAAATTTAAGAATAAAAACCATATGATCATTTCAATGGATACAAAAAAAGGTTTTTATAAAATTCAGCACCCATTTATGACTAAAATTCTCCAGAAAGTGGGGACAGAGGGAACAAGCCTCAACATAATAAAGACCATATACAACGAACCCTACAGCTAAAATCATTCTCAATGGTCAAAAGATGAAAGCATTTCCTCTATGATCAGGAACAAGAGAAGAATGTCCACTCTCACCACTTTTAATTCAACATATTTTTTGAAGTCCTATCTAAAGCAAACAGAGAAGAAAAAGAAGAAAGGGAAATTCAACTTGTCAAAGAAATTAAAATATCACTGTTTTCAGATGACGCAATACACAGAATATATACAGAAGGTTGTAAAAATACTACCAGAAAGCTACTAGAACTCATCAATGAATTTGGTAAAGTTCCAGGTTATAAAATTAATACACAGAAATGTGCTGTATTTCTATACACTAACAATTCCATTTATAATTGCACAAAATGAATAAAATACCTAGGAATAAATCTATCTAAGGAGACAAAAGACCTGTACTCCAAAATATATAAGATGCTGATTAAAGAAATCAAAGACACAAAAGATGGAAAGATATATCATGTTTGTGGATTGGAAGAATAAATATTGCTTAATGACTCTACTACCCAAGGAGATCTTCATATTCAATGCAATTCCTATCAAATTACCAATGGCATTTTTCAAAGAACTAGAACAAAACATGTTGAAATTTGTATGGAGGCACAAAAGACCCCAAACAGCCCAAGCAATCTTGAGAAAGAAAAATGGAGCTGAAGGAATTAGGCTCCCTGACTTCAGACTATGCAAATCTACAGTCATCAGAACAGAACGGTACTGGCAAAAAAATAGAAATATAGATCAATGGAACAGGATAGAAAATCCAGAAATAAACCCATGCACCTATGATCAATTAATATGTGACAAAGAAGGAAAAACTATGCAACATTGGGAAGACAGTTTCTTCAACAAATGATGCTGGGAAAATTGGACAGTCACATGTAAAAAAATGATATTAGATCATTCTTTAACATCATACACAAAATAAAGCTAAAAACAGATTAGAGATCTAAATGTGAGATCAGACATTATAAAACTCCTAGAGGAAAAACATAGGCAGAACACTCTGATATAAATCACAGCAATATCTATTTTGATCCATCTCCCAGAATAATGGAAGTAAAAAAATAAACAAATGGGACCTACTTAGGCTCAAAAGCTTTTGCATAGCAAAAGGAAACAATAAACAAAACAAAAAGACAACCCACAGACTGGGAGAAAATATTTACAAATGATGTGACCAACAATGGATTAGTCTCTGAAACTTACAAATATGATGCTTAATAGCATCCAAAAAAAAAAAAAAAAATCCAATCAACAAATGGGCATAAGAACTAAATAGACATTTCTCCAAAGAAGACATGCAGATGGCCAAGAGGCACATGAAAAGATGTTCAACATCACTAATTATTAGAGAAGTGCAAATCAAAAGTACAATGAGAGTACCTCACACCAGGGAGAATGGCTACCATCAAAAATTCCACGAACAATAAATGCTGGAGAGGGAGTGGAGTAAAGGGAACCCTCCTACACTGTTGGTGGGAATACAAACTGGTACAGCCACTATGGAGAAAAAATATGGAGGTTCCTTAACAAGCTAATGGCCCTGCAATCCCACTCCTGGGCATATATCTGGAGAAAAAAATGATCTGAATGGATACATGCACCCTGATGTTCATTTCAGCACTGTTTACAGTAGCCAGGACATAGAAGCAACCTAAATGTCCATTGACAGAGGAATGGATAAAGAAGATGTGGTACATATATACAGTGGAATATTACTCGGCCATTAAAAAGAATGAAATAATGCCATTTGCATCAACATGGATGGACCTAGAGATTATCATACTGAGTGCTTAATAAGTCAGACAGAGAAGGAGAAATATTGTATAACATCCCTTATAAGTGGAATCTAAAAAGCAATGATACAAATGAACTTACTTACAAAACAAAGAGACTCCTAGAGAATGAACTTCTGGTTGCTGGGGGGGAAGGGATAGTTAGGGAGCTTGGAATGGATATGTACACACTACTGTATTCTACATGGATAACCAACAAGGATCTTTTCTGTACAGCAGATGGAACTTTGCTCAATGTTATGTGTCAGCCTGGATTTTAGGGGTGTTTGGGGGAGAATGGATACATGTGAATATATGGCTGAATCCTTCTGCTATTCACCTGAAACTATCACAACTTTGTCAATCAACTATACACCAATACAAAATAAAAAATTTTTTTATATTCTCATATTTGAAGTATAGTTGATGTACAATATTATATAAGTTATAATGATTCACTATTTTTAAAGATCATATTCATTTCACAGTTATTCCTCATGCTAGTAACCTTATGCTCAAAATCCCGCAAGCTAGGACTCATCAGTTTGCGAACCAAAAAATTCCAGTGTACAAGCTGGATTTCAAAAAGGCAGAGGAACCAGAGATCAAATTGCTAACATTTGCTGGATCACAGAGAAAGCTAGGGAATTCCAGAAAAACATCTACTTCTGATTCATTGACTATGCTAAAGCCTTTGTGTGGATCACAACATACTAGACCACCTTACCTGTCTCTTAAGAAACCTCTATGCAAGTCAAGAATTAACAGAACAGGACATAGAACAATGGACTGCTACTAAATTGGAAAGGAGTACGTCAAAGCTGTATATTGTCACCCTGCTTTTTTAACTTATACACAGAGTACATCATACGAAATGCCAAGCTGGATTAATCATAAACTGGAATCAAGATTTCCAGGAGAAATATCAATAACCTCAAATATGCAGATGATAACACTCTAATGGCAGAAAGTGAAGAACTAAAGAGCTACTTGATGAAGGTGAAAGAAGAGAGTGAAAAAGCTGCCTTGAAACTAAACATTCAAAAAACTAAGATCATGGCATCCAGTCCCATCATTTCATAGCAGTGGCAGATTTTATTTTCTTGGGCTGCAAAATCACTGCAGATGGTGACTGCAGCCATGAAATTAATGCTCCTTGGAAGAAAAGCTATGCCAAACCTAGATAAAGTATTAAAAAGCAAACATCACTTTGCCAACAAAGATCTGTATAATCTAAGGTATGTTTTTTCCAGTATTCATGTATGGGTGTGAGAGCTGGACCATAATGAATGCTAACAACCAAAAAATTGATGCTTTCAAATTGTGGTGTGGAGAAGACTCTTGAGAGTCCCTTGGACAGCAAGGAGATGAAAACAGTCCGTCCTAAAGGAAATCAACCCTGAATACTCATTGGAAGGACTGATGCTTAAGCTCCAGTACTCTGACCACCTGATGCAAAGAGCTGACTCACTGGAAAAGACTCTGATACTGGGAAAGATTGATGCAAAAGGGGAAGAGGGCAGCAGAGGATGAGATGGTTAGATAGCATCACCAACTCAATAGACATGTATCTCAGCAAACTCTGGGAGATAGTGAAGTGGAAATCCTGATGTGCTGCAGTCCATGGGGTCACAAAGAGTCAGCTACAATTTGACATCTGAACACCACCACAACAATCAGCTATATTCCCTTTGTTGTACAATATAACCTTGTAACTTAGAACACTTTAATATGTAGGATCCTCTCATGATTTCCACAGTATTTAGTATTTTCTTTCTGTCATATTTTAATATGAATGTATTCATTAGCTTCATTCATATTTTAATATGAATGTATTCATTTTGGACTCCAAAATCACTGCAGATGGTGACTGCAGCCATGAAAATAAAAGACGCTTACTCCTTGGGAGAAAAGTTATGACCAACCTAGACAGCATATTAAAAAGCAGAGACATTACTTTCCCAACAAAATTCTGTCTAGTTAAGGCTATGGTGTTTTCCAGTAGTCATGTATGAATGTGAGAGTTGGACTATAAAGAATGCTGAGCTCTAAAGAATTGTTGCCTTTGAACTATGGTGCTGGAGAAGACTCTGGAGAGTCCCTTGGACTGCAAGGAGATCCAACTAGTCCATCCTAAAGAAATCAGTCCTGAATATTCATTGGAAGGACTGATGTTGAAACTGAAACTCCAATACTTTGGCCACCTGATGCGAAGAGCTGACTCATTTGAAAAGACCCTGATGCTGGGAAAGATTGAAGGCAGGAGGAAAAGGGGACTACAGAGGATGAGATGGTTGGATGGCATCACTGACTCAATGGACATGAGTTTGAGTAAATTCTGGGAGTTGGCGATGGACAGGGAGGCCTGGCGTGCTGCAGTCCATGGGGTCACAAAGAGTTGGACATAGCTGATTGACTGAACTGATTCATTAGCTACTACAAATGACTAATCACCCTAAAACCTAGTGGCTAAGTTTATGGTTCAGTTTCTCAGTTCATGGTTCAGAAATTGATGCTAGTCTCAGCTGGACATCGAGTGTTCACGATAAGTGGATTCAGTGAGGAATCTCTATACCTGGAATTGGCTAGTGATGGGCACTCCTTTAGATGGCCTCTTGCCTTGCAGCAGACCAGACTTGTCCTGTTCACACGGAGTTGGTAAGTTTTAAGAGAGAACAAAACATACAAGATCTTCTGTGGCCCAGGCATGGAACTGCACATCACTTCTGCTACATTCTATTCACTAAAGCTACCACAAAGATCTGATTCACAGAGTTGGAAAATAGTCTCCATCATTTGACAAAGGTAAATTGAAAATCACATTGGAAAGGACACAGATATAGAGAGGGGTAAAGAACTCAACATTTTAGCACTTAGTTTAGCATTATTTTTAATGAAATATTTGTTTATACACATCTTTAGTGAAATCCTCTTATTTTTTATTCCATCTCAAATCATACTTTAGCATACTTATCTTTATTTCTCAAATACAGCAATTAGAATTTCTTTTAGAAAAATTTCTGTTGTTTTGTGAATTTTGAAGTTTTTGTTAATAACTGAAACTTTGCAGCCATTCATAAAAACAAGATTTTTCTGGGAAACCCAATCCATGTTGTTTTCTCACCATTTCTAAGAAAATTTTCAGTGTTATCTGAATTTCATTATTGAGATGTCTAATTGTTATTCTTTTGAAAGCCTTTTCTCTAGGGCTTCTTTTAAGGTCTTTTAGTTGCTTTTGAGCTCTGTAGCTTCAGTGGAGTATATGGGAATGTATTTCTTTTTAATTTATCCTTAGTACTTTATCTAACATTGGGTTTGCAATTTCATTAGTCCTGGGAAATTTCCAGCCCTTGTTTCTTTATTCTAGACACATACTCTATATACTAAATTGATGGCTATTCTCAGTGTCAATTAGATACACGCAGATGGTGACTGTAGCCATGAAATTAAAAGATGCCTGCTCCTTGGAAGGAGAGCTATGACAAATCTAGACAGTGTATTTAGAAATCAGAGACATCACTTTGCCGACAAAGGTCCATACAGTCAAAGCTATGGTTTTTCCAGTAGTCATGTACAGATGTGAGAACTGGACCATAAAGAAGGCTGAAAGTCGAAGAATTGATGTTTTTGAACTGTGTTGCTGGAGAAGACTCTTGAGAGTCCCTTGGACAGCAAGGTGACCAAACCAGTCAATCCTAAAGGAAATCAACTTTGAATGTTCATTGGAAAGACTAATGTTGAAGCTGAAGCTTCAGTACTTTGGCCACCTGATGTGAAAAGCCGACTCACTGAAAAAGCCCCTGATGCTGGGAAAAATTGAGGTAGGAGAAGGGGGCAACACATGATGAGATGGTTTGATGGCATCCTCAACTCAATGGACATGAGTTTGAGCAAACTCTGGGAGATACTGGAGGACAGAGGAGCCTGGCGTGCTGCAGTCCATGGGGTCACAAGGAGCTGGACATGGCTTAGCGAATGAACAATAATACTTTCACATTTCATTCTCTGAGTTTTTAAATTTCTGCATATTTTTCATTTCCTTGTTCAATATATTGCATTCTAGATAATCCCTTAAATTATCTTTAGATTTATTTTCTCTAATCAGTTCTGTAAACCATCCATTCAGTATTTTATTTCAACACTATTATATTTTATTTCAGAAATTTCTATCTCATGTTTTTGACAGACTCTTACTGTGAAATCAATGTATATTTAATTTTGTATTTTTAAAAGCATTTTATACTAAGTTATATATAAACTATATATAAAGGTGTGCATTTGTTCTTTCTGTTGACTCACTCATGATTTCACTAGTTGTTTAGTAGTTTTCTTATTTTAAGCTTATATTTTTCAAAATTCTATCCCTGGAAATCTTGAGATTTTAACTTTCTCCACTGAGAATTTGTAGGTTACATTTCATCAGAAGCTAGGGGTCACTATAGTCCAAGAACCCTTTGATCCTAATTCACGATCTTGGCTTGATGTGGATTTTCAGATCAATTTCTCAATTTGAGAAGTTCCAGAGCTTAGAACCCTGATCACTGCAGTGCTAATACTGGCACTTACCTTTGAAGCCAACGTATCTTGGTGATCCATGCTTAACTGCTTGTTTATTGCATTTTCCCTGGTTTCAACTACTGTATTTGTGTATTTGTATGTGTATGAGAGTTTGACTCTAGAGATTTAGATTATTTTCTAGTGAATGCAATAATGCAATAAGATATATATATATTTATTGCACCACAGATATAATTGTATTTTACCAGGAAGGCTCCTCCAAGTATGTGCTTCACCATTTGGTCATGAAAATTACCATTCAGAATTGTTGCATACAGAGCATCAGTTCAGTTCAGTTCAGTCGCTCAGTTGTGTCTGACTCTGCGACCCCATGAATCGCAGCACACCAGGCCTCCTTGTCCACCACCAACTCCTGGAGTTTACTCAAATTCATGTCCATCGAGTTGGTGATGTCATCCAGCCATCTCATCCTCTGTTGTCCCCTTCTCCTCCTGCCCCCATCCCTCACAGCGTCAGGGTCTTTTCCAATGAGTCAACTCTTCGCATTAGGCATAGTTTAATATAATAACATGTAGTTATTAGTAAATTTGAATTATATAAGATAAATATATATAAATAATGTTTAAAATTTGATAATATTATTTCCAATGAATATATCTCCGCTCTGAATAGGATACAGATTTTTCAGATAGTACTGGGGTATGGTTTATGGTTTAGTTGCTAAGTAGTGTCCGACTCTTGTGACACCATAGACTGTAGCCTGCCAGGCTCCTGTGTCCGTGGGATTCTCCAGGCAAGAATACTGAAGTTGGTTGCCATTTCCTTCTCCAGGGGATCTTTCCCACCCAGGAATTGAACCTGGGTCTCCTGCACTGCAGGCAGATTCTTTATCGACTGAGCTACAAGGGAATCCAAGTACTGGGGATGTGATTAAGTCAACAGTGTATGTAATAGTTTTGGGATCAATGTGGGGAAGCAATGAGGCATAATAAAATGTACAAAAGTCATATGACTTATAAGCCACATCCTTTGAGCTAACTAGTTGAATTCTCTAAACTTCAAATAACTCCTTATGTAATGGTGATGATAATACTTTAAGTATCATTTAAAAGATTAATTGAAATGCTAAACAAAATCTGATATATGGCACATCTCAAATATTTAGTAAGTAACAATAATTTGACAAAAGCTTATTCACTGAACACCTATGTGCTATAGGCATTGCTTTGCTATTTCTTTGGAGGCAGCAGATGACTATGGAGAATTATAGATTCTTTGAATTTCTGAAGTCTTATTGAAGAGACAGTATAAGGCCACATACAATTAAATCAGGAAAAATTAATCAACATCAGTTTTTAAAACTGTAGCAAAGATGAAGTACTCTGATAATAATGCAGGAAATGAAGAAAAGAAAAGGAAGATTCAGGAAGAACTTTTGTTAGGTAAGATGTGAAGACAGCATTCAGATTCTTATTAAAAAGGAATTGAGACATCAGTGTTTCCTTTTACTGCTCTAGATTCATGACAATTCTATATTCAAAGATTGAAAGATTATGACACATGAGTTTAAAATTCAATTACTTGCTAATTAAGCTGATATTAGCTGTTAAAAGAATTGTGAAAATATATTATTCTTAGAAATCCTGTAAATTATATTCTTCATGGAAGTGATAATAACAATAGTAATTTACTGAAAACTCAGTCTCATAAATATGGCTGTGGATGAAATATGTTAATTTAGTAAATCACAACTGTGTCATCATAAGAATTTTTTACATTTGTGATCCCTACAAATGTCTGTTTTAATTTCATTAAAAAATGATATAAGCAAATGAGCTCTGTTCAACTTTATTTATTTGTCAAAAATTGCTTTGGGCAAAATTTTCCAGTAGAAAGTAAGAAATGAGATGGAAAGCGTTAATGAGCCAAAACAAAACTTAAAAATAAAAGAAAGCCTATGGGGGTTTCTTTCATTTCTTCTATAAACTATAAATATATTCCATCAGGTGAACTGTAGCAGAATTATAAGAATTAAAAATGAGATGCTTCCTGGAGGCTTGGGGTGGGGGGAGTATTAATTTGAATTTTAACTGGAGTAAGAAAAATTTCCATTTTTACATTGCACATGTTACCCCTTGCCTTTCAGTTTGAGGGTACTGTATTATTGCCTCAGGAGAGAGCACTATAGTTCAATTTCATGTGTTCTCCTAAGTCCATTAGTTTCGCACAATCTCAGGGTTTTTTCCTCCATTTTTAAAAGATGGATAGAAAATATTTTAAGTAAGCATTGAATAACTAATAAGCATTATTCCTTGAACATCACTGGTGTGTGCATGCATGCTGGTGGTGGTGCTGGTGGTAATGGATTGGTAGTATGGAGACTAGAACAAAACAATCTCTTTTGGAAAGAAGGGAATTCTATTATGTAGTTACCTTGGCATTATCTCCTGCACTTTTTATTTGTGGTGATTTTGGCCCATATGACACTTTTTCAGAATACCAGTGCCAAAAGTCTATGAAAATAAACTGATATTTCTACCTGTATTGTCATTTAGTGGGAACAAAGATGTGCTAAAAGCAAGGGGTCAAGGATACATATATATAAGGAGGGAAGGATAGTAATTTAATAAGGTATAAGATAGGACTAGCAGTATTTTATTTTTTAATTAGGATTCTTGAGATATAGTTTACTTGTCATAACCAGTTCGAGTGTACAATTTAATGTTTGTTAGTGTATTGTTTTTTTTTTTTGTTAGTGTATTTTTAGAGTTGGCAACCTTCATCATATTATAAATCTTATGCATTTTTATCACCCTCAAAAGAAAGCTTGTATTCCTTGATAGTCCTGTTGGGATTTCTTAGGGGGACTTTCAAGATGGCTGAGGAGTAAGGTGTGGAGATCACCTTCCTCCCCCAAAACACATCAAAACTACATCTGCATGAGTAATAGCTCCTACAGGACACCTTCTGAACACTGGCAGAAGACCCCAGACTTCCAAAAAGGCAAGTCAGTCTCCACAGAATAAAGTAGTGCAAAAGACAGAAGAAAAAAAAAGAGACAAAGGAATTGGGGACCTATGCCTCAAGGAGGGAGCCTTGAAGGAGAAAAGTTTCCACACACGGAAAACGCCTCATGGATGGGGACGGGGGGCAAGTTTGGAACCTCAGAGGGCAACGCAGCGACAGGTGCTTGGAAGGCAAAACAGACAGAATTCACCACAGGAATGGGTGCTAACCAGCACTTCCCAGCACACTTGTCTGCACACCAGCTAAGGCAAGTGGAGGCTGGGTCCTAGGCTCAGGCTTCAGGGGTTTACCCCAGGGAGAGGACTGGGGTTGACTGATGTGAAGACGCTCTGAGGAAGCTACTAAGACATAGCTGAGAGAGTCCAGGGAAAAGCCTGGGCTGACGAGAGATCATTGTGTGCTCACAGACTGCAGGGCACTGTCTTTGTGAGTGCCGGAGGCAGAGGGCGAGACAAAACTGCAGTCTGTGGCCACAGAGGGGTACAGGCTGGCAGGCCACCAAAGCAGGCATGAGTGGCAGGAGTGGGACTAGCCCCAACAGCAGTTTATGATCCTAGAGAGGGAAGGCTGGCTGGTTGGCCACTGCAAAGGCCTGTGTGAGTGTCAGAGGTGCAGGACGAGAGTCCACTGCGGCGACCCCTGAGCTTGCAGCTGCCACCAAGCTGTGACAGGTGCAGGCCACTGCCCATACCCTCCTGGGAGCACATGCAGCTTCACTCAGCCAAGAGACCTGAGACCAAGAGCCAATTGCCCTGGGGGAGTGCACGACCCGCCGCAGACTATAGCAGCTTTCCTCAGGCCTCAGCCGCTGCAAGCATTCCCCGCACCCGCCAACTGTGTCTGCGGTTCCCTCTGTCTCCCCAGCCCAACTGAGCAAGTGAGCCCTAATCAGTCCCTGCTTTCACCCCGTCTTGTCTGGGCAGGGAGCAGACGGCAGACAGAGGGCCAAAACCAAAGCTGAACTAGGGGAAGGGAATTCACTCCTGCAGCCACAGGTGCGGCAGACTGAATCTCCCTAATTAGCCTGAGACTGTGGACTTCTGGGAGCAATCATGGACTTTGGAAACAAGTACAATCTGGAGCCAGGCCAGTTCTGAGTATGATCTGACCCCACACTGCCCACAGAAAGTCAGAGACCTTCCAAGAAATATCACAGGACTTCCCCAGTAGGCAGATTGGCTGGGGTTCACCGTGTGATGAGGGCAACAGAGGACAACAGAAGCACATTCGTCTTATCACTTTCCATTTTGTCTGTTTTCTTTCTCGTATTGTTTTGTTGTTGTCTTTTTAAAATTATTTTTTTATTTTTACTTACTTTTCCCTTTTAAAAATGATGTTATTTTTACATATACTTCCTTCATAGTTTACCTGCTAGAAGAAGCTATATTTGAAATTTGAAATGTTTCCCAATTTACTTTTAGCTAAAACTAAAATATATGTATAATTGTTTGTGCTTAATATATATTTAAAGCTATAATAAAAAGAAAAATATTCTTTTAAGAAAAAAAGTGATGTTATTTTTAAACATATTGATTTTATTTTTTTCCAATTTTTACTGTACTTTCTTGTTATATTACATTTTTCCCAGGTTTTTTGTTTTGTATAGGGCTTGTTTACTGGTTTGATTGCTCTCTTCTATTCTGGTTCCTGTTTTAATTCTTTTTTCTCTCTTTCTTGGTTTCTGTGAGTGTGTGAAATTTCTTTGGGTGTTCTTATCTGTTTAGATAAGAACTTATCTTATCTGCTTCTACCATTTGTTCTGGGGTTTTGCCTGTCCATTCTTTTTTTTTTTTTGGTTTGTATGTTTGTTTGATTTTTTTTTTTCCTATTTATTTCTTCCTTTTTCTCTTCTATGACGTGTGGCTTGTGGAATCTTGGTGCTCCAGCCAGGCGTCAGGCCTGAACCTCCGAAGTAGGAGACCTGAGCCCAAAATGTGGAACCACCAGAAAACTCCTGACCCCATGGAATATTAATCAGTGAGAACTCTCTGAAAGGCCTCCATCTCACCATGAAGACCTGACCTTACCCAAAGGTCAGCAAACTCCACTGCCAGACATCTCACACCAAAAGCCAGCAAAATAGGAACACAACCTTATGCATTAGCAAACGGGCTGCCCAAAGTCATATCAAGGTCACAGACACCCCCAAACATCCCACTGGGCATGGCACCTACCCTTCAGAGAGACAAGAACAGTGGTGTCAGTCCCCCAGTCAGGAAAGCTTCACAAGGCACTGGTCCAATCCCACCCATGGGGGGCAGACTCCACAACTAAGAGGAACAATGGCCTTGAAGCTGGCAGAAAGGAGGCCCCACTCACAGTGAATTAAACAAGATGAAAAGACAGAGAAAGATGCAGCAGATGAAGAAATGTGGTAAAAACGCACAAGACCAAAGAAATGAAGAAGAAATAGGCAGTCTATCTGAAAAAGATTTCAGAGTAATGATAGTAATGATGATCCTCAGAAATAAATGCAAAATTGATGGATGCACAAATAAACAATATGGCAGTACAGATTGAAAAGACACAAGAAATGTTTAAGAAGGATCTAGAAGAAATAAAGACCAGACAATCAACAATGAATATAGTAACTAAAATAAAAAATACACTAGAGACAACCAATAGCAGAATACTGAGGCAGAAGAGTGGATGAGACAGCTGAAAGAATGGTGGAAGGAAAGAAGAATGAAATAAGGAAAGTCTCAGACTTCTGGGACAACATTAAGTACATCACCATTTGAATTATAGGGGTTCCAGAAGAAGTGAAAAAGAAAGGGTATGAGAAAATATTTGAGAAAATTATAATTGAAAACTTCCCTAATATGGGAAAGGAAATAGACACCCAAATCCAGGAAGCCCAGAAACTCCCATACAGGATAGACCCAAAGAGAAATATGCCTGGACACATATCAATTAAACTAGCAAAAATTAAACACAAAGAAAATCTATTAAGAGCAGTAAGGGAAAAGAAACAAATTACATACAAGGGATTCCCCATAAGGCTAACAAAAGAAACTCTGGAGGCCAGAAGGGAGTGGCAGGATATATTTAAAGTGATGAAACAAAAAACCTACAACCAAGATAACTCTACCCAGCAATGATATCATTCAGATTCAACAGAGAAATCAAAAGCTTTACAGATAAGCAAAGTTAAGAGAATTCAGCACCACCAATCCAGCTTTACAATAAATGGTAATGGAACTTCTCTAGACAGGAAACACAAGAGAAAGAAAAGATCTACAAAAACAAGCCCAAAACAATAAAGTAAATGGTAATAGGATCATACATATCAATGATTACCTTACATGTAAATGAATTAAAAGCTCCAATCAAAAGACATAAACTGGCTGAATGGATCCAAAAACAATACACCTATATATGTTGTCTCCAAGAGACCCACTTCAGACCTAGGGACACATACAGACTGAAAGTGAAGGGCTGGAAAAAGATATTCCATGCAAATAGAAACCAAAAGAAAGTGGGAGCAGCAATACTCAGATAAAATAGATAAACATTAAAAGAGATAAACATTAAAAATAAACCATTACAACAGACAATGAAAGACACTATATAATGATCAAGGGATCAATCCAAGAAGAAAATATAACAATTACAAATACATATACACTCAACATAGGAGTACCTCAATACATAAGGCAAATGCTAAGAACTATAAAAGAGGAAATCGACAGTAACACAATAATAATGGGGGATTTTAACCACCCATTCACACCAATGGATGGATCATCCAGACAGAAAATCATCAAGGAAACAAAAAATATAAAAGGACACATTGGACCAGATTAACCTAATTGATATCTGTAGAACATTTCATCCAAAAAACAGCAGAATTCACTTTTTTCTCAAGTTCACATGGAACATTCTCTAGGATAGATCACATCTTGTGTCACAAGTTAAGCCTTGGTAAATGTTTAAAAAATTGCATTTCTAGCAAGCATTTTTTCCCTGACCAAAACACTCTAAGATTAGACATCAAGTACAGGGAAAAAATAATAATAATAAAAAAACTGTAAAAACACAAACACGTGGAGGCTAAACAATATGCTTCTGAATAACCAAGAGGTCATTGAAGAAGTCAATGAGGAAATAAATTACCTAGAAACAAATGACAATGAAAATAAACCAACTCACAACCTATGGGATGCAGTAAAAACAGTGCTGAGGGAAGTTTATGGGAATACAAGCCTACCTCAATAAATCAGAAAAATATGAAATAACTGAACTTACACCTAAAAAACTAGAAAAAAAGAACAAAAAACCCAAAGTTTATAGAAGAAATCATAAAGGACAGAGCAGAAATAAATGGAAAAGAAATGAAGGAGAAAATAGCAAAGATCAAAAAGACTAAGAGCTGGTTCTTTGAGAAGATAAACAAAACAGACAAAGCATTAGACAGGCTCAGGAAGAAAAAAAGGCAGGAGACTCAAACCAATAAAATTAAAAATGATCAAGAAGAAGTTACAACAGATAACACAGAAATACAAAGGATCATAAGAGACACGGTGAGCAACTATATGCAATAAAATGGACAACCTGTCAGAAATGGACAAATCCTTAGAAAAGTATAACCTCCCAAGACTGAACCAGGAAAGAATAGAAAATATGAACAGGCCAATCATAAGCACTGAAATTGAAACTGTAATCAAAATCTTCCAACAAACAGAAGCAGAGGGCCAGAAGGCTTCATGGGTGAATTCTGTCACACATTCAGAGAAAAGCTAACACCTTTTCTGCTCAAATTCTTTCATGAAATAACAGAGGATGGAAAAACTCCCAAACTCATTTTACACGGCCACCATCACTCTGATACCAAAATAAAAAAAAAAAAAAAATAGATAAATTATAGGTCAGTATCACTGATGAACATAGATGTAAAAACCTCAACAATATTCTAGTGAACAGCATTGAACAACACATTAAAAGAATAAGACACCATGATCAACAGGGGTTTATTCTAGGGATTATAAGATTCATCAATATATACAAATCACTGTGATACACCATATTAACAAATTGAAAGATTAAAATCATAAGTGCATTTCAATAGATGCAAAGAAAGTTTTCAACAAAATTCAACATCCATTCATGATAAAAACTCTATACAGAGTAGGCACAAAAGGAACTACCTCAACAAAATAAAGGCCATATAAGACAAGCAAACAGCAAACATTCTCAAAAGTGAAAAACAGAAAGCATTTCCCCTAATATCAGGAAGACAAGGGTGTCCACTCTCACCACTAATCCATCGGAGGGCAGAATGAAAATCACAATCATGGAAACCAACCAAATTTATCACATGCATCACATCCTTGTCTAACTCAATGAAATTATGAGCCATGCTGGGTAGGGCTACCCAAGATAGATGGGCCGGGGTGGAGACTTCTTAAAAAAACTGGTTCACTGGAGAGGGGAATGGCAAACCACTTCACCTTTTCATAGTAAAAAAAAAAGAGTTCAAAATGTAGTACTTGGGTACAATCTCAAAAATGACAGAATGATCTCTGTTCATTTCCAAGGCAAACCATTCAATATCACAGTATTCCAAGCCTATGCCCCAACCACTAATTCCAAAGAAGCTGAAGTTGAACGGTTCTATGATGACCTACAAGATCTTCTAGAATTAGAACCCCCCAAAAGATGTCCTTTTCATCGTGGAGACTGGAATTCAAATATAGGAAGTCAAGAGATATCTGGAGTAATGGGCAATTCTGGCCTTAGAGTACAAAATGAAGCAGGGCAAACAGAGTCTAGCCCAGAGAACACACTGGCCATGGCAAACACCTTCTTTCAACAACAAAAGAGATGACTCTACACAAGGACATCACCAGATGGTCAATACTGAAATCAGATTGATCACATTCTATGCAGCCAAAGATGGAGAACCTCTATAAAGTCAATAAAAATAAGACTGGGAGCTGACTGTGGCTCAGATAATGAACTCTTATTGAAAAATTCAGACTAAAATTGTAAAAAGTACAGAAAACCACTAGGCCACTCAGGTAAGACCTATATCAAATCCCTGATAATTATACAGTGGAAGTGACAAATAGATTCAAGGGATTAGATCTGATAGACAAAGTACCTGAAGAACTATAAATGGAGGTCTATAACATTGTACAGGAGGCAGTGATCAAAACAATCCCCAAGGAAAACAAATTTGAAAAGGCAAAATGGTTGTCTGAGGAGGCCTTACAAATAGCTGAGGAAAGGAGAGAGGCAAAAGGCAGAGGAGAAAGGGAAATATATACCCATCTGAACGCAGAGTTCCAAAGAATAGCAAGCAGAGATAAGAGAGCTTTCCTAAGTGAAAAATGCAAAGAAATGAGGAAAACAATAGAATAGGAAAGACTAAAGATCTCATCAAGAAAATAAGAGACACCAAGGAACACTTTATGCAAAAATGGGCACAATAAAGGACAGAAACAGTATGGAATTAACAGAAGCAGAAGATATTGAGAAGAGGTGACAAGAATATAGAGAAGAACTATACAAAAAATGATCTTAATGACATGGATAACCATGATGGTATGATCACTCACCTAAAGTAAGACATCTTAGAATGCAAAGTGAAGTGGGCATTGGGAAGCATCACTACGAACAAATATAGTGGAGGTAATGAAATTCCAGTAGAGCTATTTCAAATTTCAAAAGATGATGCTGTGAAAGTGCTGCACTCAATACGCCAGCAAATTTGGAATGCACAGCAGTGACCACAGGACAGGAAAAGGTCAGTTTTCATTCCAATCCCAAAGAAAGGCAATGCCAAAGAATGGTCAAACTACAGCACAGTTGCACTCATTTCACATGCCAGCAAGGTCACGCTCAAAATCCTTTAAGCTAGGCTTCAACAATACATGAACCAAGAACTTCCAGATGTACAAGCTGGATTTAGAAAAGGCAGAGGAACCAGAGATCAAACTGTCAACATCCATTGGATCACAGAAAAAGCAAGAGAATTCCAGAAAAACATTTACTTCTGCTTCACTGACTATGCTAAAGCCTTTGATTGTGTGGATCACAACAAACTGTGGGATATTCTTAAAGAGGTGGGAATACCAGAGCACCTTACATGCCTCCTGAGAAAACCTGTATGCAGGTCAAAAAGAAACAGAACTTACATGAAACAACAGGCTGGTTCAAATTTGGGAAAGGAGTTCCTCAGGGCTGTGTATCATTTCCCTCCTTATTTAACTTTTATGCAGAGTACATGATGTGAAATGCTGGACTGGATGAATCATGAATCAAGATTGCCAGAAGAAATATCAATAACTGCAGATATAAAGATGATACCACCCTTATAGCAGAAAATGAAGAGGAACTAAAGAGCCTCCTGATGAAGGTGAAAGAGGAGAGTGAAAAGCCTGGCTTAAAACTCAACATTCAAAAAACTAAAATAATGGTATCTGGTTCCATAACTTCACGGCAAGTAGATGGGGAAACAATGGAAACAGGGGCAGATTGTATTTTCTTGAGCTTCAAAATCACTGGGGATTTTGACTGGAGCCAGGCAATTAAGACGCTTATTCCTACCTAGACAGAATATTAAAAAGCAGAAACATTACTTTGCTGATCAAGGTTCTTCTAGTCAAAGCTATGTTTTCCCCAGTAGTCATGTATGGATCTGAGAGTTGGACTATAAAGAAGGCAGAGTGACAAATGCTTTCCAACTATGGTGTTGGAGAAGACTCTTAAGAATTCCTTGGACTGCAAGGAGATCAAACCAGTCAATCCTAAAGGAAATCAACCCTGAATATTCATTGGAAGGACTGACGTTAAAGCTGAAGCTCCAATAATTTGGCCATCTAATAGGAAGAGATGACTCATTTGAAAAGAACCTGATGTTCAGAAAGATTGAGGGCAGGAGGAGAAGGGGGTGACAGAGCACAAGATGGTTGGATGGCATCTCCAACTCAATGGGCATGAGTTTGAGCAGACTCCGGGAGATGGTAGAAGACATGGAAACCTGATATACTGGAGTCCATGGGGTTGCAAAGAGACAGACACCACTGAGAGACTGTGAGAGACACAACTCACCACTATTATTCAATATAATTTTGGAAGTACTAGCCACGGCAATCAGGGAAACAGAAGGAGTAAAAGGAATCCAGATTGGAAAATAAGAAGTAAAAGTCTCACTGTTTACAGATGACATGACATTACACATAGAAAATCAAAATATGCCACCAGAAAATTACCAGAACTAATCAATGAATTTAGTAAAGTCATAGGATATAAAATTAATATACAGAAATCCCTTGCATTCCTATACACTAACAATGGAAAATCGGAAAGAGAAATTAAGGAAACAATCCTATTCAGCATTGCAACAAAAAGAATGAAATACCCTGGAATAAACTTACTTAAATAGATAAAAGACCTGTTTACAAAAACTATAAGACACTGATGAAAGAAATCACAGACAACCAAACAGATGGAGAGATATACAATGCTCTTGGATTAGAAGAATCAATATTGTGAAAATAACTATATTATCCAAAGCAACCTACAGATTTCACACAATCCCTATCAAACTACACATGGTATTTTCCACAGAACTGAACAAAAAAATTTCACAATTTGTATGGAAACACAAAAGACCCCAAATAGCCAAAGCACTCTTGAGAAAGAAAAATGGAACTGGAAAAGAACCAACCTTCTTGATTTCAAGACTATACTACAGTGCTACGGTAATCAAGACATTATGGCACTGGCATAAGAACAGAAATATATATCAATGGAATAACATAGAAAGCCTAGAGATAAATCCATAAACACATGGGCACCTTATCACCTTTCTAAATTCCATATACATGTGTCAGTATGCTGTAATGTTCTTTATCTTTCTGGCTTACTTCACTCTGTATAATGGGGGAATTTAGAAAGGTGATAACGATAACCCTATATTCAGAACAGAAAAAGAGACACAGAAATACAGAACAGACTTTTGAACTTTGTGGGAGAATGTGAAGGTGGGATATTTCAAAAGAACAGCATGTATACTATCTATGGTGAAACAGATCACCAGCCCAGGAGGGATGCATGAGACAAGTGCTCCGGCCTGGTGCACTGGGAAGACCCAGAGGAATCGGGTGGAGAGGGAGGTGGGAGGGGGGATCGGGATTGGGAATACATGTAAATCCATGGCTGATTCATATCAATGTATGACAAAACCCACTGGAAAAAAATAATAATAATAATAAAAAAAAAAAAATTAAAAAAAAAAAAAAAAAAGAAAAGCAATATATAGAAACACAATATTGATCAATGTTTCACCAATTTTAAGGGAGGATTAAAATGCAGAAATTTTATTAAATAATAAAATAAAAGGTAGAGTAAAAAAAAAAAAAAAAAAAAAACACATGGGCACCTTATCTTTGACAAAGGAGGTAAGAATATACAATGGAGAAAAGACAGTCTCTTCAGTAAATGGTGCTCAGAAAACTGGACAGCTATGTGTAAAAGAACCAAATTAGAACACTTCTTAACATCAGACACAAAAATAAACTCAAAATGGATTAAAGACTTAAATGTAAGACCAAAACTATAAAGCTCTTAGAATGAAACACAGGCCGTATATTGTGTGACATAAATCAAAGCAAGATTCTAACACACCTTCTAGAGTAATAGAAATAAAATAAATAAATAAATGGGGCCTAATTAAACTTAAAAGCTTTTGTGCAGGAAATGAAATAATAAACAAGATTAAAAGATAACTCTCAGAATAGGAGAAAATAATTTCAAATGAAGCAACTTACAAAGAATTAATCTCCAAAATATATAAGCAGCTTATACAACTCAATATCAGAAAAACAAACAACCTAATCAAAAAATGGGCAGAAGACCTAAACAGACACTTCTCCAAAGAAGACATTCAAATGACCAATATACATATGAAAAGATGCTCAACATCACTAATTATTAGAGAAACGCAAACAAACACTACAATGAGGTACCACCTCACTCCATTCAAGATGACCATCATCAAAAAATCTACAAACAATAAATGTGGATGATGGCTCTTGTACTACTGGCAGGAATGTAAATTAATATAGCCCCAATGGAGAACAGTATGAAGATCCCTTAACAAACTAGGAATAAATCTAACATATGACCCAGCAGTCTGACTAGTGGGCATATACCCTTAGAAAATCACCATTCTAAGTCATTTGTACCCCCGTGTTTTTTTGCAGCACATTCAAAATAACCAGGACATGGAAGCAAACTAGAGGTCCATCAACAGATGAATTGATCAGGAATATGTTTATATGCATACCTATATGTAGTGGAATATTATTCAGCCATAAAAAGGAATGAATTTGAGTCAGTTGTAGTGAGGTAGATGAACCTAGAGTCTCTTATACAGATTGAAGTAAGTCAGAAAAACAAATATATATTAGCATATATACATGGAATCCAGAAAAATTTTACTGATGAACCTATTTGCAGGGAAGGATACAGATGTAAAGAATGGATTTGTGCACATAGTGGGGGAAGAAGAGGGTGGGATAAACTAAGAAAGTAGCATTGGTATATATACACTATCATTTGTAAAATAGATAGCTAGTGGGAAATTGCTGAATAACACAGGGCGCCCAGCCTGGTGCTCTGTGATGACTTAGAGGGGTAGGATTAGGGAGGGGAGGGAGGCTCAAGAGGAAGGAGATATATATAAAATTATGACTGTTTCATATTGTATGACAGAAACCAACATAGCATGGTAATTTTCATGCAATTAAAAAAAATCTGTCTCAAATATGAAAAAAAACTTTTAAAAATGTATGAAATTTCAAATATCTCCACAATCCCTGTTACTGTCCATTATTTTCTTTTTTTATCCTGTGAACATGAAATGTTATTATTGTGGTTCTGACTTATATTTTACTAATACCTTATAATTTTGAGCATATTTCATATATTTATTGAATATATTCATGTACTTATTGTTTTATGTAAGTCAAATGACCTATGTCATTTGTAAGTCTTCTTTGGAGAAATATTTATTCAGAACTTTTGCCTATTTTTATTTGGGTTGTCTTTGTATCACTGAATTTCTTATTTAATATCATTGAGTTCTTTATATTTTCTGGTTATAATCCTTTTAAAGTAATATTTCCTCCTACTCCATGGGTTATCTAATTTTATGAAGTCGATAGTTTACAATTATTTTTGTTTTATCACTGTGTAATGTCTTCACCCAAAGTCATGAAGATTTAACCTTTTCTTTCTAGGAGCTTTATAGATCTGGCTCTTATGTTTATCTCTATGATTCATTTTGAGCTAAACTTTTTTGTATGGTATGAAGTATGGGTCCAACTTTATTCTTTTGGATATGAATATTTAGTTGTTTCAACACCTTATTTTGCAGAGTACTTCACTGTAACTTGAGTCTGCCAAAGTATCAACTGTTGACTTTTGAAATCTCTGTGATTCTTACTGCTCTTATAAATAAACAAATACATGCATATTATAAATGTCTACTTTTTTTTTTTTTGCTATATGAAATACCAGGGATATTTACTTTTAGGAAAGTGGGCTTTATTCTTACTCTTTACACAAATATATAATTAGAGTACTGTAGAATAACCTCATAGTATGCTGTTAAAATAACTAAAATAATTGCAAAAATAACAAATATTTTGCAACATGTATTTGATGGGGCTTCCCAGGTGGTGTAGTGGTAAAGAATCTGCCTGCTAATGCAGGAGATGCTAGGGAAGATCCCTTGGAGAAGGAAATAGCAATCTGCTTTAGTATTCTTGCCTGGAAAATTCCATGGGCAGAGGAGCCTGGTGGGCTATGTTCCATGGGGTCACAAAGGGTTAGCCATGACTGAGCACACACACAGCATCACACACAATTACTTGATAAAAGAAGAATCTAACTTGATATACAGTCTAGCTCTGAACTATCAATAGGAGGGAATATATGATTTTCTGTTTCTTCCCTTCTTCTAATACAGAACATAATTGAGAATACTATCTAAAAGAAATTTTAAAAAGAAAATTTCAAGGCTTTTGAATGTATTTAGTCAAGAATAGAGACTGTGAGTAGATGATTCTCTTGTTTAAATACAAATTTAATGATTTCTTCTGCTTATAAGGATGTAAATGTTAGTGCCTAGTGTGGGAAGCTAAACTGCTCAACAAAAATGTTATAAAAGACTATCCACACTGTGAGCAAGTATAACCTTTCCAGATTATGTTCTATGTTTGTTGCCTTCAGAAAGAAATCACTTTTCTTAGTATGATTTTCTTTTATTTCAGAAAAACTTCATGTGTACGTGTGTGTGTGTGTGTGTGTGTGTGTGTGTGTGTGTGTTATGCTAAGGTTACACAGTAGAGATCAAAACATGGTAGAAATAAGAATCATTTTTTTTTTTTCATATTTACAAGAAGATCTGGAAATGTACCCATGGTTCATACTAAGTTGATATGCTAAAGCCCTTCATGGTGATATTCTTCAAGAGAGATAGCTAGAAATCTGACTGATATATTGTTCCATTAATATATTCACATACTATGCATAGTCAGGTTGGGAGGAAGTCACTTTATAAAAAGCATGTTAATTGGTATAACTAACAAGAGAAATGAAGGATTGAAACAGGGGAGGGGGTGGGTGGGTACAAAACTCAGGACAAAAAAAGGAAAGCTGAACTCATCAGAGGAAATCATTCCAGGAACTGGAGAGGGCCTGCAAAGGGTTTGACATCATTCCAAAATTTTCCTTGATGATTGTCGACGGCCTATTTATAATGTAGTTGCAAAAATACTTTTTCTTCTCTGTATTTTGAAGTATTCTTCAATTTCTAGTTTAAAAAAGTATATGGTGTTAGGAAATATTCAGAAACTACTTTTAACAAGGCATTAAACTCTGCCATGCTGTACAGAGCCAGCAACATCATTTTGGGTTGAAGTCACGCTTCATTCATTTCGGGAGCAGGTGACTGTGTGAACTTACTCAGTGGTGTAACTGACACGTGATTGAGACCCTCCCAATCTCTTCTCCTTACATATACTTGAAAAAGCTCATTCTGTAAAGGAAGGGATGTACACTTTACTCATATTATGAAACATTAAAGGTGTAGGCTTCCTGATATCAAGTAATTATTCAACAATCTGCTTTTAAATTTCAAATTTTCCTGTTTCCAAATGAAAAATCAGAAAGAGAAATTAAGAAAACAATCACATTCACTGTTGCAACAAAAAGAATAAAATATCTAGGAATAAATCTACCCCAGAAGACAAAAGACTTGTATACACAAATCTATAAGACAACGATGAAAGAAATCATAGATGACACAAACAGATGGAAAGATATATCATGCTCTTGGGCTAGAAGGATCAATATTGTGAAATGACTATACTACCCAAAGCAATCTATAGATTCAATGTAAACCCTATCAAATTACCAATGGCATTTTTTTTTACAGAACTAGCATAAAAAATTTACAATTTTTGTGTGGAAACACAAAAGCCTCTGAGTAGCCAAAGTAATCTTGAGAAAGAAAAATGGAGCTGGAAGAATCAACCTTCCTGACTTCAGACTATTCTACAATACTACAGTAATCAAGACAGTATGGCACTGACACAAAGACAGAAATATAGATCAATGGAATAGGATAGAAAGCCTAGAGATAAACCCATGCACTTACTGGTACCTTATATTTGACAAAGGAGGCAAGAATATACAATGGATAAAAGACAATCTCTTCAATAAGTAGTGCTGGGAAAACTGGACAGCTACATCCCACTGCCCCCCCAAAAGAAATTAGAATGCTTACTAATACCATATACAAAAATAAACTCAAAGTGGATTACAGACCTAAATGTAAGACCAGAAACTATAAAACTCTTAGAGGAAAACAGGCAGAACACTCTTTGACATAAATCACAGTAAGATCCTCTTGGACCCACATCTTAGAATAATGGAAATAAAAATAAAATTATACTAATGGGACCTAATTAAATTTAAAAGCTTTTGCACAGCAAAGGAAACTATAAACAAGATGAAAAGGAAACTCTCAGAATGGGAGGAAGTAACTGCAAATGAAGTAACTGACAAAGGATTAATCTCCAAAATATACAAGCAGCTCATGTAGCTCAACACCAGAAAAAAAAAAAATTAAAAAGGGACAGAAGACCTAAACAGACATTTCTCCAAAGATGACATAAAGATGGCTAATAAACACATGAAAAAATATTCAACATCACTTATTATTAGAGAAAAGCAAATCAAAACTACAATGAGGTATCACCTCATACCAGTTAGAATGTTCATCATCAAAAAATCTGTAAACAATAGATGTTGGAGAGGATGTGGCAAAAAGGGAACCTCTTGCACTGTTGGTGGAATGTAAACTGATACAGCCACTGTGGAGAACAGTGTGGAGATTTCTCAAAAAAATCTAGGAATAAAACTACCATATGATCTAGCAATCCCACTACTGGGTGTATAACATGAGAAAACCTCAATTCTAAATGACACATGTACCCCAATGTTCACTGAATCACTATTCACAATAGGCAGTCCATGGAAGTAACCAAGATGTCCATGGACAGACGAATGGATAAAGCTATGGTATACATTTATATAATGGAATATTACCCAGTCATAAAAAGAACAAATTTGAGTCAGTTCTAGTGGGATGGATGAACCTAGAGCCTATTATACAGAGTGAAGGAAGTAGAAATGAGAAAGAAAAATATTGTATATTAACACATATATATGGAATCTAGAAAAATGATACTGATGAGACTATTTGCAGGGCAGAAACAGAGGTGCAGACATAGAGAACAGATTTGTGGACACAGCAGGGGAAGGAGAGGGTGAGACAAACTGAGAGAGTAGCATTGAAACATACACATTACCAAATGTAAAACAGAGACAATGGGAACTTTCTGCACCCCAGTGCTCTGTGACAATCTGGAGGAGTGGGATGGGGTGGGAGGAAGGTTCAAGAGGGAGGGTACATATGTATACCTATGGCTGATTCATGTTGATGTAAACCAGACACCAACACAACATTATAAAGCAATTACCCTCCAAATAAAAATTAAGAAAAGAAAAAAAAAATCCTGTTTCTAATTTCACATCCTTCAAACTGCTCTCCCTATGAAGAGGAGATCACCAAAGTGATATCTCTCTGATAACATATTTAATAATCTCATTTCCTAACTTAAAAACTCTTCCATAATAGTGACTTGCAGGATAAAATCCAAACTATTTTGTAGGATATCCAAGGCTTTCCAGCTTCCCATCCTTCCCTTGTCATTTCCATGTCTTTTTCAGAAAGTTTACTTTTGTCCATTTCCATCTTCTTGTGTTGTGTGTGCTCAGCTGCCTAATCATGTCTGACTCTTTGCCACCCCACAGACTGTAGCCTACCAGGCTTCTCTGCCCATGGATTTTCTGTATTTCACCATAGTGGCATCTATATTGTATTGCCTTTACTTGTTTTCCTCCTTCCCTAGTCTGTGAACTCCACAGAGCAGGAATTATGCCTTCCATCTCTATATTCTCTATGCTTGGTTCCTTGGCTAACATGCAGTAATTAACAAGGAATATTTTTGAGTAAATTGGCTTCTGGTCCTGGTATCTATTTCCCTCCTACACTTTTTTCATTGTTAAGCCATGCCCTTGGCCATCCAAGTTCAGGTGATACTCTCAGTCCTCTTTTTACTTTTATATGGGCACATGAAAACATTCCAAACAATGAGAAGTGGGTGGAAATGTTAGGTGCAATTATAGTGTGAAATTAAAGTTTTTAAAATGGAAATTCTTCACTTCCTCTTTCTCCTTGCTGCAGGCTAGACAGCAGTTATGGGGTGATAAGCCAGATTTAACTTTCATAAAAGAGCATCATTCTAGAAAAGGTAGAACAGATGTCAAGAACTTTGGAAAACTTTATAGACTAAGTCCCCATACTCTCTTGACCGTTTTACATAGCTTTGGATGTAAGGAAGAAATATTTTTATTGAGGATTAGCTTATAGTACACAGTGAGCAAGTGGGCTTAAAACTCAAAATTCAAAAAAGGAAAATCATGGCATCCAGTCCCATCACTTCATGGCAAATAGATGGGGAAACAAAGGAAACAGTGAGAGACTTTATTTTTCTGGGCTCCAAAATCACTGCAGATGGTGTCTGCAGCCATGAAATTAAAAGATGCTTCCTCCTTGGAAGGAAAGCTATGACAAATCTAGACAGCATATTGAGAAGCAAAGACATTACTCTGCCAACAAAATTCCGTATAGCCAAAGCTATAGTTTTTCCAGTAGTCAAGTATGGATGTGAGAGGTGGACCATAAAGAAGTCTGAGTGCCGAAAAATTGATGCTTTTGAACTCTGGTGTTGGAGAAGACTCTTGAGAGTCCCTTGGACTGCAAGGAGATCAAACCAGTCCATCCTAAAGGAGATCAACCCTGACTATTCACTGGCAGGACTGATGATAAAGCTGAAGCTCCAACACTTTGGCCACCTGATGAGAAGAACTGACTCATTTGAAAAGACCCTGATGCTGGGCAAGATTGAAGGCAGGAGGAAAAGGGGATGACAGAGGATGAGACGGGTGGATGAACTCAATGGACACGAGTTTGAGCAAGCTCTAGGAGCTGGTGAAGGACAGGGAAGCCTGGCGTGCTGCAGTCCGTGGGGTTGCAAAGAGTTGGACACGACTGAGCAATGGAACAACAACTCTAACTGGCATATCTGGGAGTGCACTCGAGACTTTGTTTGTGTTGTTTTTTTCATGTAACTGAACAGAAGTTCATTCTATTTGCTGAGATGAATCATCTGCAAGAACCACCCTGCATCCTTCTCATCAAGGCAACTTCCCCAGGACTTACCTTTAAAATAGTCATGTACTTAATTTTGGAGATAGGTAGAAAAACATTTTTGGAGAAGGCAATGGCAACCCAGTCCACTGCTCTTGCCTGGAAAATCCCAATGACGGAGGAGCCTGGTGGGCTGCAGTTCATGGGTCACGAACAGTTGGACACGACTGAGAGACTTCACTTTCACTTTTCACTTTCATGCATTGGAGAAGGAAATGACAACCAACTCCAGTGTTTTTGCCTGGAAAATATCAGGGATGGTGGAGCCTGGTGGGCTGCCATCCATGGGATTGCACAGAGTCGGACACAACTGAAGCGACTTAGCCGCAGCAGCAGCAGAAAAACATTTACTCTTGAGTTTTCCTTTTTTGCCATAGTTCTTGCTTATCTAACATTAAACAGAAAAATAAAATCCTTCAGGTAGCAACTCTGCAAGTGACTAGGACTGAATTGTTCTCTAGTAACTTTAAGTTATACTGTAAACCCAAGATTCCCTAGAAACGTTACTCAAATGATTTTTTTTTTTTTTTTGAGATTATTCTCACAATGTGACTATAGTGACGTTCTAGTATAACTAACATCCACTTAATCGGCTTGTTGAATTAATGGACATTCTGTTTTCTCTGTATGCATGATAACTAAGGTTTATTGCATGCTGAATCTTTGATAATGCCAATGTACCACCATTTGGGCTGTATTCTTTAGTAAGAGTCACTTATACCTGTTCTGGAGTTGGCGGCTCAGAAGGTAAAGAATCTGCCCGCAATGGGGGAGACCCAGGTTTGATCCCTGGGTTGGGAAGATCCCCTGGAGAAGGGAATGGCTAACCACTCCAGTATTCATCCCTGGAGAATCCCATGGACAGAGGAGCCTGGAGGGCCCTAGTCCATGGGGTTGCAAAGAGTCAGACATAACTGAATGACTGACATTTTCACTTTTCATATCTGTTTCTAAACCTGTGTATGTCAGTTAGCAGCCTGCATGATACACTGGTTAAAGCACCTATTCTGGAGTCAGACCGTGTTTAAGTCCTGACCTGCTCTGTGTTAGCTATATGGTCTTGGGAAAGCTATTTCTATTTTGCAGTATTTCCTCATTTACCAAATGAGGATAATAATAGTAACTATGTCATTGGGTTCTTGTGAGGACTGCTTGTATAAATATAAATAAACCTCTTAGAACAGCATAAAGAGAATTTACTATGAAAAACTGGCAATAAGTAAAAACACTTAAATATCAACTAACTGTAATCATGTAATTTAGCTAACTATTGTATAAACTGATGAAATTTGATTATGCAAAGAAGTTGTTACATCTGTAGAAAGTAAGTAAAATCCTTTGAAATCATTCCAAAGAAATAAATATCACACATGCACATACACACACACCAGCATATGGTTAGGGAATTATAACAGTTTTGGAAAAAAAAATTCATGATATCCCATAAGTATTCTTCATTCAAACTGCTTTATAATCAATATTAAATAACTCATAGAAAATTAGCATAAGTGTTTTTTGTACAAAAAAGGCAATGTGGAATCCCACTCTGGGGAGTCATAGCCAAAGAAAAGTCCTTGATCCCACTGAAAAGAATCAATGAATGAATGCTCATTAATATCTTTTATGTTATAGCAAAGTTTTTAGGTCTGTATATAGTTCTTTATAAAAATTTTATCCTGTTAAACAAATACTTATCAATCAACTAAGTACTAGTGATTCTACCTTGCTCTTATCTTAAAATGACTCAGTCTTGTTCTCATTATTCAATCAGTTCCTATTACCTTACCCTGGGTCATTTCTATTGCTTTACCTAGATAAAAAAGGGAAGAATCCTTTCCACAAATTTTGTTTAAAAAGTCAGTATTTTCCTGTTTCATTAGATAGGTTGCTAATTTGAAAAGGATGGTAGTTCTAGCGATTAAAAAATTAACAACACAACAACAAAAATGGAATAGATAAGATCTGAATTTATTCAGGCATATTAAATGGCCTGCTGAGCACTCCAAATCTCTTCTACTTAAATATTAAAATTAAAAATTAATTTTTTACATGAAGGACAGAAAAATATTTCATAAAGTTCAAAAAAGATTTTAGTATTCTTGACAATTGTAAGAGTTCATACTAATCATTTTAAACCAATTTTGTCCAGTTATTTAACATATTAATATATATAAAAGAGTTCTTTTATACTAATCTCAGAAAAAATA
The DNA here is from genome assembly GCF_033118175.1 of Dama dama. Taxonomy (NCBI): domain Eukaryota; kingdom Metazoa; phylum Chordata; class Mammalia; order Artiodactyla; family Cervidae; genus Dama; species Dama dama. Next base: position 57,805,628 of record NC_083693.1, read on the forward strand.
TGTTAACGCACATGGGACTTAATTTAAAACTAAACATTTAAAATTTCTCCCAGTTTTGTTAGGTTAATGGGTACAAACAGGTGAAAGATAAACCATCCCATCTATAAGGCATTCTTTCTCTTGTTCATTCTGTTAGTATAATTTCTAGCTCCATGCATAGGACAGACTATGTGCTTATCCAATACTTATATACATAAAGGAAAGATTGAATCAATCAATTAATAAATGAAGATGTGGTCACTGCTCTCACAGAGGTTACCATTTAGGAAAAAACACATGTAAATACAGATAAGAAAACTATTAAAAAACAATTTAGATCATAAATGCTATCTAACTAAATAAAAATGCTAGGGTATATTCAATCAACATTGAAATACTTTGGAAAAAGTAACTAAGGGAGACCAGAGATTTCCTCTCTGATATCCTATAAAATAGAAGCTGTCATCAATTCTTTATAATTGAGTTTCATTAAAATAAATGGTTACCAAACAAATAATATTCTTCAGAGATAAATGGCATGCATAGTTTCAACATTTTTAATAATTTAGATTAAAATAATTTTTTTGTGTTGTCATTACTGAAAATTCTAAATTGAATTTAATGCATTTGAACCTGTTTTCATTTTTTTAAAAAAAATTTAACATCAGATATCTAAATATTCAGATATCTAAATAATTAAAATTGTTTTTAATTTTTATTAAAATTACATACATACATTTATTAAAATAACATACATTGTCGTTCAGTTGCTAAGTCATGTCTAAGTCTTTGCAACCCCATGAACTGCAGCACAGTGGACTGGCTTCCCTGTCCTTCACTATCTCCCGGAGTTGGCTCAAATTCATGTCCATTCAGTTGGTGATGCTGACTAACCATCTCATCCTCTGCCGCCCTCTTCTCCTTTTGCCTTCAGTCATTCCCAGCAACAGGGTCTTTTCCAATGAGTCAGCTCTTCACATCAGTTGGCCAAAGTACTGGAGCTTCAGCTTCATCATCAGACCTTTCAGTGAATACTGAGGATTGATTTCCTTTAGAACTGACTGATTTGATCTCCTTGCAGTCCAAAGGACCCTCAAGAATCTTCTCCAGGACAATTGGAAAGCATCATTTTCTTGTCACTCAGCCTTCTTTATGGTCCAACTCTCATATCTGTACATGACTACTGGAAAAACCTTTGTCAGCAAAGTGATGTCTTTGGTTTTTAATAATGCTGTCTAGGTTTGTCAGAGCATCCAAAGAGCAAGCATCATTTAAAACATACATAATAATATCTAGTATTTGGTAGGTTAAAGAAAGATTAGGTTTAAAGTCTTTGGTGCTGCAGATTGCCTATCTCTCATTAATGTTATTTAATTATGCAAAATCATAAGCTTTATCAAAGAATTTCCTTCAGAATCAAATCTTGCAATGATCTTTTGGTCTTCAATTGGTTTTGGATGATTTCCAGAATAACTATTGGAAAAGTGGTTTTAGATACTGTAGCGCTGATGCACACATCCGTAACATTCATTTCCCATGTGTTTCAAATGATGAAGGCAACCAAACAGGCAATTAGTTTCTAATAAGGAGAGGTTTGTTTGACATCTGCCCTGGATTTTTTTTCGCTTGTCTAGAGTCAGTTTAAAATTAGTTAGAGACACTCTAAGCATAGAATAATTGCACTTTTAATAAGCCAGAACCTCCTGCTTCACTGAAAAGAGCAAACTGTCTTTTATTATAGTTTATAGTTTTTTTAAACTTCAGTGAAAAATAGTAGATTGTATACCTTGGTCTTTAGTTTAACTCCTTTCTTATAGGTAATAATGGTGTTTTTAAAAGGTTATAATTTGTAAAATGACAGATCTCATAGTTCTTAGTTTTCAAAGAAAAATTTTCTCCTAATCTATTTATAAAATCAAAACTGACCTTCAAATTTAAATTTTACATTACATATTTTCTAAGTTTCAATATGTTAAGTTATTCATAGACAGTGATAGTTATAGAGCTATAACATCATATCAAAATTTACCTGGAAATCTTATGGTTGATGACAATCCCAGGCATGGGACTAGTGACGTGCAGAAGCATTACCTTTCTGAATCAATGGTGAGGATGTGTGAGTGTGTGGTCAAAATTCATCCAATTTTTGGCAAAGTCAAAATATCAAAAACAAAACAATTGTGTTAGATCATTGTGTTCTGTAAGGAGAAAAGGAAGTTTTTGACGATGGCCTTTTTAAAATTATTTTAAGGTTTTGGGAGTAGTTATATATTTTTAAAATAAGCTTTCCAGCCAGAACTAAAGAAAGAAGATGTTATGCATGCACAAGCATAATGACTGTGCTTTCCCCAAGCTTTAAAGCCTAAAACAGTGAATTTGAAAGTTGTGGCCAGATATATGTATATATATTTTTCTGGTTATGTTTCTTGCTGGGGCTCTACAAGGTTTATTGCTCCCCTACGTGAAACAATGTATTTTATAGCAATAAGAGTAGGTTTTAGAAACTTATTTTTCTTCAGAATAGTAGTGGGTAAATAAGAGCAGTTCCCAAGGTCTACTTGGAATAGTTTTAATGCTGAAAGTTTGCAGGTATGAGCTGTGTGTGACACCAGGAGGTGTGACACCTCCTTTGGAGGACAGGAATTAATCCAGGGCCAGAGACAAGGCTTGATCGCTCAGAGCTTTTTGTGAAATAAAGTTTTATTAAAGTATAAAAGAGATAGAGAAAGCTTCTGACATAGACATCAGAAGGGGACAGAAAGAATGCCTCTTTGCTAGTTTTTAAAAAAGGAGTTATATACCTGTTAGCTAAGCCTCTAATTAGGGAATGGAAACACCTCAAAACTAAGGGAGTTGCACCACGCCCCTCACCCACACCATGCATTTGGTACAAGGTGAGTCATCCTGGCCATAAAACAATTGACATGAATCTTGAAGAAAGGCAGATTTTCGAGCAAATACATAGTTAATTAACACATCTTAAGAAAGATATTTCCATAAGAGAAATGCATTACATCGGTTAGCTCAAAGTTTGAGAAAGTTAAGATCAGGTGGAACCAGATGTCACCATGACAACACAGGATTAGAAGCTAAAAGAAAAGAAAAAAAAAAAAAGTCTGCCGCTTGTAGTTTTATTTCCTCCTGTCACCTGGGGACCTCTGGCCTCCCTCCTGAGGCTATTAACACTGTCAATACCAAGCATTTGAATAGATCTCTATCATGGATTCTAAGCATAAAATATACTTAAATAAAAAGGCTATTGTCTGATTCCTGTAATAAATACCCCGCTTGCAATGAAAGTTGGCTTGTGTCAAGATACTCTGATGAGGTTCCCAAGGCTGCTGAGCTCACAAAAATAATTTTAGAATCTCTGCCTAAGACATATTTAAGGCAATTCAGGAAAGAATAACTGATAGAGATGCTGCATATGAGTTCAAGACCTATATTAGTTATCAGTACCAGTTATTTGTCCTAAGAAGATACTTTTGGAATAACTGTAATGTTATACAAGAATATGGTATTACTCTGTTTTGGAGAATCTTCAAGTAACCATTGTGACCAAATAAATGAGAATGCTCATACTTAGCTTTGATTCCTCCTTTCTCATTAGCTGTAACCAAATAATTCTATTACTTTTGCTTCATATTTTTCTGTGCTAAACTCCCCTTTTTAATTTCCAGTGTCTCAATTCAAGCCTACTGCATAAGTTTCGCGGAAGCTATTTTTCCAATAGCTTCCTATCATTTCTTTTTTTTTCAAATATGTCAGTCTATTCCATGCTCTGTTACCAGAATAATCAAAAAATAAGTTATCATGGGATTGTCACAGTCAAAAATTGTGAGAGTTCTATTGTAATGATTCATATCATGGTTTTGGAGAAAAATATAATGAATTTAATGTTAACTTTGTGGGTATTTAAACTCCCTACACCGGAGACTTCTGGTATCAACTACAAAATGTAAAGAGCTTATTACAACAAGAAAATAGCTGAATTAGCCAAAAGTTAACTACTTTCCTTGGACCCCTTACAAAACTGAGATCACAAAGCAAGCCACCACCAGGAAATACGGAGAAACAGTCAAATCCAGAAGGCCGTGGTTGAGATATGCTTCCCTGGATGGAGCAGAGGCTTCTGGAGAAATAAGCTGAGAGTGGCACTTAAACGGTAACTGAGACAAACTGCCAAAGGCTGAGTGTGGACTAGCAGGAGCGTAAGATACACTTAAGGACCACAGCCTTAGATTCTATACTTCTGTGTGTTTTAACTCCAACAACCCTACCGGGCTCTCACTGTGAAGATCTGATTAAGATCCCCTGGTGACTCTGGCAGAGCGAAGGGGAAAGTGACCAATGGAACTAGGCCTAGGAGAAGGGGGCAACAGAGGATGAGATACTCGGATGGTATCATCGGCTAAATGGACATGAGTTAGAGCAAACTCTGGGAGATAGTGAAGGACAGGGAAACCTGGCATGCTGCAGTCTATGGGGTTGCAAAGAGACAAGACTGAGATACAGAACAACATCCTAGAGCATTCTCCATTAAAAAAAAAAAAAAAAAAAAGGTGCTGTCAGGGCTACCAGACCCTTGTTTCACCCTAAGGAAGTGAAAGTGAAAGTCGCTTAGTCATGTCCGACTCTGCAAACCTATGGACTATACAGTCCATGGAATTCTCTAGGCCAGAATACTGGATTGGGTACCCTTTCCTTTCTCCAGGGGATCTTCCCAACCCAGGGATGGAACCCAGGTCTCCCGCATTGCAGGCAGATTCTTCACCAGCTGAGCCACAAGGAAAGGGGCAGGTATTTTCCTGATTCCATCCCTCTCTAGTCTCCCTGTCTCACCAAGGTGGGGAGAAGTTATGCAACCCTTGTGAAGGACACAGTCCAGAGATATAGGTCCCCTGAAAGACTGATTTTTATTAAAAGACTGTGAAATGAAAATATCTCCTGACATACTAATAAACAACAAATATCACAGCCATCAGTGAATTTTGGCCACCAAATATGAATGAGGGCTCCAAAAAGTGATCCAGGGGATGCTGCCACCCTCCATGGTGATTGCTGAGGAGCTGTGAATGTGCAGAAGCAAGGTGAACAAGGAAACAGGATTGGCCCCAGATAGCAGAGGTGCATATGAAAGGAATGAATTCCTTGAGCCCAGAGGCTTGCATCTTCCCATACATAGAATGCTAAATTCCATAACTTGATAGCTTATCTTTGATGTTCAGACTGCCTGCTCCTTTTGCTGCAAACTTGTATACAGCCTGACTTCCCCTCCTGACTCCCTGGAGCAGTTTTCTCAAAGCTACTGAGATGTTGTCTCCTGGGCTCAGAGTACTAAACATTCCAACCAAATGAAACAACTTTATTTTCAGGTTGTGGCTATATTTTTTAGTTGACAAGAACATAGGAAGCTTTCCTATTTCCACATCTTACCACTGCATTAGCAGGGCTCCAGCTAATTATACCTTTGATTACAGCTGAAAAAACTGCAGAGTAGAGACTATCTAAATAATAAGTCCTTAACAAGGACCTAAAGGTGATAGGAGAAATAAAAACAAGGAAACTAGAGGAATTTCAAGCCTATGGCAGCTACAGTACCTAAAAGTAGCCCAACCCCTAGCTAAGTTCACAGAAATCCTCAAACTAAAGGCCTATTTATCCCTATTCCTATTATCCAATACATCATGTCCATCATTCAAGAAAAAGTTACAAGTCATGCAAGAAGGCAAGAAAACACATGGTCTGAAGAGACAAAGCAATTATCAGAACCAGGATCAGATATGTCACAAATATTGGAAGTATTACATGGTAAAAAATTTAAAATAACTATGATTAATATATTAAAAGTTTCCATGAAAAATGTAAACAAAAAGCTGAGTAATGTGAACAGAGAAATAGAAACAATAGAAACTCTAAGCATGAATTTTTAAATGCTAGAAATAAAAATTACAGTAATTAAAATTAAGAAGATCTTTGATAATTTTATCAGGAGACTGGACACAAATGAGGAAAGAATCAATAAGCCTGAAGATAGATTCATAAGAAGTCAGTAAACTGAAACGTTAAGAGAAAAACCTCCCAGAACACTCAAGAGCTATGAGTCAACTTAAAACAACATCGTGAAAAAAGCCCAGAAAAAAAAAAATCATCTTAACTATGGAGAAATAAGATTAAGAATAACAGCAAATTTCTCAACAGAAACTATGTGAGCAAGAAGAGAAAGGAGTAAAATATTTAAAATATTGAAAGGAAAAAAAAAACTTAGCAGTTCTGGAGTCTAATCTAGTGACATTATTCTTCAAAACTGCAAGATATTAAAGACCTTCTGAGACAAAAACAACAGGGAGTTTACTGCCACTGAACCCAGGTCAGTAAAATGTAAATTTTCTAAATATATTAGATTGTCACAGTGGAAAAAATAACAACAAATATATTGTCTACAAGAAACTCACTTTATAAAGACTCAGGTTTAAAGTAAAGAGATGGGGCGGGGGGTGGGGGGCGGTGATATATTAATGTGAAAGAGCTGGAGAAGCTATGCTCCTTTCAGACAAAACACACTTCAGAACAGGAAATGTATTAGGGATAAAGAAGGGCATTTCATAATGATAAGAGTTAATTCTCAAAGAAGACATAACAATCCGTAACAGTGTGCACCAAAATTCTCCAAGCCTGGTCCCGAATATGTAAAGCAGGAAAATGAGTGTTAGTTGCTCAGTTGTGTCCAATTCTTTGCAAACCCATGGATTGTAGCCCGCCAGGCTCCTCTGTCCATGGAATTCTCTAGGCAAGAATACTGGAATGCACTGACATGCCCTTCTCCAGGGAAGATCCCAGGGATCGAACCTGGGTCTCCTGCATTGCAGGCAGATTCTTTACCATCTGAACCACTAGGGAAGTGCATGTAAAGCACAAAACACCCATTAACAAACTCTGTAACATGAGGAAATTGATAATCTGGTCCCACTTTCACTTCCACTCTCAATTACTACTACTTTTTCCCAAGCCTACCTCTTGCAGCCATGCCGATCACCAGGAGTTTCATGAATATACCCACATGCTTGTTCAGGCATTCACTTTTCACCTATATAGGTGTCCTTCCGTATCCACAGGGGATTGGTTCTAGGAGCCACACTGTATACCAAAATCCACGTATGCTCAAGTCCTTTGTATAAATTAGCTACAGTGCAATGAATACAGTTGACCATTGTGAAATGAAATATTTTCTGCCGTATCAGTAAATAAGGATGTCACGGTCATCAGAGATGACAGCCCTCCAATACGACCCCTAAGGATACTCAGGAAGGAGAAGAATACCTGCAATTTGGCAGCCATCAGACTGCAGCCACTCCCTATAGTGAGCCTCAAGGGAGCTCAGGATGTGAAAAAACACAGGATACTGGCCCAGGATAGCTGATACACATGTGAAAGGAAGGATTTCAGTGATCCCATACTCTTTATCTTCCCATATACAGAAAAGTGCTAAACTTGAGATATCTTGAGATACCTGGTTTTCTCCAATAATAATCTTTTGATGTTCAGACTACCTGCCCTTTGTTGCAAAACTTGTATATAACCTGGCTTCTCCCCTTATCTCCTAGGAGCAGTTTTCTCAGGGTTACTTGTAATGCTCTTTCCCGGGACTGAAGTACTAAAAATTCTCACTGAATAAAACATAACTCAACTTTGAGTTTGTGACTATTTTTTAAGTTGACACCCTCCATATCTGCCAGCTTGGCATCAGCAGATATTGAGGTACAACTGCATAGTTATTGAAAGAAGATCATGCACAATTGGACCCAAGCAGTACAAACCCATGTTGTTCAAGGGTCAACTGTAATTTCTTCTGAGTAGAGTGATCCTCCCTGTCACCAAACTCAACCTGTTCACCTAACAAAATCTTCACAAACTTGCAAGAAATTGATACATATCAATTGCTGTGTTTTCTCATTGTTTTCACATAAATTGTAGTTTTAATAGAATTTTTCAAGAATTTAAAATTTTCCAAGGAATTTTTCAAAAATTTAATAGAATATTTCATAACACTATATATAATTCCCCTCATATCTTTTCCTCCCTCTGTAGTGGGAGTTCCTGATAAAAAGGGACTGCATAGTATATTTTATCATTTGCACTTGGCAAAACAATTTGAACAGGACAAGGCTTAATAATGAAAGCACACCATATTATTCATCATTCCTACAAAAATCTATGAATATACATTTTTCATATCTTTGCATGGGTAATTCTTCTCTATTTGAATCTTTGTTTCCTCCCTATAGCTGATAAACTCTTACTGATAATTCATGATCATGCTCAACTATAATAGTCTTTTGATTTCTTTTAGATGTTTTATAATCATAGATTCCATGTTCAGATTTTTGATCCATCTCAAATCAGTTTTTAAGCCTGATGTATGAAGGGGTCGATATTTATTTTGTTCCCTACTCTTTATTCCATTGCTTAAATATACCACTTGATGAAAATATTTTTCTTTCCCTGGTGAAGTACTTTGTTGTCTGTCAAAAATCTTGATTGTAATTATGCAGAGCTATTTTTGGAATATCTTTTGTTCCACTAATCTGTTTGTTCATTTTATTATGCCCACACCACAGACTTGGTTTCATTAGCTTTATGGTAAATCTTGAAATCAAGAAATATACATCCTCAAATTTTCCTTTTCTTTTTCAATAATATTTGACTCTTCTATCTAGATTCTTTGCAGTTGCATATACATTATTTTAGTCCTAGTTTGTCAGTAATCACAGGATATTGAATGTCAGTAATCCTGACAGGATATTGAATGTAATTGATTATCTCTGATTAAATTAGAGAAAATTGATATCATTAAAATATTCATTTAGGTCCTCTAAAATTTCTCTCAAAGTTTTGTAGTTTTCAGAGTAGAGGTCTTGCTCAGTTTTCATTATATATATCCCGAGGTGTTTTATCTTTTATGATATTGTAAATGGCATTGATTTTTAAATTTTATTTTCCAATTGTTTGCTGCCACTGTATAGAATATAATTGATTTTTACATTGATCTCTAATCCTAAGACCTTGCTGAATTCACTTATTACACCTAGGATATATTTTGTTGTGTATGAAAAAAAAAAGTTACTTTTTCTTTTTCCTCCCTCCTTCTCTCTCCCTCCCTTTTTCCTTGGACTAAGACCGCCTCTCCAAAAACACACTGGATGCACAAAGTGGATTACTAAATACTAATACAGTGTATTCTTTCCACTTCTTAATTTCTTCTGCTTCTGTTAGGTAAAGTTTTTGTCCTTTATCATGCCCATCCTTCCATGAAATGTTGCCTTAATAGCTCCAATTTTCTTGAGATTTTTAGTCTTTTCTCTTCTCTTGTATTTCTCTATTTCTTTGCATTGTTCACTTAAGGCTTTCTTATCTCTCCATGCTATTCTCTGGAAGTCTGCATCCAGTTGGGTATATGTTTCCCTTCTTCCTTTGCCTTTCACTTCTCTGCTTTCCTCAGCTATTTGTAAAGCTTCCTCAGACAATCACTTTGCTTTGTTGCATTTATTTTTCTTTGGGATGGTTTTGGTCACCACCTTCTGTATGATATTATGAACCTCTGTCCACAGTTCTTCAGGTTCTCTATCAGATTTAATCCCTTGAATCTATTTGTCACCTATACTGTATAATCATAAGGGATTTGATTTAGATCGTACCTGAATTGCCTAGTGGTTTTCCCTACTTTATTCAATTTAAGTCTGAATTTTATAATATGGAGTTGATGATCTGAACCAAATTCAGACCCAGGTCTTGTTTTTGCTAAATGTGCAGACAGCTTCTCTATCTTTGGCTTCAAGGAAAATAATCATCTGATTTTGGTATTGACATGTGGTGATGTCCAAATGTAGAGTCATCTCTTGGGTTGTTGGAAAAGGGTATTGGCTATGACCAGTGTTTTCTCTTGACAAAACTCTGTTATCCTTTGACTTTTTCATTTTGAACTTCAAGGAAAAGCTTGTTTATTATTCTGGGTATCTCTTGACTTCCTACATTTGCATTCCGACCCCCTATAATGAAAAGGACATCTTTTCTTTTTGGTGTTAGTTCTAGAAGGTCTTGTATATCTTCATATCACTGGTCAACCTCAGCTTGTTCAACATCAATGGTTGGGGCATAGATTTGAATTACAGTGATGCTAAATGGTTTGCCTTGGAAACAAACAGATCATTCTATCATTTTTGAGGTTGTACACAAGTATAGCATTTCGGACTCTTTTGTTGACAATGAGGGCTACTCCATTTCTTCTAAGAGATTCTTGCCCACAGTAGTAGATATATTAGTCATTGGAATTATATTTACCCATTCCCATCTATTTTAGTTCATTGATTTCTAGGATATCTATGTTCAATCTTGACATCTCCTGCTTGACCACATCCAGTTTACCTTAATTCATGGACCGAACATTCCAGGTTTTTATGCAATATTATTCTTTACAGCATCAGACTTCACTTTCACCACCAGACACATCCACAACTGAGCATTATTTTCACTTTGGCCCAGTTGCTTCTCTCTTTCTGGAGCTCTAGTAATTGCCCTCCACTCTTCCCCAGTAGCATACTGGACATCTTCTGACCTGGTTCATCTTCCAGTGTCATAACTTCTTGTCTTTTCATACTGTTCATTGGGTTCTCATGGCAAGTATACTGGAGTGGTTTGCCATGACAAGGCTGTGACTCCTTAAGGGGAAAATGGTTGTTAGAAAGATAAAGAACATTACAGCATACTAACACATATATATGGAATTTAGAAAGATGGTAACGATAACCCTATATGCAAAACAGAAAAAGAGACACAGAAATACAGAACAGACTTTTGAACTCTGTGGGAGAAGGTGAGGGTGGGATGTTTCGAGAGGAATCGGGTGGAGAGGGAGGTGGGAGCGGGGATTGGGATGGGGAAGACGTGTAAATCCATGGCTGATTCATATCAATGTATGACAAAACCCACTGAAAAAAAAAAATAAATAAATAAAAAATAGAAATTTTCAAATAAGTAATAAGTTATTTCTATAAATGTAAGTTATTTCTCTTTTCACACTCAAATTCACTGCCTTTATCTCAGTGAAATTGGAAAGGAATGGGATCAGGAAGCTTGTTATACCAAAAAATTTTTGCAGCATTTGAGATTTCTTAGACTCTAGTCATTTCTCCCTGCTCAACAGTTGCCAATATCTTGCCAAACTATTCCCTCAGGGATAGAGTGTCTGGATCATTAGCAGGTATTTCTAAACCTAGACCTAGTGTCTCCCCAGAAGTTGCTGAAGGAAGCTCCTGATTGCTCAAGTAGCTCTCTATGGAGATCAGTTTATCAAAGTTTTCTTGCATCCACTACTACTCTTCGATATTCCTACAGATGAATATGGTTCTTGTGTTTTCTAGATATTTTCTTGGTGTTACCACAGAGATAAAGTTCTTTGTTCCTTTATATTTAGAAGCAGAACTATGGAATAATGTACATCTGGGTTATCCTGCTGGTTTTTCAGCTGTGACCTTTGTAGAGTCTCCAGATCCTCAACATAAAGGAATGAATATTTTTCTAGACAGATCTTACTCAGCAGTACTTTGTAGAAAGTCCTCCTTGTGGAAAGTAGTCTTGCAAGCATATATTTTTAATAGAATCATATTATACAGTCTGAATCTATCCTAATTCATTTAATCATTCTTTTAAGTGAAGTGCAATCACTTTGCTTCTATATATTTACAACTACAAATAATTCTGTGATAAATATTCTTGGGTGTTTATTTTTAGATACTGACGCATTTCTATGACAGAGAATACTAAAATAGTGACTGCTAATTATCTATGAAGTAATTTAAATAGATGTTGCTAGATTTATTTTTCAGCAGTAATAATGTTCAGTTATCAGTTCAATGTTCAGCAATAATCAGTTCAGTTCAATTGTTAAGTTGTGTCTGACTCTTTGTGACCCCATGGACTGCAGCACACCAGACCTCCCTGTCAATCACCAACTCCCAGAGTTTACTCAAACTCATGTCCATTGAATCGGTGATGCCATCCAACCACCTCATCCCCTGTCATCCCCCTTTCCTCCCACCTTCAATCTTTCCCAGCATCAGTGTCTTTTCAAATGAGTCAGCTCTTCACATCAGGTGACCAAAGTACTGGAGTTTCAGCTTCATCAGTCTGTCCAATGAATATTCAGGATTGATTTCTTTTAGGATGGACTGGTTGGATCTCCTTGCAGTCCAAGGGACTCTCAAGTGTCTTCTCCAACACCACATTGCAAAAGCATTTATTCTTCAGTGCTCAGCTTTCTTTATAGTCCAACTCTCACATCCATATGACTACTGGAAAAAACCATAGCTCTGACTAGATGGACCTTTTTTGGCAAAGTAATGTCTCTGCTTTTTAATATGCTGTCTAGCTTGATCATAGCTTTTCTCCCAAGGAGTAAGCATCTTTTTATTTCATGGCTGAAATCACCATCTGCAGTGATTTTGGAACCCCCCAAAAATTAAGTCTGACACTGTTTCCTTTGTTTCCCCATGTATTTGCCATGAAGTGATGGGACCAGATGTCATGATCTTAGTTTTCTGAATGCTGAGTTTTAAACCAACTTTTTCACTTTCCTCTTTCATCAAGATGTTCTTCACTTTTTGCCATAAGGGTGGTGTCATCTGCATGTTTAGGTTATTGATATTTCTCCTGGCAATTCTGTTTCCAGTTTGTGCTTCATCCAGTCCAGCATTTTTCATTATGTACTCTGCATATAAGTTAAATAAGCAGGGTGATAATATACAGCCTTGATATACTCCTTTCCTGATTTGGAAAATAATGCATACTTTCACTCATTATGTGAAGTCTATTATACCCAAGCCAACAACAGGGCCATTATCCTTTTTATATAACTCTCATTATTTTGGTGTGTGTATATGGCTGCTCATAACTAATAACATTTTATTGTATATATTCTTGATTACAAGAAAATTTTGAGCATTTGATTCCAGGGTCACAAGGGTGGCTCAGCATCTGCAAAATCAATGTGATGATTAAGCAGATAAGACAAAAAGCAGAAATGGAATTACCACATTTCCCTGGCTGATGAACCTCAAGATATATCATTTAGCACAATAATTACTTAGTGGGTGAAAAAGATGATGAAGTACGAGATCCTCAGGCTTATCTCCTTTCATAAGCACACACAAAAAAAACACAACTAACTCCTGATTGACTATTGATTAAAAAAAGAGTAGAATCTGTCAAAAGTGATAGTATACATATAAGGATATAAAGAAACATCATCAAGATGACAGGAAGGGTGCACTAGTAATATAATCGAATCCCATATCCCCTAAGTGGGAAATCTACAAAGTGGAGAATAATTATATCTCAGAAGATCTCCCACAGAAGTGAGAGTTCTGAGCCCCATGTCAGGTTTCCAGCCTCATGATCTGACCCTGGGAGAATCCCTCCAAAGCATTTGGCTTCAATGGCCAGTAGGACTTGACTGCAGGAGTTCTACAGGACTGGGGGAAGCAAAGACTCCACTCTTGGAGGGCACACAGAAGGTCTCACATGTACTAGGGCCCAGGGTAAAAGCAATAACTGCATAAAAACCTGGGCTGGACCTACCTGTGGGTCTTGGAGGGTCTCATGGAGAAGTGTGGTGTGGTTGTGGTTCTCTCAGGGAACATGGATGTTAGTGGTGGAGTTTTGGGGGAGTGTTCAGCTATATGACCTCTCCATGAAGCAGAGATATTGCTTGGGCCAGTAGCACCAAGACCTGGCCAGACCCAACAGCCTGTAGGCCCCAGTACTGGGATATCTCAGGTCAAACACAAAGAAGGCAGGAACACAGTCCCACCCATCAGCAGACAGGCTGCATAATGACATCCTTAGCTCAAAGGCACCTCCAGACATACCCCTTGACAGAGTCCTGCCCAGAGAGGGCTGAGACCCAGTTCCACCCACTAGTGGACAGGCACCATTCTTCCCCCAAGGAAGCCTGCACAAGCCTCTAGATCAGCCTCACATATCAGAGGGCAGACACCAGAAGCAAGAATACTATTAATACAATCTAGTAGTCTCTGGAACTAAGTCTGCAAATACAGAAATTTAGACAAAATGAGACAGTAGAGGAATGTGCTCCAGTGGAAGGAACAAGATAAAAGCTCAGGAGAACAAATAATTGAAGTGGAGACAAGCAATCTACCAGAGAAAGACTTCACAGAAATGATCATGAAGACTACCCAATATTTCAAAAAAAGAATGGGTGTAGTGTGTGAGAAATTACAAGAAATTTTCAAAGAATTAGAAAACATAAAGTTAGAAAATATAAATAACAAGCAAACAGAGTTGAAGAATATAATAACTGAAATGAAAGATACACAAGAAGGAATTAATAAAATAAATGAAGCAGAAGAATGGGTAATTGAGCTGGAAGATAGAATGGGGGAAATCACTGCCATGGAACAGAATAAAGAAAAAAGAATGAAAAGAAATGAAGGCAGTCTGAGAGACCTCTGGGACACCAGTAAATGCATCAACATTTGCAACATAGGGGTCCCAAAAGGAGAGAGAGATGAAGGGCCTGAGAAAATATTTGAAGAGTTAATAGCTGAAAAATTCATGGAAAAGGAGACAGTCACCCATGTCCAGGAAGTGCAGAAAGTTCCATACAGGATTAAAAAAGGAGGAACACACTAAGACACATATTAATCAAATGGAAACAAAAATAATTTCAAAGAAAAAATATTAAAACAGCAAGAGAAAAGCAATAAATAGCATACAAAAGAATCCCCATGTGATTTTCTGCTGATTTTTCAGCAGAAACTCTGAAGGCCAGAGGCAGTGGCATGGTATGTTTAAACTGATTAAAGGAAAAAGAACATACAACCAACAAAACTATACTCCATGAAGGCTCTCATTAAGATTTGACAGAGAAACAAAAATCTTTACAGACAAGTAAAAGCTAAAAGAATTCAGGACCAACAAGCCACTTTTACAACAAATGCTAAAGGAACTTCTCTAGGTGGAAAAGGCCACAACTAGAAGAAAATTACAAAATGGGGAAAGTCAGTGGTAAAGACAAACAGTAAAGGGAAGAAATCATCCACAGATATATACGATGTAAAAATCAGTAATTTTCAAGAGTAGTAGTGACCCAATGCAAAATATTTCAAATACATTTGAAACTAAGAGATCAGTGTTGATCTGTACAGATCAATCATGTATTTACATAGACTGCTACATCAAAGCCTCATGGTAACTACTGAAATCTGAAACTTTACACAGAAACTGTAGATTTTTTCCCATAAAATCAGAAACCTGAAAATCTACATTAAATACATACATAGAAAAAAAATAGGAATTGAAACACAACACTAAAGTTAGTCATCAAATCACAAGAGAAAAAAAGAGAAAGGGAAGAAGAAAGACCTACCAAAAAAATCCAGAACATCAAACAAAATGGCAACAAGAACATACATATCAATAATTACCTTAGATGTCAACAGATTAAGTGCTCCAAAACAGACTGGTTGAATTGATAAAAGACAAGACTCACAAATACACTCTCTACAAGAGACCCACTTCAGATCAAGGGACACATACAAACTGAAAGTGAGGGGATAGAAAGAAGTATTCTAGGCAAATGGAAATCAAAAGAAAGCTGGAGTAGCAATACTCGTATCAGATAAAATAGACTTTAAAATAAAGACTGTTAGAAAAAGAGGGAAACCACATAATGATCAGGGGATCAACCCGAGAAGAAGATAAAACAACTGTAGTTATATTTGCACTCAGCATAGGAACAAATCAATACATAAGGCAAATCTTAACAGTCATAAAAGGAGAAATTGAGAGTAACATAATAATAGTGGGGGATAACACCCACTTTCATCAATGGACAGATCATCCAAACAGAAAAAACAATAAGGCCTTAAATGAAACATTAGACCTGATGTACTTAATTGATATTTATAAAGCATTCCATCCAAAAGCTGCAGAATGCACATCCTTTTCAAACACACAGGAACCATTCTTCTGAATAGACAACATGCTGGGTCACAAGGCAAGCCATGGTAAATTTAAGAAAATTGAAATCATATCAAGTATCTTTTCTGACCACAACACTATGAGATTAGATATAAAAAATAAGAAAAAAACTATAAAAAACACAAAGTGGAGGCTAAATAATATGCTACAAGACAATGAATGGATCAGTGAACAAATCAAAATAAAAAAAAATAATCTAGAGACAAATGAAAATGAAAACATGATGATCCAAAACCAATGCAATGCAGCAAAAGAAATTCTAAGTGGGAAGTTTATAGCAATAAAATCTTACCTCAGGAAAAAAGAAAAATCTCAAATAAACAACATAACCTTACACCTAAAGCAATAGAGAAGAAAAGAACAAGCAAAACTGAAAGTTAATAGAAGGAAATAAACAATATAGATCAGAGCAGAATAACTAAAAAAAAAAAAAAAATAGAAAAGACCAATTAAACTTAAAAGTTGGTTCTTTGAACAGAAAAATTTAATAATTGTTTAGTAAGACTCACAAAGAAAAAAAGGGAAAGGGCCCGAGATCAATAAAATTAGAAATGAAAAAGGAGAAGTTACAACCAACATCACAGAAATAAAAAGACCACAAGAAACTACTACAGACAACTAAACACAACTGTATGTCAATAAACTGGGCAACCAAGAAAAAGAGGACAAACTATTAAGATGATACAATCTCCCAAAGCTGAACTAGGGAAAAGTAGAAAATATGAACAGAAGGACACTGACATTGTGATTAAAAAATTAAATAACCAAAGTTCAGGACCAGATGGCTTCACAGGCAAATTTCTACAAATATTTAGAGAGGACTGAACATCTATCCAAAACACTGCAGAGGAAGGGACACTTTCAAGCTTATTATGTGAGATAATCATCACCCTGGTATCAAAATCAGACAAAAATACCACAAAAAAAGAAAAATTGCAGGGCAGTGTAAGATGAATACTGATGCAAAATTCTCAAGAAATACTAGCAATCTGAATCCAATAACACATTAAAAGGTTCATGCATCATGATCAAATAGTATTTATTCCAGCAAAGCAAGGCTTTCTCAATATCCAAAAATCAATCTGTATGATACACATTAACAAACTGTAGAATAAAAAACATAGGATCATCTCAACAAATGCAGAAAAAGCTTTCAATAAAATTCAAAATCTATTTATAATAAACAGACTCTCCAGAAAGTGGGCATGGAGGGAACCTACTTCAATACAGTAAAGGCCATATAAAACAAACCCACAACTAACATCATAATCAATGGTGAAAAGCTGAAAGCATTTCCTCTATGATCAGAAACATTATAAGGATGTACATCCTCATCACCATCATTCAACATAGTTTTGGAAGCCCTATCTGGGACAATCAAAGAATTAAAGAAATAAAAGGAATCCAAATTGGACAAGAAGTAAAACTGTCACTGTTTGCAGATGACATGATATGATGCATAGAAAATCCTAAAGGCATTACTCTAACAGAAAAATGCTAGGGTTCATCAATGAATTTGGTAACGTTTTGGGATAACAAAATTAGTACACAAAAATCTCTTGCATTCCTATACACTAACAATAAAAGATCAGAAAGATAAATTAAAGAAACAATGTCATTTACTACTACATCAAAAAGAATAAAATACCTAGGAATAAACCTAAGGAGACAAAAACATGTACTCAAATAACTGTAAGACACTGATGAAGTATTCAAAGGTGACACAAACAGATGGAAAGATATAACATGTTCTTGGACTGGAAGTATCAATACTATCTAAGTGACTATACTGCCTAAGGCAATCTACAGTCCAATGCTACCATTATTCAATTGCCAATGTAATTTTTCACAGAACTAGAACAAAAACTACTGCACAATTGCACTCATCTCACACGCTAGTAAAGTAATGCTTAAAATTCTCCAAGCCAGGCTTCAGCAATACATGAACCATGAAATTCCAGATGTTCAAGCTGGTTTTAGAAAAGGCAGAGGAACCAGAGATCAAATTGCCAAATATCCGCTGGATCATCAAAAAAGTTCCAGAAAAACATCTATTTCTGCTTTACTGACTATGCCAAAGCCTTCGACTGTGTGGATCACAATAAACTGTGGCAAATTCTGAAAGAGATGGGAATACCAGAGCACTGACCTGCCTCTTGAGAAACCTATATTTAACAACAGACTGGTTCCATATAGGGAAAGGAGTACACCAAGGCTGTATATTGTCACCCTGCTTATTTAACTTATATGCAGAGTACATCATGAGAAACGCTGGGCTGGAAGAAGCACAAGCTGGAATCAAGATTGCCGGGAGAAATATCAATAATCTCAGATATGCAGATGACATCACCCTTATGGCAGAAAGTGAAGAGGAACTAAAAAGCCTCTTGATGAAAGTGAAAGAGGAGAGTGAAAAAGTTGGCTTAAAGCTCAACATTCAGAAAACTAAGATCACGGCATCTGGTCCTATCACATCATGGGAAATAGATAGGGAAACAGTGGAAACAGTGTCAGACTTTCTTTTTTTGGGTTCCAAAATCACTGCAGATGGTGACTGTAGCCATAAAATTAAAAGATGCTTACTCCTTGGAAGGAAAGTTATGACCAACATAGATGGCATATTAAAAAGCATAGACTTTACTTTGCCAATAAAGGTCCGTCTAGTCAAGGCTATGGTTTTTTCCAGTGGTCACGTATGGATGGGAGAGTTGGATGGTGAAGAAAGCTGAGCACTGAAGAATTGATGCTTCTGAACTGTGGTGTTGGAGAAGACTCTTGAGTCTCTTGGACTGCAAGGAGATCCAACCAGTCCATCCTAAAGGAGATCAGCCCTGGGTGTTCATTGGAGGGACTGATGGTGAAGCTGAAACTCCAACACTTTGGTCACCTGATGTGAAGAGCTGATTCATTGGAAAAGACCCTGATGCTGGGACGGATTGAGGGCAGGAGGAGAAGGGGACGACAGAAGATGAGATGGCTGGGTGGCATCACTGACTCGATGGACATGGGTTTGGGTAGACTCTGGGAGTTGGTGATGGACAAGGGAGGTCTGGCGTGCTGTGATTCATGGGGTCACAAAGAGTCGGACACGACTGAGCGACTGAACTGAACTGAAGTGTCCATCAGCAGGTGAATGGAAACAGAAGTGGTATATGGATACAATGGATTATTACTCAGCCATTTACAAAAATTAAATATTGCCATTTGCAACAACATGTATGGGCTCAGAGATTATCACACTTAGTGGAGGAAGTCAGACAATGAAATACAAATATTATATCACATATATGTGGAATCTAAAAATAATACAAAATTATCTATATTCAAAACAGAAACTTACAGAATACAAACTTATGGCTATCATATATAAAAGGGGGTGGATGAGTAAATTAGGAGTAGGGAACTACCAGATACATACCATTACATACAAAATAAATAAAAAATAAGTATTTCTGTACAGCACAGGGAACTATATTCAATGCCTTATAATAATGTATAATGGAAAATAATAAAAACATATATTAGCTATAAACCTAAAACTAATCTAATATTATACATAAATTACATTTCAATAAAAAAATAAAAGTAGATATTTGAATTTTTAAAAATACATTTGGCTTTAGTGATGATTGGAGTCAATTATCTTTCATATTTTAAGTCTGTTTTTTATTCTTAGAGACCTCTATTTTGCTTCATTCACTAAAATTTATGATTCTTGCTCAGTATATGGTGATATATTTGAATTTACACATCAACACATTTATTTTTTGGAAAACATGTTTTAGTGTTTAAAAGTTCTATAGGTAAAAGTGACAAATATTTTCCATAGGAATAATCTGTTTTTTTTCTCCCCTCAAAACTAGTTTCTTTGGTTGATAATACATTACATTTAGGTGTTTTCTACTATTTATATAAATTCAGCTATTTTTGCAAAGATTTCAAATCATATTTTGTATGGCTATTATACTAAGCCAGAAATAATTTTGTTACTATTTTGTGACTCTCTTTCTGTTTTTTAAAATGCCATCTGTTTGTCACCATCTTTCTCTTATTTTGTGTACGTTTACTTTCAGCACTTAATCATTCTCATTAAGATGTCATATTTTAAAAAATATTTTAAAATAACATTATATCTATCATATGAATGTACTAACAACTGAAGAAAATTCTTATTGTTGGACTTCCAAAACATTTCATACTTAATTAGAATTTTTACATGCATTAATCCACGTTGCTTTCTGATAGAAACCTAAGGATGACACTATTATGACATGGAGGACTGAATACTGGGAAAAGGAGAGGGACATATATATTTTTCTCTACTCATTCCAATAAATTAAAAAAGTACACATTTCCCAGAAATTATATAAAAGCAGAGTTTTTTTCTGCTTTCAGAATTTTGCTTTCAGTTCAGAATTTTTATGAACTGTTTACCAAAAATACTTCCTTTAAAATTTTTAAATTTTATTTTTTCAAATATTTTGAATTTTAGTGAATATAGATATTACTTTAGTCATGTTTACTTTTTCCATTATGTTAATTAATGCCAAATAGTTCCATTAAAGTAAAAATACTTCTAATTGCTAAATTAGAGATGATTTTTTCTTTGTCTGTTTTTCTGGCATTCACTTGTTTTCTAAAGTAGTACTTGAAAAAGTCTTTTAAGGTTAATAATACAACTGACAATCTTGTCACTGTAATGCAAATTTTTTTTTCAAATTATCATTTATACTTATTAAATGTCTAGATTACTCTTAATAAACAGACATCAAAAAATTTTGCTACTCATGACTATGATTCATCACAGGGTCACAAAGATGGTTTAACACGCTAATCAATCAGTGTGATACACCACATCAACAAAAGACAAAAACCACATGATCATCTCAATAGATCAAGGAAAAGTATTTCAGAAAAATGCTTATCATCATTCATGATAAACTCTTACTAAAGTGGGTGTAGAAGGGGTAAAATAAAAACTATTTACATAAAATACAATGAACATTATACAATGGTGGAAAGCTGAAACACCTCCCACTAAAATCTTGAACAAGGCAAGAATGCCCACTGTCACTACATCTATTCAACACAGTGTTAGAAGTCTAGCCATTGCAATCAAACAAGAAAAATAATAAAAGATATCCAAAGAGAAGAGGTAAAATTTTCATTATATGCAGAAGACATGAGAATATACATAGACTCCACACAAATACTGCTAGAAATGATAAACAAATTCAAGGTAGCAGGATAAAAGATTACTATTCAGAAATCAGTTGCATTTCTTTACACTAACAATGAAATATCTTAAAGTGTATGTGTAAAAACAAAACAAAACAAAAAAAAAACCCTTTTAAAATAGCATCAAAAAATACTTAGGAATAAATATTACCAAGGATGTGAAAGACATATGCTGAGAAGTATAAAATATTAATAAAGGAAACTGAAGGTGATTCAAAGAAATGAAGATACTACATGTCTGTGGATTGAAAGAATTAATATTGTTTAAATGGCCACATTGCCCAAAGCAATCTACAGATGTAATGTGACCCCTATCAAATTACCCATGACAGTTTCCACAGAACTAGAACAAATAATCATAAAATATATATGGAACCATTAAAGACCCAGAATTTCTAAAGCAATTCTGAGGAAAAAGTACAAAGTGGGAGGCATAACTCTCCCAGACTTCAGACAATACTGCAAAGCTGCAATGATCAAAAGAGCATTTTATTGGCACAAAAACAGACATAAGGATCAATGGAACAAAATAGAGAGCCCAGTAATAAACTCATAAACCTACTGTCTTTGGAAAAGAAGGCAAGAATATACAACAGAGAATAGACAATCTTTTTAGCAAGTGATGTATGGAAAGCTGGACAGCCTCATATAAATCAATGAATCTAGAACACACACTCATATCATACACAAAAATAAACTCAAAATGCCTTAAAGATTTAAATATGATATCATAAAACTCCTAGAAGAGAATATAGGCAAAATATTCTCTGACATAAATCTCAGCAATCTTTTCTCAGGTTAGTCTCACAAGGAAATATAAACAAAAATAAAATAACCAAATAGGACCTATTCAAACCTGAAAGCTTTCACACAGGAAAGGAAACCATAACAAAATGAAAAGACAACCCACCGACTGGAAGAAAATCTTTGCAAATAATGCAACTGACATGGGTCCATTTCCAAAATATATTAACAGCTCGTACAACTCAATATCAAACAAACAACCCTGTCAAAAAGGGGCAGAATACCTGAAAAGATCCTCCAAAGAAGAAACACAGTAGACCAATACGCAAGGAGAAGATGGTCAACATTGATAATTACTCAGTTCAGTTTAGTCACTCAGTTGTATCCAACTCTTTTCACCTCATGGACTGCAGCACACCAGGCTTCCTTGTCCATTACCAACACTCGGAGCTTGCTCAAACTCATGTCCATCGAGTCAGTGAGGCCATCCAGTCATCTCATCTTCTGTTGTCCCGTTCTCCTCCTACATTCAATTTTCCCAGCATCAGGGTCCTTTCCAATGAGTCAGTTCTTTGCATCAGGGGGTCAAAGTATTGGAGCTTCAGCTTCGGCATCAGTCCTTCCAGTGTGTATTCAGGACTGATTTCCTTTAGGATTAACTGGTTGGATCTCCTTGCAGTGTAAGGGATTCTCAAGAGTCTTCTCCAGCACCACATTTCAAAAGCATCAATTCTTCGGCACTCAGCTTTCTTTACAGACCAACTCTCACATCCATATATAACTACAGGAAAAACCATAGCTTTGACTATACAGACCTTTGTCAGCAAACTAATATCTCTGCTTTTTAATATGTAGTCTAGGTTGGTGATAGCTTTTCTTCCAAGGAGCAAGAGTCTTTTAATTTCATGGCTGCAGTCACCATCTGCAGTGATTGTGAAGCCCAAGAAAATAAAGTGTGTCACTGTTTCCATTGTTTCCCCATTTTTTGCCATGAAGTGATGGGACTGGTGCCATGGTCTTCATTTTTTGAATGTTGAGTTTTAAGCCAGCTTTTTCACTCTCCTCTTTCACTTTCATCAAGAGGCTGTTTAGTTCTTCCTCGCTTTCTACCATAAGCATGGTATCACCTGCATATCTGAGGTTGGTATTTCTCCCAGCAATCTAGATTCCAGCTTATGCTTCATCCAGCCCTGCATTTCACATGATGTACTCTGCATATAAGTTAAATAAGCAGGGTGACAATATACAGCCTTGATGTACTCCTTTCCCAATTTGGAACCAGACTGTTTTTCCATGTCCATTTCTAATTGTTGCTTCTTGACCTGCATACAGATTTCTCAGGAGACAGGTAAGGTGGTCTGATATTACCTCTTTAAGAATTTTCCACAGCTTGTTGTGATCTACACAGTCAAAGATTTTAGCATAGTCAATGAAGTAGATGTTTTCTGGAATTCTCTTGCTTTTTCTATGATCCAAAGGATGTTGGCAATTTGATCTCTGGTTCCTCTGCCTTTTCTAAATTCAGCTTGAACATCTGTAAGTTATCGGTTCATGTACTGTTGAAGCCTAGCCTGGAGAATTTTGAGCGTCATTTTGCTAGTGTGTGAGATGAGTGCAATTATACAATAGTTTGACAGTTCTTTGGCATTGCCTTTCTTTGTGATAGGAATGAAAACACCTTTTTCAGTCCTGTGGCCACTTCTGAGTTTTCCAAATTTACTGCCATACTAGTGAAGTACTGTAACAGCATCATCTTTTAGGATTTGAAATAGCTCAACTGGAATTCCTTCACCTCCATTAGCTTTGTTCGCACTGATGTTTTTTAAGGTCCACTTGACTTTGCACTCCAGGATGTCTGGCTCTAAGTGAGTGATCACACCATAATGGTTATTTGGTTTATTAAGATCTTTTTTGTATAGTTCTCATGTGTATCCTTGCCACCTCTTCATAATATCTTCTACTTCTGTGAGATCCATACCATTCTTTCCATTGTGCCCATCTTTGCATGAAATGTTCCCATGGTATCTCTAATTTTCTTGAAGAGATCTCTAGTCTTTCCCATTCTATTTTCCCCCCTCTATTACTCTGCATTGATCACTGAGGGAGGCTTTCTTATCGCTCCTTGGTATTCTTTGGAACTTTGCATTATTCAGATAGACATATCTTTCCTTTAATCCTCTGCCTTTAGTTTCTCTTCTTTCCTCAGCTATGTGTAAGGCCTTCTCAGACAATCATTTTGCCTTGTTGCATTTTTTCCCCCCCTGGGGAAGGCTTTGGTCACCACATCCTGTACAATGTTATGGACCTCTGTCCATAGTTCTTCAGGCACTCTGTCTATCAGATCTAATCCCCTGAATTTATTTGTCACTTTCACTGTATAATCATAAGGGATTTATGATTATATAAGGGATTTAGGATCGTACCTGAATGGTCTAGTTGTTTTCCCTACCTTATCCAATTGAAATTTGAATTTTACAATAAGGAGTTCATGATCTGAGCCACAGTTATCTCCATATCTTGTTTTTGCTGATTGTACAGTGCTTCTCCATCTTCGGCTGCAAAGAATATAATCAATCTGACGTTGGTACTGACCATCTGGTGATGTCCATGTGTTGTCTCTTGTCTTGTTGGCACAGTGTGTTTGCTATGATTAGTGAATTCTCTTGACTAAACTCTGTTAACTTTGCCCTGCCTAATTTTGTACTCTAAGGCCAAATTTGCTACTTATTAGAGAGGTGCAAATCAAAAGTATAATGAGGTCTACATCACATAGGTCAGAATGGCCATCATTAAAAAGCCTACAAATAATAAACACTAGAGAGGGTGTGGAGAAAAGAGAACCCTGCTACACTGTTGGTGGGTATGTAAATTGGTGTAGCCACTATGAAGAACAGTTTGGAGCTTCCTCAAAAAACTAAAAATAGGATTGCCATATGATCCTGAAATCCCACTCTTGGGCATATATCCAGACAAAAGTATAATTCAAAAAGATACACGCATCTCTATGTTCACAGCAGCATCATTATAATAGCCAAGACATGGAAGCAACCTAAATGTCCACAGACAGGTGAATGGATGAAGAAAGTGTGGGGTGTGTGTATATATATATATATGTGTGTGTGTGTATACAATGAAATACTAGTCAGCCATAGAAAAGAATGAAACAATGCCATTTGCAGCAACATGCATGCACCTAGAGATTATCATACTAAGTGAGGAAGTCAGAGAAAGGCAAATATCATGATACCACTTATATGTGGGATTCTAAAATATGACACAAATGAACTTATTTATGAAACAGAAAAAGACTCACAGACATAGAAAAGAGACTCGTGGATGCCAAGGGCGAGGGGTGTCAGACACAAATGGACTGGGAGTTTGGGATTGGCAAATGCAAGCTATTATATATATGCATAACTAAATCACTTGGCTGTACACCAGAAATTAACACAAGATTGTAAATCAACTATACCTCAATTTTTTTTTAAATGAAAAATTTGGATCTGAGTCATATATTTCCTTAAAGATTTTTTTTCCTATGTTAGTCTTAGAAATTCCTTCATCACTGTAAGAGGACATATGTATATTTTTGTTTACTTTGTATTTATGTTTTGCTTTTTGCATTTCAATTTTTACTGGAATTAAATTTTATAGCAATATTTTTCTACATGACTAGTCAATTATCCCCAAACCTTTGTAGAAATCTTTTCTATGGATTTATGTTTATACCTAACAATTATGGTAACTAGAACTTCATAGAGATATTCTAAGTCTTAAAACATTTTTAGAATTGAGAGCATTCCTTTGATGTGCATGTCTATACCTGCTATAGCACTAAGCCCCATGGAATAAAGCAGGGGAAAAGTCAGTGCCTTTAGTAGCTGAGCTTCTCATCCACCCAGTGGAAGCTATGCTGGACCCATCACTGTTTTCTGCTTAACCACACTATAATTCTTAATCTCTTTATGATTTTAATCTTAATCTCTTTTTGCACTCCCTAGTAACCTTGGTAACAGTGGCCTTGTGTCTATTTCTAATCTTCAGCTTCAAGTCAGGTTATTGAATATATTTTTCACCCAAGTCTCCTGCATTGCAGGCGGATTCTTTACCAGCTGAGCCACAAGGGAAGCCCTCAAGCAGGCTGGCATCTCCCTATTTATGTAATATTTGATCACACAACCAATATTTTAATATGTAGCCAGTATGTTATTCTAAGTATACCACTACATGCTAGCACGCATTTCTAAAATTAACTCACTGGCAAGGATTTGCAAGGTGTTATCTTTCTCTACTGTCATACCTCTTTCTCACCATGGGTTCATTTTGAAAAAACAATATTAATGCAGCCATTTTTTTTCTATTTATAAAAACAAAACAACTTCTTTAACTTCTATTCTAGCAACAGTTGCATAACTGCACTTTAAAGAATGTTTAGGTTGTAATCACTGTTCACACTGCCACACTTCAAGTTCTCCTTCAACTAACTCCAGTTGGGTTACTGTCCCACAACTCCCCTGAAAATGCTATAGTCAAGGTGACCTACAATATGCAATTGACAAGGTTCTCTTTTTATCTTACTTGACTTCTGAGCAACATTAGTTACAGTTAGAAATATCCTTTACATTTTTTCTTTTTTGATTTCCATGATACTTCTTTCTCTGCTATTTTTGGCTATTCAGCATCCTCTCTGAGTAGGACTCTGTTCAGTACTGGTTTGTTCCCTAAATATTGAAATTCCCACAACTTTGGCCTCTTCTTTTCTACTTCCATAATCTGATTTTTTATGATCATTTGGTTTCTTGGTATTAAGTGTGCATACAGCTCCCCTTCTTTGTAGCACGGCTCTGATATACTCATGTTCTTTCATGAATTCGTCCTAGAAGCCTCAAAACATATACTCAATTATTGCCTTCCTTAGTTTTTCCTCAAGTTGACTAATAGTTACCTTAAACTTAACATTTTCTGAAAAATATCCTTTTCTCTTTCTAACCAGATCTTCTAATTTCCTAATCAGTACCATTTTAGCAGATAGCAGTACATATATGTATATATAAATCCCTTCAATTTTCAGTCCTGAAAGTGACAGTGGTTCTTTTGTGCATTTCTGTATTAGTCCCCTTAGACTACCATAATGAAATACCATAGGCAGGGTGACTTAGACAACAGAAGTTTATTTTCTCACAGTTCTGGAAACTGGGAAGTCCAAGATCACGGTGACAGCTAACCTGATTTCTACAGACTGCAGCCCTCTTGCTGAGTTCTCAAATGGCAGAGGGAGAGAGCTCTGGTGTCTTTTCTTCTTCTTTAAGGTTTCTAATCTAAAGATGGGCACAATAAAGGACAGAAACAGTATGGACCTAACAGAAGCAGAAGATATTAAGAAAAGGTGCCAAGAATACACAGAGGAACTGTACAGAAAAGATCTTTATGACCCAGATAACCATAATGGTGTGGTCACTTACCTAGAGCCAGACATCCTTGGATGCGAAGTCAAGTGGGCCTTAGGAAGCATCACTATGACAAAGCTAGTGGAAGTGATGGAATTGCAGTTGAACTATTTAAAATCCTAAAAGATGATGCCGTGAAAGTTCTGCACTCAATACGCCAGCAAATTCTGAAAGCTCAACAGTGGCCACAGGACTGGAAAAGGTCAGTTTTCATTCCAATCCCAAAGAAAGGCAATGCCAAAGAATGTTTGATCTACCACAAAATTGCACTCATCTCATACACTAGTAAAGTAATGCTCCAAATTCTCCAAGCCAGGCTTCAATAGTATGTGAACCAAGAACTTCCAGATGTACAAGCTGGATTTGGAAAAGGCAGAGGAACCAGAGATCAAATTGCCAAGAGCTTTTGGATCATAAAAAAAGCAAAAGAGTTTCAGAAAAAACATCTATTTCTGCTTTATTGACTACTCAACAGCCTTTGACTGTGTGTTTCACAACAAACTGTGGAAAATTCTGAAAGATGGGAATACCAGACCACCTTAGCTGCCTTCTGAGAAATCTGTATGCAGGTCAAGAAGCAACAGTTAGAACCGGACATGGAACAACAGACTGGTTACAAATTGGGAAAGGAGTACGTCAAGGCTGTATACTGTCACCCTGCTTATTTAACCCTGCTTATTTAACTTATTTGCAGAGCACATCATGAGAAATGCTGGCATGAAGCACAAGCTGGAATCAAGATTGCTGGGAAAAATATCAATAACCTCAGATATGCAGATGATGCCATTCTTAAGGCAGAAAGTGAAGAAGAACTAAAGAGATACTTGATGAAAGTGAAAGAGGAGAGTGAAAAATTTGGCCTAAAACTCAACATTCAAAAAATGAAGATCATGGCATCTGGTCCCATCACTTAATGACAAATAGATGGGGAAACAATGGAAACAGTGCCAGACTTTCATTCTTGGGCTCCAAAGTCACTGCCAATGGTGACTGCAGCCATGAAATTAAAAGATGCTTGCTTCTTGGAAGAAAAGCTATCACCAACCTAGAAATCACATTAAAAAGCAGAGACATTACTTTGCCAACAAATATCTGTCTAGTCAAAGCTATGGTTTTTCCAGTAGTCATATATTGATGTGAAAGTTGGACTATAAAGAAAGCTGAGCATCAAAGAATTGATGCTTTCGAACAGTGATGTTGGGGAGGACTCTTTAGAGTCCCTTGGACTGCCAGGAGATCCAACCAGTCAATCCTAAAGGAAATCAATCCTGAATACTCATTGGAAGGACTGATGTTGAAGCTGAAGTTCCAATACTTTGGTCACCTGATGCAAAGAACTGACTCATTGGAAAAGACCCTGATGCTGGGAAAGACTGAAGGCAGGAGGAGAAGGGGACGTCAGAGGATGAGACAGTTGGATGGCATCACCGACTTGATGGACATGAGTTTGAGCAAGCTCTGGAAGTAGGTAATGGACAGGGAAACCTGGCTTAGGGTCCATGGGGTCTTAAAGAGTTGGACATGACTGAGCAACTGAACTGAATCCTATTGGATCAGGATTTTACCCTTATGATCTCATCTACCTTAAATGTTTCCTAAAAGCCTTATCTCCAAATACCATCACATTGAAATGTAGAGCTTCAATATATGAATTTTGGTGGAACACAATATAAGCCATGGGATTTTGCCCCTCCCCCCAATTCATGTCCTTCTCACATGCAAAACAAGTTCATTTCATCCCAATAGCCCCAAACTCTTGACTCATTCTAGTATCATATCTTAGATCCAAAGTTTCATCAAAATATTTAAATTAGATATGAGGCTCAAGATATGATTCATCTGAAGGAAAATTCTCTAGTTGTGAATCTGTGAAACGAGACAATTGATGTGCTTCCAAGATACAATGATGGGAAAGGCATAGGATGGATATTTCCATTCCAAAAGGGAGAAATTGGAAAGAAAAAAAGGCTGCTAGTGCCCCAAATCAAGCAAGATAAATAACACAAGATTTTAAGATTCCAGAATAATCCTGTTTGGCTCTATGCCCCATCTTCCAGACCCATGAGGGTGGTGGTTTCAGTTTCTAGAGCTATTGGCAGTCCCTGTGCCCCCCACCCACCTCCCCCCCTGCCAAGCTTTGCCAAGCGAGTCCCCACTCCTGAGACTCCACAGGATGACCCTGACATCCATCCAGAGATCTTCTGACCTACTGAAACAAATGAAATGGCTCCACACTTTAAAACCAATGAAGCAGCTCAGATGGTCTCTGAGTCACCTTCAGAGTTAATCTTTCCATTTATAGTGCATATTTGCCCCTGATTTGCTTTATGGTCTATTCCTGTAGTATCTTAAGAAGTTGAACAGTCTTCTTTCATTTACAACCACCCCGCCCCCTGCCATTTTGTTCAAAATATCAGTTTATATTCTGGTATAATTCCATCTCTACTCCTGACTTCTGCTGAGATAGCTGACTCAGGCCCTGAGTCACATGTACTGTCTCTTTATCAAGTGATTATATAGCTACACCCTTAGCATTCCCTTTAGAACAAGCATTCTCACTTTAGGATGCACGTGTGCTAAGTTGGTTCAGTCATGTCCGACTCTCTGCAACTCTATGGACTGTATAGTCCTCACATCTCCTCTGTCCATGGGATGCTCTAGGCAAGAATACCAGAGTGGATTGTCATGCCCTCATCCAAGGGATTTTCTCAACCCAGGGATCAACTCTAAGTCTCTTACTTCTCCTGCAAGGGCAGGCAGGTTC